>NC_139324.1:0-600000 GCF_056507025.1 Lutjanus erythropterus | reverse complement strand
TGTGCTCCTGTGAATGCTGTGACTCTATGCCCACAGAGGAAGAATGTCTGTGTTGTAACGAGTGGGACCTGTTGCCCAGTATTTATGGTCTTGATCAGGTCCATCCTGACCAGTGTGCGAAATACGGGGGGGTCCAGGGGGGTCCGACCGCCCCGATTAACCCATGAGACCAACGAAAGCCCCAAAAGCAAAATTTGAAGGGGGTCTCAAATTTTGTCAAAAGAAATATTTCATTGTCACTAATGGTCACTAAAATGTTTTTTAAGCTCACCATGTCCAGTATTCAGAATTTAAAAAAAAAATACTCACGAATATTTTTTGCCAAACGGAGCCAGCCAGTCCTGTGTGTGTATGCAAATTAGCCATGTGCGCACCAAACAGAAGAAAGACGTAACGTTGAGAAGTCATACTGGTCATACTAAAAATGGCAAGCAAGCGAAAGCTAAACCAGAGTGTATCACTGGCACACTTTGGGTTCACATTGAAAAAGGTGGCACTCAGAGATGAAGATGCTGGTGCAGGTAGAACAGTGGGCCCACTCGCTACCAGAACAGAGGATCCTCTCCCACCCAGTGACTCCACAGAAGAACAAGGTGAAGTTGAGGCCGAGTGCTCTGCTGGGGTAACGTTAGCTGCTACTGCTGCTAGCACTGTCATATTTGCTGTAGATGGATGGTTAAATTATGTCACACAATCGGTCATACTGCAGGTTCTCATTTGCAAGTGCACTGATCGCGTGCCGATAGGCTATACCTGACATTTATTCAGTCAATTGCTCTTGTAAGTGCGCCAGATTGGTGTCAATTGTTGTTGTGTCTGCATTGTAATGCACAACTTTGCCTCTCCTTGTTATAAAACAACGTGCATCCATACAACTTTAGCCAATGCAACCTCCTATGTCAGTGTTGCTTTGCGAATACTATGGGATTATCAAAAATTGTTAAGTGTGTGCCTGTGTGCTGTCACGTAGGCTATAGACTGATTGTCTTGGCTTGCATCCATGAAATATTGTAATGTTATAGACCTACCGAATATTGAGAAAATTTAGATCGGTATTGCGCAACAATCGGGAGATGGGGACCCCCCCCGAATATTGACGGGTATTTCGCACACTGATCCTGACCCAACCTCCTTCATCTCCTAACTCTGTAAGACAGATTTACATTCTTGACTTGATTATCAGTTCCTTTTACACTTTGAGTGTGACTGTGTACTGATCCTTTGCAAAGCTCGATTAAAACACCACAAAGACAATCTTGGTCATGGGGTCTGTCTTAATTTTCAGATTTTCCACCACACCACCTTATAGGATTTCCGCCCTCTGACCAGCAGGGCAGTGCTGGATACCTTCTTTCATGTGCCCAAAATAAATTGAAGGAGGCAACAAAAACCACAGGGACCAAATGGTCAAATATCCATTGAGTAAGTATTAATAATATGTCTTCATGCATGTAATATCTGTACCTAGAATTGTTTGACAGATGCACCTTTTCTGTTGCATGCATTAGTTTGCCCTCAGACATTTCTAAATCATCTTAACCCTTTCCTTTCATCCAGCCAGCACAGACTTGCAGCCCATCATGTGGTGCTGGAGTGGGCTGTCAGAGGAGAATGTCTTGTTTGTGGTAACAGAAGAGTGCTACCAAGCTGGATCATCACTGCTATCAGAAGCAAGTACCTGTCCCCCACTGGCACTTACAGCAGGTTCAAGGAGGCACATGTTCAGAACACATCTACCGATGAATGACTTTTCAATAATTGTACTCATGACTGCACTGCTGAGCAGTCTACAAACTGTTCCAGTCTTTAGAGACACTAGCAGAGCCTGCATAAATCTTGCACACTGTAAGTATTTACAGTACAAAATCATCCCCTCCATATATGCAGGGGTGGTAAGAAAGTAAGAAAGAAAGTACAGAAGTAAGTAAGAAAGTACATTTACTTGAGTACTGTACTTTACTTGAGTATTTGTTTTTCTGGAAACAAATATTGTACTCTTGTATGATTGTACCACATTTCTAGAAAGGCTGTCATTACTTTGAAGTCAGCTGTTGCTGTTTCTTCTTTTCTAAAATGCGACTGGCCCCATGCTGTGTTCCTCACAGAAGGAAACCAAGTACAGTACCCACTCTTAACTGGGATTGATGCAAAAGCAGAAATGCGTCATCCAGGCACTCTGTAACAAGCCCTAGCAAGCACTCCCTCTTTCATTCCAACAAAACTCAGTAATGATGACGGCAGGAGAAAGACAAAATTAAATCTCAAGATGTTGTTAGAATTAGAAAAAGAGAAATAATTTCAGGTAGGCTTTTAATGTTGTGAGTTTCAAGGTTCAAACAATAAGCAATGTATTGACAAAAGAAATGTACTTTGTAATGTGTACTTTTGGATACTTAATGTTTTTTTATCATTCATTTTTATTGGAACAATAACAAATAGGCTAAAAGCCAGTCCAGCAAATTGCCATTTTACATTTTAGGTTTATGTACCCCCAGCCCTCAACCTCTTTCCCTATCCCTTCTTGCCCCCTACCCCAACTCCAACCAACAGGATAGATGATCAGAGCAGTCCTATTTAGACAGAAAGGGCCCTATCTTACGCCCGGCGCAAAGCCATTGCGCTGCCAGCGCAAGTGATTTTGCTATCTTACGCCAGCGCAAGTGCCATTTTTGCCATGTGGGTAAGATAGCAAACGCACTTGCGCTGGGTCTGTGCCGCTGTGGGCGGGAGGTCTAAGCATGAAGGCAAAACGAAGGCGTGGCCGGGCGCGTTTGCTATCTTGTGCTCAGCGCATTGGGGTAAAACGTGCTTGTGCTTTAGGGTCGTGTCTTGTGCTGATCGAAAGCAAGCGGGAGGCGCAATGGATTTAATTTATTCAAGGTGTGTCCAAATCCACCTTTGCCGTCTTGTGCCAGGGGCAGGAGTGATATTTTGCTCTGCCCCACCCTTTGCGCCACCAGCGCAAAGCAGGATACACCTATCAGATGTGCCCAAGTGCCTTCATTAATTCACAGGCGAGTTTAGGCCGAACAGGCAATAAACCAATCAGAAAGTCAGCTCTCATCACCTTTTAAGAGGCAGGTGCCCAGCAGCGCAAGCGGAGGCAGCATGACGGAGGATTTACCAGGAAGAAACAAAGAGAAAAGATTTTCAAAGCAAGAAGACAGATCTGGTTCGAGAAGAGAATGTGCAAGAGCACGCAATGTATGGAGACAGCAGGACGTCTCCAAAACAGCTTCACGCTGAAATAGTTTACTTTACAGTAACGCCTGCAAAAACTAATACAATAAATATGAACTGCAAATGTCATGCAGATATGTAACTGGTAATGTTTTACACTTAAGCACCTTGAAATTGTGTTGTATTTTATAATTATTTATTAGCATCATCATCATTATTAATTTTACTGGCTGAGGAGCGGGGCAGAGAGATGGTGCAGTAGAGAGAGGAGGCGAACAAATCCAGTCCAGCCGCAAAGCTTCCCAGTTCCGCTGGCACACCTGAGCCAGGTGGAGGAGCAGTTAAGCGGAGGTCTGTGCTCCTCCTTCTTCTCCTCTGCCACCTAATCCTCATCTCCTCCTGTCATCCTCCCTCCTCTGTCCCGCTGCGAAACAAGTTGTTCTGTTCTGAAGTTTGAAGTGCGCAAAATTACGCACAGATCTATCCAACCAGCTCTGATAGAAGCACACAACTTTTTTCTCTGTTGGGCTGGAGTCCTGTGGTCAAATATAGTGTCTTGTATATTTTGTATGTTATAGATCATAACTGTTCAATCCTTGTTTTTCTGGATCATAACAAACAGGCAGACACAAACACTACAGCTGTTCCAGTTGTCATGCTGACTCATCCAATAAAGACGATCAGACAGGTGTGATCGCGGCCGTGCTCCCTTCGCAGGTCTATTTAGATTTATTAGGCTTTAAAATTATAATTATTTTCCTCTTTAGTGAGTTTATCTTTAAAGACACATGCGCACACGGCTGTTTAACATTGATGAAAAGTGTTCTGTGATTGTGGAGGTGTGTGCGCCTCAGCCAAGCGCGAGACACGCGAACGCTTTTAATTTCAATATTTTCATTTTATTGCTGATAAAAAAAATATGTTCGAATAACACTTAACTAATCCACACTCACGTGGGAGGAAGAGAATGACCATAAATGACTGTGTTTTGTGATTGTAAAGACGTGTGTGTGTTTCGGCCAAGCCCGCCGGGTGCTATCTTGTGGTGAAAGACCACAGACTTTGCGCTTCGACCAGGTTTTGGCTGGTCTAAAGCGCAAGCGCGTTTTACTCCAATGCGCTGAGCACAAGATAGCAAACGCGCCCGGCCACGCCTTCGTTTTGCCTTCATGTTTAGACCTCCCACCCACAGCGGCACAGACCCAGCGCAAACGCGTTTGCTATCTTACCCACATGGCAAAAATGGTACTTGCGCTGGCGTAAGATAGCAAAATCACTTGCGCTGGCGGCGCAATGGCTCCACAATCACCAAACACCTTAATTTACATTAGTCTTTATTCTCCACAGGAGTGTCGATTAGTGAAGTGTCCTTTGAACATATCTACCTGCAATAAAGTGTAAATATTGAAGTTAATAGTGCAGGTATGTGTGTGTCTTGCCCTTGGCTGAGGTGCGTACACTCATCTCTACAATCACCAAACACCTTTCATTTATGTTTAAAAGTCGTGCACTCGCATGTGTGTCTTTGAAGTTAATCACACTAATAAGTACAACAGTACTATTATTATAATTATAAAGCCCAATAAATCTCAGCAGACCTGCAAACAGGATCACAGCTGATCGTCTTTATCAGATGAGTCAGCATGACAGGTGGAGCAGCTGTAGTGTTTATGTCTGCGTGTTTGTTATGATCCAGAAAAACCATGTTTAAACAATTATGATGTATAACATATAAAATATACAAGACACTATATTTGACCGCACGAGTCCGGCCCAACCTGAGAGAAAAAGTTATGTGTGCTTCTATCAGAGCTGGTTGAATATAACTGTGCGTAATTTTGCGCACTTCAAACTTAAGACACTCTCTCTGATTATTCCGCAGCGGCTCAGAGGAGCGAGGATGGGAGGAGAGAGATGAGGATTAGGTGGGAGAGAAGAAGGAGGAGCACAGACAGCCGCGTATCTGCTCCTCCACCTGGCTCAGGTGGGCCAGCAGAACCAGGAAGCTTCGCGGCTGGACTGGATCTGTTCGCCTCCCCTCTCTACTGCACCATCCCTCTCCCCGCTCCTCAGCCAGCAGAGTTAATGATGATCATGATGAAAATAATTAATGATAAAATTCAGCATACTTTCAACGTGCTTCAAGGTTAAAATATAACCAGTTACATATCTGCATGATATTTGCAGTTCATTTATTGTATTGTTTTTTGCAGGTGTTAATGTAAAATAAATTATTTACACGTGAAGCTGTTTTGGAGACGTCCTGCTGTCTCCATATGTCGCGTTTTCACTCCTCAAACCAGGAGATCTGTCTTCTTGCTTTGTAAATCTTTTCTCTTCGTTTCTTCCTGGTAAATCCACCGTCATGCTGCCTCCGCTTGCGCTGCTGGCGCACCTCTCTCTCCAAGGTGATGAGAGCTGACTTTCTGATTGGTTTATTGCATGTTCGGCCTAAACTCGCCTGTGAATTAATGAGGGCACTTGGGCACACTGATAGGTGTATTCCGCTTTGCGCTGTAGGCGCAAAGGGCGGGGCAGGGCAAAATATCACTCCCGCCCCTGGCAAAGCTCGATTTGGACACGCCTTGAATAAATTAAATCCATTGCGCCTTGCGCTTTCCACTTGCGCTTTCGATCAGCGTAAGATAGGGCCCAAAGTGCTATTCAAGTCATCTGGTAAAAATTCCTGTATTTTTTCATATCGCAATATATATCGCAGGGTTGCAAAGTCAGTTTTTTCCAATATCGTGCAGCCCTACTTTTATATAATCTGGATATTATTTTGCATCCATTTCCTGATTTGTAAATTGACACAAAAATATTCAATATATCATTGTCTACTTTCTCCAAGCCCTCAGCTATAATTCCATTCACTCTGTCTCACTTGTAGATATCTGAAAAAATCCTGATCCTCCAATCCATAATCTTTTTTAAGTGTCTCAAAGCTTTTCAGTGTTTTGTTATGGATACATCAGCAATATGATGTTAGCCCTTTACCCATCCATATTTTAAATCTGGTATCTGTCTCGTTTGGGATGAAGTCAGTATCATATGCGCACCATCTTAATTTCTCCACACCCTTCAGGTTATATTTTTTAACTACCCTCTGCCAGGTGTTAAGAGCCACTTGTATCCAAGGATTGTTTTTATCTGTAAAGGTGTCCATCAATCTACTGTCGACAATCATAGCTTGTGTTGATGATCCAATAGATTTCCCAACTTCTATTTCCTTCCACCTTGCTCTGAACTGTGAATTACAAAGACACACCAAGGGCCTTAATTGAGCTGCATAATAGTAGTCATTTAAGTTTGGTAACGCTAGACCTCCATTCTCTTTAGATAATTGCATTACTTTGTATTTTACTCTTGGTTTCTTACCCATCCAGATGTACCAGGAAATTAATTTGTCCCATTCAATGAATTGCTGTTTAGTTATATTTATTGGCAGGGATTGGAAAAGGTATAACAGGCGAGCCAAAATAACCATCTTGACTGACTCAATCCTGGAGGATAAACTGAGGAATGGTAGGTGATTCCACCTAAAAATATCACATTTAATTTTAGACTTTGTAGGGATGTAATTGGCTTCAAATAATTTTGTGATATCCTGAGTAAGATTAACCCCTAAATACTTCATTGACTTTTTATCGCACTTCAAATCATACTTTTCTAGGAGGTGATTTGGTGGATCATAGTTGAGATTCAAAATTTGGGTTTTTTGGATATTTAGTTTATATCCTGACAACTGACCAAATCTCTTCAAAGATGACATCAAAGTTGGTAGTGATACTAGAGGCCGGGTTAAAAAGATCAATACGTCATCCGCAAATAACGATAATTTATGTTCCCCTCCCGCTATATGCATACCCCTGATTTCTTCATTTTGTCTAATATACTGGCTGAGAGGCTCTAATAAAGAGAGCAAAGAGGAGAGGGGAACAGGGGCAGCCCTGCCTGCAGGAACGTTCCAGTGTAAATGATTTTGAGATGCTGCCATTGATTTTAACTCTTGCTGTGGGATTATTGTATATTGCTTTGAGAGTTCAAATAAAGGTTTTGTGGAAGCCAAACTTCTCCAAAACTTTATACAGGAAGGTCCATCTGACTGAATCGAATGCCTTCTCTGCGTCTAATCCTATAAGCATTGCTTCCATCTTATTTTGATGAATATGCCACATAATGTGCAGTGTTCTCCTTAGGCTATCATTAGTTTGTCTCTGATGGATAAATCCTGTCTGGTCCAGGTGGATAAGGGATAAAGGGATAAAGGATTTTTTCTCTTCTTCTAGCTAATATTGAGATGTAAATTTTATAGTCCACGTTTAATACTGAAATGGGTTGATATTGTTCACAATCTATCTTTACCATCTTTTGGTATTGTTGAGATTACGGCTTCCCTCGATGAAGGGGGGATCTCTCCCTTTTTGAGTGCCCAATTGCAAGTCTGTCGCAAGCTTGGAGTTATCTGTTCACTAAAAGTTTTATACCATTCAGTCGTAAAGCCATCCGAGCCTGGGCTTTTATGCGGTTTAAGTCTTGTTATTGCTGCCTTAACTTCTTTATCAGTAATTTCAGTAACCGGTGCTTTATTTTGTTCCTGTGTAACTAGAGGTAGATTCAGAAGTTTAAGGAAAATATTTATTTAATTTTTCCATCTAGTCTTGGTTGTGAATATAATTCTTTATAGTACTCCTCAAACCTACTTTGAATCTCCTCCATTTTATACTGTATTTTCTTTGTTTTAGGACATTTGTTTATAGACATTATTTATTAATAGTATTGTCTGCCTGCTGTTTCCTTAATTTGTATGCCAGTAGTTTCATAGCTTTACTTCCTGCCTCATAATAAGCCTGTTTTAGAAATATCCTTTTTTTTTTTTTTTATTTCGTCAGAATATATCTCATCTATCTCATTTTGCAGTTTCTTAATTGCTACTGCCTTATCTGATTCTGCTCTACTCTTATGGTTTTTTTGTAATTCCTTAAGTTTACTGTACAAATTGTTGAGCCTCTCTTGTTTGAGTTTCTTTAGTGATGAGGAACGGGAAATTATTTTCCCCCTTAAAACTGCTTTATATGTATCCCACACAATAGGTGGGGACACCTCTCCATTACTGTTTTCTTTGAAATAGGTTTCTATTTCCTTTTCCATTTCTTATTTTACCTGGGGGTTATTTAATATGTTTGAATTTAATTTCCACAGTGTGGATTTTGGATTATTACTGATGTTAATTATAGAGATGCACCAATTGCAATTTTCTTAGCCGATTCCGATCTCCGGTTTTTATAAGGGTCTGACCTGCCGATTCCGATTTTGACCGATTCCGATTTTCAGTCTTTCTAAGAACTGGAATTGACAGCATTCACAAACATTTTTGCAACTTTTCTTGTAAAAATTAAATTAGATGTTCATAATATGACACTGACTATTAAATATTCATTAACCCTCATATTGTCTTCCCATTTACTACACACCTTTTATCCTCCTGGGTCAAAATTGACCCGGTCTGGTTTGACTGCTTATAAAGCATGTAGTATAAAATGATCATCAAATTCTGTGTTGCACCTTTTTAGTTAACTTGTTTCCAACACATCAACATATATTTTACACTTTTGTTTTGTAATATATGGTATAATGGATGTAATTTATATAAAATTATGCTCAATTTTTGAGTTAAAAAAAGCAGAAATATTGAACTATTTTGAATATAGTTATGATCTGAGGTACATAAGTTGATGTATTATCACAGACTGGTACATGTCAAAGTTTAGTCAGGATACTGTTTTGAAACAATGTAAAAAAAATGTAATGGCAGCAAATAGTCACACCTGTTGTCTTCCCAGTTCAAAATTGACCCGGTGTGGTTTGACTGTTTATAAAGCATAAAGTATAAAATAATCAAACAATTCTGTGTTCCATATTTTTAGCCAACTTCAGTCTAACTCATTACCACAAATTTTAGACTTATTTGTTTTACACTTATTCTTTTTATTATAGTTTACTATACTTTTAATTTATGGACAATATACCTCATTTACCTGAAATTATACCATGTTTTCAAGAAAAAAAAAAAAACGTTATTTTGGATAATTACTCACTGGTATATGTCAAACATTAGCCAGGATATTCCCAGGTCAAAACCGACTGATACAAATTACAAACAAATGTGATTTACAAAGTATAACATTTATTTCCAAAACTATTTTGAAATTCATATAAACACAGAACAGTGTGTGTGTGTTTGTGTGTGTGTGCGTGTGTGGGTGTGTGTGTGTGTGTGTGTGTGTGTCAGTCAGTGTGTGTGTGTGTGTGTGTGTGTGTTTGTGTGTGTGTGCGTGTGTGGGTGTGTGTGTGTGTGTCAGTCAGAGTTCATTTGTGTGTGTTTGTGTGTGTGTGTGGGGGGGGTTGTCAGAGTTCATTTGTGTGTGTGTGTGTGTGTGTGTGTGTGTGTGTGTGTGTGTGTGTGTGTGTGTGTGTGTGTGTGTGTTTATTGTACTGGAAACCACAATAGTATGACCCATTATACCACTAATTGTGGCCGGGTCAAATTTGAGCCGGGAAGACCACAGATGCTATAAATTTTAATAAAACACACAATGAATATAGTCATAATTAATTTTACTTGCAAAGAGCATAGTATGGAACCATCCATGTCATTGTCAAGCAATTATAATGAAGAATGCCATAGTTGTGAAACCAGGAACTTGAAAACGGGTCAAAAATGACCCGAAGACAGGAGGGTTAAATGCTATTTACATTTTCTCCAAAGTCCTCCAGGTTACAGCCAGGCCTTATTATAGTTTAACATTAAGATTATGAATCAGCTGAATGGGATGACTCACAAACCGGAGACGGATGTGATGCAACAGTTTGCTGCCGTAAAACTTTGCCGTGAGAAAAACAGAAGCAGAAGTTAAAGGAGTCGCGATGAGAAAATGTTTGAGGAGACACATCAACACAGGTTGTTTATTCTTCAGCCAGAACAGGAGGTGAGATTTTAACTGTCCCTCTGTGAACAGCAGTCTGCTGCTGGCTAACATTAGCCCGAAGACCTACATAGTTTACGGCTGTTTTGCGACATTGTCAGCTGCTCTGTCTCATTGTAGACTGTCTGTCTTCTCTTTATCTTGTTCTTGGAATCTGTCGCTGACACCAGCTTCAAGCAGACATGTATCAGAGTGTGTAGCTGTTATCAGCGCTGCATTGACATCATGGTCAGTTTGTCTGCTGCCCGCATGATGTGACCATCGTGCAGAACACGTGTGTGACAATGACGGGCACAGAATCGGATATGTTACGCTGACCGGCCGGTCACCGGTCAGGGCCGGTCACATGGTCGATCGGTTCATCTCTAGTTAATTATAAATCTATCGGTGAATGATCTGACATATCAATAGTTCCAATATCACATGATTGTATTTTTGGCCCAAACCTACTGCTACATAGCCTTTCTCTACAATGTTGAACACAAATTAAAGCATTGCCATTACTTCTTAAGCGAATATTAAGAAATGGTAAAATAAAGCAGTGACCTAAAAGTATAAACAGCATCACAGGAGAGAAACTAAACGTTAATCCACAGTCATTCATTTAGAGGTTAGAAAGTACTGAGAGCCTAAGGTGATAGTTCACCCACAAATTAAATTTCTCTCGATATCTACTCATCCCTGTGCTGATGTGAGGATGGGTGAAGATCTCCAGTTCACAAAACACTCCTGGAGCTTCAGTGGAAAACAGTGTTGCAGCCAATTGTAGTGAATGGTGACCAGTTTTAAAATGTAAAAAAAGATCAGAAAAAACACCACAAAATGTCTCCATACTCTTTGTGTGGTGTAACCCAAGTGTCCGTAAGCTGCGACCTTAAAATTTGACCCAAAAGGACGCCATATTTTTAGACAACTGTAACCTCTCAGACCGGAGTTGCTTGCACACGCCTGAAGTGGGACCACAAGCTCTTGCCCAAGCGGCGCAACACGAGATATACAAGGTCTTGCGATAATTTCACACCTGTGTTTACATACTACCTGGAAGCAACTCAGACAGAGCGAGATCTTCTCAGAAATAGTTACTTGTTATGTGTACAGTTGACTTGGCAAACTTTCAACCAAGAAGAAAATGTTCGAGGACTGATATAGAAGAGGAACATCATTTCTTTGCTGCAGCTACACCACTTGGGCGAGAGCTTGTGTACCTGCTTCAGGCGTGTGCACACAGATCCGGTCTGAGAGGCTACAGATGACATTTAGTCTAAAGACATGGTGTAAATGGCATGAGTGAAATTTCATTTTTGGGTGAACTATCACTTTAACACACACACTTCTTCAGGCCACTGTCTCTGCTCTCCTGCACAGACAGGAGCTCAGTCTGACAACACACGCTAGCTTGAGGGCAAAGATGGGGGGTCAGAGATGCTGAGGTCGAGATATATTCCAAGCACAGTGTCTTGGACAAGGGTGATGCAGTGTGGCATGGTGTGTTTTAGCCTTTAGTGATAATGGCCATAGAATGGTCAGAAAATTTCATAGAATGTAGTCTCCATCTAGACATGGTGTAATTACAAGTGAGTATTAAAGGACAACTTTGGAAATTTTAAACCTTGGCCTTGATGGAGACAGCTCGTTTTGAAATTGGTCCAGTATTGAGGGAGGCAGATGCAGCTGGCAGCTGCAAAATAAGTACAACAGTATACATTGGACAAATGCATCCCGTTGCATTGAAAGTGCTTTTTTTCACCACTGACCCGCTCAGATCGCCAGTTTTATCTCTGTCAACAGCATGCGAAGCATCTGTCTTACTCTTCACTTGCTCTGGGCTGTGTGTGACAAAATCTCACGGGATCTTTGCTTGTTACTGGAAAAAAACAGAGGAGCCATGACTTGTAAAAGTCAGTTGGTTGTCCCATAGTACAGGTGAGAGTTTACTAGGCCGATTGAAGTGTCATGGCTAAATATTTACCTGATTTGGAGAATGTAGATGAGACCTTTGATTTCAGTGGCTGAGAGAGTATTTATTTGAGCCCGAGTATACGGATGAGGAGTTTGAGTTCCTACAAACAAAGAGCGGATGAGGATAGAGAGAGAGGGGCAGCGGGCAGATGAGGGTGAAGCAGCTGCTGCATGTCTGTGAATCTGTGAAGACTGGTTGTGCTCCTGTGAATGCTGTGACTCTATGCCCACAGAGGAAGAATGTCTGTGTTGTAACAAGTGGGACCTGTTGCCCAGTATTTATGGTCTTGATGTGTCCAGGGATGATACAGAAATTACCCAATGCTGTGTAACCACTGTGGTGAGAAAATTATTCACCAAACTGGTCACTGTTGTTCCTCTTAGTTATTTCTCATGTTCTGTCAGGCACTAAGTGGTTACTCGTCCTTGAACACACAGTTGTTCTCTCTTTGGAAGAACTTCTGATAACACAATCACATCCCGACTCTCCCAATAAGCACTTCAGGTCCATCCTGACCCAACCTCCTTCATCTCCTAGACAGATTTACATTCTTGACTCATTATCAGTTCCTTTTACACTTTGTGTGTGACTGTGTACTGATCCTTTGCAAAGCTCGATTAAAACACCACAAAGACAATCTTGGTCATGGGGTCTGTCTTAATTTTCAGATTTTCCACCACACCACCTTACAGGATTTCCGCCCCCTGACCAGCAGGGTAGTGCTGGATACCTTCTTTCATGTGGCCAAAATAAATTGGAGCAACCAAAACCACAGGGACCAAATGGTCAACTATCCATTGAGTAAGTATAAATAATATGTCTTCATGCATGTAATATCTGTACCTAGAATTGTTTGACAGATGCGCCTTTTCTGTTGCATGCATTAGTTTGCCCTCAGACATTTCTAAATCATCTTAACCCTTTCCTTTCGTCCAGCCAGTACAGACTTGCAGCCCATCATGTGGTGCTGGAGTGGGCTGTCAGAGGAGAACGTCTTGTTTATGGTAACAGAAGAGTGCTGCCAAGCTGCATCATCACTGCTATCAGAAGCAAGTACCCATTACCCACTGGCACTTACAGCGGGTTCAAGGAGGCACATGTTCAGAACACATCTACCGATGAATGACTTTTCAATAATTGTACTCTTGACTGCACTGCTGAGCAGTCTACAAAGTGTTCCAGTCTTTAGAGACACTAGCAGAGCCTGCATAAATCTTGCACACTGTAAGTATTTACAGTACAAAATCATCCACTCCATATATACAGGGGTGGATAGTAAGAAAGTACATTTACTTGAGTACTGTACTTTACTTGAGTATTTGTTTTTCTGGAAACAAATTTTGTACTATTGTACCACATTTCTAAAAAGGTTGTCATTACTTTGAAGTCAGCTGTTGTTGTTCCTCACAGAAGGAAACCAAGTACAGTACCCACTCTTAACTGGGATTGATGCAAAAACAGAAATGCGTCATCCAGGCACTCTGTAACAAGCCTAAGCAAGCACTCCCTCTTTCATTCCAACAAAACTCAGTAATGATGATGGCAGGAGAAAGACAAAATTAAATCTCAAGATGTTGTTATAATTAGAAAAAGAGAAATAATTTCAGGTAGGCTTTTAATCTTGGATTGTTTTTATTTGGGTGAAAAATACCACACAATTATACTGCCCCTGAAGTCAGAAAGAAATCTCAGTTATATAACAGACTTGGAGAACTTCCTTGGCTTCAATCTGATTTTATGCTGTGATTTTAATAGTTACATCAGAAAAAATGACAATAGCTGTCCTTTTTGTTTTTGATTGCATTTCTATGCTGAAGTTTTTATAGGCTTTGTGTTTCATCATGGTCCTACAAGTAAGTCAGAGCACCATTGTGGTGGTTTCAGAGAGTTTCGAGGTTCAGTTTTGTCAACACGGGCCAGTACAAAGCTGGATTAGCCGGTAGCCGGGCTCGGCAGCGCTCGCCAGCCCTTTGGAAGTCCTCGGGAGTGCGACCAATCACAATGGAGTGGGCTCGGCGGGAGGCGTACAAGGAGCAGGGCCGGGGGGGTGGAGTAAATTACACAGACCATTTTCGCGGGGCGCAGAAAATACAAAGAAGAGATGCAGCGAGAGGCACAGCGTCCCAAAGATCTACAAAGCTTTCTGTGCGGGCGATCGTGTGTAGCTGCAAAAATCAAATACAAACGCCCAAAAATGAGTATAATAGGTCCCCTTTAAGGTATGCTCTGTGACAAAATTTCAAATGTATATATACTGATGGTTTGGGTTTTAGGAGGCATCAGCAACGTTTTTCCAAATTACAACCCATTTCAGTTTTTGTTCCACCTCAGCTATGTCTCTCTCCCAAGCCAAGTTTAATTTGTCATATATATAAGCCACTATTCATCTGGAGCACACTGTATCAAACTTAAAATAGGATGTTCTTGTAAGGCTGATTCCCACTGAACTTTATTGGCTTTACAAACTGACAAAGGATTGTGCTTGCCCCATTAATATCTTGTTGTAATACCTTTATCTTCCCAGGCTTTGTTAGTAAAAGGTTTCCCCCTAGACAAAAGGTGACCATTATTCCATAGTGGGGATGATTTACACCAAACAATTTTAACTTTGAGGAATTTTTCTGCCGCTTTAAACACTTGTAGCATATGAGTTAAAATCGGATGTATTCTCTTCTTGGGCTGGCAGTAGTGATCTTGGGAAAAGTGTGCACTGCAGACCCGATGGTCTGCAAGATGCAGTGTCTGGACAGGAATGTTAGCATCAATTTGTAGCACAATTAGCCACAACTTCAGCATCTTTTTTTTTTGTTTTTAATTGATATAGTGAAACTCTCAACTGCACTCAGGGACAACCAACTCCACTCTGACCGGCTCTCAGTCATGGTTCCTTTGTTTTCTTCTGGCAATCCCATGAGATTTTGTCACACACAGCCTGGAGCAAGTGAAGGTTAAGAGATGTGCTTTGCATGCTGTTAACAGAGTTTATACTGGTGATCTGAGCTGGTCTGTGGTGGAAAAAAGCACTTTCAATGCATGAACTTATATGGGAGGCATTTGCCCCCATATATACTGTTGTAACTTGTTTAGCGACTGCTGGCTGCATCTGCATCCCTCAATACTGGACCAATTTCAAAATGAGTTGTCCCCATCAATCATACACACACACATAAGCATGGGGAAATTGGACCCAGGTTGAAAAATACTGAAGTTATCCTTTAAGAACTGAATACTTTGTAAGCCTAATTGTACTTCCTGTGTCCGTGAATGCCATTTTGTGAGCCTGGCAGATGTGGGCATCCAGTGGAAATGAAATCAACTGTATCACCATGTAAGACTGTGAAAACACTGTAATTGTGTGATCACTCTGCTGATGGAAAGTTGTAACAGACCAAAGTCTCCCTGTTATGATCACTTTCATTTCTGGCATCATAGTGTTATTGTTATTGTTGTTATGGAAAATTTATCAGCCTTGTCTAGTTTTATTTTATCTTGTAAAGTACTTGGTAACATTAAAAAAGTGGTACATAAAAAAAAGTTTATCATTATTATTGTTACATGAGCACATCTCTCATGAGATCGACCACAAATGTTATCCCCGCACAGTCCAATCCATAGCATTTTACTAACTCACTGTCACTCATCAGTTCTTTGTCATGTTCTCCTCTGCTTAAGAAACACTTAAGCCTCCTCCCTACTCTGACTGGAATCAAACCAGGGCCGCTGCAGTAAGGATGCAGTTTTTGCATATGGAACATGCATAATTACAGTTGAGCTAATGAGGAATCCGAACATAGATTGACTTGAGATTCTTTTCAAATCTATACTAGAAAAGCAAAATTTAAAATATATCTCCTAACAGTGAGATAAGCTGGTATAAAGCACTTCATTTTCCACTCATGGGTTAGAAGCTAGTTTCCACATTACAACATTAAAAATCATGTCTTATGTATTGAATGACATTACAGCTTGATTTTTTTGGCTTTAATAACAGGGCAGACTGAAGAATGTGATAGGAAAGGTGGTAGAGAGAGAACAGATAACATGCAGCACATGTCCAAGGGCACCTTTGCAAATAAGGCATGTGTTCTACCAGGTGAGCGACCTGATCTTGATCTTGAAGAGGGGTCTATGTATCATCCCTCCCAAACTGTATTTAACTTTGATAATTAGGATAAACAAATATACAATAAATCATTATATATCGATATATCAAACAAACAAACAAAAAATAATAACAATGAAAAATCCACTTGCTTTTTTGGTCCATGTCCTCAAATCAGCAATTGGAATAGACGTTAAACCAAAACCAGAAATGACTTTGTCACTTTAATTGTGTTATCTCTATTTTCTGATATGTTCAGGCATTGCTTATTCTGTCTCATTTCATTATAGCTAAAGGCACTGCTAAGATTAAACATATATTATTTGTTGAATTATGAATAAAACGATAGGCTAGATATTTATTTACATATTTTTTTTTTAATTAATGAGTCTAAAAACTTTTCACCAATCCACTTGTACCACAGACCCCTGTTTGAGAACCACTGCCCCAGAATATCTATACGAATAAAAAAAAAAATCCATTCCTCTAAAACTTTGTAGGTGGCAGGAAATGGTAGCTGTATCTGTCTGACCCTTGAATAAAGAATTCTTATTTTTTTCCTTTACATGGTTGGCATTTTATACATTTCTGCCCAGCCTTTCTTTTATACAGCATAAGGTGTGTGATGTATGTAATTCCTTGAGCTCATTAAACATATACTCCCTCTTGTGGCCTAAAGGGACAACAATTTCTGTCTTAAGATGTGCTGTGCCTCAGGTTATTTATGTATTTACTGGGTAAAAATTACAGATTTATTTTTTAACTTATTTTTAATGTATTCTAGTTAACTCAGCTACACTGTAAGAAAACAATCTGTAGAGTAATTAATGATGTCCTGGCAAAAAATTATCAGTACATATTCTGTTAGGTTTGTGGACATTTCTTTCAACCCTAAAATGGAAAATTCTGTAGATTTACAGTATATCCCCTGGGCCGTTCATGGACACTTCTGTTAATCCTTAAGTAGACATTTCTGTAAAATTAAAGCACATCTAGAGCAGCATTTGCTGAAAATTTCTTCACCGCTTTAAAGTTCTAATCAAATATCAAATCTGTACAATTTTTATGGGCAGTTTCTTTGAAAGTGAAACGTAAATGGTGACTTACAACCACTTACATTATCTGGTTAATACACCTGTATTTTCTTCCACGGTTTAGACCAACATCATGTTCTAATAATCTAAAATGGAAGACACCAGATTCGACCACCACAACAGAGTTCAAGGTCACTTGCTAGACTCTTCCATTCTGGCTGCCGGCTGGTGGAACGAGCTACCAAACTCAGTCTCTCAGTCAGACTTGAACTTTGCTTCATGGGACTTATTCGTGTTGTTCTCTCATGACTAGATCCTTGCTTGTGTGTTGTATCAGCTCTCAGATGTACATCACTTTAGATAAAAATGTCTGCTAAATTAAATTGTAAATTGTAAGTTGTGATGAAATAAATCTTTACACAGCGAATACAGCATCATGGTCCAATAAATCCACCACAATATAAAAATATTTTATGTCTACATCTGCTAGTGGGCCATCACAACGAGATGAGGAAAGATAATATATTAGTTCAGTCCAAGAGAATCTTGATATTGCCAACAAACTGCCAACTATTTTGATAATCTGTTAATTGCTTTGAATTTTAAAATTCTCTGATGCACTTTCTCAAATGTGAGAGTTGTTGTTGTGGTTTCTTTAACCCTTTATTACAGTTTACTAAATATCTTTCGGTTGTGGACAAAATAAAACATATGAGAGCATAATTGTGCACTTCGGGAGACACTAAACAAAATCCTTTTTTTTTCACCATTTTCTGGCATTTCATAGACAAAACAACTACTTGATTAATTGAGAAGATATAATCAGCATTAATCAACAATGGAAATAACCTTTAGTTGCAACCCTAGTTTTAAACTTTGAAACAAGTGGAACTGTCAAAATGGAAAGAAAAACAACCGTGCAAGCATGAGACTATTTACACCATCACTACAGAACATTTCGGTGTTAGTGCCATTTTCTTGAACGGGACATGTAATGTTCTTTGAGTTGGGTTATCTTATTCATTCAAGTGCTAAGTAATGGTTGTGGGACAAACTTAAATTGGCATGTTTCTGCAGCAATCCTTTCTTGTATCTTGCATTCATACATGACAACAATATTTCATGTAAAACTACAAAGAAAATTGTATAATCAGAGGTTGAGGGAAGAAGAAGAAGAAGAGGCAGAGGCTCTATGCATGCTTGTGTGTGCGCTCCTGATACCTCTCTCAGTGTGAGCAAGGTACTGAGTACAGCCTTCTGTCTAACAGTCATGGAGGAATGTATTGCTTTTTCATCCCCTTATCACAGCTCTGTTGCATGTTTGGAAAAGGTAGTAATTCAACCAAATCCTTTCATTCATGTTTAAAACCTAGTTGACAACAACATTTAAAGTTGTTTTGTCACTGTGTGAGATGTACTGCTTGAAATGTTTAGCTGTTTTTTTCTCCATGACAGTCAACCCTGGAAATGTTAATTTGAATACAAAATCTCTTGTTCTACTTTTTGTTGACGCTGACAGGCTACTGCACAGAATTTCCAGTTTTGTCAAGCTAAATGCCATGATGTATCACACTGAACTGTTTAGACATAGATTTCAACATTAGTAGGTTAGTTAAAGCCACATAATATTGTGTGTGTGTGTGTGTGTGTGTGTGTGTGTGTGTGTGTGTGTGTGTGTGTGTGTATATATATATATATATATATATATATATATATATATATATACATATATATATATATATATATATGTATATATATATATATATACATATATATATATATATACATATATAGTACTAGTTGGGATTAGTTAGTTGGGTATTAGTTGGGATCATTAGTTCAAATTTCTTATGTTTGTTGCCCAATAATAGTACAGGAAGTTTGGTAACACCATTCCGCCCAGAGCTTTGGGCCTCTGTAAAATTTGTCGACGTAACCTTGGAGACTTCTTATTCCAAACAAAACCGAGAATAAGACTGTCCACTTTATGGAAAAATGAAAGAGGAAGAAATATCGGAATACATTGGAATAACTATAAAAAGTGCGGGAAAACATTTTAACAGTTTAATTGCATTGATTCTGGCAGCTACAGAAAGAATTAGTAGGGAGCACCGCTCAAAATCCTGTTTAATTTGTGTGAGCAGCAAGAACTTATGTATATGGAACATTCTATATACTGTCTATTTGTCTCAGCCAGGAAAATATAACTCATAGCACATAAATTAAGCACATATGAAGACAAAGAGTTGTTGTCCGTTTATGACACGTTTATGAAATATACCCTTAAGTCTGCCCTTTCTCTATTTTAAACCAAAATTGAAAACAGGTCATTTTTACATCTAAAATACTTGAAAGATTACATTCTAATTAAAGAATCGATGAATCTGAAATAATTTATATGAAAATTCTTACTACAAGTCCAACACACATAAACCAGTATAAACCAGCATAAGCGAGGATTTTGTTTGGATATGATGTAAATATCTTTAATACATGTGTTTGTAATCTCCAAACATTAACTCTGTGTTTACCTTCATAGTTCAAAAAATAATATTTTGTCTCTTATAATGTGTCCTGAAAACTGAAGAAACTCAGCCCTTTGCCTTTATATTTATCAAAGTTCATAGATTGCTTAGGATGGTTGGTTAGGATGTAATCTATAAAATTATTTTGGATTTAAAGATGAGCAATTTCACATTTTGGTTTATTATTTATAGGATATATTCCCTACTATGGTATGAAGGGGCAACACTCATGTCTTCATATATGCTATGCCTGAGTTCAATTCTCCTGGCTCTTATTTTGATAGAGCTTATTTAACTTCAACGTCAACTGTCTGCCTTTCTGTTGTTTTCAATTCAACAGGTAAGAAATAAAATTACACCGAAATCCCTTTTTTTAGTATCATTATTTTGATTTTTACTCTTGTTTTTATGTCTGCTGGCAAAAAAAAGAAAAAAGAAAATTAGCTCTCTTTACCCATTTTTGTTTTCTGGTTCAAAGCACTAACTTGAGGGTATACTCCCTCTTGTGGCAAAAACAGGCAATAACTCGGGGTTTCATCTGTACAATGTGTGAGTATACCTATGAATTGCTGGCTAAAAATTACACATTTATTTTTCAGAGAGGAAACTAGTGCCCAGTGACTGTTTAGCTATCTTGGTTACATCTGAACATAAAACAATAAGTCCCTGAGTAAATGGGACAACACAACCTTCAAATACTATTTCTGTATTTGCTTTTAACTAATATTTTGCCTTTAACTTATAATATTTGTGCCTTTAGTGATGCTTTCCCTCATTGCCTAACTGACACAAGCCATATATATATTATATATATTGATATGTTGTTTATTTAATGTAATTTCATTGTAGTTGAAGGCAAACACAGAATTAATGTTTGAAGGTTGCAATGTCCTGTTTGCTATAACATACATGTATTGTTTTCCATTGTGATATGACTGACAGGAAGACTTGACACAGAAGTTAAAGTAACTTCATGAAAATAGAATATATTTATAAATATAATAAATATCCATTGGATATTGGTTAAAGGCAAATACAGGTAGTTCCCCCAAAAATGAAAATTCACTGAGTGAAGATCTCCAGTTCACAAAACACTCCCGGGGTTTCTGTGGAAAACAGTGTTGCAGCCAAATCCAGTACAATTGAAGTGAGCAGTGATCAATTTTAAAATGTTAAAAGAATACATACAAAAACCCCCACAAAATGTCTCATACTGCTCATGTGGTGTAATCCAAGTGTCCGTAAATCACGACATTAAAATTTGACCCAAAAAGACGCCATTTACACCATGTTTTTAGCCTAAATGTTAACTGTAGCCTCTCAGACTGTAGCTGCTTGCACAGAGATAACTGAACAGTCATTGGACACCAGATTCCTCCTTGAAAAATAAATATGTATTTTTTAATCAGTAATTCATAAGTATACTCACACAATGTACAGATGAAACCCCAAATTGTTGCCTATTTCTGCCACAAGAGGGAGTATACCCTCAAGTTAGTGCTTTTAAGCCAACAAAGAAAAATTGGTAAAGGGAGCTAATTTTCTATTTTTACTGGCAGAAATAAAAACAAGAGAGAAATCCAAATAATTATTGTAAATTGTACTGGTGTTATCCTATTTCTTACTTGTTGACTTGAAAAATGTTGAAAGGCAGACACCTGACCTGGAAGTTAAAGTTAGTTCTATGTAGTAGTATGTATGTAGTTCTATCAAAATAAGAGCCAGGAGAATCAAGCTTATGAAGAGAAGAATGTTGCTCCTCAATACTACAGGAGGGAATATATGCTTCAAAGTGTGCCCTTTTTGGGTTTTAGCTTTAAACCTATGGAGCTATATTGGGGCCAAATGTTTTGAACTTGAAAAATAAAATTTGAAACTGTTTTGATCTTGAATTTTGAAAAATACATCAGTGTATTCAAAATAAAAATAAGTGTTCAAAAAGTGTTTTCAGGTTAAATATAATTTTGATTTACTCTGGTAATTATTTTGAATAAATTATTTTCATTTTTCACTTTCACATATTTAGATATTTGAGATCCTATTTCTTTCAGTTACAAATTTTATCTTTTCAGATTCAAATCTTATTTTTTATAGTTTCAAATCTTTTTTTCACTTTTGGATCTTTCTGTTTCAGTTTCAGATCTTTTCTTTTCAGTTTCAGAATTTGGTATGTACTCCTTACAGCAGTGGTTCCCAACCTTGGGTCAGGACCTCAAAATGGGTTTGACAGATACTTAAATAAATAATTGCTAAATTAAAATTAAGGAGGAACTGATGCTCTGTGTTACCTGTTGTCACAGTGACATGACGTCTCTGTGGGTCAGACTTGTGGCTCTGTGCTTTTTCACTCACAAAAACAAGCCCTCCCTCTTCCCTCTCCTGTGGCTCCTCTTCATTTGCTCATAACAGACGGTGCTGAAAACAGTGACAGAATTGACATTGTACCGCGTTGCATCACCAAACTTTCATAAGACTCAAGTGTAGAATAAGTTTGGGTTTTATAAGAAAGATGAGAAATGCTGCTGCAAATCATTTATGCAAAACGTGAAAGTAACCGTATATTAAAAAATAAAGCCAGTAGGACATAGTATTCATTGGATTTTAGTCAAAAGCAAATACAGAATTAATGTTTTAAGGTTGTAATATCCCGTTAACTCAAAAACGTATTGCTTTACTCCCTGAAAAATCAATAATTAATTTTCTACCAGTAATTCATAGGTATACTCAGACATTGCACACATTGTTGTGACAAAAAGACTCAGAAAAATAGGCCAGTAAGGTCTGGGCTTAGAGCCACAACACCCTAAAAACCTCAGCAAAAAAACACTGTTATCACTTGTATGTTTTCAAAGTTCAAACCATCAAAAATAAGAATCAGGCAAAGTCTGGAAAAATCACTGGAAGAGCAACAAAGTCTGCCACACAAAGTTTATTGATCTCTCCAGGTAGAAAAATCAACAAGCTTGAGTCAAACCCAGGTTTAGACTGAAGAAAGGGGTGCAAAACACCCTGTTATATACTATTTATTTTACTATCTCCCACTTTGAACATTTTGGCTTACAATCAAACATATTTGTGTTTTAAATTTTACCTTATGGGATCATAATGTCATTCATTTTCTAGCAAATTGCTGCTTCCCTTAGGTTTGCACGCATTAATCTTATATTTTTTAAAAATAATTAATTGACAAAACAGATCAATGCTTCACATGAAAAGAACAGCTGATCTGACAATTAATCTGTGTGGTGAGCACCAGGTGCTGGAAAGTACCTACAAGTTCCTTGGGTGACAGTGATTAACGTTGTGGTTTGATCTTTTCATTAACATTACCCTGTGAAAACTACTTCAGAGTTTTATATGCTAGAAAGGACTTTGTGCTGGATGGGCATCATGTTGAGAATTATACCACTACAACATGAAACCCTGAGTTGTTGCCAATCCATGCCACAAGAGGGAGTATGCCTTTAAGTGAGTGCTTATTTATTTATTTATTTATTTATTTATTTATTTATTTTGTTTAAACCAAAAAAGAAAAATGGGTAAAGAGAGCAGTTTTTATTTTGTGCTGGCAGAAATAAAAACAAGACAGGTTTGTAAGTTTACATTCATGAATATGGAATTTACACAGTAGTAATATTAGATTAATAAAAAAAAAGCATCTTTTTCTCTACACTTAACACTTCCTAATATAACATTCCTCTCCTCAAGAGCAAAACCTCATCTTGTCTACTTTATAGTCATACCAGAAAGATGTGTTTTGGACAAGACCAGAAAAGATGGCCTAGAGTACCATCACCTGATTTAGACTTATCACAAGTAGAAGAGACAGAATGAATGACTTTAAACTGAATGAGTTGAAGTCTAACATTGATAGAACATGCTTTAATCCTGCCCAGCCCTTTTGCCCATAACTTGTTTGAAATGTCTACACCAGTGTCCTTAATCCATGCCTCTTTAATGTGGAGAGAGGATGTTGCCGATGAGAAAAGACCTACAAATTGTGAAATTAAATGTTTGGAGGTAGGGGTTTTAGTTGTAAGCTCATAAAAAATGTGTTATTTGGGGATCGTATCAAAGTGAGGGAGTGACTGTCTGACAAAATTTCTAATTTGCAAATAGCGAAAGAAGTGACCAGGAGGCAGATTAAATTTCACCTGAAGTTACGCAAAAGAAGCAAGATGGTTGTTAATATAGAGATCCTTAATAGTGGACAGTCCCTTATCTGACCAGTGTGAAAAAATAACATCCATCTGTCCTGGCTTAAAAGGGGTTCTGACATATAGGAGCATAGATGGACAAATCTGGGAGGCTCAGCACACCTTTGATTTGTTTTAGGATCTTAATTGAGTTACGCAAAATAAAGTCATCCTTTAGACATTTGATAGGTGGATTTGGCTTCGAAAATAAAAAGGCCATTAAAGAGGCTCCAGTGAGTAAGACTGCATTACAAGACTCAATCTCAGGCCATCTGAGACAGGCACTGCTCTCCTGTCTAGCAGCAGAATGATGAGAAAACCCATGATCTGGCATTGCAGGCCCAGTAATAATGTTGGAAGACAAGAAGGCCCTGGCCACCTTCGTTAGCGAAGTGAAGGGCATATTTTAAAGAACGAAGATGTAAGAAAAATCGGGACATGTTGAAAGAGAGAAATAAATTTGGGGAGTACTAGCATCTTAATAATATTAACGCGTCCGATTAAAGAAAGAGAGAGAAATTTCCATTTATATATCATAGTTTTAGTCCCCAAATCCAAAAAATAAAGTTTAAAAAGAAATTTAGGGTTTCTAGTGATATTAATCCTGAGATACACAAGGTGTTCAGTGGAAAGTCTGAAGGGTAGATTGCCAAGAAAGCCAGCGTCGAGACCATGAGAGAAGGGCATGAACAAACTTTTTCCCCAGTTAACAGTAAAAGATCTAAGACCATCCCTGTTTCCCCTTTTTGATATAATAAACAGCTTTGGGCAGCTTTCTGGGTTTAGAGACAAGATTATATCATCTGCGTACAGACCAATGGTACAATGAGATGTGCCGCAACTTATACCAGTGATTTGGGGACTGGCTCTAATAGAAATGGCCAGAGGCTCGAGAGTCAGCGCAAAGAGCATTGGGGAGAGGCAGCAACCCTGCCTGGTTTCATGGTGCAGTGAGAAAGGGGGAGACCTGTCATGATTAGTCAAAATGGAGGATTTGGGGCAAGAATAGTAGCAAACATGTACTTCCATTCAATTTGATCAAATGCCTGGTTGGCATGCAGGGAGATAACTGCCAAGTAAGGCAACTTAGTAGAGTAAATTATATTTAATGAACGCTGGGTGGTTAGAAAAGGAAAATCTATCTGGAATAAACTCTGTTTCAGTACCGTTGGAATTACGGTTGGTGGCTGAAAACAGCCACTAACAAAATCTGCTGTAAAAATATATCAGATAAATATTTTTCTACTTTTTTGCATAAATATGTTAATTAACCTCAGTTCTGGTCAAAACTACTAAATATTTAAATATTTTTAGAATTGTAATATTTTAAATGCCAATTTTATAAGCCGTGTCACCACCAAC
This sequence comes from Lutjanus erythropterus, assembly GCF_056507025.1. NCBI lineage: Eukaryota > Metazoa > Chordata > Actinopteri > Lutjaniformes > Lutjanidae > Lutjanus > Lutjanus erythropterus. Next base: position 574,655 of record NC_139324.1, on the reverse strand, counting down.
AAAATGAAACAGAAAACCAACCATGCACCCTCAATATGCATTTGGTTTTCTGAGTTTTGTTTTTTCAGGGAAAATGAAAACTAGTATTACTGAAGCATTTAGATTTTTTTCATACTTGCTTTATGACCAGCATTTGCTCAGGCCTGGAATGATGTCATTTTTAGGAGAAGTCACCTTGGCCTATGATGAATTCACATTTATTTGGGCTTTCTGGACAAACTGTAGGGCACAAAAGTGCACAAACAATAGGTAATAATTACACTGTATGAAGAAAAGAAACAGAAACAGTTTTAGCTGATAATTAGCCAGATGAGCTACTGTAAGTAATCAATACAAACACACATCATTAGACTGTAAACCATTAATCAAACCACTAAATAAATGCAGTCAATCAGACAACGTAAAAGCTCATTTTATATTTCACTATTATAAAAATATCAGGTTTTTATTGTGTTGTGTACTTTCAGTAGTGAGTGACAGGTAAACACACACAAAGGGCAACCATTTATTGCATACTGCAGTTAGAAACTGACAATAATTAGCTGATAATTAACCTGATCAGCCACAAAGTAATTGATACACAAATTATTAAACCATTAACCAACCAACATTATTAGACCAACTGTATGATTAGAATTGTATAGCTGTATTGCTGATATAAACATCCAGAGTTGCAAAGTCGGACAGATGAATGTAAAACTGTGACAGAATAAGCTGATATGTATTCACTCGACTGGAGAAATGTGCCCACATTAAGAACTTACACGGACATAAATCTGCAAGCCAAACTGCTGCTGCTAGCATTACTAACATTAGCCACATTGTGTGTCAGGCTGGCAGCTAACATTAGCTCTGGGTCCTTTACCCGCAGACACTGTGACCCTCTGGTCTGAAGAGGTGAAGCGTTTAGTGAGTTGTTGTCATGTTTTGTACAGCAATGTGTGAGGCTTGTATTGCACAGCGCAAAATAACATGCATTTCAGCGGCATTTAAAGTACGATTTTGCGATTGTAGACTGTGATTAACATCTTCAAATGGCTCTTAATAAACACAGTATTTTTTTCGGACAGTGTTTAACATTATAAATCAATAAATTCTACTACATTTTAGCAGCTTTCTGAGTGTTTTCTTAGTGTTAGACCAGTCGATTAGTCTAAATTCAATTTTGCCTTAATCAACAGGGAAATTAGTCACCAGGAACATCCCTAATGGTGACTAGGGATGTAAAAATACATTCAACTCAAGATTCGATACAATTTCTGATACTGGCTTAATAATACTATTTTTTTTATTTCACATAATGAGATTGCAGACAAATTATGACTAAAAAATATTCCTGTAATTATTTGTCAGACAAAAAAAACAACATTTCTGAGGTAGGGTGTAGCTGCAAAACACAAACTATGCGATGAATGTATATTTAATAGGGCTGTCAAAGTTAACACGTTAATGCTTTAATGTAAATTCCTTTTAACAACACAATTTTTTTTTTTAAACTTTATTTTTATTATTTTCTTTTAAACAAAAACAGAACTTAAAACAGACTGGGTCATCACAGGTGTAGAGAAATGCTAAACATACAGAATGAGGATTAAATGAACCTGGGTTACATTCATTGTCGAAAAAATCCTTTATGTCCATGAGTGTTATTTGAGGTCCAAAAAGTTTTTTATGATCCTTGGCTCCATTTAATGCTAGTCCTCAGTGTTTCCTACAAAGTGAGATGTCTCCCATTCTTTCTTAACTTAAAAGTCTACTCTGTTTGTGCAAAGGAAAAATACATTACATTGTTTCTCCAACCAAACATGTATAAAGAAATCACTACAGTTTCAAATAGGACTTCCATTTTTTCCAGTATTTTTCACATTTCTTGGTAGCATGTCTCAGGGAAAAGGTCAATCGTTCCATAGTATAAATGTCATTAATTATTTCTATCCACTCAAGGATTGTAGGAGGTTCTATGCTCAACCATTTTCTGGTTATTGCTTTTTTTACTACCTGCTAGTAGTATTTGTAACAGGTATCTGTCCTGTTTTTTCAGGACAGTTGATACATTTCCCAAATATATAACACTGAAATTAAAATCAAGCTCTGAGCTGATTATAGATCTGATCTCTGTCACCACATCTGTCCAGTAAGAAAAGATTTTAGGGCACTCCCAAAAAATGTGAAAATGACCAGCAGACATTTTACCACACATTCTCCAGCACCGACCTTGTTTGGGGTTGTGACTTTGTGATTTTTTAACCTTTGGAGTTATAGGTGTCCAGGTGTATTCCCTCCATAAATCAGAACTTGAAGTTGTAGACATTGTCCTACAAATATTTAACCAGTCATATTCAGTCAGTGTTATGTTAGCTTCTTTCTCCCACCTTGATTTAACATACAGAGTGGAAAAACCCCTGTCCAGTTGTAAAGATGAGTAAGTCTTTGAGATCAATTTCCTATTAGAGTTACCTTTGTATGCATCAGTGAATATCTTAATCAATCTCAGTCCCTTCTCTCCAATAGTTTTAATATTTGTGTCAAAATAATGTCTCAGTTGAAGGTACCTGTTACAGTGATGATTATTGTGGGAATAAGAAGAAAGAAGAGATGACACAGGTGTACCCGAAAACAATGTTTAATACGAGCTTGGGTTCTTCCACATCATACAGCATACAGAGTAAGAAGGAATGAACCAAGAACACTTCAACAGTTACAGCTTATATAGGGTTGTCTGACTAGACATAACCGGTTTATTTTTGGACCATGCAAATATGCCAACGATGGACACAGTCTTCTCCACCAGACTTTCTGGCACCCTGCCAGCCATTTATCTGTCACCATACACATCATGTAGGAGCGTAAAACATACCACACCGGTCACAGAAATACATCCTGATAATACCTAAAGAAATCGCATTTCTCTACGTTATATGTTTTTGAAAGACTGCATTTGTCCAGAGTTTCAATCTGTTGTTAAATTTAGCCGGTGTGAATTCTGTGTCGTATGCCACCCAGCGTAATATTCGTGCATTCCTCTTGAAGTCTTTAAATTCAGGTCTTTAAATTCTTTATGCCAAATGTTTAAGGGGACTGCAGTCCATTTAGATAATTTGTCTATATTTTTCTTCTGAAGGGATTTTTCCTCAAGTACAGATTGAAGAGGTATGTTTGTTTGACTTTGTTCTATGTCTTTCCATTTCGCATCATATGTAGGATCACACCAGCAAACCAGAAAACGTAACTGTGCTGCTTTGTAATAATCTTCTAAGCAGGGTGAAGCCCTTCCTCCTCTGTCCTTGGGCAATTGTAGTGTCTTTGCTTTCCCCAAATGAAGGTTGAAATCATTCTGTTCCACTCACTGAATTGCTTGGGAGGGACATCAACAGGCAATGACTGAAAAAGGTAGAGCAGCCTGGGTAATATATTCATCTTAATAACATCTATTCGATTATACATGTTCATTGGTAATAATGACCAGTGATTTAAATTGGCCTTAATATCCGCTGTTATATGAGTATAGTTATGTTCATAGATGGCAGTTAGATCTCTAGGTATTTGTACTCCCAGGTATTTAATTATATCACCCTTCCATTTAAAATGACATAATCTGTAAACTTTTTCTTGTGGTTGATAGTTAAAAGTAAGAGTTTGGGTTTTCTGTAAGTTCAATTTGTACCCGGAGTATGAACCAAATACTTTAAGAAGAGATAGTAATTTAGGCAAGCTTTCATTAGGGTTGGTAAGTGTCACAAGAATGTCATCTGCATACAGACAGGTCTTGTGTTGTGTATCTCCAATCAATATGCCTGTTACGTCATTATCTTCTCCGATTTCCTGTGCTAGTGGCTCAATAAAGAGGGCGAAAAGTGTAGGGCTGAGGGGGCATCCCTGACGACATCCCCTCTCAAGAGACGCTGTTTTAGATAAATTCCTGTTTATTTTAATTCTGGCTGTGGGAGAGCAATGAAGGTAAAGATTTCAGGCATCCAACTACCTGGCTGTTAAAACCAAATCGTCTAAGAGCCAAGTATAAATATTCCCATCGAACATAATCAAAAGCTTTCTCGGCAATAGATTCTCTATCCACTGTTTCTCATATACTCAATGAGGTGGAAGCCCGCCTCACATTGTCCTGGGTCTGCCTGTTTTTCACAAAACCAGTTTGGTCTGTATCTATCAAATCCGGGATTATATTTTCCATTCGTTTTGTAAGTATTAATGCAAATAATCTGTAGTCCATATTTAAAACAGATATGGGTCTGTAAGAACTAGAGTCTGTCCTATCTTTACCCGTGTTAGGAATTACTGAAATTACAGCTTGTGTCCAGGACGATGGAGTCTCCCCCCCCTCGAAGAACATAATTAAAACATTCCTTAAGAACTGGTATTGTAATCTCTCTAAAGGTTTTATACCATTCCGATGGGTAGCCATCTGCACCTGGCATTTTATTAATTTTTAATCTTGATATAGCCTTATTTATTTCTTCTTCTGTTATCTCCTGAGTTATTTTATTCTGCTCTCTTCCTACAGATGGTGAGTCTAAAGAGATTAGAAAATTTGATATGGCTGTTGACTCAGCTGCCTGAGGCTGAGCAAAATAATATAATTTTGTGTAGTATTTTTCAAAGGAAATTTGTATGTCATCCAGTGTATGATACATCTTATTGGTTTGCGTATGTATGTATAAATCTCTTGGCCTGTTGTTTGCGTATTCTCCAAACAAGTAGTTTTTTTTATTTAGAACCATTCTCATAAAATTTTTTGTTTAATTAATTTAGCTCTCTTCTCTATTTGATTTTCAAATAGTTTGTTTAAAGTCTGTTTTACATCCTGAATCTGGTTTAGAACATCAATGTCATTATATTCCATATGTTTATTCTCCAAAGACTTCAAGTTTTCAGTCAAATCCTTGTTTCTCTTTTTCCTTCTTCTTCTGAGCTGACCACATGATAAGTTTACCTCTAATAACAGATTTTGCAGCGTCCCACAGTGTACTGGGAGACACTGTGCCATTATCATTATGTGTAGTGTATTCTTGAAATTCTCCCTTTATGTATTTCTGACATTGAGGATCATTCAAAAGATTAGTGTTAAATCTCCACAATGTGTCTTTGGGCTCGCTGTCAAAATGCAGTGTTAAATATACCCCTGCATGATCAGAGATATCCCTTACCCCAATGTTACATTTGGTAATCCTGTGGTGATCTGAATTAAACATAAAAAATAATAAATTCTTGAATATACAGAATGAGCATGAGAAAAAAAAAGTAAAGCATCTATCAAGTGGGTGTAGCTCCCTCCACACATGTACCATACCGTCTTATTATTTTTTTGTTTTGTTTTGTTTGAGGAGTCCATAGAGGGATAAAGCTGGATATTCCAGTCTCCCCCACATACCAACACACCTGACACTTTCGTAGATATAAGATTAAAAACTTTTTTTGATCTGCTGTTTATTATTTCCTGGTGGTCTATAAACATTCAATAATGTCACTTGTTTGTGGTCAATTAAACCTTTGACCATTAAGTAGTGCCCTTCTTTATCGTTGATCTGTGAGGAGAGCTGGAAGTTTACCTTGTTTGAAATTAGTATCGCTACAGTGCAGTGCGCCATAGAAGCTTCAATTGACTTAACTATTGAAGTTTCTAGTGCATTTTGGCCTTAATGTTAAATTGAGCAGGTCAGTGCTCATCTGTGCCTGATGGACTTTGTCATGTAATTATTTGAGCATGTATTTTTATGCCAAATGCAGTGCCTCTGAGGGTTTCTGGGCATATTTGTCATTTAGGTTAATGTATTTGATTTAATAAAGTTACATTTGAATTACACTTTAAACACTTGAAAAATATCCCTTTAACCCTTGAGGCAGCCTTAAAAAAAACTATACACTTTTTTCCCAAAGGCCAAAACACATTGCAGGGTTCAGAAAAATGCAGTGAAGTGACAAACATTTCATGGAGGAGCCGAGCATCGGTCTGTTTCAGACAGATATTTTAATCTGATTTAATCTGATGCTGTGGATGTGGGCCCTCAATTCTGCAGTGTCTCTTGACTGGTCCTGCCATATGATAGCCAGAATACTTTTGACTGCGGTCTGGTGTTTGCTGAGTGTCCTGTATCTCAATGCAGTTGTCTGGATGCGGGCCCTCAATTCCAGTGGTGGACAAAGTACTCAACCCCAGTACTTGAGTCAAAGTATAGATACTCCTGGTCAAATATTACTCAACTACAAGTGAAAGTTGCTCAGTCAAAATTTTACTTGAGTTAAAGTACTAGAGTACTTGGTTTTAAAAATACTTAAGTATTCAGAAGTACACGTTTATAAAAATACTTAAGTATTTAAAAGTACAAATTACAAAGTACATTTTCTAATATCAATACATGCTGTATTGTTTTCATGATGCATTTACAGAAGCTTGTAACTCTCTGAAACCATCTAATGATGCACTGACCTGCTTGTAGAACCACTCTGCTACACAAAGCCTATAGAAACACCTATAAACACTTCAGCATAGAAATACAATCAAAACCAAAAAGGACAGCTGTTGTCATGTTCTGATGTAACTGTATTAAAATCACCACATAAAATTAGATTGAAGCTAACTGTAAGGAGTTCTCCAAGTCTGTTAAATAACTGAGATTTCTTTCTGTCTTCAGAGGCAGTATATATACATGAATTATGTGGTATTTTTCACCCCGATAAAAACAATCCAACTTTAAAAGCTACCTGGAACAATTAATAATTATAATAACATCTTGAGATTTCATTTTGTCTTTCTCCTGCTGTCACCATTACTGCTTTTTGTTTGAATGACAGAGGGAGAACTTGCTTGTTCTTGTTACAGAGCGCCTGGATGATGTATTTCCACTTTTACATCAATCCAGAGGAGCTACTGTGATTGGTTTTCTTTTGTGAGGAGAGCACAGCATGTGACCAACTGCATTTTAGAAAAGAAAAACACCAACAGCTGACTTCAAAGCTCAGTCGAAAAGTAACAACAACCTTCCTAGAAATGTAGTGGAGTCAAAAGTACAATATTTGTTTTTGAAATGTAGTGGAGTGAAAGTAATACGTTTCCAGAAAAACAAATACTCAAGTAAAGTACAGATACTCAAAAATGTACTTAAGTACAGTACTCAAGTAAATGTACTTTGTTACTGTCCACCACTGTTTAGGTGTAAATCTGGAACAAATAAGTAATGCGAGTTTAATATTTAAGAAATTGAGTGACTCGAACTTAAACTAACATCATTTAAACAATTTTTGATTTGAGAGCTAAGTTGATTCCAAGTTTTAGAAAACTAAATCTGGTAAATTCCCTAAGGATATTCTAGGAGAGAGGAGGCACCATGGTAGATTTGTGAGGCTCGTGCAAACTGCTTCTTGTAACCGGCGCCAAAAGTAAAAGACTGTGCGCCTTAGGGAGCCTTCAACGAGCTTCATGGTCAGGCCAATGGGTAGAATAAGAGGGCCCACCTTCATCCCTCTCCCCTTTCCCATAGCTTTAATGCCTTGGGGTTCATACGTTGTCTCAAGCCAGAAACGAGGCCAGTGAACAGAGGTCAGGTTGTGCACGGGACCCACGGTGGCAACCGGACAAAGGACGCAGCCATAGCCGTAATTTTTCTGGGGGCTAAGGACCCGCTAGTACAGTCCACTGATCCATGAGTGCTGCAGGCAGCAGATTAATGAACATGCTGTCGCCTGCAGGAAAGTCTCAGTTTGTGGGTCTTGATGACACAAGATGAAAATCGCCAAAACTGCCCAATCAAGGGATACACCAGTGTATCCTCAGTCTGAGCTCCTCCCAGTAAATTGCACTGCTCTCTGTTCAGCGTAAATGAAAAGAAACTAAACTTAATTGATATGTTTTTTTTTGTTGTTGTTGCTTTTTCTGCATTTTACTGTGACACACCTAGTTTTCATACTGAAAATTATTCAGCTCTTGCAGTGAGCAATGTGAACGAAAATTTTGAGTTGCATGTGTTGAAAATATCTGTTTGCTTAATCAATTTCAATTTTCACTGTAATCAAAGAGTACATCTAACACTTAGAGTTTATTGGCTCTAAAAAAAGTTAGCTTTACTCTAGTACTTGCCTAACTTACTCAGGTTTACAGTGAATAAATATTAAATAATAACAACAACAATAATCATAATAATAATAATAATAATTATAATAATAATAACAAATAATAAATAATATATAATAAACAACCAGCCAAAAAGCTGGTATTTCTTTTTCCTTTTTTTTGTAATTTTTTTTTCATAGCACCTGTTCATAGAAGCACCAAAGAAAAGACATTTGAGGAAAGTATCTTTATCCCTGAATTGCACCTCAGTGGCGAACCGTGACAATTAGAGCTGGGACTTCAGTTCAGCCAAAACTTTGCCAGACACCAAAAATGCAGCAAAATGGAAAAGGATTTTGCTGGAATAAGGGAGAGGCCGCAGTTAGCTCATGACATGTTTGTACTATATACAAACCATGCCATACATGTCATATACGTGCCATATATAAACTCCACTTGAGGGCAGCAAACACCACACAATAATAGCTGAACAAGAGTTTTCTGTACTAAAACTTTACTGCAGTTACTGTTACTGTTACTATTGTTTGGGTAAGTTATAATTAAGTTTGTGTTTAATATTAAGAGCTGTACTAATGGATAAGGATCATGAGTCTCCAGTTTTATTTTTTCTGTCTACTAACACAGCTCTGTCTGCTGCCCTGTGCTGTGCTGTTAGGAGAAACTTTAATGAAGAAAATTCAAGTGTCTGAAAATTCTTTTCTAACAGACACCGGGATGAGCGCAATTTCAGTCCCGGACATGCAGATCCTCCACTACACCACGAAAGTCTGCCTTAAACAAGTCAGTACTATCAAGTCAGCTACCGAGCAACAGCGTTGGTCTCGATGGCTTAGTCACCAGCAAGATATCACTGACCTTCAAGAAGGCCTAATGCAGGGGTCGGCAACCCATGGCTCTGGAGCTGCAAGCAGCTCTTCAGCCTCCTTGTAGTGGCTCCCTCTGGCTTTGACAGAAAAAAAAGAAAAGAAAGAAAATGAATAACAGTTATTTCTTAATTTAACTTTGATTTATTTCATTTTTATTTATTTTGTTGCACAGTTATCTTGGAGTTTGAGGTGATACTAATTTTAAAAAGTTTTAATATTCTGTTAACTAAAATATGCATCACATCCACGTCTATCCACGCCTTTACCTGCAGGGGGCTTCTTGAGTGTGCGATCCCCGCCCTCTGTAAGCCAACCATGAATAAATCCAAAAAAAGAAAAGTCTCAGAGGAAAATAGAGAGTTTAATTCTGCGTGGACATATTCCTTTGCCTTAACTGCCAGCGATGCTGGCTTACCTGTGTGCTTGATATGTGGCGAGAAATTAGCAAACCAAAAAAAATGTAACGTTGAAAGACATTTTCAGAGCAAGCATTTGCTGAAAAGTACAAAACAGGAAATTGTTCAGAAAATTAAAGAAGTGCCTCTCTCTGCAAAGACCGTCAAGGACAGGGCCATTAAAATGGCATCAAATATCACCAGTAAGCAAATTAATGACATCAATTCAGCTCAAGCATATTCAATTGCCTGTGATGAGTCAAGTGATGTAACAGCACTGTTATGCAGATGTGTAAACTCTGATGGGTTGCAGGAAGAACTGATTGAACTTATAACGCTAAAAGGCCAAACATGGGGGGAGGACATTTGTGAGGCTGTTGTGAGTTGCCTAAAAGCCAAAGGAAAAAAAAAACACTCACCTGGTGTCAGTGGTAACTGACAGTAGTATGAGAGGAACACAGAAGGGCTTTGTGAATTTACTTCAGAAGTCACTGGATCGAAAGCTGCTGACGTTTCACTGCATCTTGCACCCAGAAGCACTGTGTGCTCAAACAGCATTTGGGGAAAGATTCAGCGAGTTCAGAAAGGGAAAAAAACACTCTGTCCTTCCCTGTCACACCCCTGGACATGGACCCATCCCTGCTGAACATTTCTGCATTCGCAAGAGTAATTCAGCCCGATCTTGAAATTGAACTGGCCGACATAGCGGATAAAGACTTACGGCGGATCTTGAAAAAGTCATCTGTCAGAAGGCCGTTCTCGCTAAAGAGCACTAATGGAGTGATATTGAAACCCCCCCCAAACCCGACAAACTTGTTTTTGAAACATGAAATGCCATTCCTGACACTTATATGAACATGAAAAACCATTTGAAGTCCTGTCCATCCTTGGCTCAACATACTTATGTGAGCATGAAGCATGAACTTCATAAATTCCAAATATCACTCCCGCCTCACAGATGAAAATCAAGTCACATTAAATAGGTGAGAACACTAGCATTTAATAGGTTATTGCTTTTCAGAAAAACATTTATTTTAGACCCGGAGCTGATGTAGTTTTGTTTGTATGTTCAGGTGCTTTGGTGCTGATTGCTGTACGTGGCTGAGGAAAACAAAAACAGAAAACTATGACAGCACACTGAAATGGACTTCACTATGTTTTATTTATATTAAAGTGGGCTAGTTTTTATTTTATTAATTTTACACAAATAGGCACGCATAGTTCAGTGTTTAATTCATTTCAAAGTAGGCCTACACATGCACACTAAACTTCTGTTTGGGGTTTTCCTTCATTATAACAGGTAAAAATAGAAAAAGAATAAAATTTATAAAATTTTATAAGCTGTGTATATATATATATATAATCACTCTTTACACAACACTGCCGCTTACACAACAATTTCTCGTTTGTTAAAAGTGCAGTAATCCATATTAGTGAATTATTACAAAGTAAAAAATTATCACCACTTAATTAATCAACACTTTTTAACCTTCTTTTAACTGATTGTTCTGATTTTCTAGATGGCAAACTCAGATCTCACCCTCAGTGTCATCAACCCAGGTTCTAGCAACAGCAGGCAGCTATTCAGTTTTCAGTGAAAAGGCTGTGATAAATTCACTGTACACTACCTACCTAGCACCAAACAGCAGAAATTTGGTGCAGACCAAAACACAAATAAAGTGAATACAAAGTGATATTTGTCAGGTGGACCCCACCACCACCACCACCTGTCAGGACAAGCGGTTGTGGATGGATGGAATACTTTTTCTGAATCTAACTACTTCAAATTGGTATTTCGAAAGTGTTATATCATGACAGAATTTAAGTACAGGCCCTCACACTAAGAGCTGAAATGATTTGGTTAATCATATATGAAATGTCAGACATTTGTGAAAATACTCCTTAGATTATATTTCTTTATATTTGTGTATATATGCTGTATGTGTGTGTAGCCCTGTGTTGTTCAATCATAAAAAATGGCATTGATACTTTTTTAATATTTTGTTGATCTTATTTTATCACACTGAAAATAATTAAAATGCTATTACTGGTGTTACGGTTCTCAATTCCTTTTGTCAGACAGTGACTTGATGTTGGGCAGTTGCCTATTTACGTCACAGGGTGGTACTGTTGCGCTGCCTGTTCTGCAGTTGATCTGGTGATTCGCTCTGTTTATCCCTTCCAGGGCACCGTAGTGTTGGGATTTGCTCCGTGTAGGACGCCATGTTTTTCAAAGTTTATTTTCGCTTGCTCCGCAAGGTAAGCATTGGATCAGTATCCTACATTATGTCTAAACGTTAGCACTAAAATCACCCATCCTGTTCACTGGTTCATGTGTACATGTTGGGTGAAAGTCCGCCATGTGTTTCAGTGATAATTGGCCGTGTTTTTAACAGTTTGTGAGTGAGTTTGTGACACAGTGAGGTGTGGCTATGAACGTGGCTAGCATGCTGTATATGAGTAGACAATTGACTGTAATCTAGACAGGATGGAGCATTCATTTTTTGTGTCTACCTAGTTAATAATTTGAGAATGTAATGTTATGTTGATCATTTGTTCTTTTCAGAATGTTGTATGTAATTAAATTAGACTGATATTTATTTTCATGTGACGTATAATTTTTTCTATTTTTTGCTGGGTAAGAAAATGTAAAATAAAACCACTTGATGATATGGTAAAGACTGGCTTTGTAGACAGGGGATACATATTTTGGCAGACTGAAAATACAGCCTGACAGAATGTGTGTCCCCACATAATGGGGGATACATATTTTGACAGACTGACTGAACAAGTCTTCATAATGAAAACATGTCCTTAACGAAGAAAGGAAAACATATTATTGCATTCGTGCAATAAACCTTGACAACAAGCACTGAAGAATAAAAACATTTATTTTGATACATGAGCCATGTAAAACTTTTTAAAGTCTCCTTGACAGAACAGCAGTAATCACACGACAAATTATACAATCCACATATTGCTATATTTCATTATTTCATTGAGCATAGTAACGTCCATCTTTACTGTACTCTACTGTTCACCTTTACTGTTTACAGTTCAAATTAAACAGCCCTGACTCATTTAAAACTGGTTTACAGCTAAATCCTGTTCTGTATCACATAAAAGACAGAAGCACGTGACAAAACAGAACAAACAGAAGATACAGTAACACACAAATTACTACGTACTTTGCTGTATCAATTCAAAGATTTCATGAGATGATCACAAAGTAACAATGGGCTTGTCCTTTGCCACAACTCGTTGCATTCATGCCAAATTTGCCAGTGAGACTAAACTATCAGGTTATTTCTGTGTTTTTGGAACGTTTCTTTTTTTTCATCCCAGAGGAATTATACATTTGCTTGTCCTATATTATGTTTTTGCCATGCAATGTTTTGTGTCACCGTGTTTTTCACTTTAACACTTTGTGTGCATACTTATGTTCCAGGAGTTTGCTGCTGCGTGTAAAATACAGAGTGGCAAGTGTGTTATCACCATTAAGGTAAGCTGCTTCCATGTGATGTAGCTTAAGTATGACTATAAAAATATTGGTTCTTTCTTTGTCAGAACAGGCTTTTGGCAACATATACTCAGGCCTAGAATGAGGTCATTTTTAGGAGAAGTCACTTTGGCCTATGATGAATTCAAATTTATTGGGGCTTTCTGGCCACATTGTAGGGCACAAAAGTGCACAAACAGTAGGTGGTAATTACACTGTATATAGATGAAACAGTTTTAGCTGATAATTAGCTAGATGAGCTACTGTAAATAACCAACAAAAACACCCATTATTAGACTGTAAACCATTAATCAAACCAATGAATAAATGCAGTCAATCAGACAATTTAAAAGCTAATTTTATGTTTCACTAGTATAAAAGTATCAGTTCTTTTTGTTGTGTTGTGTACCTTCAGTAGTGAGTGACAGATAAACACACACAAAGGGCAACCATTTATTGCATACTGCAGTTAGAAACTGACAATAATTAGCTGATAATTAACCTGATCAGCCACAAAGTAATTGATACACAAATTATTAAACCATTAACCAACCAACATGATTAGACCAACTGTATGATTAGAATTGTGTCGATTGCAGTGTCCATGGCCAATTCCACTCTATTTAAAGTCTGACCCTAGCAACATCTCAGTGAAAGCCATGTATCTCTCCTCTGAATATCTGGAGCAGTACTCACAAACATTCTAAAAAATGAAAAAAAAGGAGGAGGGACAGAAATTTTTATCTTGGTGAGGAGGTGTGGTTGACGCTGTTGCTGGGTATGACTTATTCTTTTAAAAGGTGTGATTGGTTGATCCAAAAAATAGGACAGATAGAATTTAGTCTCTATTCGGGCTGAACAATTAATCAAAATTTTGTCACAATTTCAATATGTTCTGCTGCAATTTTCAAATCACAGGATGCACAACATTTTTTAAAGGCAAAATTAAGGTCAAAATACCATTTTAAATAAATATTGTGGTGCTGCAGAGGTGTACTGGCCAACACATCATTCTCTAGTTTAGTGCAGATCCCTGAAAATAACACACCATAATCATTTTAATGTGTTTTTCAACTGAGAATAATGTAAAAAATATCCTTTCCTCCAATATTACAAATCCTATTGCAATAGCAAAATCAATCAAAATAATTGCAACTAGATATTTCTTAAAATTTGTTCAGCCCTAGCCCCTATTAAGACATGGTGTAATTATGAACACTATTTAACCCTCAATAACACCCATGGACATTTTTGTCCTTTTGGATTTTAATTTTTCCATCATTTTGGCTGTGTTAATGCATATTGCATACACTTTGGTCATGTTGTGTATTTTTGTGTTAATTTAGACACTTAAACTTCATATGCTATGATATCTCTAAAATAAACTGTGTAATGAAAATGCTCCCCAATTTACATCCAGAAGATATTTTTGTCCCCTTGACTAGTGGCAAAACTGCGATTTTTGATCCCATTGCCATTGGAGCATAAAAGCATGTTTGGGTTTTTTTTTGGCTCTCATCCTGCAGTCTTCAAAGTTGTTTTTGTATGTCTGCTGTAAACTATACTTGATGTGAATGTGGACTTTAGAGAGAAATTAAATGTGAGCTTTGAGCTTTACTTGTAGTAAAGTTCAAAGTCCCTCAATAATCCACAGTCAAACATTCACTCATTCATCTCATTCATGTAAACAGACAGCTGCATGAAGGACACAGGTGCAAGAAAAACAGAAAAACACAAAGTCTGAGAGTCCATGAGTTTACACACACACAAAGTCTCTCTCTCTCTCTCTGTCTCTCTCTCTCTCTCTCTCTCTCTCTCTCTCTCTCTCTCTCTCTCTCTCCCTGTCTCTCTGACTCTCTCTGTGTGTGTAGCTGTTATCAGCGGTCAGTTTGTCTGCTGTGCACATGACGTGACCATCGTGCAGAACTCGTGTGTGACAATGACGGGCACAGAATCAGATATGTGACGCTGACCGGCCGGTCACCGGTCAGGGCAGGTCATGCTGAAAACCGGCCGGTTCTGGTCGATCGGTGCATCCCTAATATGTGCTGTACTTATTAAGGAATGCACAAGGGTTAAGATAATATCTTTTGAATAAATTGTAAGCCATACTGTAAAAGTAGCTTACAAAATATAGCAGTAGCTATTAGGGATGGGCATCAAGACCCGGTTTTACTTTAGAACCAGTTCCAAAATTACGATTACTCCAGAATCATTAAGAATTGAGATTTCCAATTCCACTATTGATTCCCATGTGCAAATTTAATGCGTCTGAAGTCACAGACTCAAACTTTTCCCGACTTGGTTTTTGTTTTCTCTGCACCTGGGTCCTTGATACACATGTATGCATTACACGGAGTGCACGTGTGATTGATGTTATCGAGTGGCTTTGAACTTACCTACATCAGCATTAAGCTCACATTGTATTTCTGTGGTTCACATCCACATGAAGCAGAGTGAATGCAAACATGCAATGAGGACCACTAACTCATATAGTTTTACCCCTACAAAGATGCACACATGTACACACACTCACGCACACACACCACATAGGTGAGGGAGGTACCCATCACCTGTTCAGGCCCAGATTCTTTAACTTGCTGATGAGTCTGAAGGGCCCTATGGTGTTACACCCTGAACTGTAGTCCACAAACAGCACTCTCACATATGTAATATGATAATTTTCTTTTTTTTCAATAACAGGACAAGCTGTGGCATGTAGCAAGAACAAAGCACAGAAGAGGGGGCTATGCACCAGGGGCTATGCAGTAAGGACTTTAGTGTTGCATATGGGGCATGTGCACTACCAGGTAAGCAACTCGAGAGCCCCAAGATAAGGGATGGGCCTTGACACCCTGTTAACCCACTTAAGAACCAATTCCAAAAGTACAATTCCATCAATGGCTTTACACATATGCGTGTATGTTTGGCCCAAACCTACTGCTACATAGCCTTTCTCTACAATGTTGAACACAAATTGAAGCATTGCCATTACTTCTTAAGCGAATATAAAGAAATGGTAAAATAAAGCAGTGACCTAAAAGTATAAACAGCATCACAGGTGAGAAACTAAACTTGAATCCACAGTCATTCATTTAGAGGTTAGAAAGTATTGAGAGCCTAAGGTGATAGTTTACCCACAAATTAAATTTCTCCTGATATCTACTCATCCCTGTGCTGATGTGAGGATGGGTGAAGATCTCCAGTTCACAAAACACTCCTGGAGCTTCAGTGGAAAACAGTGTTGCGGCCAAACTTAGTACAATTGTAGTGAATGGTGACCAGTTTTAAAATGTAGAAAAAGAACACAAAAAACCCCACAAAATGTCTCCATACTCTTTGTGTGGTGTAACCCAAGTGTCCGTAAGCTGCAACCTTAAAATTTGACCCAAAAAGACGCCATATTTTTAGACTAAATGTCAACTGTAACCTCTCAGACCGGAGTTGCTTGCACACGCCTAAAGTGGGTACACAAGCTCTTGCCCAAGTGGCGCAACATGAGATATACAAGGTCTTGCGATACTTTCATACCTGTGTTTACATGCTACCTGGAAGCAACTCAGACAGAGCGAGATCTTCTCAGAAATAGTTACTTGTTATGCGTACAGTTGACTTTGCAAACTCTCAACCAAGAAGAAAATGGCCAAGGACTGATATAGAAGAGGAACATCATTTCTTTGCTGCAGCTACACCACTTGGGCAAGAGCTTGTGTACCTGCTTCAGGTGTGTGCACAGTTCCGGGCTGAGAGGCTACAGATGACATTTAGGCTAAAAACATGGTGTAAATGGCATGAGTGAAATTTCATTTTTGGGTGAACTATCACTTAAACACACACACTTCTTCAGACCACTGTCTCTGCTCTCCTGCACAGACAAGAGCTCAGTCTGACAACACACGCTAGCTTGAGGGCAAAGATGTGGGGTCAGAGATGCTGAGGTCGAGATATATTCCAAGCACAGTGTCTTGGACGAGAGTGATGCAGCGTGGCCCGGTGTGTTTTAGCCTTTAGTGATAATGGCCATAGAATGGTCAGTAAATTTCATAGAATGTTGTCTCCATCTAGATATGGTGTAATTACAAGTGAGTATTAAAGGACAACTTTTCCAGTATTCCAGTATTGAGGGAGGCAGATGCAGCTGGCAGCTGCAAAATAAGTACAACAGTATACATTGGACAAATGCGCCCCGTTGCATTGAAAGTGCTTTTTTTCACCACAGACCTGCTCAGATCGCCAGTTTTATCTCTGTCAACAGCATGCGAAGCGTCTGTCTTACCCTTCACTTGCTCCGGGCTGTGTGTAACAAAATCTCACGGGATCTTTGCTTGTTACCAGAAAAAAACAGAGGAGCCATGACTTGTAAAAGTCAGTTGGTTGTCCCATAGTACAGGTGAGAGTTTACTAGGCCGATTGAAGTGTCATGGCTAAATATTTACCTGATTTGGAGAATGTAGATGAGACCTTTGATTTCAGTGGCTGCCAGTACTTATTTGAGCCCGAGTATACGGATGAGGAGTTTGAGTTCCTACAAACAAAGAGCGGATGAGGATAGAGAGAGAGGGGCAACGGGCAGACGAGGGTGAAGCAGCTGCTGCATGTCTGTGAATCTGTGAAGACTGGTTGTGCTCCTGTGAATGCTGTGACTCTATGCCCACAGAGGAAGAATGTCTGTGTTGTAACAAGTGGGACCTGTTGCCCAGTATTTATGGTCTTGATGTGTCCAGGGATGATAGAGAAATTAGTCAACGCTGTGTAATGACTGTGGTGGGAAAATTATTCACCAAACTGGTCACTGTTGTTCCTCTTAGTTATTTCTGATGTTCTGTCAGGCACTAACTGGTTACTGGTCCTTGAACACACAGTTGTTCTCTCTTTGGAAGAACAACTTCTGATAACACAATCACATCCCGACTCTCCCGATAAGCACTTCAGGTCCATCCTGACCCAACCTCCTTCATCTCCTAACCCTGTAAAACAGATTTACATTCTTGACTCATTATCAGTTCCTTTTTCACTTTGTGTGTGACTGTGTACTGATCCTTTGCAAAGCTCGATTAAAACACCAGAAAGACAATCTTGGTCATTGGGGTCTGTCTTAATTTTCAGATTTTCCACCACACCACCTTACAGGATTTCCGCCCTCTGACCAGCAGGGCAGTGCTGGATACCTTCTGTCATGTGCCCAAAATAAATTGGAGGCAACCAAAACCACATCGACCAAATGGTCAACTATCCATTGAGTAAGTATAAATAATATGTCTTCATGCATGTAATATCTGTACCTAGAATTATTTGACAGATGCGCCTTTTCTGTTGCATGCATTAGTTTGCCCTCAGACATTTCTAAATCATCTTAACCCTTTCCTTTCGTCCAGCCAGTACAGACTTGGAGCCTATCATGTGGTGCTGGAGTGGGCTGTCAGAGGAGAATGTCTTGTTTATGGTAACAGAAGAGTGCTGCCAAGCTGGATCATCACTGCTATCAGAAGCAAGTACCCATTACCCACTGGCACTTACAGCAGGTTCAAGGAGGCACATGTTCAGAACACATCTACCGATGAATGACTTTTCAATAATTGTACTCTTGACTGCACTGCTGAGCAGTCTACAAACTGTTCCAGTCTTTAGAGACACTAGCAGATCCTGCATAAATCTTGCACACTGTAAGTATTTACAGTACAAAATCATCCCCTCCATATATGCAGGGGTGGACAGTAAGAAAGTACATTTACTTGAGTACTGTACTTTACTTGAGTATTTGTTTTTCTGGAAACAAATATCGTACTCTTGTACGATTGTACCACATTTCTAGAAAGGTTGTCATTACTTTGAAGTCAGCTGTTGTTGTTTCTTCTTTTCTAAAATGCGACTGGCCCCATGCTGTGTTCCTCACAGAAGGAAACCAAGTACAGTACCCACTCTTAACTGGGATTGATGCAAAAACAGAAATGCGTCATCCAGGCACTCTGTAACAAGCCCGAGCAAGCACTCCCTCTTTCATTCCAACAAAACTCAGTAATGATGACGGCAGGAGAAAGACAAAATTAAATCTCAAGATGTTGTTAGAATTAGAAAAAGAGAAATAATTTCAGGTAGGCTTTTAATGTTGGATTGTTTTTATTTGGGTGAAAAATACCACACAATTATACTGCCCCTGAAGCCAGAAAGAAATCTCAGTTATATAACAGACTTGGAGAACTTCCTTGGCTTCAATCTGATTTTATGCTGTGATTTTAACAGTTACATCAGAAAAAATGACAATAGCTGTCCTTTTTGTTTTTGATTGCATTTCTATGCTGAAGTTGGTGGTTCTACACGTAAGTCAGAGCACCATTGTGGTGGTTTCAGAGAGTTTCAAGGTTCAAACAATAAGCAGTGTATATAGAAATGAACTTTGTAATGTGTACTTTTGGATACTTAAGGTTTTTTTATCATTCATTTTTTATTGGAACAATAACAAATAGGCTAAAAGCCAGTCTAGCAAATTGCCATTTTACATTTTAGGTTTATGTACCCCCAGCCCTCAACCTCTTTCCCTATCCCTTCTTGCCCCCTACCCCAGCTCCCCTCTAGCAACCAACAGGATAGATCAGAGCAGTCCTATTTAGACAGAAAGTCTTTCAAGTCAGATATCAGATTCATCAACATTAAAATTGTGTTTGGTCCTGCATCAATAGTCCTTGCTGATGGTAGTTCAGGTAGGGAATGTCCAAAAAGCTCCAGAGCCAATTAATATTTGAGATATTGTGAGGAAGTTTCCAGCACTGGACTACAATCTTCTTGGCTGCAGTTAGGCCTGCCAGCCAGATTTTGCGTGCTTTAGCCGTGAGGGAGAGACAGGAATCGTCATTTAGAAGATGTACAGCAGGATGTACAGCATTGGTAATACCACCCCAATTCGTCCTGCCAGGGTATTAACAACTTTTGCCCAGAAATCTAGAATCCCTGCACATTTTCATACAACATGAATAAAGGAGCCAACAGTTCTGTGGGAACAGAAAGAACAGTATGGGTCAGGGGCTAGTCCTATTTGATGCCTAATTCTCGGTTTAAAGGGGAACTATTATGCTTTTCCTCTTTTTTGACCTATAAATGTTGTCACAATGTCGGATACTCATGTTAAACGATTCCAAAGCATCAGATAATGAGGTTCATGCATTTGGAAGTGAGCCCTGCAAGCTGTTTTGGATGGCTCTGCACGCTGTGTTTAACTGTCTTTTTTAACGATCTAGTAACATTGATGTTAATGCATGCCAGACTTACTTATATGGTCATACCCCGGCATATGCTCTAGGCCTGCCTGCTGCCCCGCTCTGCTTCGGAAGTTACATCGCTGTGCGCTGCTCTGCTGTCTACAACGATTTCACAGTGTTAGCACGTTGAGCAATGGCTCCTAGAAAATGTTTGTTCGGGTGTGAGGGAAAATTACCTTTGTTTAGCTTTCCTAAAGAGGCAAGCACCAGGCAGAAGTGGATAGAGTTGTTTTTTTTCCCGGCCAGCAAAAGAAAAATACCTCCTTTTTTTCTCTGTCTACAGTATGTCACAGGGGACTGTTTTGTCAACATGGGCCAGTATGAAGCTGGATTAGCCGGTAGCCGGGCTCGGCAGCGCTCGCCAGCCCTTTGGAAGTCCTCGGGAGTGCGACCAATCACAGTGGAGTGGGCTCGGCGGGAGGCGTACATGGAGCAGGGCCGGGGGGGTGGAGTAAATTACACAGACCGTTTTCGCGGGACACAGAAAATACAAGGAAGAGATGCAGTGAGAGGCACTGCGTCCCGAAGATCTACAAAGCTTTCTGTGCAGGCGATCGTGTGTAGCTGCTCTATAGGAGTCCAGAAATCAAATACAAAGGCCCGAAAAGGAATATAATAGGTCCCCTTTAAGGTATGCTCTGTGACAAAATTTCAAATGTATATATACTGATGGTTTGGGTTTTAGGAGGCATCAGGAACGTTATTCCAAATTACAACCCATTTCAGTTTTTGTTCCACCTCAGCTATGTCTCTCCCCCAAGCCAAGTAAGATTAATTTGTCATATATATAAGCCACTATTCATCTGGAGCACACTGTATCCAACTTACAATAGGATGTTCTTGTAAGGCTGTTTCCCACTGAACATTATAGGCTTTACAAACTGACCCTAAAAGAGAATGTTTGTCAATATTGCCCCATTAATATCTTGTTGTAATACCTTTATCTTCCCAGGCTTTGTTAGTAAAAGGTTTCCCCCTAGATAAAAGGTGACCATTATTCCATAGTGGGGATGATTTACACCAGACACTTTTAACTTTGAGGAATTTTTCTGCCACTTTAAAGACTTGTAGCATATGAGTTAAAATCGGATGTATTCTCTTCTTGGGCTGGCAGTAGTGATCTTGGGAAAAGTGTACACTGCAGACCCGATGGTCTGCAAGATGCAGTGTCTGGACAGGAATGTTAGCATCAATTTGTAGCACAATTAGCCACAACTTCAGCATCTTTTTTTTTTTTTTTTTTCTTTTGTAATCGATATAGTGAAACTCTCAACTGCACTCAGGGACACCCAACTCCACTCTGACCGGCTCTCAGTCATGGTTCCTTTGTTTTCTTCTGGCAACACACTAAGATCCCATGAGATTTTGTCACACACAGCCTGGAGCAAGTGAAGGTTAAGAGATGTGCTTTGCATGCTGTTAACAGAGTTAACAGAGTTTACACTGGTGATCTGAGCTGGTCTGTGGTGAAAAAAAAAGCACTTTCAATGCATGAAGTTTTACAGGAGGCATTTGCCCCCATATATATTGTTGCAACTTGTTTCGCGACTGCTGGCTGCATCTGCATCCCTCAATACTGGACCAATTTCAAAATGAGTTGTCCCCATCAATCATGCACACATATACACATGGGGAAATTGGACCCAGGTTGAAAAATACTGAAGTTATCCTTTAAGAACTGAATACTTTGTAAGCCTAATTGTACTTCCTGTGTCCATGAATGCCATTTTGTGAGCCTGGCAGATGTGGGCATCCAGTGGAAATGAAATCAACTGTATCACCATGTAAGACTGTGAAAGCACTGTAATTGTGTGATCACTCTGCTGATGGAAAGTTGACCAAAGTCTCCCTGTTATGATCACTTTCATTTCTGGCATTGTTGTTATGGAAGATTTATCAGCCTTGTCTAGTTTTATTTTATCTTGTAAAGTACTTGGTAACATTAAAAAAAGTGGTACATAAAAAAAAGTTGATGAGCACATCTCTCATGAGATCGACCACAAATGTTATCCCCGCACAGTCCAATCCATAGTGTTTTACTAACTCACTGTCTACCATCAATTCTTTGTCATGTTCTCCTCTGCTTAAGAAACACTTAAGCCTCCTCCCTACTCTGACTGGAATCAAACCAGAGCCACTGCAGTAAGGATGCAGTTTTTGCATATGGAACATGCGTAATTACAGTTGAGCTAATGAGGAATCCGAACATAGATTGACTTGAGATTCTTTTCAAATCTATTCTAGACATGCAAAATTTAAAATATATCTCCTAACAGTGAGATAAGCTGGTATAAAGCACTTCATTTTCCACTCAGGGGTTAGAAGCTAGTTTCCACATTACAGACATTAAAAATCATGTCTTATGTATTGAATAACATTACAGCTTGATTTTTTTGGCTTCAATAACAGGGCAGACTGAAGAATGTGATAGGACAGGTGGCAGAGAGAGAACAGATGACATGCAGCACATGTCCAAGGGCTGGAATGAAACCCTCTGCACAAGGAGTCCGCCTTTGCAAATAAGGCATGTGTTCTACCAGGTGAGCGACCGGATCTTGATCTTGAAGAGGGGTCTATGTATCATCCCTCCCAAACTGTATTTAACTTTGATAATTAGGATAAACAAATATACAATATATCATTATATATCGATATATCAAACAAACAAACAATCAAACAAACAAACAAACAAAAAATAATAACAATGAAAAATCCACTTGCTTTTTTGGTCCATGTCCTCAAATCAGCAATTGGAATAGAAGTTAAACCAAAACCAGAAATGACTTTATTGTCACTTCAGGCATTGCTTATTCTGTCTCATTTCATTATAGCTAAAGGCACTGCTAAGATTTAACATATATTATTTGTTGAATTATGAATAAAACTATAGGCTAGATATTTATTTACATATTCTTTTTTAATTAATGAGTCTAAAAACTTTTCACCAATCCACTTGTGCCACAGACCCCTGTTTGAGAACCACTGCCCCAGAATATCTATACGAATTAAAAAAAAATCCATTCCTCTTAGGGGTGTGCGATATGACTATATTAGATCGTGAAGGATTAGAACGTGTAGACGATCTGCCAAAGTGAGGAGATCGTATGGATCGTTCAGGGGTCCCTAACAGGCGGACCCACACGCCGTCCTATACGGACCCGGACCTATAACCAATAAACTATTAAGAGATTTTAAATTTTGACGGGACGCTTCTATTTTAACTGGCACAGTTTTTCTAGTCTTTCCGGCGCTGGTTTATCTGATCAGGAAACACACAGACCAACTGCAGAGAAGCTGCGTGTGCGTGTTAATGACGGAGTTTATTACAACAGAAACTAACGTGATGGTTAATGACATCGACATCAACCAGATGCTCTTATAAAATTAAACAATTGTCTATACGTAAAACAGGAGAGTCTGTGTTTCTCTGTGAGAAACTTTCAGATCTTCTCACAGCAGAGTGAACAGGTAAGGGAGGAGAGGAGGACAGACTGATCACTAATCAATCGCGGATGCCGTCGTCCTCTCGGACTGATTAAAAAATAGAAATGACAAAATTGGTGACAAACCAAACCTGGGTGTCCACACAAATAAAGTCTTTGTGTGAAACACTGCAGAGTGTAACACCGTGCTGTTTACAGACAGTCTGCTGTCTGTAGTTTGACAGAGAGACAGAGAGGGTCGTGTCTAGAAGGGAACCCTAGATCTGCGAAAGAACGCGCGAGTTTGATTATTTTAGTAGAAATAACGGGCACAAATCTCGCGAGAGTTGCGCAAATAAATAGTTACCTTCTAGACACGAGCGAAAAAGGTGCGCAGCTCCAAAAATAGAAAATCATGTCGCGGTGCAGATGTTTTTAATGTGGCGGGCCGCCATAAATAAAACACTATTCACTGATCCACAGAGAGTCACTGAAACACTGATCACTGACCTGCTGTGATGAAAAAAATACTCAGATTCTTTACTTAGGTATTTTTACAGTGTGGTATTAGTGTTTTTACTTAATTACAATTTAAAAACCTTGCATGTTATTGTTTCCTTTTTTGAAAAATCAACATTTTTATTGCTGTTGTTGTACTTTAATGGTATTCTTGTTGGTATTTTTTTTTATTACTAAATACAGACCTGCAAACTCATAAGAGGAGAAAAAGGTGGCATGTTGGTAAACCAGTCCCCTGTTGGGGGTCTGGGAGCGTCTGTCCTGCTCCGGAAGAAAAATGTTGTGATTTTAACATGTTAACAAAACATTCTGGTGGCTGTTTCAGTTAAAAGAGTTAGTAACATCTTCTGTTTGTGGTTCCTGCAGACATTACTACCTTTACTTTTACCTTTGTGCTTGAAAAAAAAGTAGAAAGTAAAGTAAAAACAGTAAATGTAAATCTAAATACATAGCATAATACATAATACAAATACATGTAAGATCGTGATAAAATCGAAATCGTGATTTTCTAATAAAAAAATCGTGATATGATATTTTTGCCATATCGCCCAACCCTAATTCCTCTAAAACTTTGTAGGTGGCAGGAAATGGTAGCTGTATCTGTCTGACCCTTGAATAAAGAATTCTTATTTTTTTTCCTTTACATGTTTGGTATTCTGCAAAAAAGCCAGAGTTTGCAGTGTTTTTATACATTTCTGCCCAGCCTTTCTTTTATAGCACCACAGCATAAGGTGTGTGATGTATGTAATTCCTTGAGCTCATTAAACATATACTCCCTCTTGTGGCATAAAGGGACAACAACTTATGTCTTAAGATGTGCTGTGCCTCAGGTTATTTATATATTTACTGGGTAAAAATTACAGATTTATCTTTTAGAGAAGAAATGGACACTTCTGTTAATCCTTAAGTAGACATTTCTGTAAAATTAAAGCACATCTAGAGCAGCATTTGCTGAAAATTTCTTCACCGCTTTAAAGTTCTAATCAAAAATCAAATCTGTACAATTTATATGGGCAGTTTCTTTGAAAGTGAAACGTAAATGGTGACTTACAACCACTTACATTTTCTGGTAAATACAATTGTATTTTCTTCCACGGTTTAGACCAACATCATGTTCTAATAATCTAAAATGAAAGACACCAGATTCGACCACCACAACAGAGTTCAAGGTCACTTGCTAGACTCTTCCATTCTGGTGGAACGATTGTCAGAGTCGCTCAGTCAGACTTGAACTTTGCTTCATGGGACTTATTCGTGTTGTTCTCTCATAACTAGATCCTTGCTTGTGTGTTGTATCAGCTCTCAGATGTACGTGACTTTAGATAAAAATGTCTGCTAAATTAAATTGTAAATTGTAAGTTGTGATGAAATAAATCTTTACACAGCGAATACAGCATCATGGTCCAATAAATCCACCACAATATAAAAATATTTTATGTCTACATCTGCTAGTGGGCCATCACAACGAGATGAGGAAAGATAATATATTAGTTCAGTCCAAGAGAATCTTGATATTGCCAACAAACTGCCAACTATTTTGATAATCTGTTAATTGCTTTGAGTAATTTTTAAGAAAAAAAAAGTCAAAATTCTCTGATGCACTTTCTCAAATGTGAGGGTTGTTGTTGTGGTTTCTTTAACCCTTTATTACAGTTTACTAAATATCTTTGGGTTGTGGACAAAATAAAACATATGAGAGCATAACTGTGCACTTCGGGAGACACTAAACAAAAACCTTTTTTTTTCACCATTTTCTGGCACTTCATAGACAAAACAACTACTTGATTAATTGAGAAGATATAATCAGCATTAATCAACAATGGAAATAACCTTTAGTTGTAACCCTAGTTTTAAACTTTGAAACAAGTGGAACTGTCAAAACGGAAAGAAAAACAACCGTGCAAGCATGAGACTATTTACACCATCACTACAGAACATCTCGGTGTTAGTGCCATTTTCTTGAACAGGACATGTAATGTTCTTTGAGTTGGGTTATCTTATTCATTCAAGTGCTAAGTAATGGTTGTGGGACAAACTTAAATTGGCATGTTTCTGCAGCAATCCTTTCTTGTATCTTGCATTCATACATGACAACAATATTTCATGTAAAACTACAAAGAAAATGGTATAATCAGAGGTTGATACATATATATATATATATTTATATGTGTATATATATATGTATATATATATGTGTATATATATGTATATATATGTATATATATATATATATATATATATATATGTATATATATATATTTCTAATGGAGCCCCAGTATAAAGTGTTTGCAGGCCAAGATGATGTCTAAATTGAATCCATATTTTAATACTGGAGGACACTATCATAGTAAAACAGTCAGTATAACAAGAAATAGAAGAATACAAGGGTGAGTACTGGAAGGCTTTTAGTGATACCGGGTGAACAGAATTTGACTCCAAAATCAACCATGACGGAGGGACCTCAGTATCCCCATATTTGACCCAGTAGTTCAAATTTCATATGTTTGTTGCCCAATAATAGTACAGGAAGTTTGGTAACACCATTCCGCCCTGAGCTTTGGGCCTCTGTAAAACTTGTCGACGTAACCTTGGAGACTTCTTATTCCAAACAAAACCGAGAATAAGACTGTCCACTTTATGGAAAAATGAAAGAGGAAGAAATATTGGAATACATTGGAATAACTATAAAAAGTGCGGGAAAACATTCATTTTAATTGCATTGATTCTGGCAGCTACAGAAAGACTTAGTAGGGAGCACCGCTCAAAATCCTGTTTAATTTGTGTGAGCAGCAAGAACTTATATATATGCAACATTCTATATACTGTCTATTTGTCTGAGCCAGGAAAATATAACTCATAGCACATAAATTAAGCACATATGAAGACAAAGAGTTGTTGTCCGTTTATGACACGTTTATGAAATATACCCTTAAGTGTGCCCTTTCTATATTTTAAACCAAAATTGAAAAAAGGTCATTTTTACATCTAAAATACTTGAAAGATTACATTCTAATTAAAGAATCGATGAATCTGAAATAATTTATATGAAAATTCTTACTACTAGTCCAACACGCATAAACCAGTATAAACCAGCATAAGGGAGTATTTTGTTTTGATATGATGTAAATATCTTTAATACATGTTTGTAATCTCCAAACATTAACTCTGTGTTTACCTTCATAGTTCAAAAAATAGTATTTTGTCTCTTATAATGTGTCCTGAAAACTGAAGAAACTCAGCCCTTTGCCTTTATATTTATCAAAGTTAATAGATTGCTTAGGATGGTTGGTTAGGATGTAATCTATAAAATTATTTTGGATTTAAAGATGAGCAATTTCACATTTTAGTTTATTATTTATAGGATATATTCCCTACTATGGTATGAAGGGGCAACACTCATGTCTTCATATATGCTATGCCTGAGTTTGATTCTCCTGGCTCTTATTTTGATAGAGCTTATTTAACTTCTGGGTCAACTGTCTGCCTTTCTGCTGTTTTCAAGTCAACAAGTAAGAAATAAAATTACACCAAAACTGATCCCTTTTTTTAGTATCATTATTTAGATCTTTACTCTTGTTTTTATGTCTGCTGGCAAAAAAAAAGAAAATTAGCTCTCTTTACCCATTTTTGTTTTCTGGTTCAAAGCACTAACTTGAGGGTATACTCCCTCTTGTGGCAAAAACAGGCAATAACTCAGGGTTTCATCTGTACAATGTGTGAGTATACCTATGAATTGCTGGCTAAAAATTACACATTTATTTTTCAGAGAGGAAACTAGTGCCCAGTGACTGTTTAGCTATCTCTGTTACATCTGAACATAAAACAATAAGTCCCTGAGTAAATGGGACAACACAACCTTCAAATACTATTTCTGTATTTGCTTTTAACTAATATCTTGCCTTTAACTTATAATATTTGTGCCTTTAGTGATGCTTTCCTTCATTGCCTAACTGACACAAGCCATATATATTATATATATTGATATATTGTTTATTTAATGTAATTTCATTGTAGTTGAAGGCAAACACAGAATTAATGTTTGAAGGTTGCAATGTCCTGTTTGCTAAAACATACATGTATTGTTTTCCATTGTGATATGACTGACAGGAAGACTTGACACAGAAGTTAAAGTAACTTTATGAAAATAAAAAATATATATCAATATAATAAATATTCATTGGATATTGTTTAAAGGCAAATACAAAATTAATATTTGAAGGTTGTAATGTCCTAAAGCAGTAGTTCCCCCAAAAATGAAAATTCACTGAGTGAAGATCTCCAGTTCACAAAACACTCAGCCGCAGCCAGATCCAGTACAATTGAAGTGAACAGTGACCAATTTTAAAATGTTAAAAGAATACACACAAAAACCCCCAACAAAATGTCTCATACTGCTCATGTGGTGTAATCCAAGTGTCCGTAAGTCGCAACATTAAAATTTGACCCAAAAAGACGCCATTTACACCATGTTTTTAGCCTAAATGTCAAGTGTAGCCTCTCAGACTGTAGCTGCTTGCACAGAGATAACTGAACAGTCATTGGACACCAGATTCCTCCTTGAAAAATAAATATGTAATGTTTAACCAGTAATTCTTAGGTATACTCACACAATGTACAGATGAAACCCCAAATTGTTGCCTATTTATGCCACAAGAGGGAGTATACCCTCAAGTTAGTGCTTTTAAGCCAGCAAAGAAAAATTGGTAAAGGGAGCTAATTTTCTATTTTTACTGGTGTTATCTTATTTCTTACTTGTTGACTTGAAAACCGTTGAAAGGCAGACATCTGACCTGGAAGTTAAATTAGTTCTATCAAAATAGGAGCCAGGAGAATCAAGCTTATGAAGAGAAGAGTGTTGCCCCTCAATACTACAGGAGGGAATATATGCTTCAAAGTGTGCCCTTTTTGGGTTTTAGCTTTAAACCTATGGAGCTATATTGGGGCCAGATGTTTTGAACTTGAAAAATAAAATTTGAAACTGTTTTGATCTTGAATTTTGAAAAATACATCAGTGTATTCAAAATAAAAATAAGTGTTCAAAAAAAAATTTCAGGTTAAATATAATTATGATTCACTCTGGTAATTATTTTGATATTTGAGATCCTATTTCTTTCTGTTACAAATTTTATCTTTTCAGATTCGAATATTATTTTTTATAGTTTCAAATCTTTTTTTCACTTTCGGATCTTTCTGTTTCAGTTTCAGATCTTTTCTTTTCAGTTTCAGAATTTGGTATGTACTCCTTACAGCAGTGGTTCCCAACCTTGGGTCAGGACCTCAAAATGGGTTTGACAGATACTTAAATAAATAATTGCTAAATTAAAATTAAATTAATCTTTATAATGTTAAAAACACAACCTCAGCCGCTCAATTAAATATGGTGGGTTAAGAGAGAGCATTATAATATATGTTTTAACCAGATATTGCCTATATTTGATCACGAGCCAAAGAAGCCTGGGAACCACTGCTGTAAGGAGTACGATTCACAAACACTAGCTGATAGCATCAGGCCTAGGAGTGTGAATCTCACTGACTGAGACGATTCGATACGTATCTCGATACATGTTCAACAATACGATATATTTTATAAATCTTTAAGCGGCCAACGATTCGGTTCGATACGATTCAATTCTGATACGATACGATACAATACGATACGATGCAATACAAGACAATGCAATGTGTCAGTCTTTACATTTTGATTCAATTAATGCTATGTTTGTAGAGTGCTGTTAGTTGCCAAAAATCCTGATAGTTTTACTAAATATAGTAACAGTAGAGACAGAGAGGGGGACTTTACAGTGATGTTTATATCTTATTATGAGTCTCATGTGTAAATGAGATAAATGAGAAACTTTAGAACTGTTTAAAATATCAGTATTTTTGCAGTAAGATGATCTGCTGCTCTGTTTCATTTGAAGAGTGGTGTGGTTTTGATTAGTGTGGAGGAACAGTGATGCTCTGCATTACCTGTTCTCACAGTGACATGACGTCTCTGTGGGTCAGACTCGTGGCTCTGTGCTTTTTCACTCACAAAAACAAGCGCTCCCTCCTCCCTCTCCTGTGGCTCCTCTTCATTTGCTCATAACAGACGGTGCTGAAAACAGTGACAGAATTGACATTGTACCGCGTCGCATCACCAAACTTTCATAAGACTCAAGTGTAGAATAAGTTTGGGTTTTATAAGAAAGATGAGAAATGCTGCTGCAAATCATTTATGCAAAATGTGAAAGTAACCGTATATTAAAAAATAAAGCCAGTAGGACATAGTATTCATTGGATTTTAGTCAAAAGCAGATACAGAATTAATATTTTAAGATTGTAATATCCCGTTAACTCAAAAACGTATTGCTTTACTCCCTGAAAAATCAATAATTAATTTCCTACCAGTAATTCATAGGTGTATTCAGACATTGCACACATGTAACCCTGAGTTGTTGCCAATCCATGCCACAAGAGGGAGTATGCCTTTAAGTGAGTGAGTGAGTGAGTGAGTGAGTTGCCAATCCATGCCACAAGAGGGAGTATGCCTTTAAGTGAGTGGGTAAAGAGAGCAGTTTTTATTTTTTGCTGGCAGAAATAAAAACAAGACAGGTTTGTAAGTTTACATTCATGAATGTGGAATTTACACAGTAGTAATATTAGATTAATAAAAAAATCTTTTTCTCTATACTCAACACTTCCTCACCATCACCTGACTTACACTTATCACAAGTAGAAGAGACAGAATGAATGACTTTAAACTGAATAATATAAAAAAAAAAAAAAGTCATCCTTTAGACATTTGATAGGTGGATTTGGCTTTGAAAATAAAAAGGCCATTAAAGAGGCTCCAGTGAGTAAGACTGCATTACAAGACTCAATCTCAGGCCATCTGATACAGACACTGCTCTTCTGTCTAGCAGCAGAATGATGAGAAAACCCATGAACTGGCATTGCAGGCCCAGTAATAATGTTGGAAGACAAGAAGGCCCTGGCCACCTTCGTTAGCCCAAATGAAGGGCATATTTTAAAGAACGAAGATGTAAGAAAAATCAGGACATGTTGAAAGAGAGAAATAAATTTGGGGAGTACTAGCATCCTAATAATATTAACGCATCCGATTAAAGAAAGAACGAGAAATTTCCATTTATCTATCATAGTTTTAGTCCCCAAATCCAAAAAATTAAGTTTAAAAAGAAATTTAGGGTTTCTAGTGATATTAATTCCGAGATACACAAGGTGTTCAGTGGAAAGTCTGAAGGGTAGATTGCCGAGAAAGCCAGTGTCGAGACCATGAGAGAAGGGCATGAACAAACATTTTCCCCAGTTAACACTAAAAGATCTAAAAACATTTTCCGTTTCCCCTTTTTGATATAATAAACAGCTTTTGGCAGCTTTCTGGGTTTAGAGACAAGATTATATCACCTGCGCACAGACCAATGGTACAATGAGATGTGCCGCAACTTATACCAGTGATTTGGGGACTGGCTCTAATAGAAATGGCCAGAGGCTCGAGAGTCAGCGCAAAGAGCATTGGGGAGAGGCAGCAACCCTGCCTGGGGGAGACCTGTCATGATTAGTCAAAATGGAGGATTTGGGGCAAGAATAGTAGCAAACATGTACTTCCATTCAATTTGATCAAATGCCTGTTGGGCGTCCAGGGAGATAACTGCCAAGTAAGGCAACTTAGTAGAGTAAATTATATCTATCTGGAATAAACTCTGTTTCAGTACTGAAAACAGCCACTAACAAAAACTGCTGTAAAAATATATCAGATAAATATTTTTTCAACTTTTTTTTGCATAAATATGTTAATTAACCTCAGTTCTGGTCAAAACTACTAAATATTTAAATATTTTTAAAATTGTAATATTTTAAATGCCAATTTTATAAGCTCTGTCACTGACGCCAACAAAATGAAACAGAAAACCAACCATGCACCCTCAATATGCATTTGGTTTTCTGAGTTTTGTTTTTTCAGGGAAAATGAAAACTAGTATTACTGAAACATTTAGAATTTTTTTCATACTTGCTTTATGACCAGCATTTCATTCATAGGCCTATACTGGGTAAATGGTGTCATGAGGTGGTCAACATTAAAAACTAATTTGACCGCTTCCTTACAGACCAGAATGCATCTTTTTATACTGTAATGGCTGTGCGATCAAAAAATGTGGTTATAATGGAAGTCGATGGGGAAATTTCATCCACCAACAGTATGAAAAGGAGAAAAAGTTCAAATCTGATGGTGCACAAAAACTAATAATGCATCAAAGTCAATGTTGTACTTCTGATGCTACTGATGCTGCACAAATAGTTTTATTACTTTGTGAAAGCCTTAAAACTTACAATAACACACAACATTTTTCACTTTTATTTCATTTATTATTTGCAGGAAAAGATTAAAAATAATGTAATAAAATCAGTTAGAATTAAACAGCTCTGACTCACTTAAAACTGGTTTACAGCTAATTCCTGTTCTGCATCACGTAAAAGACAAAATCATATAACAAAACGGAACAAACAAAAGATCCACTACCACAGAAATTACTACATACTTTGTTGTATCAATTCAAAGATTTCATGAGATGATCACAAAGTAACGATGGGATTGTCCTTTGCCAGTGGTTATTTCTCTGTGTTTTTTGAATGTTTTTTTTTTTTTTTTTTTTATTCCAGAGGAATTATACAATTGCTTGTCCTATATTATGTTTTTGGCATGCAGTGTTTTGTGTCACCATGTTTTTCACTTTAACACTCAGTGTGTATACTTGTGTTACAAGACTTTGCTGCTGGGTGTAAAATACAGAGTGGCAAGTGTGTTATCACTATTAAGGTAAGCTGCTTCCATGTGGTATAGCGTAATAGGAGTATGACTATAAAAGTATTGGTTCTGTCTTTGTCAGACCTGGACCCCGTTTCCCAGAGCCTTCGTAGCGCTACGTGCATCGTAAGTTGTATTTCAAGGTTGTCCCAACTCTGGGAAACAGCCCGTAACCTTAAACCATTAATCAAACCACTAAATAAATGCAGTCAATCAGACAACCTAAAAACTCATTTTATATTTCACTATTATAAAAATATCGGGTTTTTATTGTGTTGTGTACTTTCAGTAGTGAGTGACAGGTAAACACACACAAAGGGCAACCATTTATTGCATACTGCAGTTAGAAACTGACAATAATTAGCTGATAATTAACCTGATCAGCCACAAAGTAATTGATACACAAATTATTAAACCATTAACCAACCAACATTATTAGACCAACTGTATGATTAGAATTGTATAGATTGCAGTGTCCATGGCCAGTTCCATTCTATTTAAAGTCTGACCTTTGCTAATTCAAATTTTCTTTCTTTGTAAGACCTGTAATCGGCAGTATACAAAAACATTTTTGGAAAATTTAATTGTACATTCATAATAAATCACTGGCAATGAAATCTTTTACATTTTCTTCAAAAGTGCTCCGGGTCACTCTTAGCCCCAGTCTTATCAAGTTTATATACCAGAGGAAGCGCAATCTCTTGTGATGGTAGGCAGATGTAAACAAAACAGAGGCTGACTTCATGCAACAGTTTGCTGTAGTAATGCTTAGCAGTGAGAAAACAAAAAACAAAAGAAGAAACCTGAAGAAGTCTGGATGATGTTTGGAGATGTTTGCTGATATAAACATCCAGAGTTGCAAAGTCGGACAGATGAATGTAAAACTGTGACAGAATAAGCTGATATGTATTCACTCGACTGGAGAAATGTGCCCACATTAAGAACTTACACGGACATAAATCTGCAAGCCAAACTGCTGCTGCTAGCATTACTAACATTAGCCACATTGTGTGTCAGGCTGGCAGCTAACATTAGCTCTGGGTCCTTTACCCGCAGACACTGTGACCCTCTGGTCTGAAAAGGTGAAGCGTTTAGTGAGTTGTTGTCATGTTTTGTACAGCAATGTGTGAGGCTTGTATTGCACAGCGCAAAATAACGTGCATTTCAGCGGCATTTAAAGTACGATTTTGCGATTGTAGACTGTGATTAACGTCTTCAAATGGCTCTTAATAAACACAGTATTTTTTTCAGACAGTGTTTAACATTATAAATCAATAAATTCTACTACATTTCAGCAGCTTTCTGAGTGTTTTCTTAGTGTTAGACCAGTCGATTAGTCTAAATTCAATTTTGCATAGGAAAAATACATTACATTGTTTCTCCAACCAAACATGTATAAAGAAATCACTACAGTTTCAAATAGGACTTCCATTTTTTTCAGGGAAAAGGTCAATCGTTCCATAGTATAAATGTCATTAACTATTTCTATCCACTCAAAGGTTTTAGGAGGTTCTGTGCTCAACCATTTTCTGGTTATTGCTTTTCTTTACTACGTTATATGTTTTTGAAAGTTGTTGAAAGGTATCTAAGCCTCTATTGGAGGATATCATACAGTATGAGGTCATGCCGCATTTGTCCAGAGTTTAAATCTGTTTTCAAATTTAGCCGGTGTGAATTCTGTGTCATACGCCACCCAGTGTAATATTTGTGCATTCCTCTCGAAGTTCAGGTCTTTAAATTCTTTATGCCAAATGTTTAAGGGGACTGCAGTCCATTTAGATAATTTGTCTAAATATTTCTTCTGAAGGGATTTTTCCCCAAATATAGATTGAAGAGGTATGTTTGTTTGAGTTTGTTCTATGTCTTTCCGTTGCGCATCATATGTAGGATCACACAGAAAACGTAACTGTGCTGCTTTGTAATAATCTTCTAAGCAGGCTGAAGCCCTTCCTCCTCTGTCCTTGGGCAATTGTAATGTTTGAAATCGAATCCTGGGTCTTTGCTTTCCCCAAATGAAGTTTGAAATCATTCTGTTCCACTCACTGAATTGCTTGGGAGGGACATCAACAGGCAATGACTGAAAAAGGTAGAGCAGCCTGGGTATTATATTTATCTTTATAACGTCTATTCGATTATACGTGTTCATTGGTAATAATGACCAGCGATTTAAATCGGCCTTAATATCCGCTGTTATATGAGTATAGTTATGTTCATAGATGGCAGTTAGATCTGTAGGTATTTGTACTCCCAGGTATTTAATTATGTCACCCTTCCATTTAAAATGACATAATCTGTAAACTTTTTCTTGTGGTTCATAGTAAAAAGTTTGGGTTTTCTGTAAGTTCAATTTGTACCCGGAGTATGAACCAAATACTTAAAGAAGAGATAGTAATTTAGGCAAGCTTTCATTAGGGTTGGTAAGCGTCACAAGAATGTCATCTGCGTACAGACAGGCTTTGTGTTGTGTATCTCCAATCAATATGCCTGTTACGTCATTATCTTCTCCGATTTCCTGTGCTAGTGACTCAATAAAGAGGGCGAAAAGTGTAGGGCTGAGGGGGCATCCCTGACGACATCCCCTCTCAAGAGACGCTGTTTTAGATAAATTCCCATTTATTTTAATTCTGGCTGTGGGAGAGCAATGAAGGTGAAGATTTCAGGCATCCAACTACCTGGCTGTTAAAACCAAATCGTCTAAGAACCAAGTATAAATATTCCCATCGAACAGAATCAAAAGCTTTCTCGATAATAGATTCTCTATCCACTGTTTCTCATATAGTCAATGAGGTGGAAGCCCGCCTTACATTGTCCTGGGTCTGCCTGTTTTTTACAAAACCAGTTTGGTCTGTATCTGTCAAATCCTGGATTATATTTTCCTCCATATTTAAAACAGATATGGGTCTGTAAGAACTAGACTTATATTTACCCGTGTTAGGAATTACTAAAATTACTGCTTGTGTCCAGGACGATGGAGTCTCCCCCCCCGCGAAGAACATAATTAAAACATTCCTTAAGAACTGGTATTATAATCTCTCTAAAGGTTTAATACCATTCCAATGGGTGTTTATTCTCCAAAGACTTTAAGTTTTCAGTCAAATCCTTGTTTCTCTTTTTCCTTCTTCTTCTGAGCTGACCACATGATAAGTTTACCTCTTATAACAGCTTTTGCAGCGTCCCACAGTGTACTGGGAGACACTGTGCCATTGTCATTATGGGTCATGTATTCTTGAAATTCTCCCTTTTTGTATTTCTGACATTGAGGATCATTCAAAAGATTAGTGTTAAATGTCCACAATGTGTCTTTGGGCTTGCTGTCAAAATGCAGTGTTAAATATACCCCTGCATGATCAGAGATGCCCCTTACCCCAATGTTACATTTGGTAATCCTGTGGTGATCTGAATTAAACATAAAAAAATAATCAATTCTTGAATATACAGAATGAGCATGAGAAAAAAAAAGTAAAGCATCTATCAAGTGGGTGTAGCTCCCTCCACACATGTACCATACCAAATTATTTAAGCAATTTTTTGATGTATACTGCTTCAGGTCTTATTATTTTTTTGTTTTGTTTTGTTTGTCCCTGTCCATGGAGGGATAAAGTTGGATATTCCAGTCTCCCCCACATACCAACACACCTGACACTATATTACACACCAGATATAAGATTAAAAACTTTTTTGATCAGCTGTTTATTATTTCCTGGTGGTCTGTAAACATTCAATAATGTAACTTGTTTGTGGTCAATTAAACCTTTGACCATTAAGTAGTGCCCTTCTTTATCATTGATCTGTGAGGAGAGCTGGAAGTTTACTTTGTTTGAAATTAGTATCGCTACAGTGCAGTGCGCTATTAGAAGCTTCAATTGACTTAACTGTTGAAGATTTTAGTGCGTTTTGGCCTTAATGTTAAATTGAGCAGGTCAGTATGCTCATCTGTGCCTGATGGACTTGGGTTTGTCATGTAATTATTTGAGCATGTATTTTCATGCCAAATGCAGTGCCTCTGAGGGTTTCTGGGCATATTTGTCATTTAGGTTAATGTATTTGATTTAATAAAGTTACATTTGAATTACACTTTAAACACTTGAAAAATATCCCTTTAACCCTTGAGGCAGCCTTAAAAAAAACTATACACTTTTTTCCCAAAGGCCAAAACACACTGCAGGCTTCAGAATAATGCAGTGAAGTGACAAACATTTCATAGAGTAGCTGAGCATCTGTCTGTTTCAGACAGATATTTTAATCAGATAACTGTTCAGTACCATCAGGATTTATCATCAAAAAAGTTTTCTATCAGTCGGCACTTCACACACGATCCCCCTCCCTCCCTCCTCTCTGCTGTCCCTCTCTAGATCTTCGTAGCTTTTTTGCTTTGGGAGTGGGGTACCTGGGCTGGAATGAGCGTGGTCCATCTGTCCTTGCAGGACCCTCTCGTCAAAGGACCCCATTACCATGACTACAGAGCATTTGGACCTGAAAGGCTACAGATGACATTTAGCAGGGCTGTACACTTACTTTTTTAGGTGGTAGCACTGGTGCTAGCAAGTTAAAAATTTTAATAGCACAAAGAAAAATTTAGTAGCACACACAGTTGGACAGTTAGTTAACGTGTTTATTGGCTAAATTCGATACTGATCAGAAATTCTAACAATGTTAACCCCCTGGCTTCGTCTTAATTTCCATCCTAATTGGTTGTTAAGGACAAAAATGTCCACCTCCATAAAAACTACATTAAAAAAAAGTACAGATTCATATTTTTTCTACTTTTTTCTGCATAAATCTCTCAAACAACTTCAGTCCTGCCCCCAAAACTAAACATTCAATCATTTTGAGAAGTTTAACCCTTTAAATGCCTGTTTGATTACTCGATATCACTGTTATTATTTATGAAAAAAAGCAAAGAAATTTAGATATTTTCCATACAACAAATGTTGGGTGGCTGGGGCATTTTTTTTTATCAGTCTTGGATATGTCAAGGATTAACCAAAATATTGACTTTGATGCATTATTACTTTTTGTGTAGCATCAGATTTAGACATTAAGGACAATTAACTCCCATTCAAACCACATTTTTTTATCTCAAAGTTGCTGATTATAATCATGCATTCTGTAATGTTAGGGTTTCATCTTTGAGAAAAATAGTAAAATTAGTCATTTTTACTGTTCAACACTAAAATCTGCCATTTACTCATCATAGGCCTATGCATACAAATCTTGTTATTTCTTAGTGATAAAATACTGCAGTAACACTATTTCCACTTTTTTCCCACGTTTCCACTGAAATTATTTTTAAATCAGCAGCAGATCTTTCAATTCTTATTTATTTTACGTACTTGAACATTCAAATTGAACACTCAAAACAGAACAATATGTTACAAAAAAACTTGACTTGAGGCGAGGTGAGCATCTCTACAGGCGATGTGTCGCTTTGTAATACTGTGTTTATAAACGTTGTCACGTTTAAAGGTTGTACTCCCTGTGATGTATGGTGTATTCCCTGCCGTCAGTTCACCTGCCGCCACACAATATTTACAAAACAGTGCTTTTTTGGTTTGTTTACCCGGAAATGTAGTTCTTTTGTATTCGGATTGAGAAGGGCCGTACACACTTAGAACTACAACTCCCGTGAAGCATTGCTACAACAACTGACGTATAGGACAAGAGACAGCCTATAGCAGGGGTGTCAAACTCAAACACAGAAAGGGCCAAAATTTAAAACACAGTCTAAGTCGCGGGCCAAACAGGATTAACATTTATTAAACTGTCTAAAACTGACTATGTTTTATTCAGAAATATGAATTTGAACAGCCAGACTGCAACAACTTTTTCCTCAATAAAATAAATAAGATTTAATTTTTTTTTTTTTTCAACAATAACAAAAGAAAACGAGAATATTTCAGCTCAGAATATTTCAGCTCACATATCCAGGTGGGAGTTACATTTGAAAATGCTTGCTTTTTGTCTGCACACAAGATATCGCACACTTTAATCATGCAAACCCTCAATGGCACTGCATTTGGCATAAAAATATGCTCATATAATAATATTACAAACCCATCAGCCCATCAGGTACAGATGAACATATTGACCTGCTCAATTTAACATTAAGGCCAAAACGCACTGAGAACTTCAACAGAAAAGTCAACTGTAGCTTCTATGGTGCACTGCAGGCTTCAGATTTAAAATGTAACACCACAGAACCAGCAGTATTTTAGGAAAAGGTTAAACTGCACACTGACACACACTGAGGAGATGAAGAGGAGAGACAGAGTCTGGACTCTTCATCATGACTTACAATAACGCAGCAATTAAGTATTTAAAAGTAGACAGATCAGACTTGGAGTAAAAAAAAATCACGCACCACATAAGTGTACATTAATATTATGATTCATGATCATAAAAAGTTTTTTATATCAAGTCGACACATCTGTCCATATTGACTCTCTCTCTCTCTCTCTCTCTCTCTCTCTCTCTCTCTCTCTGCTGTGGTCAGTCTTATTTTTACCTGGTTTCAGGTGGAGCTGCAGTTCATCTCCCTCCTCATATACTTTTGTTTCTTTGCACTGAGTCAGTTGCCTAAACAGACAAACCTGTTTACATTGTCGTTTGACAGAAGCTCGCGTCTTCACGACTGCGAGCTGATTTATTTCTCGAGTTGCGCGGCAGCTGACGCAGTGCATTGTGGGACTTGTAGTATGAGTGGTGGGAGTGCTATTTACCGATGGGCCATTCATAACAGACACGTGAAATTATCTTGCGGGCCGTATGTGGCCTATAGCCTTGTTTTCCCTACTATTTTTTTTTAGACATGATACCAGCGCAACTCCTTCACACTTGTGCGAGTGGACACGTATTTCTCTTCGCACAGAATGATTTTTAGTAGCAAATGCGACAAAAATTGTCGCACTGTACAGCCCTGTTTAGGCTAAAAACATGGTGTAAATGGCATGAGTGGAATTTCATTTTTGGGTGAACTATCACTTTAACACACAGACACTTCTTCAGACCACTGCCTCTGCTCTCCTGCACAGACAGGAGCTCAGTCTCACAACACATTCTAGCTTGAGGGCAAAGATGGAGGGTCAGAGATGCTGAGGTCGAGATATATTCCAAGCACACTGTCTTGGACGAGAGTGATGCAGCGTGGCCTGGTGTGTTTTAGCCTTTAGTGATAATGGCCATAGAATGGTCAGAAAATTTCATAGAATGTAGTCTCCATCAAGACATGGTGTAATTACGAGTGAGTATTAAAGGACAACTTTGGAAATTTTCAACCTTGGCCTTGATTGAGACAGCTCGTTTTGAAATTGGTCCAGTACTGAGGAAGGCAGATGCAGCTGGCAGCTGCGAAATAAGTACAACAGTATACATTGGACAAATGTGTCCCGTACAAGTTCTTGCATTGAAAGTGCTTTTTTTCACCACAGACCCGCTCAGATTGCCAGTTTTATCTCTGTCAACAGCATGCGAAGCGTCTGTCTTACCCTTCACTTGCTCCGGGCTGTGTGTGACAAAATCTCACGGGATCTTTGCTTGTTACTGGAAGAAAACAGAGGAGCCATGACTTGTAAAAGTCAGTTGGTTGTCCCATAGTACAGGTGAGAGTTTACTAGGCCGATTGAAGTGTCATGGCTAAATATTTACCTGATTTGGAGAATGTAGATGAGACCTTTGATTTCAGTGGCTGCCAGTACTTATTTGAGCCCGAGTATACGGATGAGGAGTTTGAGTTCCTACAAACAAAGAGCGGATGAGGATAGAGAGAGAGGGGCAACGGGCAGATGAGGGTGAAGCAGCTGCTGCATGTCTGTGAATCTGTGAAGACTGGTTGTGCTCCTGTGAATGCTGTGACTCTATGCCCACAGAGGAAGAATGTCTGTGTTGTAACGAGTGGGACCTGTTGCCCAGTATTTATGGTCTTGATGTGTCCAGGGATGATAGAGAAATTACCCAACGCTGTGTAACCACTGTGGTGGGAAAATTATTCACCAAACTGGTCACTGTTGTTCCTCTTAGTTATTTCTCATGTTCTGTCAGGCACTAACTGGTTACTGGTCCTTGAACACACAGCTGTTTTCCCTTTGGAAGAACAACTTCTGATAACACAATCACATCCCGACTCTCCCGATAAGCTGTTCAGGTCCATCCTGACCCAACCTCCTTCTTCCCTAACCCTGTAAGACAGATTTACATTCTTGACTTGATTATCAGTTCCTTTTACACTTTGAGTGTGACTGTGTACTGATCCTTTGCAAAGCTCGATTAAAACACCAGAAAGACAATCTTGGTCATGGGGTCATGGTCTTAATTTTCAGATTTTCAATTTACAATTTGGTGTCAGAAGTGGGATCGCTTGTGTGAGGGTTTCTGGACTCAGGGTCGACGGTGGTAGTGCACACCCTGAGGAGATATTCCCTTCAACCTCAACCTCCCCACAAAGACGGGTGAGAA
The DNA here is from genome assembly GCF_056507025.1 of Lutjanus erythropterus. Classification (NCBI taxonomy): domain Eukaryota; kingdom Metazoa; phylum Chordata; class Actinopteri; order Lutjaniformes; family Lutjanidae; genus Lutjanus; species Lutjanus erythropterus. The sequence continues at coordinate 533,361 of NC_139324.1, read as the reverse complement.
GGAGGGCCTTAGACCCGAGACCAGACTCACTCAGCGCAGCGATTCAACAATTCTGATTGGTGAGAATCTGAAAATTTATTTAATTGATTTTTAGAAAAATAAAAAACGGGGAAAAATCAGGTTACTAAAGATGTCAAGATATAAGAGTTGAGATGGGAAAGAGTCCCGACAGTTTTTAACCAAGGTTTAGTAGAAACCTGGAGGTGCACTGACGAGTCCAACTTAAAAGAGTTTACTAAGACCACAATACTGTATGGGAAAAATTATCACTGGTTAATTGTCGTATTGTGCAAAGTAAGACTCAGTGTTTACTAAATCCACAATAGTGTATGGAAAAATCATTACTGGGTAATAATTATATTGTGTGAAGTAAGACTCCAAAAAGCATGCGTAGAAGAGTAGAGAATTCCTCTGTACTAATTAATTTTGATTATCTTGTGAGAAAAAGAAAAAAAAGGGGTGAGAGAATTTAATAAGAAACAGCAATGCATTGAAATCAATTATATTATTTTGAGCATACTAATATTGATCAGTTCTGATACTTTTGTATTGGATCTTGGAAATAAGTTGAGGACACAACTATCTTCTAATTTTTTGTTGTGTTTTTTGTTTTTGTGTCGTTATTCTTCAGTTTACCAAAAATGGGTATTTGTAACAGCAAAAATCAAACCAAAATAAATAAATAAATAAATAAACAGGATAATGTGGATTTGTCTGCTCCAAACATAAATTACATGAACGTGAACTATGGTGATTCATTTGTGAAACAGATACATTTTTGGGTGACTTAATGTAACTTTTTGAGCACAGAAGCAATTGACTCCATGTCTTTCCCTATTTGTCTCAGAGATCATCCAGCATCATGAAGTGTTTTAATGTGTACTCTTTGATTTTCACTGCACTCTCGACGTTTTACCATTGTGAACAGGAATGAGGAATTTCAAACTGAATTCACCTTTTTGTACCCAAATTTGAGCTGGCTCACTGGGCTTCTCTGAGAAGTCAGAAATTAATCAAGCATAGCATTCAACCACTAAAACATTTTTTTCTGTTCAGGAATGCAAGTAAATAACTATAATTTGACATCTTAATCAAGAAATAATAATGTGCTTTACTATGTTTTCTGTTTTTTTTTGTAAACAGTAAATTTGAAAATTCATGGATAACAATAATAATTACATTTTAGAATTAGAAATATTTCGGTTAAATTCCCTCTACATACTGGTGTATTAACCATTACAGAAACATAAAAAAATGATTTGGGTATTTCCCAATGCTGTTAATTTAGGATACCTGTGGCATAAACCTTACATTCCATCCTTACCAGAACCTGTTTGCCATACATTTAAAATATTTTCACACTGCCACTCTAAAAACAAATCCAGCCCCCACACTGGGGTACATTAGGTTTGAGGAGGCAGAAGATAATCCTCTGAATTATTTTTTATATTTGAATTCAATTTTAATTCAGAGGATGTTCTTGCCCTACTTGATTTTTGTTACTGTGCATTTTTATATATTGATACTGACATTCTAATATCCCATCATATACAATAATAGAAATAGTCATACTGATAACTGCATACTCATATCAATTATATTGTATACAAATATATGACCTTTTTTCTTTAATTTCAGGACGTCAAGTGATGGGCACCGAGCAATGGACCAACCTGAAGTTTCTGGTCCGGCTGAGGAAAAATCTGTCACAAACTGACACAACCCGCTAATCCCTACCCGACTCATAGCTCACACAGCACACTAAGTCCTGTTACTTTTTGACACACCTCCTAAATAACATACACATTAAACAATCTATGAACTTTGATAATCATATATTGTAAAATTGTATATATTGTAAAATCTCCCTGTGTTGTGAGTGTTTCTTTGAAAATACCCCTCTGTTGTGATTGGCTGTCATGAAGAACATCTGTGCTGTGATTAACTGTTGCAAAATCCCCCTTTATTCAGATTGGCTGTTTGAAAATGACCTTGTATTGTGATTGGATGTCATGAAAAACATCTGTGCTGTGATTGGCTATTGTAAAATCACCCTGTATTGTGATTGGCTGTTGTAAAATCCCCCTGTAATGTTTTTGGCTGTTGAGAAGTACCTCTTCATTCTGATTGGTTGCTGGAAAATCCCCTGTATTATGATTGGCTGTTGCAAAATCCCCCTGTATTCTGATTGGCCGTTGCAAAATCCCCCTGCATTCTGATTGGTTGTTTGAAAATGACCCCGTATTGTGATTGGCTGTCGTGAAAAACATCTGTGCTGTGATTGGCTATCGTAAAATCACCCTGTATTGTGATTGGGTGTTGTAAAATCCCACTGTAATGTGATTGGCTGTTGAGAAATACCTCTTTATTCTGATTGGTTGCTGGAAAATTCCCCTGTATTGTGATTGGCTGTTGTAAAATCCCACTGTAATGTGATTGACTGTTGAGAAGTACCTCTTTATTCTGATTGGTTACTGGAAATTCCCCCTGTATTGTGATTGGCTGTTGGAAAATCCTCCTGTGCTGTGATTGGCTGTTGGAAAATCCCACTGCATTGTGATTGGCTGTTGTAAAATTCCCCTGTATTCTGATTGGCTGTTTGAAAATCACCCTGTTTTGTGATTGGCTGTTGTAAAATCCTCCTGTATTCTGATTGGCTATTGGAAAACCCCCCTGTATTCTGATTGGCTGTTGTAAAATCACTCTGTAATGTGATTGGCTGTTGAGAAATACCTCTTTATTCTGATTGGTTACTGGAAAATCCCCCTGTGTTCTGATTGGCTGTTGGAAAGTCCCTCTGTATTCTGATTGGCTGTTGCAAAATCCCCCTGCATTCTGATTGGCTGTTTGAAAATCCCACTGTAATGTGATTGGTTGTTGTAAAATCCCCCTGCATTGTGATTGGTTGTTGGAAAATCCCACTGCACTGTGATTGGTTGTTGTAAAATCCCCCTGCATTGTGATTGGCTGTTGGAAAATCCCCCTGTATTGTAATTGGCTGTTGGAAAATCCCCCTGTATTGTAACTGGCTGTTGTAAAATGCCCCTATATTCTGATTGGCTGTTGCAAAAAACCCCTGCATTCGGTTGTTTGAAAATGACCCCATATTGTCACTGGCTGTCATGAAAAACATCTGTGCTGTGATTGGATGTTGTAAAATCCCCCTGCATTCTGATTGGCTGTTGGAAAATCACCCTTTGCTGTGATTGGCTGTTGTAAAATCCCACTGCATTGTGATTGGCTGTTGTAAAATTCCCCTGTATTCTGATTGGCTGTTTGAAAATCACCCTTTGTGATTGGCTGTTGTAAAATCCCCCTGTTTTCTGATTGGCTGTTGGAAAATCCCACTGTAATGTGATTGGCTGTTGAGAAATACCTCTTTATTCTGATTGGTTGCTGGAAAATCCCCCTGTATTGTGATTGGCTGTTGTAAAATCTCCCTATATTCTGATTGGCCGTTGCAAAACAACCCTGCATTCTGATTGGTTGTTTGAAAATGACTCTGTATTGTGACTGGCTGTCGTGAAAAACATCTGTGCTGTGATTGGCTGTTGTTAAATCCCCCTGCATTGTGATTGGCTGTTGTAAAACCCCCCTTTATTCTGATTGGCTGTTGTAAAATCCCCCTGTATTCTGATTGGCTATTGGAAAATCCCCCTGTATTCTGATTGGCTGTTGGAAAATCCCACTGTAATGTGATTGGCTGTTGAGAATTACCTCTTTATTCTGATTGGTTGCTGGAAAATCCCCCTGTATTGTGACTGGCTGTTGTAAAGTATCCCTATATTCTGATTGGCCGTTGCAAAACAACCCTGCATTCTGATTGGTTGTTTGAAAATGACTCCGTATTGTGACTGGCTGTCATGAAAAACATCTGTGCTGTGATTGGATGTTGTAAAATCTAGACTTGCACCGATTTCAACTTTCTTAGCCGATTCTGATTTCCGATTTTTGAGGGGTCTGATCTACCGATTCCGATTTTGGCCGGTTCCGATTTTCAGTCTTTCTAAGAACTGTGATTGACAGCATTCACAAACATTTTTGCAACTTTTCTTGTAAATATGTTCATAATAAGACACTGACTATTAAATATTCATTTAATACTTTCTCCAAAATCATCCAGATTACAACCAGGCCTTATTATAATTTTATATTAAGATTCTGAATTGGGTGAATGTGATCTCGCGAGATCATCTCGCGGGATTTCGTGGTATGCGATTTCACGTGATCTTTTGTGGAAGCGGATGTAAACAAACCGGAGACTAATGCGGTGCAACAGTTTGAAGTAAAACTTTGCCGTGAGAAAAACAAACACAGAAGTTAAACGACTCTGGATGAGAAAATGTTTGAGGAGAAACATCAACACAGGTTGTTTATTCTTCAGCCAGAACAGGAGGTGAGATTTTAACTGTCCCTCTGTGAACAGCAGTCTGCTGCTAGCTTGCTAGCATTAGCCTGAAGTGCGAGAGCGTTTACGGCTGTTTTGCGACATTGTCAGCTGCTCTGTCTCGTTGTAGACTGTCTGTCTTCTCTTTATCCTGTTCTTGGAATCTGTCTCTGACACCATCTTCAAGCAGACGTGTCAGAGTGTGTAGCTGTTATCAGCGCTGTGTTGACGTCACGGTCAGTTTGTCTGCTGCGCGCATGACGTGACCATCGTGCAGAACATGTGTGTAACAATGACGGGCACAGAACCGGATTTGTGACGCTGACCGGCCGGTCACCGGTCAAGGCCAGTCACGTGAAAACCGGCCCGATTCCGAGCATTGCCGATTAATCGGTGCAAGTCTAGTAAAATCCCCCTGTATTGTAAGTGGCTGTTGGAAAATCCCACTGTAATGTGATTGGCTGTTGAGAAATACCTCTTTATTCTGATTGGTTGCTGGAAAATCCCCCTTTATTGTGATTGGCTGTTGGAAAATCCCACTGTAATGTGATTGGCTGTTGAGAAATACCTCTTTATTCTGATTGGTTGCTGGAAAATCCCCCTGTATTGTGATTGGCTGTTGTAAAATCTCCCTATATTCTGATTGGCTGTCAAAAAAACACATCTGTGCTTTCATTTGTTGTTGGAAAAATTACTTGTATTTCATTGGCTGTTACGTACTGTGACAGGCCTAATGAAAACCCATCCTTTCATGTTCAGTAAGCCCTCTTAACTGTCCGTAACTCAAAAACACTAACTTAAAACTTAAAAAAGAAGACGTTTTTCTGTGTCATACAATATTATTTATGTATAAAGGAAGAGTGCTGAGAAATGTACTCAAAAAAGTGAGGCAGTCAGTTTCAGTAATTTTTTATTTCTTTTTTTATCCTAAAAGAACATTATAATTGCAGAGAAACACATTTGGCCATCTGTAAACCGTGTAGCAACTCAAAGCCTCTGGAAATCTGGTTTAAAATAAAGTATCTATCAACGTCATGTAACTAACAATATCAGGAAAGTGTGCAAAAACTATATCTTTAACTACAATATTTCATATTTGTATTAAAACTAATTTCTAACATTTTTCAGGTGTTTATACAGAACCTAGGTTGTATGAGACACTGACTTACCTGCAGTCGATGGATGTTGACACGCCTCCAATTTTGTAGAAGCAAAGACGCGTACCAGCACAGAAGCGTAGCAATGCACTGTTGAGGAAAGGGTCAGCAACAACATATTACATATTTTAACCACTTACAAAAATTTGTATCAGTTTAAATGTACATTATATTTTGAATATTTTCTCAGCTTCACCTTTCTACCAGGCAGCCTTTTCTCATGGTATACTGCTGTTATATAAGCCAAATATCGCGCTCTCCAAACCAACCATGTATTAAGTAAGTAGTGCTTCTGCTAAGACTCGGGCGGCTTTGGAGATATGATATTTGGCTTGTATAAAGGTGAGATCCTGTTGGAAAGGCTGGCTGACAGGAAGGTAAAGCAGTGAAAATATTTGAAATATTGCATAAAGTTAAATACTTTTTTGTTGGGAAGAACACTTTCAAGTGGTTAAAATATTTTGCTGCTAACCCTGTCTAAAGCAGTATACTGTTTAGCTCATCTACATCGGTACTCCTGCTGCTTCTCCAAACCAGAAGCAGGCAACTAACATCTACTGTGGGCAATACACTGACTATGGATAAGTACCCTATACAAACACACTTCGAATAACAGGAACCATCCTTTTAACAGTTATGAAGGTACTGTGTGGCATACTTCTGACCATTTAGTGTAAACCTAGCAACTATAAAGGCGCATTATGCAGTTTTGGAAAAGAAATTCAAACTCAGAAAAGTAATAATACAAACGCAAATATTGATATATTTTCATAACTGAATAAATAAGGGATCCTAAGAGGGAAATGAGGTCCCTAAAACACTGTCTGAAGCCAGAAAGTTGGGTCCCTGCAAAGAAAAGAAACAATATGAAAATTATGCTCTTTGAGGACAATTTGTTTATTCTGTAATTAATTATTAATTCAGTCAGTCATGTATGTATCCGTGAATATTCTTTTTTGATTCAAAATTCTTTCCCAAAACTACAAGTGTACCTTTAAAAACAAGATCTTTAAAATTGTCACATAACAGCTTATGAACACTACATATCTTTTTTACAATGGTTTAATGCAAATTTATTACATAAACAAGTTCAAATACAATGTGTACTGAAAGCCTGTAGACTACATTAGCAATCTGAACAAGATGAGCTAAACAGTTGTCAACATGGACAACAACATATTCATGTCGCAGACCATGCTGTAACTGAGTGAGCCACTAAAGTTCACTATTCCTTTTCAGAATCCACTAATCTTGTTTAGATCTTGAATTCTAAAATTGTGTCGTCGAGTCATTCGTGAGTCTGCAGCCGTGGTTTGCAGCTCTAATTTGCAGCTCTAAGTGAATTTAAAAGTGTTGGTCAGTCTTTTTGGGATGCATCAACAATCTGGTGAGGTTGATCACCACAGATCCTTATAGCCTGGTAGTGAACCAGGGTCCCAGTGATTCACCCCAAGATCTGGCTGTGGCTCAGAAAGACAATGCACTAATCGCATCCAGTGAAAACAATGGAAACTAAGGTGAGCAAAGAATTTTGATTATGGTTGATTGTCATAAAAATGCTGTATACACAAGTCCGATAGATCTGTTTTCATTCTACTGTTTAGTGCTCTTGATTGCAGAGAAGGTAAGATAACTTTTAAGTGTGCCACTACTGGACTAATGACATTTATTTGATTTGTTTGGGGTGGTGCTGCTACTAACAATTATTTTTAATATTTCATAATTTATTATTTCAGAATTAATGTATTGATTAATCAATCAGTTGGTTGGACTATAAAATGTCAAAAAAAAAGTGTGAAAATCACTTGATCAGCGTTTCTTGAAGCCCAAGATGATGTCCTCAAATGTCTTCTTTTGTCCACAAACTAGATATATTCAGTTTACTGTCACAGAGGACTAAAAAAAACAGAAAATATTCACATTTGAATATATTCACACTAAAAACAGACTATTGAGACTTTTTTTCTTTAAAAAATGACTCAAAGTGATTAATCAATTATCAGAATTATTGGTGATTAATTTGATAGTTGATTAATTATCTATTAACCAATTACATGTTACAGCTCTAGTTTGGGGTGGCTGTCATATATATAATCAACACAGCCCAAGTGGCCAAAAAATACACTTCATAGGTTTCAAAACTTCTCACCTGCAGTTGAAATTTAGCCAGCTAACTGTCTGTCTAACACTGGCACATTTACAGAAATGCTGATTAGGTTATCCCTAGAACTAAATGAAAATGAGGAGTCACGTGGGTACGCTGAGCAGGATGGCAGCACTGTAGGAGGGCTCAGACCACTCGCAACTAATTTAATTGTTTAATCCATATTTATCTGCCTACCTTGAGCTAAATATTGACAGACTTTATCCCAGAAAAGTTCTTAGTACTTTGACTACATTTTTGGCGGTGAGAAATGGCGACAACGTCGAAATATTTTAAGGATATGGGCCACATAGCTACTCGGAACAAGCTAGCTGCTAATGAGGACAAGTCTCCCGACGAAGCTGCAGAACAGAAAATAAGTATGGAAAAAATCTTTGCTGAAATAACCAAACTGAGTACTAAACTGACGGAAGTAGCTGCTGATGTAGTGACCATCAAAGAAACCACCACCGAGCTGAAAAACTCTGTCAGCGGGCTACAGGTAGTGGAGGAGGCGGAGGAGCGAATCTCCCAGCTGGAGGACACGACTGAGGGCCTTGTGACAAACACCGGTACCATGGGGAAAAAGGTGGATATGCTATGGGACCGTGTGCAAATCCTGGAGAATCATTGCAAAAGAAACAACGTAAGATTGGTGGGACTGGCGGAGACATACGAGAGCAGAAATAGTTTACAGTCACCTTTAAAAGTAGGAATTCCTGTAGTTTAGCTGAAAAGTAGGCTACAGGTCTCTGTCTGTCTCCGTGGTCCTGGAGTAACACTCAGCACTCTTTGTCTACAGTCTGAGCGAAAGGTCGGTTTGGATCTGGTAACCCAAGAGTTGGAGTCAGAGTCTTCCGAAGGACAAGTTTTAAGTCAACAAATGTTTACCCTGCATCAGCAGTCCATGTCACTTTACTATGTGCTTCTAGGCCTCACCCAGGTGCAATTGCACTCAGGGGGGCCTTGAGGACACCAGTGAAAACACCAGTGGGAATGAAGGGCCTGCAACAGGAACACAAAAGGCATAACGTGTTTCTTTATGATTAAGTTTGAAAATGTTTTAAAATGCTTTTACTCTTTTTTGGGAGAGGGATTTGCCCTCACATGTCATCACATGACCCAAAAATGTCACTTGTTGTTGGACAAACTGCAGTTTTGACGAGCTAGCTTTGTGACCTTCTTCATCCAAATGTTTCAAATGTGTCTTTTTCACACTGAGCTTGAGTAATCATGCACTTCCTGGTGACAGATTTAATGAGCTCAAACTTTGTTTTAAAGTTCGTACCTGATTTTTTGTTTTGTTTTGTGGGAATGATTACACCTGCCTTTAATCAAGTGATAAAGACTAGTGTAATACCGTCAACAGCCACTTTTTTTTTTTTTTTTTTTTTAGTGGATATTATGGTTGACAGGGCCTTTAATTAGATTTTGGTGTGATCACAATTAGTTGCATGCCTCTGATTAGACTGACCTACAGTGTATCATTCTTTCACGGGGCGCTCGGCAAAGTGCCCCTGACCTGCAGCTAAGTAGCCAATCCGGTTATGGTTGCTAGGGAAAAATTATTAATAATTGGCCTATCAATGTCACCAAATTTAATGCCGGTGGGGCGCTGGAAATGTAGCCCCAACTGCTACGTAAAATGTGTGAAGGTTTATGATTGCTAGAGCTACGTGAGGAGCCAGTGATAGGTTTTTTTTGTAGTGCGACTCCCAGACTCTGTCCTACAGCGGGAGAAAAAAAACTATGGTGACGAGGAAGAGAGATGATGGCGATGGCGATGGCAGTGACAACTGGAGTTCAAGCACAGCTTCCACCAAATTTGGTGAAATTATTAATGTACCCTTTTGCGAGACGGACGACGGAGGAAAAACTTCTCGTTAAGGAGCTGGGACCCGACAAACCTGAAATGAACATTTCCCAGCAAACCAAGGAGAAAGATAAATTGTACAAACAGAGTTTTTGTCTGAGCTGGTTGAACCGTAAGACGTGGCTGGCAGGTTGTGGAGCAGCCAATGCACTTTTCTGTTTCCCCTGTATCCTCTTCAGAAGTGACAAATGTGATTCAACTTGGACAAAGACTGGACTAACTGACTTAAAGCACCTCTCTGAACGGATCAAGAAGCATGAGAGGTCCAAAATTCACATGGAAAACTGCATAAAGCTAGCTGTGCTCGGAAAGATTAGCATAGCAACGCAGCTAGATGATGGGGACCACATTGCTGTAAGAAGGCACAATGAAGAGGTAGATAAAAACCGTAATATTTTATCCAAAATAAATGTAAAATTTTGTGGTGCTTTTGAATTAGCAATGCGGGGACATGATGAAAGGGATTCCTAAGACAACACCGGGATATTCAGAGGTTTAGTCAACTTAATGGCATCCATTGATTGGGACTTGAGGGAGCACCTTGAAAATGCGACCGTATTTAAAGGCACCTCGAAGACACTTCAGAACAAGCTCCTGGACTGTATGCTGGCAGTTCTGAGAGAACAGATCATAGATGAAGTAAAGACAGCTGAGTTTTTAGCAATCCAGGCTGATGAAACTACTGACATTTCCACACACTGTCAGCTAGTCCTGGTACTAAGGTACATTGATGGACGCAACAATATACAGGAGTGGTTCTATGAAATCATCAAGCTACCCAACAGCTATGCGGATTCAATAGCCAGTGCCTTATTGGAGAGGCTGCACAGCATCCTTCCCGAGGGACAAGAAAAAAAGTTAATGGCCCAGGCATATGATGGGGCTGCGGTAATGAGGGGTGCCACTGGAGGAGTGTAGCGAAAGGTACAGGACATCTATGCAAACGCTCACTACATTCACTGTCATGCCCATCAGTTAAAGCTGGTAATGCAGCAGGCAACTTCCCACATCCCTCAGATCATTCACTTTTTTACTGACATGGGGGGATTTGCTTCTTTTTTCTCAAAAGCGAGCAAGAGAACTGCAGTGCTAGATGAGATGGTGGCGCACCGACTTCCAAGTGCATCGTCAACACGTTGGAACTTCAACAGTGGTGCAGTCAACACAGTCTATGACAACAAGAATGATCTGGTGAAGTGTTTTCAGACCATCTGGAACAGTGAAGCGTTTGATAGCCCTACGAAAAGAGAGGCTGGAGGCTATGTGAGAATGCTGGAAGATGAAGCTTTGTGTTTTTTCCTAGCCTTGTTCCATAAGATCATGCCACATGTGGACATGCTGTATAATCAGCTCCAGAAGAGGAACATCGATGCTGTCTACATCGCAGGAATCACCCAGACATTCATGAATCGCATGCAGGCTATCAGGTATGTTAAATGCATTATTATGTAGCCTAGCCTAATTGTTAATTCTCTGCATAAATTATGTGTAGCCTTAAATGCTTATATGTCATCTTATTCAAATAATTAATGTGAAATTTAGATGAAATATAATTGCTAGTAATATAACAACCTTGGGTTTGGTTAATATATCCCTAATCGGTTTTCACAACTGATTCATAAAACTTATGTATTGGATCAGGGAAGCTGTTCCTAATCTGGCTGAGGATGAGGAGTACAGGGGAACTGTTCAGGAGCCACCCACAAAGAAACGGAGAACATTGGGAGAAGACACACAGCACCATTTGGCACTGGAGGTCAGCACTTGCTTACACACACAGAGACACAGAGAAACACAGGGCCCTATCTTGAGCTCGTGCCTTAGGGTCGTGTCTTGTGCTGATCGAAAGCGTAAGTGGAAGGCGGGAGGTGCAATGGATTTAATTTATCCAAGGTGTGTCCAAATCCAACCTTGTTGTCTTGTGCCAGGGGCGGGAGTGATATTTTGCCCTGCCCCGCCCTTTGCGCCACCAGCGCAAAGCGGGATAGACCTATCAGACGTGCCCAAGTGCCCTCGTTAATTCACAGGCGAGTTTAGGCCGAACATGCAATAAACCAATCAGAAAGTCAGCTCTCATCACCTTTGAGAGGCAGGTGCGCCAGCAGCGCAAGCGGAGGCAGCATGACGGCGGATTTACCAGGAAGAAACAAAGAGAAAAGATTTTTAAAGTGAGGAGACAGATCTCCTGGTAAGAGAAGTGAAAACGCGATATATGGAGATAGCAGGACGTCTCCAAAACAGCTTCATGCCGAAATAGTTTACTTTACAGTAACGCCTGCAAGAAACTTTACAACAAATGAACTGCAAATGTCATGCAGATATGTAACTGGTTATATTTTAACCTGGACCACGTTAAAAGTATGTTATATTTCATAATTAATTGTTATAATCAGCATCATTATTAACTTTGCTGGCTGAGGATCGGGGGAGAGAGATGGTGCAGTAGAGAGGGGAGGTGAACCGATCCAGTCTAGCTGCAAAGCTTCCTGGTTCCACTGGCCCACCTGAGCCAGGTGAAGGCACAGATACACGGCTGTCTGTGCTCCTTCTTCTTCTCCTCTCCCACCTAATCATCATCTCCTCCTCCCATCCTCCCTCCTCTGACCCGCTGTGAAATAATCAGAGAGAGTTTCCTAAGTTTGAAGTGCACAAAATTACGCAGATATATCCAACTAGCTATGATAAGAAGCACACATAACATTTTCTCTCAGGTTGGGCCGGACTTGTGCGGTCAAATATAGTGTCTTGTATATTTTCTATGTTATAGATCATAATTGTTTAAACATTGTTTTTCTGGATCATAACAAACACGCAGACATATACACTACAGCTGCTCCACCTGTCATGCTGACTCATCTGATAAAGACTATCAGACAGCTGTGATCCTGTTTGCAGGTCTGCTGAGATTTATTGGGCTTTATAATTATAATAAAAGTACTGTTGTACTTATTAGTGTGATTAACTTCAAAGACACACATGCGAGTGCACGACTTTTAAACATAAATGAAAGGTGTTTGGTGATTGTGGAGATGAGGGTGCGCACCTCAGCCAAGGGCAAGACACACACATACCTGCACTATTAACTTCAATATTCACACTTTATTGCTGGTGGATATGTTCAAAGGACACTTCACTAATCGGCACTCCTGTGGAGAATAAAGACTAATGTAAATTAAGGTGTTTGGTGATTGTGGAGCCATTGCGCCACCAGCGCAAGTGATTTTGCTATCTTACGCCAGCGCAAGTGCCATTTTTGCCATGTGGGTAAGATAGCAAACGCGCTTGCGCTGGGTCTGTGCCGCTGTGGGTGTGAGGTCTAAACATGAAGGCGTGGCCCCGCGTGTTTGCTATCTTATGCTGAGCACATTGGAGTAAAACGCGCTTGCGCTTTAGACCAGCCAAAACCTGGTCGAAGCGCAAAGTCTGTGGTTTTTCAGCACAAGATAGCACCTGGCGGGCTTGGCCGAAACACACACACGTCTTCACAATCACAAAACACCTTCATTTATGATCATTCTCTTCCTCCCACTTGAGTGTCGATTAGTTAAGTGTTATTCAAACATATTTTCTATCAGCAATAAAAAGTAAATATTGAAGTTAAAAGCTTTCACGTGTGTCTCACGCTTGACTGAAGTGTACACGTCTCTACAATCACAGAACACTTTTCTTCTTTTAAGATGAACTCACTAATGAGGAAAAGAATTATAATTATAAAGCCTAAAGATTGTCTTTATCGGATGAGTCAGCATGACAGCTGGAGCAGCTGTAGTGTGTGTCTGCCTGTTTGTTATGATCCAGAAAAACAATGATTGAACAATTATGATCTATAACATACAAAATATACAGACACTATATTTGACCATAGGAGTCCGGCCCAACCTGAGAGAAAAAAGTTATGTGTGCTTCTGTCATAGCTGGTTGGATAGATCCGTGCGTAATTTTGCACACTCCAAACTTCAGAACAGAACAACTTGTTTCGCAGCAGGACAGAGGAGGGAGGATGAGAGGAGGAGATGAGGATTAGGTGGGAGAGGAGAAGAAGGAGGAGCACAGACCACCGCTTAACTGCTCCTCCACCTGGCTCAGGTGTGCCAGGTGGAACCGGGAAGCTTCGCGGCCTCTGGATCTGTTCGCCTCCCCTCTCTACTACACCATCTCTCTCCCCGCTCCTCAGCCAGTAAAATTAATAATGATGATGATGCTAATAATTAATTATAAATTACAACACAGTTTCAAGGTGCTTCAGGTTAAAACATAACCAGTTACATATCTGCATGACATTTGCAGTTCATATTTATTGTATTATTGTATATAAACTATTTCGGCGTGAAGCTGTTTTGGAGACGTCCTGCTGTCTCCATATATTGCGTGCTCTTGCGCATTCTCTTCTGGAACCAGGAGATCTGTCTCCTTGCTTTGAAAATCTTTTCTCTTTGTTTCCTCTTGGTAAATCTGCCGTCATGCTGCCTCCGCTTGCGCTGCTGGCGCACCTGCCTCTTGAAAGGTGATGAGAGCTGACTTTCTGATTGGTTTATTGCAAGTTCGGCCTAAACTCCCCTGTGAATTAATGAGGGCACTTGGGCACGTCTGATAGGTCTATCCTGCTTTGCACTGGTGGCGCAAAGGGCGGGGCAGGGCGAAATATCACTTCCACCCCTGGCACAAGACAGCAAAGTTGGATTTGGACACACCTTGAATAAATTAAATCCATTGCGCCTCCCGCCTTCCACTTACGCTTTTGATCAGCACAAGACACGACCCTAAGGCACGAGCACGTTTTACCCTGAGCACAAGATAGCAAACGTGCCCAGCCACGCCTTCCTTTTGCCTTCATGTTTAGACCTCACACCCACAGCGGCACAGACCCAGCGCAAGCGCGTTTGCTATCTTATGCACATAGCAAAAATGGCACTTGCGCCAGGCTAAGATAGGGCCCACAGAGACACACAGAGGAACAGACACACAGAGACACAGAGGAACAGAGAGAAACAAAGACATCATCAAAAAAATCTAATGAAGATGCTCACCACTTGATATAGTAGTCCAGACTCAAATGTTTATTGTCATATGATATCTATGAATAATTACAGTTAACCATTTTGGTTTATTACACAATATAGGCTAGCTATTCAGAACATTGATTGTAGTGAGATGTGAAGACCTAATTCTTTAACTTTTTTATAATTGTATGTCATCACATAGGTATGTGACACCGTCATGAGCCATGCCAAGGAGAGGTTTTCTTTCACCAAGCACCTCATCAGTGCCACTGTCTTGCAAGGAGACTTGTTCCAACAACACAGCAGAAAGTTCCCAGATTCAGCACCGGAAACCACGGTGGAAGCCTATCCCTCATTGGACAAGGCCAGACTTAAAACAGAACTGTCCCTGATCTACGAGAATGAGGAGTTCCGGAGTTGCAAAGGTGCACTGGTTCTCTATCAGGTTTTGATGGAAAACGACCTTGGAGAAACATTCACTGAAACTGTAAGTCTTCTCAACATCATCATCACAACACCAATGACAACATCAGAGTCTGAGTGGTGCTTTTCTACATTAAAGAGGATAAAAACTTTCCTTAGAAACACTATGTCACAAGATCGGCTCAACGCTCTGGCTATGCTCTGACCCAAGATTGTACTATATCTCTTTTGAGATGGTGAAACTTGCCCTACATTGGACTGGACAATGCAAGTTAGACTGGCCCATTACAGAAAAATCTTTATCCTTTCCCTTTACACCCATAGAGCTCCTCTCTCAAAATTCAGGTAGAATCTCTAACCCTATTATGTTGCATTCCAAGGAAGTTTGGATGAAGATACACAAAATGATTAAATTATCTCATTCTAAACAGCCATATTCGTCTTTGTGGCAAAATCCTGCAATCTGTATTAGTAAAACACTGGTCTACTGAAAGAGTTGGCACAACCATGGGATATGTACGCTGGATAATTTGTATGATGGTAAAGTGTTTATGTCTTATATTGATGTATTGAGTAAATATAACCTAAATGGAAAGGAACATTTTTGGAAATATGTTCAGACAAGGCACTGTGTGATGTCACTAGACTGGCAAACTGAAGACAACCATATTTTAGAGTATTTGGTTTTGCCATCACACCATCACAGAGCCTCGATATTTTACAGAAGAATGAACTCTACACTCAGTACTGATCTAAACAATTTGAAGGTTTTATGGGAAAATGACTTTGGGGTTGTTCTTGGGAATGAGGAATGGAGGGAAATAATCTCACAATGTGGGAAATTTTTAAGGGAATGTAAAGGCAAATGTACACAATATAAGATTGTACAAAGATATTATTGGACTCCTGTGAGACTGAATAGATTAGGCCTCATGAACAACTCATTGTGCTGGAAGCGTCAAAATGATAACGGTACTCTGATACATTGTTTGTGGGAATGTCCAATTATCAAGCACTTCTGGATGGTTGTCATACGTATTCTAAGTGATTGGTTAGAAAGACTTGTGCCACTTTGTCCTACACTGTGTTTACTGGGTGACAAAGGACAGATAGATAATATATCAAAAGGAAAATTCTCTGTTATCATGGTTGGGGTCTCAGTGGCAGCTAAGATTATTTTTAAAGGGGACCTATTATGCTTTTTCCTCTTTTCTGACCTATAAATGTTGTCACAATGTTGGATACTTGTGTTAAACGATTCCAAAGCGTCAAATAATGAGGTTCATGCATTTGGAAGCGAGCCCCGCAAGCTGTTTTGGATGGCTCTGCATGCTCTGTTTTACTGTCTTTTTTTAACGGTGTAGTAACATTGACGTCGTGCCAGACTTACTTATATGGTCATACCCCAGCATGTGCTCTAGGCCTGCCCGCTCCCCCGCTCTGCTTCGTAAATTATATCGCTGCTCTGAGTGGTGAACTATTAAGTGAGATTAATGTGTTAGCGAGCTATGTTGAGTCTAAAGCCAGGATTTTCAGTGTCACGAATGTGGCTCTCTTTTAACCTGGTAACCATGGTAACTACTAAACTCATAACCTGGTCGCAAGCAGGTTATGTTCAGAGTTTCAAATTAAATCGTCTGTAAAACGCGCTATTCTTTAACAAATTTTTGTCCTTAGCTTTTAAACTGAGGGAGGACGTTAACATTGAAAAATTACTGAGCTGTATGCTCGTAATATCACCGAACGAATCCATATAATGTAAAAATGTAACAGCAGCACAAACTGTCTGCATCGCGCTGTCATGATGGTAACCTCCGTTTGGTGATGCAGAGTCATTTTTCCCGTTTGCTCCAGATCATATTAACACTTTGAATTGACATCGTATATAATCCACACACTAAAATAATGATGAAGCAACTACAGACACTTTGAATACTTTTTACTGTTATCTGTTTTGTCTCTGTGATTTTGCAGCTCAGATTACTGATTAGAAAATTCATCATCATTTATCACAGCCAATCTTAAATCAGTTACACTCATTTTACGTTGGTTTGGTCATAAACTTCAGTGATGTCCACGTCTCTGTCATCATAGGACAGTGTCAGACAGACTTAATCATGTTTAAATCTGCCGTATGGAGTTTTATTGTTTAATGTGCGGTTTTCGTGTTAGAATAAACGGCAGCATTAAGACCGCATTTAGTCCATCAGTTATTTTCTGACATCATTCTTCTTCTCCTGCTTTATTTGCAGCAACGTTGCTTTTGCCGTAATGTATTTTGTATATTTTCCACAGCTCATAATTATAACAACTTGATGATTTTGACTTAAGTAAGGCTCGCGATCGCTTCATTTCATGTGGAAGAAGAGTCAAATGACACAACAAACGCCCCTTTTATATGAACGCGCTGAACGAGTCTGAAGACGAAAGCCTGGATTAACAAAGTGAGTTGATAACCACCATCATGATACCCGTTATCTCTGATTGCAGTTTTAGGCTTTGTCAGGCAGAGAATGCCTGGCTGTGTTGAGCTTCCTTCGTAGCACAGCCCCCATGCTGTCTACAATGATTTCAGTGTTAGTACGTTGAGCAATGGCTTCCAAAAATGATTGTTTGGGTGTGAGGGAAAGTTAACTTTGTTTAGCTTTCCTAAAGAGGCGAGCACCAGGCAGAAGTGGATAGAGTTGCTTTTTCCCGGCCAGCAATGGAAAAATACCTCCGTGTTTGTCTGTCTATGGCACTTCCCAGGGGACTGTTTTGTCAACATGGGCCAATATGAAGCTGGGTTAGTCGGTAGCCGAGCTCGGCAGCGCTTGTCAGCCCTTCGGAAGTCCTCGGGAGTGTGACCAATCACAGCAGAGTGGGCTCAGCGGGAGGCGTACATGGAGGAGGGCCGGGGGGTGGAGTAAAGTACACAGACCGTTTTCGCGGGATGCAGAAAATACAAGGAAGAGATGCAGCGAGAGACACAGCGTCCTGAGATCTACAAAGCTTTCTGTGCGGGCGATCGTGTGTAGCTGCTCTATAGGAGTCCAAAATCAAATACAAAGGCCCGAAAGTGAGTATAATAGGTCCCCTTTAAACACTGGAAAACTCTGAAAGCCTTACCGTTTAAAGAATGGGTAAATATGATGATAAAGACTGCTTCATATGAATGTATGTTTTATAAGTTGAATAATAGAGATGGTACCACAGCGCCAGAATGGGAACCATTTTGGTCCTACATTACTTTTACTGTCAGTCAGCAGGACGACAGCTGATTTCCTTCCCTCTGATATTTATTTTATTTTATTTATTTATTTATTTTTTTTCTTTCTAAGAACTTCCACACCTTGTAATATCATTGATACTTTCATTTATGTTTATGTATAAGAGCCCTGTTCTTTAATGTTAAAGAGCACTGTACGATTGTCATTTACCAAGTAAAAACTCAAATAAAAACCTGAATTATATAAAAAAAAAAGAAAGAAATGAAAATATGAATGAATTAATAAAGAATGGGCCTGGTTTTTCTTAACTGAAACTTACCACATGATACACAGGAAGGCCAAGGAGAACAGCAGTACACCTTGTGTTTGATGTCATGAAGTTCCTAAGAGGATAAAAATAGTGTAAATTCTGTGACAAATTTATTCATCAAGCCCAATGCCAAACCGTTCCAACCAACTGGCCACTACAGCATCAGAAAAAAGGTCCACACGTCTTGTGCTGATTTATCTGGTGCAATCAGAGACAGAGCATGGACATGCAAAAACGTGGACTATGCAGTGGAGCAATTGTGGAATTAAAGTTCATTTGAACCATCAAATTAAACATTCCAAAAATTTAACCTGTGAAATGCATAATCACCTGCTGGTCGTGCACTTGAATATATCAGCCATAGCACCTGAAATCTTGTTTTTGTCTAGTTTTGGAAGCCCTTTGTCTGAATAAGATCATCAGTTGAGGGGTGTGGCAATCAAACTCGGTGTTCAAGGGCAGGTTCTTGTGACCATTAGAACGCTGCATACATACATCTACATTTCAGAAAAGAAGAAGTACATTAAGTTCTAGGTTTGTGAATCACTAAGATAAATTATTGTTTTATTTAAAAAAGAATAATAAAATCAGAACAGGATTAGAACAGCATTTTCTTATTATGGCTAAATGGTTGTAAAGCAGTATTAGTAATGATTGCAACATAAAAGTCACTACATAAACCCAATATCTCATTGCAAAGAAATCTATAAAGTCAAAATAAATAAATTCACAGTAAAACCAATGATTTCAAGATTAATTAAATTAGATAAAACTATGCATAATGTGACATACATTACTGACAAAGGAAAAACAGGTGAGAGAGATTAACCATATTACCTCAGACTGCATATGAAGAGTGGGCCAGAGGTCCCTGAGCTGTTTCACAGAAAGTTGATTCTGCATGTTTGAGTCACTGGAGTGTGAAGATGTGGAGTTGTCTTGGTTTCTTGGGCTTCTTGTTTCAGCTCAAGGCATCAACCCAAAGTATCCGTATTTGATGACCAAGGAATGAGACTTAACAGGGGCACTGCCAGAAATCTTGGGCCCCCTCAAAGATTACATAGATAATACTATTAAAATAATATTGATAGCAAAAGGGCCCCCTGTTAGGCCCGGGCCCTTAGAATCGTCCTAACTCCCCCTCCCCCCCCCCCCCCCCCCCCCCGGCGGTGCCCCTGAGACTTAACAATCAAGACAATCCTCCAGAATTACTTACTGCTCCTTGAAAACTGGGACTCGTCGGACTCCTGATCATCATCAAAATCATGGTACTGGTGTCACAGTTCGGTACACAGCATGTGAATGATGAATACAACAAATACATCTGTTTTTCTGACCGACTCAGTCACACTATTGTCATTCTGTCAAGTGAAGTAACACTCCAATCCAGCGGGTGGCATTAAATCACCAAAATGCTGTTTGCCAACTGCCATTTAAAACAAAGAACAGCCAAAGAAGACGGTGCAGCAAAACAAGGACACTGGATGCTTTTCATTCTGTAAATTCATCTCCTCCACTTGCTCCCTCTCCTCACATCTTTGCTCCACCCAGCGAGGTCATGACAGAGATGTGAGGACAGAGAAGACAGAGCTGTGAGATGAAAAATCCTTGGTTCCTTTTTTGGCATTAGTCTGAAGCGGCGTCAGTTACTGATGACGAGCTGATGACGAGCTGATAACAGCTGTATCAGCGGTCAAACTGACTGGTACGAATGTTCACAGAAACAAATCTAAGAAAGATTTCGATACCTAACAGCATTCAGTTAGATCTGTAAATTGAAATGGCTGATTATTGGTAGTATTCTTTCTGATGCTGATTTCAGTCATCATTTAATATTCCTTTTTCCGTCTTCTAATTAATATAGGCAACTGATCAGTGTTATTTGTTTACTTAGGCTATTTATTGGCTTGCATTATGGTCATCTGCACAATAATACACACACCACACTTTCTACTTGCTTGTGTCATTATTCACAACATGCAGGTGCAAGTGCTGCAGAAACTTCTGTCAGTCCCTTTGTGGGTCTTGATGACGCAGGATGAAAATTGCCAAAACTGCCCAATTAAGGGATACACCAGCGTATCCTCGGTCTGAGCACCTCCCAGTAAATTGCACTACTCTCTGCTCAAAGTAAATGAAAAGAAACTAAACTTTGGATTTTTGATGTCGTTGTTGTTGCTTTGTCTGCATTTTACTGTGACACGCCTAGTTTTCATACTGAACATTATTCAGCTCTTGCAGTGAGTAAGGTGAACGAAAATTCAGAGTTGCTTAATGATCATTCATCTGACCCTTAACTCAGAAGCGGTTGTTATCTTTGGCAGCCATGGCTGCTAAAATGTTGGTTGCTGTAAGATAGTTATTTTCTAATAAATAATCAATCCATCAGTTGTACCATTCTTTAAAGTGATAGTTCACCCAAAAATGAAATTTCATTCAATATCTATTGACCAATTTGCTGATGTGAGGATGAGTGAAGATCTCCAGTTCACAAAACACTCCTGGGGTTTCAGTGGAAAACAGCCGAATCCATTGAAGTGACCGGTGACCAGTTTTGAAATTAAATAAATAAATAAAATAAAACACAACAAAACACAAAAAATGTCTCCATACTGCTTGTGTGGTGTAATCCAAGTGTCCATAAGCTGCAACATTAAAATCTGACCCAAAAGGATGCCATTTACGCCATGTTTTTACCCTAAATGTCAACTGTAGCTTCTCAGACCAGAGCCACATGTACACCTGAAACATAAGTTGGACCTTTCTCAATCTGGAAAGGATTTTGTACACTACACCACCAGGTTTCTGTTGCTCTCGCTCTGTAGTCCATGGCTGCAGCAACAAAATGATGTTCCTCCTCTATGTCGAAGGCCTTGTACATTTTCTTCTTTGTTGAAAGTTTGTGAAGTCAACTGTATGCATAACAAGTCACTATTTCTGAGCAGATCTCTCTCTGTTGTCTGAGTCACTTCCAGGTAGCATGTAAACACAGATGTGAAGGTATTGCAAGATCTCATATATCTCGTGTCGTGCAGCTTAGGCGAGAGCTTATGTACCCACTTCAGGCGTGTGCATGTAGCTCTGTTGTGAGAGGTTACAGCTGAGATTTAGGCTAAAAACATGATTTAAAGGGTGTCTTTTTAGGTCAAATTTTAATGTCCCATCTTACAGACACTTGGATTACACCACACAAGCAGTATGAAGACATCTTGTGGTTTTTGTTCTTTTTTTTTTACATTTTAAAATTTTCACTTCAGTTGTACTGGATTTGGCTGCAAGGCTGTTTTCTGCTGAAACCCGGGAGTGTTTTGTGAACTGGAGGTCCTCACCCATCATCACATCAGCACAGGGGTGAGTAGATTGATTGAGTGAATTTTCATTTTTGGCTGAACTATCACTTTTTAATAGAGTATGTGCTTATAGAACTGTCCAGAGCAAAGATGAACTATTATAGCCAAAACAATCTTGAGAAGTGAATGGAAGCACTGAGCTCAACAAAGCATATAACAAGTTGAAGGGAGGAAGAAGAGAGGTCAGAAAAATTCTTAGTATGAAAACTTGTATCAGTGGCGTACCATGATGGTTAGAACTGGGACTTCAGTTTAGCCAAAACTTTGCTAGACACACCAAAAAAAAAAAAGGATTTTGGTGGAATAAAAGGCAGGCAGCAGTTACCTTGATAACTGTATTAAAATTTGTATTAAACAGTAGATGACTACCATTTACTCTGTTACTATTGTTTGGTTAAGTTATAATGAAGTTTGTGTTTGATATTAAGAGCTGTAATAATCAATAAGGGTCATTGATCTCCAGTTCTATTATTTCTGTCTACCAACACAGCTCTGTCTGCTGTGCTGTGCTGTTGGAAGAAGTTTTAATAAAGAAGATTCAAGTGTCTGAAAATTGTTTTCTAACAGACTCGGAGACGAGGGCAATTTCAGTCCCTGAAATGCAGATCCTCCACAACACCATGGAAGTCTGCCTTAAAAAAGTCAGCACTATCAAGTCAGCCACCTAGCGACAGCATTGGTCTCCACTGCTTAGTCATCAGCAAGAAGGCACTGACCTTCAAGAAGGCCTAAGGGGATGATTTTGGTCCCACTCACTGTAAATCAAAATGTCATTGGTCAATTCACTTGTCACTGTTCTAAACAAACACACAGGCTGCAACCTTCATCCATCACATCAGGAAAAACAAAATAATCTTGGTAGAAAAAAATGAAGTGAGCAAATTTAGTTTTCCATCCACATGTTGATGGACTAGTAAAATGTGTCAAATATATCCCTACCTGGGAAGGTGGGCGAAATAGGCTATTTCCAAGTTAGTAGAAAAAAAAATATCTCCTCCAAACAAATCCAAATTTCCAGAGCTGTCTTATTTACACACAGGGTCATTTTGGTGAGCAAGGTAGTTGCAGCATTATTCAAGTAGTGTCCAAAATCCTCTATGAAGACGGTCTACTTTATGCAGCTTGTGTGCCCAGCATTTTTTATCACTCTTTAAAAAACTGCTGCTTACACAACAATTTCTTGTTTGTTAAAAGTGCATTCATCCATATTAGTCAATTATCACAAAGAATCATCACCAACACGTTTTAACCTTCTTTTAATCATTTGTTCTGATTTTCTAGATGGAAAATTCAGATCTCACGCTCAACATCATCAACCCAGGTTCCAGCAACAGCAGGCAGCTGTTCAGTCTGTGGTAAATTCACTGTACAGTACCTACCCAGCACCAAACAGCAGAAAATCTGGTCCAGACCTGAACAGAAATAAAGTGAATATTGATCTTTGTCAGGTGGACACAAATCTGACTTCAAATGAATGCTTAAGTTTCTCTGTAAATGGGCAACTGTTTGCTCATGTTCACCACTTACAGCTTCACTTACAACTTTATAAAGTGGTGATAGGCCAATGTTCTGTTAAAGCTGTAAAGCCTGTTTTCCTTTCCCCTAAAGTGGTCAAAAAATCAATAATTCAATAACATAACAACATCTAAAGAGATCACTTGTGACAGAGCTTCGTCAGAAGTTTCCCCCTGCTTGCAGTCATTGCACTCATTCAGCATAAATATCTCTGTTAATATTCAATTAAAAGTTCTCACTTTTTTTTTTTTTTTTTTTTTTTAAATTTAGGCTTTATATTTAATAGTTCCTGCAACTGCCAATTCACCTGTCTTTGATTTCAGAGCCAACAGTAGACATCATCCATCTAACTGGAGACAGCAATGGGCATGTGCAGTTTGGTCAAGACGCACACAGTCTACCAAAAGATCAAGCATATCCCCAATCACTTCAACTTCCTGTCAAGCAGAGTCCATTGTGAGACCAGACAGAGATCTCACAGGCACAGAGATCTGGTCACACCATTCTGCACCTTCAGCACTGGATGTTCCATGAACAGACACTTTACCCACGACATTCTAGTTTGACTTTTTTTTTGGGGGGGGGGGCTTTTAGCCTTTATTGGACAGGACACCTGTTGCCATTCACAGTAGTTATTTTTAAGGACTTGTCCCACAATGATACCATTCAGAAATAACACTGAAATTACTTTCTGATGACCCTCTGCTTCAGATTGGTATTTGCAAAGTGTTATATCATGACAGAATTTAAGTACAAGCAATTGGTGACTCTAAGTTTTCTGTAGGTGTGAGTGTGTGTCTGTCTCTATGTTGTCTGTGGTGTACCCCACCTCTCGCCCAATGTCAGCTGGGATAGGCTCCAGCCCCCATGACCCTTCCAGAATAAACGGTTACAGAAAATGAATGAATAATCATATCATATGAGTTGTCAGACATTTGAGAAAATACTCATCAGATCATATGTTTATATTTGTTGTATATGGATGTAGCATGGATGAAGTCTCATTTTGTTGCCCAACCCTGTTTTGATGAATGATAAAAAAAAAAAAAAAAAAAAAAAAAAAAAAAAAAAACTGACATTGATATATTATGGCATCGCACTGAAAATAATTAAAATGCAATTTTTGTCATGACAAAGAGACAGAAAAGGCAGGGGAAGACAAATTTCCTCTTGGGACAAGAAACCGAAGTAGGAACTATGAAGTCCTACTTTTGAATTAGAAAATCCTTAATATTAAACTTCTTTACTTCTTTTTTTCTTTCTTCATAGAGATACCGTTTTCTCTTTTTATTTAAGTAAATTTGCGTATTTTAAAATACTGAGCAGGGTCTTTAGACTGACAGTATTTGTTGTTTGATCTTCTAGCTGCCTTGTGTTATATTCATAAATTGTAGCGTTCCCATTTCCAGGGCCCTCTGAATGTAGCATACCGGGTTGACGACAACAGGCAGTAATTAAATCAGGGGACTGACCTACCAACCAGAAACTCGAGGTGGAAAACTCCGCACAATAAAGTGAAGTAAGTTTAAAATTAGTTAAATGATAAATAAGTCTTTGTGCTGGTGATTGGTATATTGTTAGCTAGCTAACATTAATGTAGAGTCATGTCAGCTAGTAACAGTTTGCTATTTGAAGAGAAATTATTTTGACAGTTCAAGGGCAACTGTGGCATTTTAGGCTGGATGGTAGCTAACGTTAGCTAATTTAACCATAACACTAACCCTGCTTAGTAGTTCTCATTATAAATTGTGCTGAGGCTCAACGCCACGTTCCTCTTTTCACACATTATTTCACCCTGTTTGTCAGTGAATCTCAAAGTCTAAAGTTGAGGCGCAGGGAGGGTAAGTGTCCGTGATACCCAGTTAACACCCAGAAATTATGGACAAGGGCATGCCTGATATTAGTGTATGTGGATCCGAAGTGAAGAAAGTGAGGGGACGGAGGTACCGGTGTTACAATTCTCAATTCGAGTAAGGGAGTAATAATGTTGATTTAATGACTCACTGGATGAAAATGCGTTTTGCAAAAGACTCGGGCTGGTATCAAAACATCCTTGTTTCCTTCTCTTCCTCGTCATGCTACCACTGCTTGCGCTGGTGCCGCACCTGCTTTTAATTTCTGATTAGTTTATTGCATGATTGGCTTAAAAAAGTTAAAAGTTAAAGTACTTATCTCATCATATAAATATAGTGCAATGCTGCACAAATATTTTTATTCCTTTGTGAAGGCATAAAAAACAATAACATACCATTTTTCACTTTTATTTCATTTATTATTGTGCAGGAACAAATTGAAAATGAAGTAATAAAATCAGTTCAAATTAAACAGCCCTGACTCACTTAACTCTGCTTTACAGTTAATTCCTGTTCTGTATCACATAAAAGACAAGCTCACATGACAAAACAGAGGCAACAAAATATACATTCAAATTACTATACTATACTATACGATACTATACTTTTCTGTATCAATTCAAAGATTTCATGACGTCATCACAAAGTAACGATGGGTTTGTCCTTTGCCACAACTCGTTACATTCGTGCCAAATTCGTGTCAGTGGGACTAAAGCATCAAGTTATTTCTCTGTGGTTTTTGAATTTTTTTTTTGTTTTGTTTAATCCCAGAGGAATTATACAAGTGCTCACCCTATATTATGTTTTTGCCACACAATGTTTTGTGTCACCATGTTTTTGACTATAACACTCACTGTGCATACTTATGTTCCAGGAGTTTGCTGCTGCGTGTAAAATGCAGAGTGGCAAGTGTGTTATCACCATTAAGGTAAGCTGCTTCCATGTGATATAGCTTAAGTATGAGTATAAAAATACTGGTTCTTTCTGTCATTTTTTTTTTTTTTTTTGAAGTCATTTTTAGGAGAAGTCACTTTGGCCTATGATGAATTCAAATTTATTGGGGCTTTCTGGCCAAATTGTAGGGCACAAAAGTGCACAAACAGTAGGTGATAATTAGACTATTATTAGAATGAGAAGATAAAACAGGCTTAGCTGATAATAAGACAGATAAGCTACTGTAAACCATTAATCAAACCAATAAATAAATGCAGTATATCAGACAACCTAAAAGCTCATTTAATATCTCTTTATTATAAAATATAATTTCTTTTAAATTGTGTTCTGTACTTTCAGCAGTGAGTGACAGGTCAACACACGCAAAGGACAACCATTTATTGCATACTGCAGTTAGAACCTGACTATAATTAGCTGGCAATTAACCTGATCAGCTACAAAGTAATTGATACACAAATTATTAAACCATTAACCAACCAGTATCTAACAGTCAATGTCAAACAACTGTATGCTTAGAATTGTATAAATTGCGATGTCCATGGCCAATTCCATTCTATTTAAAGTCTGACCTTTGCAAATTCTGCTTTTCTGTCTTTGTAAGACCGACAGTATATAGAAATGTTTATGTAACTATGGAAAATTAAATTGTACATTCACACATACATTCATAATAAAACACTGGCTATGAAATAACTTTTACATTTTCTCCAAAAGTGCTCTGGGTCACTCTTAGCCTTAGTCTTATTAAGTTAATGTACCAGAGGAAGCACAATCTCCTGTGAAGTCATGGGTAGGCAGATGTAAACAAAACAGAGGCTGACTTGGTGCAACAGTTTGCTGTAGTACTGCTTAGCAGTGAGGAAAAAACAAAAGAAGAGACCTAAACAAGTCTGGATGATGTGTGGGGAGACATGAGGGGTATACTACGAAGCAAGCTCAACACAGCCAGGCTTTCTTTGCATGATCTGGATCGACAAAGCCTTAAACCGCAATCAGAGATAATGGGTATCACGATGTTGGTTATGAACTCACTTTGTTAATCCAGGCTTTCGGCTTCAGACTCAGTGCCCGCTCACATAAAAGGGGCGTTTGTTGCATCATTTGACTCTTCTTCCACCTGAAATGAAGCGATCGCAAGCCACTTAAGTCAAAATGATCAAGTTGTTATAATTATGAGCTGTGGAAAATAGACTTGCACCGATTAATCGGCAATGCTCGGAATCGGGCCGGTTTTCACGTGACTGGCCTTGACCGGTGACCGGCCGGTCAGCGTCACAAATCCGGTTCTGTGCCCGTCATTGTCACACACATGTTCTGCACGATGGTCACGTCATACGCGCAGCAGACAAACTGACCGTGACGTCAACACAGCGCTGATAACAGCTACACACTCAGACACGTCTGCTTGAAGCTGGTGTCAGAGACAGATTCCAAGAACAGGATAAAGAGAAGACAGTCTACAACGAGACAGAGCAGCTGACAATGTCGCAAAACAGCTGTAAACTCTCTCGCACTTCAGGCTAATGCTAGCAAGCTAACAGCAGACTGCTGTTCACAGAGGGACAGTTAAAATCTCACCTCCTGTTCTGGCTGAAGAATAAACAACCTGTGTTGATGTGTCTCCTCAAACATTTTCTCATCCAGACACGTTTAACTTCTGTGTTTGTTTTTCTCACGGCAAAGTTTTACTTCAAACTGTTGCACCGCGTTAGTCTCTGGTTTGTTTACATCCGTTTCCACAGGAGATCACGTGAAATCGCGTCCCGCGAAATCCCGCGAGATGATCTCGCGAGATCACGTTCACCCAATTCATAATCTTAATATAAAATTATAATAAGGCCTGGTTGTAATCTGGATGATTTTGGAGAAAGTATTAAATGAATATTTAATAGTCAGTGTCTTATTATGAACATATTTACAAGAAAAGTTGCAAAAATGTTTGTGAATGCTGTCAATTACAGTTCTTAGAAAGACTGAAAATCGGAACCGGCCAAAATCGGAATCGGTAGTTCAGACCCCTCAAAAATCGGAAATCGGAATCGGCTAAGAAAGTTGAAATCGGTGCAAGTCTAGTGGAAAATATACAAAATACATTACGGCAAAAAGCAACATTGTTGCTGCAAATAAAGCAGGAGAAGAAGTATGCTGTCAGAAAATTACTGATCGACTAAATGCGGTCTTAATGCTGCTGTTTATTCTTACATGAAAACTGCACATTAAACAATAAAACTCCATATAGCAGATTTAAACATGATGAAGTCTGTCTGACACTGTCCTATGATGACAGAGACGTGGAGATCACTTAAGTTTTTGACCAAACCAACGTAAAATGAGTGTAACTGATTTAAGATTGTCTGTGATAAATGATGATGAATTTTCTAATCAGTAATCTGAGCTGCAATATCACCAAGACAAAACAGATAATAGTAAAAAGTATTCAAAGTGTCTGTAGTTGTTTCATCATTATTTTAGTATGTGGATTATATGTCATGTCAATTTAAAGTGTTAATATGATCTGGAGCAAACGGGAAAAATGACTCTGCATCACCAAACGGAGGTTACCATCATGACAGCGCGATGTATACCATTTGTGCTGCTTCGTTCGGTGATATTATGAACATACAGCTCAACAACTTTTCATTTTTATTGTCTTTCCTCAGTTTAAAAGCTATATCGCTTTGTTAGGACAATTATAAGTGAAAGAGCAGTGCTTTTTACAGACGATTTAATCTGAAACTCTGAACATAACCTACTCCTGACCAGGTTATGAGTTTAGTATAAGTTACCATGGTGATCTAGCCAGGTTAAAAGAGAGCCACTTTCGTGACACTGAAAATCCTGGCTTTAGACTCAACATAGCTCGCTAACCCATTAATCTCGCTTCGTAGTACACCCCTCACGAATGTGGCTCTCTTTTAACCTGGATAGATCACCATGGTAACTTATGCTAAGCTCATAACCTGGTCGGGAACAGGTTATGTTCAGAGTTTATGAGTAAATCGTCTGTAAAAAGTGCCTTTCTTTAACTATCTATTGTCCTAACAAGGTTGTTTATGAGCGATATAGCTTTTAAACTGAGGGAGGAGGTTAACAATGAAAAACTGCTTAGCTGTATGTTTGTAATATCACCGAACAAATTCATCTAATGTAAAAATGTAACAGCAGCACAAACGGTATACATCGCGCTGTCATGATGGTAACCTCCGTTTGGTGATGCAGAGTCATTTTTCCCGTTTGCTCCAGATCATATTAACACTTTAAATTGACATCGTATATAATCCACACAGTAAAATAATGATGAAGCAACTACAGATACTTTGAATACTTTTTACTGTTATCTGTTTTGTCTTGGTGATATTGCAGCTCAGATCACTGATTAGAAAATTCATCATCATTTATCACAGACAATCTTAAATCAGTTGCACTCATTTTACGTTGGTTTGGTCAGAAACTTAAGTGATCTCCACGTCTCTGTCATCATAGGACAGTGTCAGACAGACTTCATCATGTTTAAATCTGCTGTATGGAGTTTTATTGTTTAATGTGCAGTTTTCATGTTAGAATAAACGGCAGCATTAAAACCACATTTAGTCCATCAGTAATTTTCTAACAGCATACTTCTTCTCCTGCTTTATTTGCAGCAACAATGTTGCTTTTTGCCATAATGTATTTGTATGTTTTCCACAGCTCATAATTATAACAACTTCATGATTTTGACTTAAGTGGCTCGCGATCGCTTCATTTCATGTGGAAGAAGAGTCAAATGACGCAACAAACGCCCCTTTTATGTGAGCGCACACAGAGTCTGAAGACGAAAGCCTGGATTAACAAAGTGAGTTGATAACCACCATTGTGATACCTGTTATCTCTGATTGAGGTTTTAGGCTTTGTCGATCCAGATCATGCAAAGAAAGCCTGGCTGTGTTGAGCTTGCTTCGTAGTATACCCCCCTGGTCAGCACAGATTGTTTATTCTTAAGTCAGAACAGGAAATGAGTTTTTAACTGCCACTGTGTGAACAGTAATTTGCTGCCAGCTACACAGCAAAATCTATATACTCAGATTAACACTGTTGGAATTGATTTCAACACTTTTGAAATGTCTATATGGGTCCACACCACAGATAGTTAATTTTATTGTTTTGGAGAGTTGGTACCTTAACACTAATTTAGTGTAATAATTGACTCTTTTTGAGTTAAAATTCAACACTTTTTAACACTAACCATTGTTAGTTTTTCTAACTCTCGTATGCAGTGTTGATATTAATTCTCTCAAGGGTTACCACTAACACTGTAAGATGTTGGTTAATATAGCTTTTCTTAATTACTAAAAATGAACTTGAAAAGAACAATTTTCTGTTTTTATTAGGGAGGTCATTCACAGTCCAGGTTTGCAAGACATTCAGTACATGAAGACAGTACATAAATCACATTTACATAAGTACATAATAGTAAAGACATAACTCAAATTATGGCATTAAACTTAGTCAAAATAAGCTTGTCTATTTTTCTCCCTTACATTTTAGTGTCAGCAACTATAAACATTTGAACAAACAATGTCACACACATTCATTTATCTATGAAAGTCTGCTCCTCATAGTTCATTGAAAATGGCAATTTCCTTTAAAGTAGGTCAGGTCTCTGTGAATTAATGTATCCAATCCATTTTGACCACAATGTCCTAAATTTTTCTCTTTGCATTTTTATAGAAAAGGTTAGTCTCTCCATTGTGTAGATTTCCTGAATAATTTTTAACCAGTCCTCTAATGTTGGAGCATCTGGTTGTAACCACTTCCTCGTCACAGCTTTTTTGCCTCCAATAAGTAATATTCTCATTAAATATTTGTCTGTTTTAGTTTGAAGATTCAGTGTTACAGTGCCCATATACATTGTCAAAGCATCAAATGGAATAGTGATCTGAATTACTGTTTCCAAACATTTATGAATTTCCCTCCAATAGAATGTAATTTTGGGGCAATCCCAAAATAAATGATAATGGTTACCTACATCTGTTCCACATAGCCCCCAACAATTCATTCCAACACCTTGATATCTCTTCTGGGCAGGAGTAATGAAAATCTCATGATATTTTTCCATCCAAATTGCCTCCAACTAGTGTTGCTTTCGTCAACGAAATTTATGACGAAATATCGTCGTCAACGAACCTTTATCACGTGACGAAAACGAGACGAGACGAAACGTAAATGGTGGTTATGTGACGATAACTATAATAACATATATAATGCAATATTGTTGACGAATAAAAACAAGACGAAATGTGGTTTACAAAATAAAAACCCTGCTAAAATGTCTCTTCATTTTCGTTGACCAAAACGAGACGAGACGAAATAACTTTTTAATGTTTACTCGCGTTTATTATTTTGCAGTGTTTCTGTTTCCTAGGCTGTGTGTCGCACTGCGCAGACGCAGGCGACGTCACTTCCAATCCCCACTCGCGGCATTATTTAGATGCAGCTGTGGTGGGATCATGGCCGGGCAGCCGCAGAGAAAACGAAAACATGATATATGGACATACTTTGAGTACAAACAAGTGGAAAACAAAACGGAATGTGTCGTGGAAAAAGATGGGGAGAAATGCGGCCACAAAATAACGGGGAAAAACACGACAAGTTTATAAGGTAACAATATAAGAATAAGATAACCATGTTTGATTTGTGAAATGGGTTTGACTAAAAGAAAAATCTGGTTTTGTCTATACCAGGGGTCGCTAACAGGTGGACCGCGGTCCGAGTCTGGACCCAGACGCCGTCCTATACGGACCCGGACTTATAACCAATAAATTATTAAGAGATTTTAAAGACGCTTCTATTTTAACTGGCGCAACTTTTCTAGTCTTTCCGGCGCTGGTTTATCTGATCAGGAAACACACAGACCAACTGCAGAGAAGCTGCGTGTGGAGGAGACTGTTGTTAATGACAACAGAAACTAACGTGATGCTTAATGACATCGACACCAACCAGATGCACTTATAAAACGAAACAACTGTATAAGGAGGCCTAAACGTAAAACAGGAGAGTCTGTGTTTCTCTGTGAGAAACTTTCAGACCTTCTCACAGCAGAGTGAACAGGTGAGGGAGGAGAGGAGGACAGACTGATCACTAATCAATCACTGATACCGTCGTCCTCTCGGACTGATTAAAAAAATAAAAATGACAAAGTTGGTGACAAACCAAACCTGGATGTTCACACAAATAAAGTCTTTATGTAAAACACTGCAGAGTTTAACATCGTGCTGTTTAAAGACAGTCTGCTGTCTGTAGTTTGACAGAGAGGGTCGTGTCTGGAAGGGAACCCTAGACCCGCGAAAGATCGCGCGAGTTTGATTATTTTAGTAGAAATAACAAATCTTAACAAATCTCGCGAGAGTTATGCAAATAAAGAGTTACCTTCTAGATACGACTGAAAAAGGTGCGCAGCTCCAAAAATAGAAAATCATGTCGTGGTGTCGATGTTTTTAATGTGGCAGCCGCCATAAATAAAACACTATTCACTGATCACTGACCTGCTGTGATGGAAAAAATACTCACATTCTTTACTTAAGTATTTTTACATTGTGGTATTAGTGTTTTTACTTAGTTACTAAGTTAGACATTATGATGTTTTGGACCTTTGCTTTAGGAAATTTTCTCTAACTGGACCTCTTTGAATTTTAGTTGAATACCCCTGCTATACTGATTGGATTAAATAGAATTAGAATACTAAAAAGAGAGTAAAATACAATTTTCATTGACTAAAACTAGACTAA
This sequence comes from Lutjanus erythropterus, assembly GCF_056507025.1. Classification (NCBI taxonomy): domain Eukaryota; kingdom Metazoa; phylum Chordata; class Actinopteri; order Lutjaniformes; family Lutjanidae; genus Lutjanus; species Lutjanus erythropterus. The sequence continues at coordinate 500,423 of NC_139324.1, read as the reverse complement.
AATGTCATCAGTTTTCGTCGACTAAAACTAGACGAAAATAGTCATGTGTTATACTGACTAAAATAAGACTAAAATGCTCAGACTTTTAGTCGACTAAAACTTGACTAGACAAAAAAGAGTATGAAGGTGACTAAAACTAATAAAAACTAAAATGACAGTTTGACACAAAGACTAGACTAAAACTAAAATTAAAACAGGCTGCCAAAAACAACACTACCTCCAACAGTGTGATGATGTAGTTATCCACTGTGATTTGCATATATCCCCCCACTCATCTTCAGATATGACCATTCCTCCCTCTCTTTCTCATTGAGTTTTTACATGTTGGGTGGTTGTCTTTGAGGAGTCCTGAAAGCTTTTATATAGAGCTGCACAATATATCGTTTGAGCATCGTCATTGCAATGTATGTGTGCGCAATAGTCACATTGCGATGTAGGAGGCAAATGAACTAAACGTGTCCTTTTAATTTCAAGGGTACCTGACACACACTGCGTGCAGCGATCCACCAATCACAATCTTTCTTAATCAGTTTGCCAAAACAGACCACGCCCCCGTATATGGAGTGAGTCACAAGATCAGTGCAGGTTAATTGTCCACAAGATGGCAGCAGTGCAGCATAACATAAAGTGCTATTCAAGTTATCTGGTGAAAATTCCTGTATTTTTTCATATCGCAATATATATCGCAGGGTTAAAAAAAAAAATTGCAATGTCAGTTTTTTCCAATATCGTGCAGCCCTACTTTTATATAATCTGGATATTATTTTGCATCCATTTCCTGATTTGTAAATTGACACAAAAATATTCAATATATCATTGTCTACTTTCTCCAAGCCCTCAGCTATAATTCCATTCACTCTGTCTCACTTGTAGATATCTGAAAAAATCCTGATCCTCCAATCCATAATCTTTTTTAAGTGTCTCAAAGCTTTTCAGTGTTTTGTTATGGATACATCAGCAATATGATGTTAGCCCTTTACCCATCCATATTTTAAATCTGGTATCCGTCTCGTTTGGGATGAAGTCAGTATCATATGCGCACCATCTTAATTTCTCCACACCCTTCAGGTTATATTTTTTAACTACCCTCTGCCAGGTGTTAAGAGCCACTTGTATCCAAGGATTGTTTTTATCTGTAAAGGTGTCCATCAATCTACTGTCGACAATCATAGCTTGTGTTGATGATCCAATAGATTTCCCAACTTCTATTTCCTTCCACCTTGCTCTGAACTGTGAATTACAAAGACACACCAAGGGCCTTAAGTGAGCTGCATAATAGTAGTCTTTTAAGTCTGGTAATGCTAGACCTCCATTCTCTTTAGATAATTGCATTACTTTGTATTTTACTCTTGGTTTTTTACCCATCCAGATGTACCAGGAAATTAATTTGTCCCATTCAATGAATTGCTGTTTAGTTATATTTATTGGCAGGGATTGGAAAAGGTATAACAGGCGAGGCAAAATAACCATCTTGACTCCTGGAGGATAAACTGAGGAATGGTAGGTGATTCCGCCTAAAAATATCACATTTAATTTTAGACTTTATAGGGATGTAATTGGCTTCAAATAATTTTGTGATATCCTGAGTAAGATTAACCCCTAAATACTTCATTGACTTCTTATCGCACTTCAAATCATACTTTTCTAGGAGGTGATTTGGTGGATCATAGTTGAGATTCAAAATTTGGGTTTTTTGGATATTTAGTTTATATCCTGACAACTGACCAAATCTCTTCAAAGATGACATCAAAGTTGGTAGTGATACTAGAGGCTGGGTTAAAAAGATCAATACGTCATCCGCAAATAACGATAATTTATGTTCCCCTCCCGCTATATGCATACCCCTGATTTCTTCATTTTGTCTAATATACTGGCTGAGAGGCTCTAATAAAGAGAGCAAAGAGGAGAGGGGAACAGGGGCAGCCCTGCCTGCAGGAACGTTCCAGTGTAAATGATTTTGAGATGCTGCCATTGATTTTAACTCTTGCTGTGGGATTATTGTATATTGCTTGGAGAGTTCAAATAAAGGTTTTGTGGAAGCCAAACTTCTCCAAAACTTTATACAGGAAGGTCCATCTGACTGAATCGAATGCCTTCTCTGCGTCTAATCCTATAAGCATTGCTTCCATCTTATTTTGATGAATATGCCACATAATGTGCAGTGTTCTCCTTAGGCTATCATTAGTTTGTCTCTGATGGATAAATCCTGTCTGGTCCAGGTGGATAAGGGATGATAGGATTTTTTTCTCTTCTTCTAGCTAATATTGAGATGTAAATTTTATAGTCCACGTTTAATACTGAAATGGGTTGATATTGTTTACAATCTAATTTATCTTTACCATCTTTTGGTATTGTTGAGATTACCGCTTCCCTCGATGAAGGGGGGATCTCTCCCTTTTTGAGTGCCCAATTGCAAGTCTGTCGCAAGCTTGGAGTTACCTGTTCGCTAAAAGTTTTATACCATTCAGTCGTAAAGCCATCCGAGCCTGGGCTTTTATGCGGTTTAAGTCTTGTTATTGCTGCCTTAACTTCTTTATCAGTAATTTCAGTAACCGGTGCTTTATTTTGTTCCTGTGTAACTAGAGGTAGATTCAGAAGTTTAAGGAAAATATTTATTTAATTTTTCCATCTAGTCTTGGTTGTGAATATAATTCTTTATAGTACTCCTCAAACCTACTTTGAATCTCCTCCATTTTATACTGTATTTTCTTTGTTTTAGGACATTTGTTTATAGACATTATTTATTAATAGTATTGTCTGCCTGCTGTTTCCTTAATTTGTATGCCAGTAGTTTCATAGCTTTACTTCCTGCCTCATAATAAGCCTGTTTCAGAAATATCCTTTTTTTTTTTATTTCGTCAGAATATATCTCATCTATCTCATTTTGCAGTTTCTTAATTGCTACTGCCTTATCTGATTCTGCTCTACTCTTATGGTTTTTTTTGTAATTCCTTAAGTTTACTGTACAAATTGTTGAGCCTCTCTTGTTTGAGTTTCTTTAGTGATGAGGAACGGGAAATTATTTTCCCCCTTAATACTGCTTTATATGTATCCCACACAATAGGTGGGGACACCTCTCCATTACTGTTTTCTTTGAAATAGGTTTCTATTTCCTTTTCCATTTCTTCTTTTACCTGGGGGTTATTTAATATGTTTGAATTTAATTTCCACAGTGTGGATTTTGGATTATTACTGATGTTAATTATAGAGATGCACCAATTGCAATTTTCTTAGCCGATTCCGATCTCCGGTTTTTATAAGGGTCTGACCTGCCGATTCCGATTTTGACCGATTCCGATTTTCAGTCTTTCTAAGAACTGGAATTGACAGCATTCACAAACATTTTTGCAACTTTTCTTGTAAAAATTAAATTAGATGTTCATAATATGACACTGACTATTAAATATTCATTAACCCTCATATTGTCTTCCCATTTACTACACACCTTTTATCCTCCTGGGTCAAAATTGACCCGGTCTGGTTTGACTGCTTATAAAGCATGTAGTATAAAATGATCATCAAATTCTGTGTTGCACCTTTTTAGTTAACTTGTTTCCAACACATCAACATATATTTTACACTTTTGTTTTGTAATATATGGTATAATGGATGTAATTTATATAAAATTATGCTCAATTTTTGAGTAAAAAAAAAGCAGAAATATTGAACTATTTTGAATATAGTTATGATCTGAGGTACATAAGTTGATGTATTATCACAGACTGGTACATATCAAAGTTTAGTCAGGATACTGTTTTGAAACAATGTAAAAAAAATGTAATGGCAGCAAATAGTCACACCTGTTGTCTTCCCAGTTCAAAATTGACCCGGTGTGGTTTGACTGTTTATAAAGCATAAAGTATAAAATAATCAAACAATTCTGTGTTCCATATTTTTAGCCAACTTCAGTCTAACTCATTACCACAAATTTTAGACTTATTTGTTTTACACTTATTCTTTTTATTATACTTTACTATACTTTTAATTTATGGCCAATATACCTAATTTACCTGAAATTATACCATGTTTTCAAGAAAAAAAAAAAAAGTTATTTTGGATAATTACTCACTGGTATATGTCAAACATTAGCCAGGATATTCCCAGGTCAAAACCGACTGATACAAATAACAAAAAAATGTGATTTACAAAGTATAACATTTATTTCCAAAACTATTTTGAAATTCATATAAACACAGAACAGTGTGTGTGTGTCAGTCAGTGTGTGTCAGTCAGTGTGTGTGTGTGTGTGTGTGTGTGTGTGTGTGTGTGTGTGTGTGTGTGTGTGTGTCAGTCAGTTGGTGTGTGTGTGTGACAGAACAGTGTGTGTGTGTCAGTCAGTGGGTGTGTGTGTGTGTGTGTGTGTGTGTGTGTGTGTGTGTGTGTGTGTGTGTGTGTGTTTATTGTACTGGAAACCACAATAGTATGACCCATTATACCACAAATTGTGGCCGGGTCAAATTTGAGCCGGGAAGACCACAGATGCTATAAATTTTAATAAAACACACAATGAATATAGTCATAATTAATTTTACTTGCAAAGAGCATAGTATGGAACCATCCATGTCATTGTCAAGCAATTATAAGGAAGAATGCCATAGAGTCTGGATGAGAAAATGTTTGAGGAGACACATCAACACAGGTTGTTTATTCTTCAGCCAGAACAGGAGGTGAGATTTTAACTGTCCCTCTGTGAACAGCAGTCTGCTGCTGGCTAACATTAGCCTGAAGAGCTACATAGTTTACGGCTGTTTTGCGACATTGTCAGCTGCTCTGTCTCATTGTAGACTTTCTGTCTTCTCTTTATCTTGTTCTTGGAATCTGTCGCTGACACCAGCTTCAAGCAGACATGTATCAGAGTGTGTAGCTGTTATCAGCGCTGCATTGACATCATGGTCAGTTTGTCTGCTGCGCGCATGATGTGACCATCGTGCAGAACACGTGTGTGACAATGACGGGCACAGAATCGGATATGTGACGCTGACCGGCCGGTCACTGGTCAGGGCCGGTCACACGGTCGATCGGTTCATCTCTAGTTAATTATAAATCTATCGGTGAATGATCTGACATATCAATAGTTCCAATATCACATGATTGTATTTTTGGCCCAAACCTACTGCTACATAGCCTTTCTCTACAATGTTGAACACAAATTGAAGAATTGCCATTACTTCTTAAGCGAATATTAAGAAATGGTAAAATAAAGCAGTGACCTAAACGTATAAACAGCATCACAGGAGAGAAACTAAACGTTAATCAACAGTCATTCATTTAGAGGTTAGAAAGTACTGAGAGCCTAAGGTGATAGTTTACCCACAAATTAAATTTCTCTCGATATCTACTCATCCCTGTGCTGATGTGAGGATGGGTGAAGATCTCCAGTTCACAAAACACTGGAGCTTCAGTGGAAAACAGCGTTGCGGCCAATTGTAGTGAATGGTGACCAGTTTTAAGACGTAAAAAAGAACACAAAAAAACCCACAAAATGTCTCCATACTCTTTGTGTGGTATAACCCAAGTGTCCGTGAGCTGAGACATTAAAATTTGACCCAAAAAGACGCCATATTTTTAGACTAAATGTCAACTGTAACCTCTCAGACCGGAGTTGCTTGCACACGCCTGAAGTGGGTACACAAGCTCTTGCCCAAGCGGTGCAACACGAGATATACAAGGTCTTGCGATACTTTCACACCTGTGTTTACATGCTACCTGGAAGCAACTCAGACAGAGCGAGATCTTCTCAGAAATAGTGACTTGTTATGCGTATAGTTGACTTTGCAAACTCTCAACCAAGAAGAAAATGTTCGAGGACTGATATAGAAGAGGAACATCATTTCTTTGCTGCAGCTACACCACTTGGGCGAGAGCTTGTGTACCTGCTTCAGGCATGTGCACACAGATCCGGTCTGAGAGGCTACAGATGACATTTAGGCTAAAGACATGGTGTAAATGGCATGAGTGAAATTTCATTTTTGGGTGAACTATCACTTTAACACACACACACTTCTTCAGACCACTGTCTCTGCTCTCCTGCACAGACAAGAGCTCAGTCTGACAACACACGCTAGCTTGAGGGCAAAGATGGGGTTCAGAGATGCTGAGGTCGAGATATATTCCAAGCACAGTGTCTTGGACGAGGGTGATGCAGTGTGGCACGGTGTGTTTTAGCCTTTAGTGATAATGGCCATAGAATGGTCAGTAAATTTCATAGAATGTTGTCTCCATCTAGATATGGTGTAATTACGAGTGAGTATTAAAGGACAACTTTGGAAATTTTAAACCTTGGCCTTAATGGAGACAGCTCGTTTTGAAATTGTTTCCAGTGTTGAGGGAGGCAGATGCAGCTGGCAGCTGCGAAATAAGTACAACAGTATACATTGGACAGATGCGTCCTGTTGCATTGAAAGTAGGGGTGTGCGATATGACGATATTAGATCGTGAAGGATTAGAACGTGTAGACGATCTGCCAAAGTGAGGAGATCGTATGGATCGTTCAGGGGTTCCTAACAGGAGGACCCACACGCCGTCTTATACGGACCCGGACCTATAACCAATAAACTATTAAGAGATTTTAAATTTTGACGGGACGCTTCTATTTTAACTGGCGCAACTTTTCTAGTCTTTCCGGCGCTGGTTTATCTGATCAGGAAACACACAGACCAACTGCAGAGAAGCTGCGTGTGGAGGAGACTGTTGTTAATGACGGAGTTTATTACAACAGTCGAAACTAACGTGATGATTAATGACATCGACATCAACCAGATGCTCTTATAAAATTAAACAATTGTCTATACGTAAAACAGGAGAGTCTGTGTTTCTCTGTGAGAAACATTCAGACCTTCTCACAGCAGAGTGAACAGGTGAGGGAGGAGAGGAGGGCAGACTGATCACTAATCAATCGCGGATGCCGCCGTCCTCTCGGACTGATTAAAAAAATAAAAATGCCAAAATTGGTGACAAACCAAACCTGGATGTCCACACAAATAAAGTCTTTGTGTGAAACACTGCAGAGTTTAACACCGTGCTGTTTAAAGACAGTCTGCTGTCATTAGTTTGCCAGAGACAAAGAGAGGGTCGTGTCTAGAAGGGAACCCTAGACCTGCGAAAGATCGCGCGAGTTTGATTATTTTAGTAGAAATAACGAACACAAATCTCGCGAGATTTGTGCAAATAAAGAGTTACCTTCTAGACACGAGCGAAAAAGGTGCGCGGCTCCAAAAATAGAAAATCATGTCATGGTGCCAATGTTTTTAATGTGGCGGGCCGCCATAAATAAAACTATTCACTGATCCACAGAGAGTCACTGAAACACTTATCACTGACCTGCTGTGATGAAAAAAATACTCAGATTCTTTACTTAGGTATTTTTACATTGTGGTATTAGTGTTTTTACTTAATTACAATTTAAAAACCTTGCATGTTATTGTTTCCTTTTTTGAAAAATCAACATTTTTATTGCTGTTGTTGTACTTTAATGGTATTCTTGTTGGTATTTTTTGATTACTAAATACAGACCTGCAAACTCATAAGAGGAGAAAAAGGTGGCATGTAAACCAGTCCCCTGTTGGGGGTCTGGGAGCGTCTGTCCTGCTCCAGAAGAAAAATGTTGTGATTTTAATATGTTAACAAAACATTCTGGTGACTGTTTCAGTTAAAAGAGTTAGTAACATCTTTTGTTTGTGGTTTTTGCAGACATTACTACCTTTACTTTTACCTTTGTGCTTGAAAAAAAAGTAGAAAGTAAAGTAAAAACAGTAAATGTAAGTCTAAATACATAGCATAATACATAATATAAATACATGTAAGATCGTGATAAAATCGAAATCGTGATTTTCTAATAAAAAAATCGTGATATAATATTTTTGCCATATCGCCCACCCCTAATTGAAAGTGCTTTTTTCACCACAGACCCGCTCAGATTGCCTGTTTTATCTCTGTCAACAGCATGCGGAGCGTCTGTCTTACCCTTCAATTGCTCCGGGCTGTGTGTGACAAAATCTCACGGGATCTTTGCTTGTTACTGGAAAAAAACAGAGGAGCCATGACTTGTAAAAGTCAGTTGGTTGTCCCATAGTACAGGTGAGAGTTTACTAGGCCGATTGAAGTGTCATGGCTAAATATTTACCTGATTTGGAGAATGTAGATGAGATCTTTGATTTCAGTGGCTGCCAGTATTTATTTGAGCCCGAGTATACGGATGAGGAGTTTGAGTTCCTACAAACAAAGAGCGGATGAGGATAGAGAGAAAGGGGCAACGGGCAGACGAGGATGAAGCAGCTGCTGCATGTCTGTGAATCTGTGAAGACTGATTGTGCTCCTTGAATGCTGTGACTCTATGCCCACAGAGGAAGAATGTCTGTGTTGTAACGAGTGGGACCTGTTGCCCAGTATTTATGGTCTTGATGTGTCCAGGGATGATAGAGAAACTACCCAACGCTGTGTAACCACTGTGGTGGGAAAATTATTCACCAAACTGGTCACTGTTGTTCCTCTTAGTTATTTCTCATGTTCTGTCAGGCACTAACTGGTTACTGGTCCTTGAACACACAGCTGTTTTCCCTTTGGAAGAACAACTTCTGATAACACAATCACATCCCGACTCTCCCGATAAGCAGTTCAGGTCCATCCTGACCCAACCTCCTTCATCTCCTAACCCTGTAAGACAGATTTACATTCTTGACTTGATTATCAGTTCCTTTTACACTTTGAGTGTGACTGTGTACTGATCCTTTGCAAAGCTCGATTAAAACACCACAAAGACAATCTTGGTCATGGGGTCTGTCTTAATTTTCAGATTTTCCACCACACCACCTTACAGGATTTCTGCCCTCTGACCAGCAGGGCAGTGCTAGATACCTTCTTTCATGTGCCCAAAATAAATTGGAGGAGGCAACCAAAACCACACGGACCAAATGGTCAACTATCCATTGAGTAAGTATAAATAATATGCCTTCATGCATGTAATATCTGTACCTAGAATTGTTTGACAGATGCACCTTTTCTGTTGCATGCATTAGTTTGCCCTCAGACATTTCTAAATCATCTTAACCCTTTCCTTTCATCCAGCCAGGACAGACTTGCAGCCTATCATGTGGTGCTGGAGTGGGCTGTCAGAGGAGAACGTCTTGTTTGTGGTAACAGAAGAGTGCTGCCAAGCTGGATCATCACTGCTATCAGAAGCAAGTACCTGTCCCCCACTGGCACTTACAGCAGGTTCAAGGAGGCACATGTTCAGAACACATCTACCGATGAATGACTTTTCAATAATTGTACTCTTGACTGCACTGCTGAGCAGTCTACAAAGTGTTCCAGTCTTTAGAGACACTAGCAGATCCTGCATAAATCTTGCACACTGTAAGTATTTACAGTACAAAATCATCCACTCCAAATATGCAGGGGTGGACAGTAAGAAAGTACATTTACTTGAGTACTGTACTTTACTTGAGTATTTGTTTTTCTGGAAACAAATATTGTACTCTTGTATGATTGTACCACATTTCTAGAAAGGTTGTCATTACTTTGAAGTCAGCTGTTGTTGTTTCTTCTTTTCTAAAATGCGACTGGCCCCATGCTGTGTTCCTCACAGAAGGAAACCAAGTACAGTACCCACTCTTAACTGGGATTGATGCAAAAGCAGAAATGCGTCATCCAGGCACTCTGTAACAAGCCCTAGCAAGCACTCCCTCTTTCATTCCAACAAAACTCAGTAATGATGACGGCAGGAGAAAGACAAAATTAAATCTCAAGATGTTGTTAGAATTAGAAAAAGAGAAATAAGAGACAGGAATTGTCATTTAGAAGATGTACAGCAGGATGTACAGCATTGGTAATACCACCCCAATTAGTCCTGCCAGGGTATTAACAACTTTTGCCCAGAAATCTAGAATCCCTGGACATTTTCATACAACATATATAAAGGAGCCAACAGTTCTGTGGGAACAGAAAGAACAGTATGGGTCAGGGGCTAGTCCTATTTAATGCCTAATTCTCGGTTTAAAGGGGAACTATTATGCTTTTCCTCTTTTTTGACCTATAAATGTTGTCACAATGTCGGATACTCGTGTTAAACGATTCCAAAGCGTCAAATAATGAGGTTCATGCATTTGGAAGTGAGCCCTGCAAGCTGTTTTGGATGGCTCTGCATGCTGTGTTTTACTGTCTTTTTTAACGGTGTAGTAACATTGATGTTAATGCGTGCCAGACTTACTTATATGGTCATACCCAGGCATATGCTCTAGGCCTGCCCGCTCCCCCGCTCTGCTTCGGAAGTTACATCGCTGTGCGCTGCTCTGCTGTCTACAACGATTTCACAGTGTTAGCACGTTGAGCAATGGCTCCCAGAAAATGTTTGTTCGGGTGTGAGGGAAAGTTACCTTTGTTTAGCTTTCCTAAAGAGGCAAGCACCAGGCAGAAGTGGATAGAGTTGCTTTTTCCCGGCCAGCAAAAGAAAAATACCTCCGTGTTTGTCTGTCTACGGTACGTCACAGGGGACTGTTTTGTCAACATGGGCCAGTACGAAGCTGGATTAGCCGGTAGCCGGGCTCGGCAGCGCTCGCCAGCCCTTCGGAAGTCCTCGGGAGTGCGACCAATCACAATGGAGTGGGCTCGGCGGGAGGCGTACATGGAGCAGGGCCGGGGGGGTGGAGTAAATTACACAGACCGTTTTCGCGGTACGTAGAAAATACAAGGAAGAGATGCAGCAAGAGGCACAGCGTCCTGAAGATCTACAAAGCTTTCTGTGTGGGCGATCGTGTGTAGCTGCTCTATAGGAGTCCAGAAATCAAATACAAAGGCCCGAAAATGAATATAATAGGTCCCCTTTAAGGTATGCTCTACGACAAAATTTCAAATGTATATATACTGATGGTTTGGGTTTTAGGAGGCATCAGCAACGTTATTCCAAATTACAACCCATTTCAGTTCTTGTTCCACCTCAGCTATGTCTCTCCCCCAAGCCAAGCAAGTTTAATTTGTCATATATATAAGCCACTATTCATCTGGAGCACACTGTATCCAACTTAAAATAGGATGTTCTTGTAAGGCTGATTCCCACTGAACTTTATAGGCTTAACAAACTGACCCTAAAAGAGAATGTTTGTCAATATTGTATGGAACTTAAGGATTGTGCTTGCCCCATTAATATCTTGTTGTAATACCTTTATCTTCCCAGGCTTTGTTAGTAAAAGGTTTCCCCTGTTGCAGATTCAACTTATTACTAAAAAATGACAAAGCGAGACTCTTGATTCAAATTAGACGTTCTTTAGTGAATAAAAAAAAAGGAAACATACATTTAGTGTGCGCTACACGAGAGGCACAGCATGGCTGCCTAGCAACAACAACAATGATGTCATCACGTCGCGTCCACACTTTTTCCTAGAGCATCCTGGGTACTGAAGTCCATTACATCTAAGTCTAAATCAAATTAACTGAAAAAATGCAGTCCCTTATTAAACTACATTCTAACTGTTTATGAATATTAACAGTAACTTATATTTTAACTTATTAATCCTTACAAATAATATATTCCCTCAAAATAAATTCTCAACATCCCCCTAGATAAAAGGTCACCATTATTCCATAGCGGGGATGATTTACACCAAACACTTTTAACTTTGAGGAATTTTTCTGCCGCTTTAAACACTTGTAGCATATGAGTTAAAATCGGATGTATTCTCTTCTTGGACTGGCAGTAGTGATCTTGGGACACTGCAGACCCGATGGTCTGCAAGATGCAGTGTCTGGACAGGAATGTTAGCATCAATTTGTAGCACAATTAGCCACAACTTCAGCATCTTTTTTTTTTTTTGTTGTTGTTTTTTGTTTTGTTTTTAATCGATATAGTGAAACTCTCAACTGCACTCAGGGACAACCAACTCCACTCTGACCGGCTCTTAGTCATGGTTCCTTTGTTTTCTTCTGGCAACACACTAAGATCCCATGAGATTTTGTCACACACAGCCTGGAGCAAGTGAAGGTTAAGAGATGTGCTTTGCATGCTGTTAACAGAGTTTACACTGGTGATCTGAGCTGGTCTGTGGTGGAAAAAAAGCACTTTCAATGCATGAACTTTTACAGGAGGCATTTACCCCCATATATACTGTTGTAACTTGTTTCGTGACTGCTGGCTGCATCTGCATCCCTCAATACTGGACCAATTTCAAAATGAGTTGTCCCCATCAATCATACACACACATACACATGGGGAAATTAGACCCAGGCTGAAAAATACTGAAGTTATCCTTTAAGAACTGAATACTTTGTAAGCCTAATTGTACTTCCTGTGTCCATGAATGCCATTTTGTGAGCCTGGCAGATGTGGGCATCCAGTGGAAATGAAATCAACTGTATCACCATGTAAGACTGTGAAAGCACTGTAATTGTGTGATCACTCTGCTGATGGAAAGTTGTAACAGACCAAAGTCTCCCTGTTATGATCACTTTAATTTCTGGCATCATAGTGTTATTGTTATTGTTGTTAAGGAAGATTTATCAGCCTTGTCTAGTTTTATTTTATCTTGTAAAGTACTTGGTAACATTAAAAAAGTGGTACATAAAAACATGAGCACGTCTCTCATGAGATCGACCACAAATGTTATCCCCGCACAGTCCAATCCATAGCGTTTTACTAACTCACTGTCACTCATCAGTCTTTGTCATGTTCTCCTCTGCTTAAGAAACACTTAAGCCTCCTCCCTACTCTGACTGGAATCAAACCAGGGCCGCTGCAGTAAGGATGCAGTGTTTGCATATGTAACATGCGTAATTACAGTTGAGCTAATGAGGAATCCGAACATAGATTGACTTGAGATTCTTTTCAAATCTATTCTAGACATGCAAAATTTAAAATATATCTCCTAACAGTGAGATAAGCTGGTATAAAGCACTTCATTTTCCACTCAGGGGTTAGAAGCTAGTTTCCACATTACAGACATTAAAAATCATGTCTTATGTATTGAATAACATTACAGCTTGATTTTTTTGGCTTTAATAACAGGGCAGACTGAAGAATGTGATAGGAAAGGTGGCAGAGAGAGAACAGATGACATGCAGGGCAGACTGAAGAATGTCATAGGACAGGTGGCAGAGAGAGAACAGATGACATGCAGCACATGTCCAAGGGCTGGAATGAAACCCTCTGCAGCAAGGAGTCTGCCTTTGCAAATAAGGCATGTGTTCTACCAGGTGAGCGACTAGATCTTGATCTTGAAGAGGGGTCTATGTATCATCCCTCCCAAACTGTATTTAACTTTGATAATTAGGATAAACAAATATACAATATATCATTATATATCGATATATCAAACAAACAACCAACCAAACAAACAAAAAATAATAACAATGAAAAATCCACTTGCTTTTTTGGTCCATGTCCTCAAATCAGCAATTGAAATAGAAGTTAAACCAAAACCAGAAATGACTTTATTGTCACTTTAATTGTGTTATCTCTATTTTCTGATATGTTCAGGCATCATTATAGCTAAAGGCACTGCTAAGATTAAACATATATCATTTGTTGAATTATGAATAAAACTATAGGCTAGATATTTATTTACATATTTTTTTTTAAATTAATGAGTCTAAAAACTTTTCACCACTCCACTTGTGCCACAGACCCCTGTTTGAGAACCACTGCCCCAGAATATCTATACGAATTTAAAAAAAAATCAATTCCTCTAAAACTTTGTAGGTGGCAGGAAATGGTAGCTGTATCTGTCTGACCCTTGAATAAAGAATTCTTATTGTTTTTCCTTTTCATGGTTGGTATTCTGCAAAAAAGCCAGAGTTTGCAGTGTTTTTATACATTTCTGCCCAGCCTTTCTTTTATAGCACCACATCATAAGGTGTGTGATGTATGTAATTCCTTGAGCTCATTAAACATATACTCCCTCTTGTGGCATAAAGGGACAACAACTTCTGTCTTAAGATGTGCTGTGCCTCAGGTTATTTATGTATTTACTGGGTAAAAATTACAGATTTATTTTTTAACTTATTTTTAATTATTCTAGTTAACTCAGCTACACTGTAAGAAAACAATCTGTAGAGTAATGAATAATGTCCTGGCAAAAAATTATCAGTACATATTCTGTTAGGTTTGTGGACATTTCTTTCAACCCTAAAATGGAAAATTCTGTAGATTTACAGTATATCCCCTGGGCCGTTCATGGACACTTCTGTTAATCCTTAAGTAGACATTTCTGTAAAATAAAAGCACATCTAGAGCAGCATTTGCTGAAAATTTCTTCACCGCTTTAAAGTTCTAATCAAATATCAAATCTGTACAATTTTTATGGGCAGTTTCTTTGAAAGTGAAACGTAAATGGTGACTTACAACCACTTACATTTTCTGGTAAATACAATTGTATTTTCTTCCACGTTTTAGACCAACATCATGTTCTAATAATCTAAAATGAAAGACACCAGATTCGACCACCACAACAGAGTTCAAGGTCACTTGCTAGACTCTTCCATTCTGGTGGAACGATTGTCAGAGTCTCTCAGTCAGACTTGAACTTTGCTTCATGGGACTTATTCGTGTTGTTCTCTCATGACTAGATCCTTGCTTGTGTGTTGTATCAGCTCTCAGATGTACGTGACTTTAGTTAAAAATGTCTGCTAAATTAAATTATAAATTGTAAGTTGTGATGAAATAAATCTTTACACAGCGAATACAGCATCATGGTCCAATAAATCCACCACAATATAAAAATATTTTATGTCTACATCTGCTAGTGGGCCATCACAACGAGATGAGGAAAGATAATATATTAGTTCAGTCCAAGAGAATCTTGATATTGCCAACAAACTGCCAACTATTTTGATAATCTGTTAATTGCTTTGAGTAATTTTTTAAGAGAAAAAAAGTCAAAATTCTCTGATGCACTTTCTCAAATGTGAGAGTTGTTGTTGTGGTTTCTTTAACCCTTTATTACAGTTTACTAAATATCTTTGGGTTGTGGACAAAATAAAACATTTGACACCATAATTGTGCACTTCGGGAGACACTAAACAAAACCCTTTTTTTTCACCATTTTCTGGCATTTCACAGACAAAACAACTACTTGATTAATTGAGAAGATATAATCAGCATTAATCAACAGTGGAAATAAGCGTTAGTTGCAACCCTAGTTTTAAACTTTGAAACAAGTGGAACTGTCTAAATGGAAAGAAAAACAACCGTGCAAGCATGAGACTATTTACACCATCACTACAGAACATTTCAGTGTTAGTGCCATTTTCTTGAACAGGACATGTAATGTTCTCTAGTTGGGCTATCTTATTCATTCAAGTGCTAAGTAATGGTTGTGGGACAAACTTAAATTGGCATGTTTCTGCAGCAATCCTTTCTTGTATCTTGCATTCATACATGACAACAATATTTCATGTAAAACTACAAAGAAAATGGTATAATCAGAGTTTGAGGGAAGAAGAAGGTGAAGAGGCAGAGCTCTATGCATGCTTGTGTGTGTGCTTCTGATACCTCTCTCGGTGTGAGCAAGGTACTGAGTACAGCCTTCTGTCTAACAGTCATGGAGGAATGTATTGCTGTTTCATCCCCTTATCACAGCTCTGTTGCATGTTTGGAAGATGGATGTATGGATGTATGGATGTATGGATGTATGTATAATATATATATTTGTAGTGGAGCCCCAGTATAAAGTGTTTGCAGGCCAAGATGATGTCTAAATTGAATCCATATTTTAATACTGGAGGACACTATCATAGTATAACAGTCAGTATAACAAGAAATAGAAGAATACAAGGGTGAGTACAGGAAGGGTTTCAATGATACCAGGTGAAAAGAATTTGACTCCAAAATCAACCATGACGGAGGGCCCTCAATATCCCTATATTTGACCCAATAGTTCAAATTTCTTATGTTTGTTGCCTAATAATAGTACAGAAAGTTTGGTAACACCATTCCGCCCTGAGCTTTGGGCCTCTGTAAAACTTGTCGACGTAACCTTGGAGACTTCTTATTCCAAACAAAACCGAGAATAAGACTGTCCACTTTATGGAAAAATGAAAGAGGAAGAAATATCGGAATACATTGGAATAACTATAAAAAGTGCGGGAAAACATTCATTTTAATTGCATTGATTCTGGCAGCTACAGAAAGATTTAGTAGGGAGCACCGCTCAAAATCCTGTTTAATTTGTGTGAGCAGCAAGAACTTATATATATGCAACATTCTATATACTGTCTATTTGTCTGAGCCAGGAAAATATAACTCATAGCACATAAATTAAGCACATATGAAGACAAAGAGTTGTTGTCCGTTTATGACACGTTTATGAAATATACCCTTAAATGTGGACTTTCTATATTTTAAACCAAAATTGAAAAAAGGTCATTTTTACATCTAAATTACTTGAAAGATTACATTCTAATTAAATCTGAATCTGAATCTGAAATAATTTATATGAAAATTCTTACTACTAGTCCAACACGCATAAACCAGTATAAACCAGCATAAGCGAGTATTTTGTTTCCATATGATGTAAATATCTTTAATACATGTGTTTGTAATCTCCAAACATTAACTCTGTTTTTACCTTCATAGTTAAAAAAATAATACTTTGTCTCTTATAATGTGTCCTGAAAACTGAAGAAACTCAGCCCTTTGCCTTTATATTTATCAAAGTTCATAGATTGCTTAGGATGGTTGGTTAGGATGTAATCTATAAAATTATTTTGGATTTAAAGATGAGCAATTTCACATTTTGGTTTATTATTTATAGGATATATTCCCTACTATGGTATGAAGGGGCAACACTCATGTCTTCATATATGCTATGCCTGAGTTCAATTCTCCTGGCTCTTATTTTGATAGAGCTTATTTAACTTCCGGGTCAACTGTCTGCCTTTCTGCTGTTTTCAAGTCAACAAGTAAGAAATAAAATTACACTGAAACTGATCCCTTTTTTTTAAGTTATTATTTAGATTTTTACTCTTGTTTTTATGTCTGCTGGCAAAAAAAAAAAAGAAAATTAGCTCTCTTTACCCATTTTTGTTTTCTGGTTCAAAGCACTAACTTGAGGGTATACTCCCTCTTGTGGCAAAAACAGGCAATAACTCAGGGTTTCATCTGTACAATGTGTGAGTATACCTATGAATTGCTGGCTAAAAATTACACATTTATTTTTCAGAGAGGAAACTGGTGCCCAGTGACTGTTTAGCTATCTCTGTTACATCTGAACATAAAACAATAAGTCCCTGAGTAAATGGGACAACACAACCTTCAAATACTATTTCTGTATTTGCTTTTAACTAATATCTTGCCTTTAACTTATAATATTTGTGCCTTTAGTGATGCTTTGCCTAACTGACACAAGCAATATATATATTATATATATTGATATCTTGTTTATTTAATGTAATTTCACTGTAGTTGAAGGCAAACACAGAATTAATGTTTGAAGGTTGCAATGTCCTGTTTGCTAAAACATACATGTATTGTTTTACATTGTGATATGACTGACGGGAAGACTTGACACAGAAGTTAAAGTAACTTTATGAAAATAAAAAAATATATATATATATAAATATAATAAATATTCATTGGATATTGGTTAAAGGCAAATACAAAATTAATATTTGAAGGTTGTAATGTCCTAAAGCAGTAGTTCCCCCAAAAATGAAAATTCACTGAGTGAAGATCTCCAGTTCACAAAACACTCCCGGGGTTTCTGTGGAAAACAGTGTTGCAGCCAAATCCAGTACAATTGAAGTGAACAGTGACCAATTTTAAAATGTTAAAAGAATACACACAAAACCCCCCACAAAATGTCTCATACTGCTCATGTGGTGTAATCCAAGTGTCCGTAAGTCGCGACATTAAAATTTGACCCAAAAAGACGCCATTTACACCATGTTTTTAGCCTAAATGTCAAGTGTAGCCTCTCAGACTGTAGCTGCTTGCACAGAGATAACTGAACAGTCATTGGACACCAGATTCCTCCTTGAAAAATAAATATGTAATTTTTAACCAGTAATTCATAGGTATACTCACACAATGTACAGATGAAACCCCAAATTGTTGCCTATTTCTGCCACAAGAGGTAGTATACCCTCAAGTTAGTGCTTTTAAGCCAACAAAGAAAAATTGGTAAAGGGAGCTAATTTTCTATTTTTACTGGCAGAAATAAAAACAAAAACAAATCCAAATAATTATTGTAAATTATACTGGTGTTATCTTATTTCTTACTTGTTGACTTGAAAACCGTTGAAAGGCAAACATCTGACCTGGAAGTTAAATTAGTTCTATCAAAATAAAAGCCAGGAGAATCGAGCTCATGAAGAGAAGAATGTTGCTCCTCAATACTACAGGAGGGAATATATGCTTCAAAGTGTGCCCTTTTTGGGTTTTAGCTTTAAACCTATGGAGCTATATTGGGGCCAAATGTTTTGAACTTGAAAAATAAAATTTGAAACTGTTTTGATCTTGAATTTTGAAAAATACTGTAACAGCTCTGGGAAGTGAGACTCAGGTGCAGAGAACACACAGGAGGCAGAGTGAGGTTCAAATGAAAACCACTGTCTTTACTTAAGTCCAAAACAAGGCAAACACAGGGAGTCCAAAAAGGCAAACAAAAACAGACAGGGAAAAAAAGGCACAAAACTATAATCCAATAAATAGGCGAAGTCCAAAAGGAAACATGAGGCCTATAACCACACCAAGCAGCTTCACAGACAATAGAGACAATCTGGCAGAGACATGTGGAGCTGGTGGGGGTATAAATGCACAGGGATGGCAAGGAGGGTAATCAGGGGCAGGTGAGTGAGTGGCCTCAGGTGCAGTTGATGAGGGGCGGGAAAACACAGGAAACTGAAAAGACACAAGAGGTAGTGTTAAAAAATAAAACAGGAAACATAATAAAACCCGGAATGTTACAGTACCCCCCCCCTTTAATGGACGGCTCCAGACGTCCCAGGCTGGTCCGCATGACGCTGATGAAAATCCCTTATGAGGGACTTATCCAGGATGTCCCTAGAGGGAACCCAGGACCTCTCCTCAGGACCATATCCCTCCCAATCAACCAGGTATTGGCGACCTCTTCCCCTGCGTCGGACAGCCAGCAGGCGCTTCACCGTAAAGGCAGGCCCTCCATCGATGACCCGGGCGGGCGGAGGGGGTTTGGAGGCGGGAACCAAGGGGCTGATCTTCACAGGTTTGACTTTGGAGATGTGAAACGTGGGATGCACTTTCATGGTCCTAGGAAGATGTAATTGCACAGCCACAGGATTAATGATCTTAGAGATGGGGAAGGGGCCAACAAACCTGGGAGCCAACTTCCGACTCTCCACACGGAGAGGCAGGTCTTGAGTGGAAAGCCAAACCCTCTGTCCCACACGGTAACGAGGAGCTGGAGTGCGTCGTTTGTCAGCTTCCCTCTTGTAGCGTCCTGAGGCCCGAAGAAGAGCTGCCCGAGCCCTCCTCCAGGAGAGATGACAACGACGAACCAGGGCCTGAGCAGACGGCACAGCAACCTCACCCTCTTGGTCTGGAAACAGTGGTGGCTGGTACCCATAAACACAGTGAAAGGGGGACAGACCAGTGGCAGAAACGGGAAGTGAGTTGTGTGCATATTCTATCCATACCAACTGTTCATTCCACCGGGATGGATTCTGGGAGACTAGACATCTGAGAGCCGTTTCCAGTTCCTGATTGTAACGTTCTGTCTGACCATTGGATTGGGGATGGAAACCAGAGGAGAGGCTGGCTGTGGCACCAATCAGTCGGCAGAACTCCTTCCAGAACCGAGAGGCGAACTGAGGCCCTCTGTCTGAAACAACATCTTGAGGCAGGCCATGCAGACGAAAAACATGAGATAACATGACCTCTGCCGTCTCCTTAGCAGAGGGGAGTTTGGCCAAAGGGACAAAGTGTGCCATCTTGGAAAAACGATCAATTATGGTGAGTATAACAGTGTTACCTTCAGAGGGGGGCAAGCCAGTGACAAAGTCCAACGATATGTGGGACCAGGGTCGTCGGGGCACTGGGAGAGGATGAAGCAGCCCATGCGGTCGCTGTCGTGAGGTTTTATTCTGGGCACAAACAGAGCAGGCAGAGACAAATTCCCCCACATCTCCCACTAAAGAAGGCCACCAAAACCGCTGCTTCAGCAGACTGACTGTCTGACTCACCCCTGGATGGCAGCTCAGCCTGGAGGCATGAGCCCATTGCAGCACCCGTGGACGAAACGGGATTGGGACGAAGAGAAGGTTCTGAGGACATCCGGCAGGAATTTGAGCCCCCTCCAACGCTCGTCTCACCTCACTCTCAATGTCCCAGGTCACAGCTCCAACCACACGGGCAGCGGGCAGGATGGTAGAGGGGGCCCTGGGATAGTGATCGGATTCAAACTGGCGGGAGAGGGCATCTGGTTTGGTGTTCCTGGAGCCAGGGCGATAAGACAGGGTGAAGTTGAATCGGGTAAAAAACAGGGTCCACCTGGCTTGACGCGAGTTCAACCTCCTGGCTGTCTTGATGTATTCCAGGTTCTTATGGTCTGTCCATACAAGGAATGGCAGTTCAGCCCCCTCCAGCCAGTGTCTCCACTCCTCTAAGGCCAATTTCACAGCCAACAACTCCCGGTTACCCACATCATAGTTCCTCTCTGCTGTGGACAGTTTTCTAGAAAAGAAAGCACATGGGTGAACCTTGTTGTCTTTGAGAGAGCGTTGAGACAGTACTGCCCCCACCCCCACATCTGAGGCATCCACCTCCACAATGAATTGCAGTTTGGAGTTCGGCATGGAGAGGATGGGTGCGGAGGTGAACCGGTGCTTCAGGGTATTGAAGGCCTCTTCCGCTTGAGTGTTCCACTGAAACTTAAAACCAGGAGAAGTGAGGGCATGCAAAGGGGCTGCTACAGAGCTGTAGTTCCTGATAAAACGTCTATAAAAGTTAGCGAACCCCAAAAATCTCTGCAACTGCTTGCGGTCAGAGGGTATTGCCCAGTCAACAACTGCACTGACCTAGGTGGGATCCATTTGGATGCTTCCAGGTGACACGATGAACCCCAGGAAAGAGACTGACTGCTGGTGAAACTCACATTTCTCCGCCTTGACAAAAAGTTGGTTCTCCAACAGCCGCTGAAGTACTTGCTGGACATGCTGGACATGCTCACTTTCACTCTTAGAAAAAATCAGAATGTCATCCAGGTAGACAAAGACAAAATGGTTAAGCATATCACGAAGAACATCGTTGACCAGGGACTGAAAAACTGCTGGGGCATTAGTAAGACCAAAAGGCATCACCAGGTACTCATAATGGCCACTAGGGGTGTTAAAGGCAGTCTTCCACTCATCCCCCTCCCTAATGCGAACAAGATGGTAAGCATTTCTGAGATCGAGCTTAGTGAAAATGGTGGCTCCCTGCAACAGTTCAAAAGCAGATGACATGAGAGGGAGGGGGTACCTGTTCTTGACGGTAATGTCGTTTATGCCCCTGTAGTCGATGCAAGGTCGCAGAGTCTTGTCCTTCTTCTCCACGAAGAAAAATCCAGCACCAGCAGGAGACGAGGAGGGGCGGATAATGCCAGCGGCCAAGGAGCTCTGGATGTATGTGTTCATGGCCTCCCTCTCAGGGGCTGACAGGGAGTAAAGGCGGCCCTTGGGGGGGAGGTTCCAGGGAGAAGGTCGATGGTGCAGTCATAAGGTCTGTGAGGTGGCAGGGAAGTAGCGCGGGCCTTGTTGAAAACCTCCTTCAAATCCATGTAAGCAGAAGGGATGCCAGACAGATCAGGGAACTCTGAGGAGGGGTCAACAGGCTTGGGGAGATCAGCAGTTTGGAGACAAGATGAATGACATAGGTTACTCCAGCCCAGAAAAGTGCCAGTAGACCAGTCTATATGCGGGTTGTGCTTAGTTAGCCATGGAAAACCGAGAATGAGAGGATGGTCAGGAGAGTCAATAATGTAAAAAGAAATAGTCTCTGAATGGTTACCTGACATGAGGAGAGTGAGAGCTGGAGTCTGGAGAGACACGTGACAGAGGAGGCGACCATCCAGGGCGTGGGCCACCAGGGGGGAGGGGAGAGGCTTGAGTTGCAGCTGGAGCCGGCGAGCAAGGCCCTGGTCCATGAAGTTCTCATCGGCTCCAGAGTCCACGAAAGCAGCCAACTCCAAGGAACCCACAGGAGAGGAAATACGGGCCTGGGTGAGTGCACGGGAGGGTCTTGAAGAGAAAGTTCTGCTCACCAGTAACCCTCCATTTACTGATGAGCACGGCCTTTTACTGGGCATGCTGCCAGGAAATGTCCTTTGAGACCACAGTAGAAGCATCTTCCTTCCCTAAAGCGGCGCTGACGCTCCTCTGGAGAAAGCTGAGTGCGGCCCACCTGCATAGGTTCCTCCTTTTCCCCAGGTGGCGCTGTAACTTCCTCACCGGAGCTCCCAGAAGAACAGGAATGGCGTTTGGTAGGAGACCAGGAAGTGGACTGCCCCCAGTGGGCTGGAGTTCTCTTCTCAGCATGACTTCTCTCCTTTCTTCTTGCAAACAGGCGATTATCAATCTTAATAGCCAAGGCAACCAGAGCATCAAAGTCAGCGGGCAAATCTAGTGGAGCGAGGTGATCCTTAATGTCGTCAGCAAGGCTATGCAGGAATGTGTCGGACAGGGACTGAGTGTTCCATTCACTGTCGGCAGCCAGAGTCCGGAAACGAATGGCATGGTCTGCCACACGGCTGTTGCCCTGTTTAAGAGCCAGCAAACCCCGGGCTGCCTCACGACCAGGGGTAGAATGTCCAAAAACTCTTCTTAAAGCAGCAGAAAAAGTCTCCTCAGAGCGGCATTCTGGCGACTGTCTGTCCCATTCAGCCGTAGCCCATTCTCGTGCCCTCCCAGTGAGGTTGGTGATCATGAATGCAACACGGGAATGATCGGTGGGAAACGATGACGGCTGGAGGCCGAATGTAAGGGAGCAGAGTGTCAGGAAGGAGCGGCAGGTCTCAGGGTCAAGAGAAATCCAAATAATTATTGTAAATTATACTGGTGTTATCTTATTTCTTACTTGTTGACTTGAAAACCGTTGAAAGGCAGACATCTGACCTGGAAGTTAAATTAGTTCTATCAAAATAAGAGCCAGGAGAATCGAGCTTATGAAGAGAAGAGTGTTGCCCCTCAATACTACAGGAGGGAATATATGCTTTTGTGCCCTTTTTGGGTTTTAGCTTTAAACCTATGGAGCTATATTGGGGCCAAATGTTTTGAACTTGAAAAATAAAATTTGAAACTGTTTTGATCTTGAATTTTGAAAAATACTGTAACAACTCTGGGAAGTGAGACTCAGGTGCAGAGAACACACAGGAGGCAGAGTGAGGTTCAAATGAAAACCACTGTATTTACTTAAGTCCAAAACAAGGCAAACACAGGGAGTCCAAAAAGGCAAACAAAAACAGACAGGGAAAAAAAGGCACAAAACTATAATCCAATAAATAGGCGAAGTCCAAAAGGAAACATGAGGCCTATAACCACACCAAGCAGCTTCACAGACAATAGAGACAATCTGGCAGAGACATGTGGAGCTGGTGGGGGTATAAATGCACAGGGATGGCAAGGAGGGTAATCAGGGGCAGGTGAGTGAGTGGCCTCAGGTGCAGTTGATGAGGGGCGGGAAAACACAGGAAACTGAAAAGACACAAGAGGTAGTGTTAAAAAATAAAACAGGAAACATAATAAAACCCGGAATGTTACAAATACATCAGTGTATTCAAAATAAGTGTTCAAAAAGTTTTTTTCAGGTTAAATATAATTATGATTTACTCTGGTAATTATTTTGAATAAATTATTTTTATTTTTCACTTTCATATATTTAGATATTTGAGATCCTATTTCTTTCAGTTACAAATTTTATGTTTTCAGATTCGAATCTTATTTTTTATAGTTTCAAATCTTTTTTTCACTTTCGGATCTTTCTGTTTCAGTTTCAGATCTTTTCTTTTCAGTTTCAGAATTTGGTATGTACTCCTTACAGCAGTGGTTCCCAACCTTGGGTCAGGACCTCAAAATGGGTTTGACAGATACTTAAATAAATAATTGCTAAATTAAAATTAAGGAGGAACTGATGCTCTGTGTTACCTGTTCTCACAGTGACATGACGTCTCTGTGGGTCAGACTTGTGGCTCTGTGCTTTTTCACTCACAAAAACAAGCCCTCCCTCCTCCCTCTCCTGTGTCTCCTCTTCATTTGCTCATAACAGACGGTGCTGAAAACAGTGACAGAATTGACATTGTACCGCGTTGCATCACCAAACTTTCATAAGACTCAAGTGTAGAATAAGTTTGGGTTTTATAGGAAAGATGAGAAATGCTGCTGCAAATCATTTATGCAAAACGTGAAAGTAACCGTATATTAAAAAATAAAGCCAGTAGGACATAGTATTCATTGGATTTTAGTCAAAAGCAAATACAGAATTAATGTTTTAAGGTTGTAATATCCCGTTAACTCAAAAACGTATTGCTTTACTCCCTGAAAAATCAATAATTAATTTTCTACCAGTAATGCATAGGTATACTCAGACATTACACACATGAAACCCTGAGTTGTTGCCAAACCATGCCACAAGAGGGAGTATGCCTTTAAGTGAGTGCTTTTTTTTTTTTTTTTTTTTTTTTCTTTGTGGTTTAAACCAAAAAAGAAAAATGGGTAAAGAGAGCAGTTTTTATTTTTTGCTGGCAGAAATAAAAACAAGACAGGTTTGTAAGTTTACATTCATGAATATGGAATTTACACAGTAGTAATATTAGATTAATAAAAAAAAAAGCATCTTTTTCTCTATACTCAACACTTCCTAATATAATATTCCTCTCCTCAAGAGCAAAACCTCATCTTGTCTACTATATAGTCATACCAGAAAGATGTGAGTTTTGGACAAGACCAGAAAAGATGGCCTAGAGTACCATCACCTGACTTACACTTATCACAAGTAGAAGAGACAGAATGAATGACTTTAAACTGAATGAGTTGAAGTCTAACATTGATAGAACATGCTTTAATCCTGCCCAGCCCTTTTGCCCATAATTTGTTTGAAATGTCTACAACAGTGTCCTTAATCCATGCCTCTTTAATGTGGAGAGAGGAGGTTGCCAATGAGAAAAGACCTACAAATTGTGAAATTAAATGTTTGGAGGTAGGGGTTTTAGTTGTAAGCTCATAAAAAAATGTGTTATTTGGGGATCGTATCAAAGTGAGGGAGTGACTGTCTGACAAAATTTCTAATTTGCAAATAGCGAAAGAAGTGACCAGGAGGCAGATTAAATTTCACCTGAAGTTACGCAAAAGAAGCAAGATAGTTGTTAATATAGAGATCCTTAATAGTGGACAGTCCCTTATCTGACCAGTGTGAAAAAACAGCATCCATCTGGCCTGGCTTAAAAGGGGTTCTGACATATATAAGCATAGATGGACAAATCTGGGAGGCTCAGCACACCTTTGATTTGTTTTAGGATCTTAAATGAGTTACGCAAAATAAAGTCATCCTTTAGCCATTTGATAAGTGGATTTGGCTTCGAAAATAAAAAGGCCATTAAAGAGGCTCCAGTGAGTAAGACTGCATTACAAGACTCAATCTCAGGCCATCTGAGACAGGTACTGCTCTCCTGTCTAGCAGCAGAATGATGAGAAAACCCATGATCTGGCATTGCAGGCCCAGTAATAATGTTGGAAGACAAGAAAGCCCTGGCCACCTTCGTTAGCCCAAATGAAGGGCATATTTTAAAGAACGAAGATGTAAGAAAAATCGGGACATGTTGAAAGAGAGAAATAAATTTGGGGAGTACTAGCATCTTAATAATATTAACGCATCCGATTAAAGAAAGAGAGAGAAATTTCCATTTATCTATCATAGTTTTAGTCCCCAAATCCAAAAAATTAAGTTTAAAAAGAAATTTAGGGTTTCTACACTGTAAAATATAATAAGTTGACTTTACTTAAAAAAAATATGCAAACTTGCTGCCTCACAAAAAGTAATTTATGTTGACTTAGATAAATTACATTGGATTTACTTAATTATTATGACTGTGCAGTACTTAAATTAACCTAAATAAGTGGATTATAGTAACTTGTTTATTTAGAGTTTGCAGTTCTCAATTTATTCTAAATAATTGGATTATAGTAACTTGCTTATTTTGAGTTTGCAGTACTCAAATTATCCTAAATAATTGGATTATAGTAACTTGCTTATTTTCAGTTTGCAGTACTCAAATTATTCTAAATAATTGGATTATAGTAACTTGCTTATTTTGAGTTTGCAGTACTCAAATTATCTTAAATAATATGATTAGAGTAACTTGTTTATTTTTAGTATGGAGTACTCAAATTAACTTGAATGAATTAGATTACAGTAACTTATTTATTGTGAGCTTCCAGTACTCAAGTGATAGCTTAATTCGCTTTAGTGTTGCTCACCCATCATATTCAGGTCAACTTAATGTAATCTAACTTTGTGAGAGCCACACTTGGCCACTGTACTCAGGTTCAACTCAAGGAGCGAGGGAAGGATTAGTGTAAAAAGTAAACACATGGGCCTGGTTTTGGTGTTGACGAGGCTAGTTCAGCTAGTTGGCTGAGGTCATAAAAATAAAGCGTTTAGCTTCTCAAAACAATATGCGTTCAAGAGTGAAACATTGGCATCACAAAACCATTGTCCACGAAAAAGTCTGACCTCACAATCGCTTGGCACTATTTTCTCTGAGAGAGAGGGAGAGAGAGAGAGAGAGAGAGAGAGAGAGAGAGAGAAAGAGGTGATCCAAGCTGAAGTTGGACCCACAACTGTCTCTCATGGCTACAGCTGTGGGTCCAACTTCAGCTTGGACCACTTCTCTGTCCTTCCTCTCTCTCTGCCCGTTCCAACTCCGTCTGATGAAGTTCGGCATCTGTTTATTCAGGTTCATAAAGGTATCCCTGGCTCTGTGCTAAAAGTTTCTTGACCTAAAAGAATTACAACAGCACATGTTAATTTCATTAAAAAAAAACACACACAATGAAGGGAGAACACTTAATGGATTAACTCAGTGGAATTAAAATTTATTTTAAAATGCTCAACAATGCATTTAACAGAAGACATTGGCTCTTGACAGGCTGAAGAGTGTTTTGTTAATGCTCAGTATAAAAGTGAACAATCAATAGTTTGATTACAAACCTACTTAACATTCTTTTATGAATTTTTATTCATCAAACTATTCAATCCAGGTGTGCCTTGCTGCAACAGCCAACAGATGTCAACATACGAGGCAGTATAATCGAAAACGACAACTTCTCAGCCGAACAAGTCAGTTTTGAGTCTCCACTACATTTTTTGAATAAACATTAGCTCAAACAATTGAACTACCTGGGAACATGTTCCAGTTTTAGACAAGAAAAATATCAAAGAAATAGCCTCTCAACAAAAATGCACAACATATAAAAAAATT
This sequence comes from Lutjanus erythropterus, assembly GCF_056507025.1. Taxonomy (NCBI): domain Eukaryota; kingdom Metazoa; phylum Chordata; class Actinopteri; order Lutjaniformes; family Lutjanidae; genus Lutjanus; species Lutjanus erythropterus. The sequence continues at coordinate 473,013 of NC_139324.1, read as the reverse complement.
ATGTTCCTGAAATAATTGCAAGAGAGAATATTATTATTAAGAACTAAACCCTTTCAGAGAATCTTTCTGAACTAATCATTTTTTAGTTCTGTAGCTTAGGGTTATCTTGGGTGCCTATACTTTTTGAAGACCAAAGTAACAACCTGAAACATGACGAATGCACATTAACAACAAATATTTCCTGTTCTTCCTCTCTTCAAAATAAGAGTCCTGGATGTGTTGGCATTACTTGTACAAAAGCACATACATTTAAAAAGCACATACATTTATTTTAAAAAAGGTTACAATTCTTTCTTGGTATGAGACACAGGAAACTATTGATATTACTAAAACAATAATATTGGTGTGTCAACACTACATAGGCATTTTAAATTATTGGGATTATTATCTTGCAGGAGCTGTAAGTGAAGCGAGATGCCTGTGCAGTGTGGACATACTAATATTGCTGATATTTCCGTGTCTCCTATTGAGAATGAAATATAATCTTTTTGTTAAGTTGCTCACACCAAATGGGTTTGGGTAAATTTAAGTCAATTTTCTTTTATACAGGTAGTGCTGGGACATCTGGGACTCTATTTTGAAGAGGGGAAAAGGTTTTTGCACTGTATCAACTTGCCTACCCCAGTAGTTTGTTTTTCAAACTAAGCAGTTTTGGAGGGAGTGTTTTGCTTCCCAATCCAAGCATGACTGCTTGAATGAATCTGAGTGTGTTCGCCATGCATTTTGGGTAATCTAAGTGAAGAGCATACATAAGTCCAAACATGAGGCAGACTGCCTGGGGAAAGTCTCTAACATTGTCCATGACAGTACTTCCCTCAAGTATGATGGCAGTGGAAATGGGCTGGAGGTGCACTGCATTTAGACCCTGCTGCTGAGCATCTTCGTTGACCACGGTCAGCACCCCAACTGTCACTGAGGCAAGTGCTTCTTCCTTCGCTGTATCCTGCAAAAGAAGCACACATAACTACCTTTTGAATCTGGTCTTCTTTTGGGAAATTCTGTAGACTGGAAGTGTGAGATTGGGGAATTCACATCCTTAATTTAATTACATTATGTACTAATTTAGGGATTCTGATCATTTATGAGTGAGATTAGAATCCACCTGATTCTGATCAACTGAAAATAAGTGTATTTTAAATAGGGCTGTCAAACGATTAAAAATTTTAATCGAGTTAATTACAGCTTAAAAATTAATTAATCGTAATTAATCGCAATTCAAATTATCCCCAAAATATGTCATATTTTTCTGTAAATTATTGTTAGAATGGAAAGAAATGACACAAGGCGGATATATACTGTACAGCAACATACTGTATTTGTTCATTACAACCATAAATCCACACTGAATGGCATTAATATTGTTCAAGAACATTATTTATTTCTTAGACAGTATTCTTTTTTTCTCTTCAAAATCAACAAGACTTTTTCTTTCTTTCTTTCAGTAACAGCACAGTATTTTTCCCCCTCTTCAAACTAGCACAACAGGGCCACTCTTTTTTTTCTAATTAAAAATTCAAAACCAGAACATCAGGCTAAATCTACCTGCTTCACCATATAAATCAAATGTTTCTTCTGCTGTGTCTCTCTCTCTCTCTCTGTGTGTGTGTGTGTGTGTGTGTGTGTGTGTGTGTACATTTAAATGTGGCCCTCTTCTCTACTCATCCTCTGGCCCAGGGGTGTCAAACTCAATCACAGAAGGGGCCAAAGTTTAAAACACAGTCTAAGTCGCGAGCCAAACAAGATTAACATTTATTAAACTGTCTAAAACTGACTATGTTTAATTCAGAAATATGAATTTGAACAGCCAGACTGCAACAACTTTTTCCTCAATAAAATAAATAAGATTTAAAATATTTTTTTTTTCTTCAACAATAACAAAGGAAAACGAGAATATTTCAGCTCAGAATATTTCAACTCACATATCCAGGTGGGGGTTACATTTGAAAATGCTTGCTTTTTGTCTGCACACAAGATATCGCACACTTTAATCATGCAACCCCTCAATGGCACTGCATTTGGCATAAAAGTCTGCTCATATAATAATATTACAAACCCATCAGTCCATCAGGTACAGATGAACATATTGACCTGCTCAATTTAACATTAAGGCCAAAACGCACTGAGAACTTCAACAGAAAAGTCAACTGTAGCTTCTATGGTGCACTGCAGGCTTCAGATTTAAAATGTAACACCACAAAACCAGCAGTATTTTAGGAAAAGGTTAAACTGCACACTGACAAGACAGAGTCAGTCCTCTTCATCATGACTTACAATAATGCAGCAATTAAGTATTTAAAAGTACACAAATCAGACTTGGAGTAAAAAAAAAAAAATCGCGCACCACATAAGTGTACATTAATATTATGATTCATGATCATAAAAAGTTTTTTTTATCTCTCTCCCTCTCCCTCTCTCTGCTGTGGGTCAGTCTTATTTTTATTTTTACCTGGTTTCAGGTGGAGCTGCAGCTCATCTCCCTCCTCATATACTTGTGTTTCTTTGCACTGAGTCAGTTGCCTAAACAGACAAACCTGTTTACATTGTCGTTTGACAGAAGCTCGCGTCTTCGTGACTGCGAGCTGATTAATTTCTCGAGTTGTGCGGCAGCTGACGCAGTGCATTGTGGGACTTGTAGTATGAGTGGTGGGAGTGCTATTTACCGACGGGCCATTCATAATAGACACGTGAAATTATCTCGCGGGCCGTATATAATTGAATCGCGGGCCAGATGTGGCCACATGTGCTCTAGCCAGTCGCTGCAAATTACTATCTGCTTATTTATTGTTCCATCTGTATTCTTTTTAAACTGAAATTCCCCATCCAGAGGGCCAACCTGCTCTTCCTCCATGTTTACATTCACCGCACGCATGCATCCGCTCTGCTCACTGCGCGTCACTGCACTTCTGAGTGGTATTATGGGATGTATGGGGCGGGTCATTCTGCGCATGCGTCAAATGCGTGCAAATTTTTAACGGCACTAATTCTAAAAATTAATTATCGCCCGCTAACGCGATAATTTTGACAGCAGTAATTTTAAATATTTGACAACACTATCAAACGTATCAAATATGATTTGTCAGTAACTTGAGATCAATATGTTTCTTTCTTCTTTCAATATGTTACTTACAAAGCAAGTCTTGTAGACCTCACTGGAGTCATCACCAAGCACAATAGGAAGGCCTCTGAGGACAACAGAGTGAAGTGCCGTCACATCTGGCGACTAAAAATACAGAGAGAGAATAGATACAAGTTAAGAACTTCGTAGCATTTTGAGGGGTGGGGTGGGGGGTATGTGTTGATATACTTTTCTATATTTTCTCTAATAGTTCATAGCCTCATAATAGAGACAGGGCTTTAAGTTTTATTAGTATAATTGGTCACATTTAAATATCTAATTTTACACATCCCAATTTCCCTGTAAACATTTCCTTTGTTTTTATACAAACTCAACATTTCAATTAAATTTAAAATAAAATGCCCTTGTGCATGCATTTCATTGAGCACTCACTTGAAATGTGCAAACTACCATACTGTTGGACTTTCTTGTTACGAAGAATGACAGACTGAGAGACACATAAAAACCTGTTGAAATTGAACAAAAACATGTTGAGATGAGTAGTCCACAACAACTGGTATAGGTGTTGTGAAAGGATTTTAAAAAACATGATTTAATTGTTGAAGTGATTTAGTTAGTGTATTTATGGGTACACATCACTGGTACGGTCACCAAGGGTACATCTGTCTCGCTTGCTCTCCACAGCAGCATGCAGCAACACAGCAGAGAGGAAGGCAGTGTGAATGGTATGTGAAACAGGCCTAAGGTGCATTGCCACCACCCGTTATTACTGGAGTGTAAATTACAAAATCCTTACCAGGCAGTTGATGTGCTGGATCAAGTCTGTCAGTTTTTGTCCTGTAGTTCCTTTTTTGGACTTGAAAAGCTCGATGAAGCGTGGGGTGTGTTGGTCTAGGGCTTCATAAAGGTCTCCTTCAAGGTTCCTACTGGCGACGCGATTAAACTCAGCAAAGACCTGAAAAAATGGAGAGTGGAAGGAGGGAGAGGGATAGCAACATTAAACTGACTGTCATTCAATTAATACTGTAGAAAATTAAAGAGCTTAACATATGAAACTATGGTGAATAATACATTACTACTTATATTATTAAACAAATAACATTAGTACACATACTGACATTGAAAACATTTTACTGATTTGTATATAGTACAAGAGTAATTTTTTGAGGATGATGTGTTTTAATATTCCACCTCACAGCATTGATATGTTCTGACTGACATTTAATCTGCTGGAAACTTAATGGGGGAAGGCAGGCCAAAACGAACAAGTAGCTTACCTGTCTCTCAGTGAAAAGTGCTGGCCAACGTTCAACCATGCTCTGCACAGCAGGCTCCTGTGTCACTATCTCCCTTCTGCACAGTGGGAATGTTTGGTCCATCATTTGCGAGACTAGAGTGGCATTGGGTTTTTTTTTCTTCATTTCCTCGATGACAATCTTCCTGGCATTTTCAAGGCTTCTTTCATCATGTCCGTCAGGTAAATTAGGCAAATAATTGGCTTCACCTCTTTTTGGTCGCCTGACATTCTTGCTGGATGATTCTCCATCTGGATTAAGTTTACTTCTTTTACCCCCATTTATCATTACATCATCACATCCTGCTTTTCGTAGCTTTGTACGATAGTTTGCCATCTTGAATTTTATGCTATTTTTCCAGCCATACCACCCTGGCTGGGGACCAGGTTCAGTGAGACTGGGGTGCTTACTTATCAGTGATTTTGCGACACTGCTGAAGTCGTCATCGTTCGGGTACGCCTTGAAACTGTACATCGTTTTGGCGAGCTTCTCAAGTATGTCATGTTTCATGTCTTGTGATGGAGTAATTGGGAGACGGTCTTTCATGAATGAAAGGTCTGCCTGTCTCAGCCTGTACTCTACATCCACTGAGAAATTGGGTATGTCGAAGAACTCTGGCCACTGTTTTCTAAGCGAAGGTGACAATTCAGCAGGGGACAAGATCTCAGTGTCTACTGTGCTGCAGTCTGATTCTTCGGTGGGTGAAGACAGGGTGGTCAACTTGAGAGTCACAAGAGGAATTACTTTCAGCGTAGCTCTTGCAGGCAAATCTGTTACTTCAGTCAAATTGCATAGCGCATTACTGAAATCTGGATCTTCATATTGGAGTTTGAAGTCGTACTGCAGTGACAGCTTATCCCGCAGCTGTGTTTTTAGTTCTTCAATGGAATCCGGTCTATCATTTAGGGTCAGCTTCCTTATATCATCTTCATCAATGACAACTCGGAGCATCAATCTTTGGTCCATCTCGATGTCACCTCCTGTGAAAAAATGAGATCATCTTGAGACATGCAACATCTCAGTGTTTAATCCACTTGGCATAATATGTACTGTTTGAGTGTAACAAGCTGTTTGCCATGAACTCTGTAAAGTGACAGAGGAAACACATCATTCAAATCTGACAACTGGGTGACTGAGAAGATGGGCAAATGGCTGCTGCAGAGGTCATACACTCTAAGATGCTCATCATACCATGAGGTCATCAGTCTGCAGACAAATGCTACATCTGTGTTTATAACAACAATCTTTGAGATTTGTCTGAACTCTGGGAGCCCTGCGCAAGATCCAACAGAAATGACCATGTCAGAACTGTACTTGATGCCATCAATGATGACAGAGGAAGCTACAAAGACTGTGTTCAGCTGGTTGTTTCTTTGATTGAGCCAGTTCTGCACATTTTCTGGAAATGAGGAAACCATCACAGACTTCACTTTGTGAATTTCAATAGATGGCTTAAAAAAAGTTGTGGCAGCTAGATGGAAGGCCATCATTTTCTGATGTCTGTTTGCTAAAGTCAGGGGAATGTTTTTAAAGTTGTGAGAGTGATGCACAACTTTCTTGAAGAACTTGTGTTTCCCCTCAAAACGCATTGTCCACACATCAGATAGAGGACCAAAGGTTTGAATGAGCTGAGGGTAATGCTCAACGTAGTGGTCCTTTGGTCGTAGCTTTTCACCCGGGAAAACCTTCTGAAACAAGTGTCTATGGTCAGAGATTTTGCTATCAAGAAAGCACAAAGACTCTTCTGTAAAGCTTGTGGACATTGCCAATTCCACCACATATTTTAAGGTTATTAAAACCTCCCAGGTTTCATCACCGTCTGGAATGTGTTGACCAATTAATAATGGTAGAAGTCGGAGAAGAGTCCAATTTTCGTGACCATTTCCTCCAATTGTTGACTTTGAGGAGAAGGTCTTTGGAATGAGTTGGGGTTGATTTGCTCTGTCTGCAAATGTGTATGGGAACTGTTTAATAGCATCATTCAGGGCCTCAAGGGAGATAGTTCCCTTCGATATCAGTGCCTTTAAGTACAGAGCCAACTCTACTGGAACAATACCCTCCAGAAGATCATGTAGAATGTCTGGAAGGTAACCATCAACGACATGAAAATGTTGCAAGCTTTCAGTAAGTGGACAGCTTCCTTTCACACCGTATTGTTGAGCCTTGGTTGAATCCTGTGACACCTCTTGCACATGTTTGTCATGGTTTTCTTTTGTTCTTTGTTGAAATAAGCCTGTCCGTACTTCTTTGTCCTGCATTTCCTCCCGCTTGGCCATACAGAATCGACAAACTTGGGTAACTCTGAAGCTTTCAAAGAACCCTCCCAAAGAGTGGGCAGCCAGATTGTCTGCTGCAACAAATAACACTGTGCCCTTAACAGTGGCTCCCAACTGTTCAACATATATGCCTTGTTGCTCAAGAAAAACAAGGTCCTGAATAAGAGGGTGAAGAATTTTGGCATAACCCTGGTCTTTGATGTCATTGGCCTCGCAAAGCAGAGCAAGCTGAATGGAATGAAGAGACGAGCGATATTTAGGGTGTAAATTGCCAAGTGTCCAGTAGATGGCAGTTTGTTTGTGCTTTTTTCTGGAGGTTCCCAAGGGGTTAGACACCTCAAAATCATCAATATACAGTTGGAGAGCGATCCTGAATTCTTCCTCATTCAAGAAAGCACTGTCTTTGAAGCGGGCACCATCTCTGTAAGATTGGTATTTCTCTGACAAAGTTGCCTCATGTGACATGGTCTTTTCCAGAATTTCTCTATTGCTCAGTAATGTTTGCAGCATTTTTAGTATGGGGACATACACAACATTCTGCTTGTTTTCTAGGACAAATTCAACTGGCATAACCAAAGAGAATTCCCTTGAAATGTATGATTTTCGCCTGTTAGCAGTTGACAACGATCCCTCATCAGAAGTGAATTTGAGGAATACATTATTCTCAATGACCACTTGAGCTATCTCATTCACTAAAGCATCATCAACATTTGCACAATGCGTATGTAGAATTTTTCGAATAGAAGAATGTAGCAATGGCCGTGATAACAAATAAATTTGGTTGATCTGATCTATGACCTCTTGCAGGGCAGTTTCAGAGATGTTAAGAATTGATGACATTTTCAGGAAAAGAGCAGCTACATTGCGTTCCAACTGATTCTCTAAGTCCTCCACATCTTCATTTTGCTCAGCAACTTCACAATCAATATCATCAACTTCAGGGTCACTCTCCTCTAGCTGAACACTCGTATTTTTTGGAAGTTCTTCAACTACATTTTTTGAAACAATTTCCTGTTTTAATGGTGTCTTGTTGTGCATCTGATGCTCTTTGCTTTTGTGTGCAGTAAAGGTAGAATAAACACTACTCTGAAAGTTACAGTTGTATAAAAGGTCTGGACATTCTGGTTGCCTGCCCCTTTAATCCGTATGTGTTGTTTTGGGTGCGTGTGTGGAGAGAGGAGGAGCTGCAGTTCAGTATGCATCACTCACAGTTTTAGCCTTTATCACCTGTTGTCTGTACCTGACGATTGTTGCCTTGTTCCTCCTGTGTAATCCAGCGCCTTATGTTTCCAGTATTGAGTTAATGACCAAAAGTAAGTGCCCGCTAATGCATGATAATTAGTCTGTTATAATGAGCGATAATCCCGACGTAGTCACGTTGCTCATGCTCTAGCTTACTGGCGAGAGTTCGAGCTAACGGCGGTGCTAAGTGTAAGCCTTCATGCACTCGAGTAGAAACGGCACCGTCTATGTTGTTATAAAGTGAAGAGTTGGCAGCGCCTCCATGTGGAGGAAATGTCGGGCATGTGGACACTATTATTGTTAATGCATCTAGCCACAGTGTGGCGCCATTGTCATCTGTAACTTGGGTGATATGTGAAGTTGAGTCATTTTGGTTTAGTATAGTGAGGGTTTCATTAATATGTAACTTTAAGCAACTGTTTAGTCAGAAACAACTATTACAACGTATATTTGTTTATGTTGGAATTGCATTTGGTGGGTGTAATAGGATAATGTTCATAAAGGCATTTATATTCATGTTAAAGAAGTTATTTGCTGTACTTTCAGTATCTCACAGTGATTTATTTGTTATTCTAGACTGATGACAATACTATATGGAATAAATCTGGCTGGACTACACTTCAGTTCTAAGAAGGCATTACATCTCTTCATCATCATTCCTGTGTCCTGGCCGATACACCATCCTGTTTACTGTTAGACCCCATACGAGCTAGCCCTGCTTAATCACCTCCATAACATTGGTCCTTCGAGCCGGATAACAGTATTCAGGATGGATTTGGATGAAGAGATGCACCCTGATGTGCGACCTAAGAGGCGAACATATCGACCTGCCAGATTTCAGGACTATGAAGTGGACTATGTGAGACCTCGCCAGGATGATCTGTTGCAGTGGAGCCTACCATCTCCTACACCAGAAGGGAGAGTGTTCCATTCACGGGAGGGACTAGTCCAGAAGACCCCTTTCCAAGCACCCCAGTCTCCCTCTGGTAGCATCCTAGAGAATGCTGCCCACCAGAGGTGTCCTCAGCTAGCCTCAGGACGCGTCCAGAGGAGAGATTGGGATCGTGATGTCCTACCTGAACACACCCCCTCATACCAGGGAGGCCCCTCCCGGGATTTCCACTTCCATAAGGAACTAAGATTTATTCAAGAGGAGAATGCTAAGCTACAACAGTCACGACAAGTCCTGCAGTCAGGTTTGAAGGAGCTAAATGAGGCACGCAGTGAGATAAAAGAACTAATAGAGGTAGCTCGTTCCCTCAAAGCAGACCTGAATCAGCCTACAAGTCCAGCCCCAACATACAGCCTCCACCAGCCTCCACAAGCTAGTGCTTCAGCCCCTAGGAGCTACCCATCTATAACAACAAAAGAGGAGGAGGAGGAGGAGGACTGGCCTGATCCTCCACCATGGCCGGAACCTGAGGATAACCTGCCTACCAGTATGTACAACTTTAGGCTTGATGCACCAGAGTTAAGCAGCCAAGCCTTCTATGCCCCTGAACATACTATATATCCACCTGCCATGCCTCCGCCACCAGCACATCTGCACCCTCAGTCTCTAGTCCCTGGCCCTGACAAACGGACCTCGCCCTTCATTCCTGCACGACCTTCACAGCCCCTCGTATGCCCTCCTTCAGCCAACACAGGTGTAATGCACCCTGCGCCTTCTAAAGCCTACCATCCACCAGTAGCTACTGGAGTACCGCCTGGGACAGCGCATGGCATGCCACCTCCTAACCACCCTGTGCACTTTCCTGTAACTGAACAAGTGTATAGAGGCCCCCAACCCACTATTCCAAAGTTCATTCACCCAGACCCGAGTGAGTTTGCGAGGCTTCGCATAGCTTTGGAGAACCTACTCCCATCCAATGCTACCGAACTATTCAAGTACCAAATACTCGTGGACCATTTGAAGCTGGAGGAAGCTAAGCTTATAGCTGATGCCTACCTAAACTCACTGACCCCTTATACTGACACCATGACTGCCCTACAAGATAAATTTGGCCAACCGCACCAGCTTGCTCTAAAGAAAATAGCAAGTGTCCTAGAAGCCCCTGAAGTCAAACGGGGAGACACTGTGGCCTTTCAGAAGTTCTCCCTTCAGATCCAATCATTAGTGGGCCTGTTGCAGACCTTGGGCCCTGAAGGGGAAATCGAACTGAACTGTGGTTCACACGTGGCTCGATTGCTGAGTAAGCTCCCGGCAGAACAGCGAGCCGACTTCCGCCGCCATCAGTTCAACCAGCCTGGAGCTACCCACACCCTACATGACCTATCAGAGTGGCTCCGCTATGAGTCTTGGTGTCAGGGCTTTGACCATCAAGCCATAGGAAAGCTCAGTAAGGAAAGGCAGAACACAAAGAGTGATGGTCGTCCAGGAAAACAAACAGTGACAGTCTTACATGGTGCCAGAGAAACTTCTGCAGCTTCCACCCTACCACACAAACAGAGTTCAGCGAAGAGTAAAGCCCAGAGTAAGGCTTTCTGCCCCTACTGCGAAAGCACCGAGCATTACCTCAGTCAGTGCAGTGATGTTGCTAAACTCTCCAAAGACCAGCTGAAAGAGTGGATCCAGGTAAATAAACGGTGCTGGCGTTGTGCACGAAACCATCAAGCTGCTCAGTGTACGTTGAAGAAGCCCTGTAACCTCTGTCAGGGAAAACACCTCTTGGCTCTCCATGAGATAAATACCCGATCAGAGAAGAGAACTAATGATGTTGCAGTTAAGGAAGAGAGCTGCTTAACCACCTCTGCCTCTGACTCCCTCTACCTCGACCGACCAGGAGCTGGGAATAGGGTCATGCTAAAGGTCGTCCCTGTGCTCGTGCGTTATGGGGAGCGGACCCTAGACACCTTCGCCATTCTCGACGATGGTTCCGAGAGGACGATGCTGTTACCATCAGCAGCTAAGTTTCTTGGCGTCAAGGGGACCCCTGAGGATCTTCCTCTCCGTACAGTCCGTCAGGATATCCAGGTACTCCATGGCCACACTGTGTCCTTCGGTGTCTCCCCAGCTGCCAGCCCTCAGACTAGTTATAAGATCAACTGTGCCTTTACAGCTGGTCGCCTCAGCTTGGCTCAGCATACCTACCCTGTTGACCGCCTTCAGAAGAAGTTCAATCACCTACGTGGTATTCCCATACCTGCTCTGAGTGAGGCCAAGCCATCCCTCCTTATAGGCTCCGACCAGCCCCATCTCATAACTCCCATTGAACCAGTTAGACTTGGCCCGCCTGGTAGCCCAGCTGCAGTCCACACCAGACTTGGGTGGTCACTTCAAGGCCCTATCCACCATACGGGGCGGCCAGCTCACTCAGCACAGTGTCTGTTTACGACATCTCCAACCCAGCTGGATGAATTATACAAGCATGTTGAAAGGCTCTGGCAAGTGGATACCATACCTCAGCGTATGGAGAGAGAGGTGACTCGGTCAAAGCAGGACCAACAAGCAGTAGCATTACTCGACGCCCAGACAGTCCGTACACAGGTAGATGGACTCCTCAGGTATGCTACACCGCTGCTGCGCCATGCAAATATGCCACCATTGCGAGCGCCAATGGAATCAGTCATGCCTCTCCTGCGTAGCACAGAGAGACGTCTCCTCAAAGACCCAAAGCAAGCTGAAGCCTACAAAACAGAGATGCAGAAGCTTATCAGCACCGGTCTGGTGCAGGAAGTCAGCACAGAGACCTCCTCTAAGGAAAACTGGTTCATCCCCCATCACCTTGTCAGCCACAACGGGAAAAATCGCCTTGTCTTCAACTGCTCTCACCAATACCTCGGGCAGACTCTGAACCACTACCTGCTACCTGGCCCGACCCTTGGCGCCTCTCTATTAGGAGTCCTGGTGAGGTTCCGCGAACATTCCATAGCAGTCAGTGGAGATATCAAGGGGATGTTTCACCAGGTGCGCCTCCTCCCTGATGATCGCCCTCTGCTGAGGTTCCTGTGGCGTGACTTGAAGGTGGATGAGGCCCCAAGGACGTTTGAGTGGCAAGTCCTGCCTTTTGGCACAACCTGCAGCCCCTGCTGCGCCACGTACGCTCTCCAACGCCATGTTGTTGACCACAGCCAGCCTGACGACGTTGTAAGATTCTCTGTTGAGAAGTGCTTTTACGTCGACAACTGCCTGCAGAGCGTGCGTACTCCAGAGGAAGCCAAGCTGTTGGTGGATCGGCTCCGTGCTCTTCTGGCCTCGGCCGGCTTCGAGCTACATCAGTGGGCATGCAATGATACTAGTGTCCTGAGCCACTTGCCCCAAGAAGCCAGATCAGAAAGCCTGGATCTGTGGCTAGCTCAAGATAAGTCCAACCCTCTCGAATCAACGCTCGGCCTCAGCTGGAATTGGGAGACAGACTCTTTGAGCTATAAGCACAGGCCTGTAGTCTATGAAACCCCAACCCTGAGGAACATTTATCGAGTCCTAGCTTCTCAATATGATCCCTTAGGTTACTTATTACCTTTCACGACCCGAGCAAAGCTCATTGTCCGGCAACTATGGGATAAGCAGCGCAGTTGGGACGACTCCAACTTACCCTCAGAACTCCTGCATGCCTGGTCCATTTGGGAGACTGAACTTGAGAGCCTACCTCTCCTTAGCTTCCCACGGCCCTACCTGCCTACGGACGCCAGCCTAGAGGGTACCAACTGTGAAGTGCACGTCTTCGCTGACGCATCAGAGCAAGCTTATGGAGCCGTGGCTTACTGGAGGACTGAGTATGGTGAAGCTCAGACACACCTGTCCTTCATTCTTGCTCGTTCCCGAGTTGCTCCAAGACGTCGGCAGTCCATCCCCCGCCTAGAGCTCTGTGCAGCTCTTGTGGCAGCACAGCTTGCTCATGTCCTCAAGGAAGAGCTCACTCTGACAGTAGCTCGCACTGTGTTGTGGTCTGACTCAACAACAGTACTAACCTGGCTACACTCCCAGTCCTGTCGCTACAAGGTCTTTGTGGGAACAAGAGTAGCTGAGATACAGGAGCTAACTGAGAATTGCACCTGGCGCTATGTAGATTCAGCGAACAACCCTGCAGATGATCTGACTAGAGGCAAGACTCTGGAAGCCCTTAAAGAGCCGAACCACTGGTCACAAGGACCTCCTTTTCTTCTCCAGAGCCCAGACACCTGGCCAGAGCAACCCAACACCAGGAACTCTGAGGATGAAGCAGAGCTCCGGAAGGCCACCTTCTGCGGGGTAACAGTGACTTCACCTGTAGCTGGCAGCCCAGATGACAAGGTGTACAACACCTGGCAGGAGCTCCTGGATGCCACTGTTTCGCAACTCCCTGGACAGCCTCCTTCAACGGCTCCACCTACCGCTGAAGACTATCAACAAGCCGAGGCGATTGTCCTTCAGCGAGCTCAACAACAGTCGTTCTCAGAGGATTACAAGCTCCTTGCAGCAGAGAAATCTGTCCCCTCTGGGAGTCGCTTACTTACTTTATCACCTGAAATGGACGTTTCCACGAACCTCATAAGAGTCGGTGGCCGGCTTCGTCGCCTAGAGGGTCTGGACAATGCAACTTTGCACCCTGTTGTCTTGGATGCCTCACACCCAGTGACCCGCCTGCTCATCCAGAAATATGACACCGACCTACACCATCCTGGTCCAGAGCGAGTCTTCGCAGAGCTGCGGAGGTCATACTGGATAATCCGTGGACGAGAGGCAGTTCGCCGACATCAGCGTGCCTGTGTCGAATGTCAGCGCTGGAGAGCTCGGCCTTCCATTCCCAAAATGGCTGATCTTCCCACTGCCCGCCTCCAGTTACATAAACCAGCCTTCCACTCCACTGGGGTGGATTGTTTTGGGCCCATGCTTGTTAAGGTGGGTAGACGCCAAGAGAAGCGCTGGGGGATTATATTTAAGTGTTTAACTACCAGGGCAGTACACTTAGATCTCCTCAGAAGTATGGATGCTGATGCTTACCTCATGGCCCTGAGGCGATTCATCGCCCGAAGAGGAACCCCTATGGAGCTGTGGTCAGACCAAGGGACCAATTTTAAAGGAGGGGAACGAGAACTTCAAGAGGCCTTTGCTAGCATGGCACCAACCTTGCAAGAACAACTTGCCCGTCAAAGGATTAAGTTCCAGTTTAACCCCCCAGCAGCCCCACACTTTGGCGGAGTGTGGGAGCGAGAAGTGCGCTCTGTTAAGTCTGCACTGTACACCTGTGTGGGGACCCAAGCTGTCTATGAAGATGTCCTTCTCACGGTGCTCCTGGAGGTTGAGGCAATCCTCAATTCAAAACCATTGGGTTATGTATCTGCAGACATAGCAGATATTGACCCTGTGACCCCAAATAGTCTCCTCATGGGGCGGCCTGATGGATCACTACCCCAAGTGGTCTATCCTGAGACAGAAATTCTGAGCCGCAGACGGTGGCGGCATTCACAGATCCTTGCTGATCACTTCTGGTCCAGATTCATCAGAGAATACCTCCCTGGCTTGCAGACTCGACAGAAATGGCACTCCTCTTCCCCCCAACTCCTGGATAAGGCAGTTGTCATGCTGGTGGACCCGCAGCTGCCTCGGGCCCTGTGGGCCATTGGACATGTAATTAAGATTCACCGCAGCGATGATGGGTGCATCAGGTCAGCTGATGTGAACGTCAAAGGTCATGTGTATACCCGCCCAGTAGCTCGGTTGGTGATCCTGCCAGCTCTCCCGTCGGGGGAGGACACTGAGGAGGCCAAACCCAGGCCTGACTGATAGACCTTTATTTGAGCAAATGTGCCCTGCACATTTGGGGGCGGCTGTATAAAAGGTCTGGACATTCTGGTTGCCTGCCCCTTTAATCCGTATGTGTTGTTTTGGGTGCGTGTGTGGATAGAGGAGGAGCTGCAGTTCAGTATGCATCACTCACAGTTTTAGCCTTTATCACCTGTTGTCTGTACCTGACGATTGTTGCCTTGTTCCTCCTGTGTAATCCAGCGCCTTATGTTTCCAGTATTGAGTTAATGACCAAAAGTAAGTGCCCGCTAATGCATGATAATTAGTCTGTTATAATGAGCGATAATCCCGACGTAGTCACGTTGCTCATGCTCTATCTTACTGGCGAGAGTTCGAGCTAACGGCGGTGCTAAGTGTTAGCCTTCATGCACTCGAGTAGAAACGGCACCGTCTATGTTGTTATAAAGTGAAGAGTTGGCAGCGCCTCCATGTGGAGGAAATGTCGGGCATGTGGACACTATTATTGTTAATGCATCTAGCCACAGTGTGGCGCCATTGTCATCTGTAACTTGGGTGATATGTGAAGTTGAGTCATTTTGGTAGTATAGTGAGGGTTTCATTAATATGTAACTTTAAGCAACTGTTTAGTCAGAAACAACTATTACAACGTATATTTGTTTATGTTGGAATTGCATTTGGTGGGTGTAATAGGATAATGTTCATAAAGGCATTTATATTCATGTTAAAGAAGTTATTTGCTGTACTTTCAGTATCTCACAGTGATTTATTTGTTATTCTAGACTGATGACAATACTATATGGAATAAATCTGGCTGGACTACACTTCAGTTCTAAGAAGGCATTACATCTCTTCATCATCATTCCTGTGTCCTGGCCGATACACCATCCTGTTTACTGTTAGACCCCATACGAGCTAGCCCTGCTTAATCACCTCCATAACAACAGTCCTGATATGGGCAGGCAATCATTTGCCTCAGCTTAAGATGTCTTTGCAAATGGGTAAAGAAGTCTGCTTCTGTGCAAGGCTCCACAAAGTCGCACAACTGACAGTGAAATGCAGTTTCTCCACTTTTGCCTGCATCCTTTTGAGTGTGCCATGTTGAAAGGTGTACTTTGAGTGCATTAAAAGATTTAAATGTGCAGAGGCATTCCTTATGAAGGCATGGGAGTGGGGATGTCCGAGTGTGAAATCCATGTTTTAAGCGGTAATGCTTAAGCAAGTAGCCTCTCTTTTCAGCAAAAAATGTGCAGTACTTACAAGTCCACTGCATTAGGGAGCACTGCTCTGGTTGACCTGAAAAGACATGATAATTTCAGCATTAAGCACTTATTTTTAAAAAAAAAGTTTAATTTTTTTCCTAAATAGTCACAAATTAAAATGTACAATTAATTGTTTTAAACACAAATTAAAATCTGCAATGAATCATTTTAACATTGACAAACTAAAATGTGCAATAAATTATTTTTAAATGAAATGAAAGATTTTTTAAATAGTGAAATTGAAATATACAATTAATTTTTTAGTCACAAACCAAAAATGTGCTTTGAATTATTTTTTAAACAGTCATAAATAAAGATGTACAATTAATTATTTTTTAACAGTCAAGTCGAAGTGTGCAATGAACAGTCACAAACTGCCATGTACAATGATTTATTTTAAACAGTCCAAAATTGGAATAAATTAACTTGATCCGTTTAACAATGGAATTGGTTTTATCATAATCCCACTGTAGTAACATTAATGTATTTCTGTTACCCAAACCCGTGGAACTAATACAAATATTGAATGATTATTGTATTGTATGAAGCATTAGGTAAATACCTTAAATTGCTGAGAGCGGGGTAAGTGTGGACAGTTGACCATCTGCTTCAGCCTGAATGGAGGACAGTGAAAAAACACACAATTAAGGCAACAATTTCAAAATATAGACACATAAATCAACACACCAGGTTGTTATAATATCACTCTTGTTAACTGTATTCCTATATTGAGCTTTAAATTCAGTGGCAAAGGAGAAATCCTTTAGAAAATACAGAGATAAGGACCCCGACTCTCGTTACATTGTCAAAATAAGTTAAATCTGTGTGGATCCTTAGGTGTAGTTCACATCAGTGGCGCCGGGATCGCTCGCGCTCTGCAGCGATCGTTTCGGCGTATGGTCTGTTTTGGGCGCGAGCCGCGAGCGATCGCGTCAATCTTGGCAGGAAGTCACACATGAAACAACGAGAGAATCCGGTCAATTTTCTAAATTAAATCAATTTTCAAAATAAAACACAGAGATTGACAAATACCATAGCCCTCTCCGTGTGCGTTTGTTGCCTATTTGTGTTTATTTATCTAAACAGAACGCGACAGAGATGAAAACACACACACATCGACACACATATATACACAAAGGGTACCCACACACACACCGACACACCTTAGGTGTATATAGATGACCTATATACGTTCAGGGTACACATAGCCTACACCGACAGACACACACACACACACACCGACACACAACGACACAGGCTACACATACACAGCTGAGGGGCAGAGGCCTTGTCGACCGGCGCAGAGAAATGAGCATCTGGTGTGAACTGGAAGGCTGCGGCTAGCGCGCGATTTTCAAGGGCGAGCCGCTTTGCACGCTTCGGCATCCGGTGTGAACCAGCTGAAACTAACTTCCCTGTGCGGGTCGGAACACCGTGGTCCCGGTACCGAAGCTCCGCCACACCCACAACAACGCCAAACGGCCGACCTTCTCTCCCACACTACATAAACTGTAGTCTACATTTGTTTAAAAAAATGGTAACGTTACTGTGCTAGTGGTGATATTTGAATTTGATTTTGTTTACTCCTCCCTGGCAAGCACACAGCACTACACTACAACAAGACAACGCAACGGTTTACAAAAGAGTAAAATATTTACTTACCAAATCAATGTGCTAAACACAAGTAGGCTAGGTTAAGGTGTTGAAGGGAGCTCCTGGTTGACCATGCGGTTGACGTGGACATGTGTAGGAAAGTTCTGGTTGCACGAAGTAGATGAGGCAGGTCTGAGCATGTCCAATAAAACGCCCAAAGCACACTGGGTACAATAAATTATTCTTTCTAATTTGACTTAACTAGGATAAATCAAGTTAAGCATGTTTTCCAACCCCAAATTACTACTTACTTATTTAAAATTAGTGTTCATAACAGGTTGATGAAAACTGAATTTAGTTCACTTATCATATTTAATTAATTTGTATGTTAGCATTTGCAGTGTAGTGATATTAATCCCGAGATACACAAGGTGTTCAGTGGAAAGTCTGAAGGGTAGATTGCCAAGAAAGCCAGCGTCGAGACCATGAGAGAAGGGCATGAACAAACTTTTTCTCCAGTTAACACTAAAAGATCTAAGAACATCCCTGTCTCCCCTTTTTGATATAATAAACAGCTTTGGGCAGCTTTCTGGGTTTAGAGACAAGATTATATCATCTGCGTACAGACCAATGGTACAATGAGATGTGCCGCAACCAGAGGCTCGAGAGTCAGCGCAAAGAGCATTGGGGAGAGGCAGCAACCCTGCCTGGTTTCATGGTGCAGTGAGAAAGGGGGAGACCTGTCATGATTAGTCAAAACGGAGGATTTGGGGCAAGAATAGTAGCAAACATGTACTTCCATTCAATTTGATCAAATGCCTGTTGGGCATCCAGGGAGATAACTGCCAAGTAAGGCAACTTAGTAGAGTAAATTATATTCAATGAACGCTGGGTGGTTAGAAAAGTGTCATGTCCAAGAAGTCAGGATAAGTTATGTTTAGTTTTTGTCTTGTGTCTATGTTGTCTCGTGGCTTCCTGTTTTATTTTGACACCTAACTCTCCTCTCGTTTCAGGTAACTTGCTCCTCCCCCCTTGTGTGATCCCACTGGTCTGATTGTCTGCCCTGCCCTGATTGTTTCCACCTGTTTCCTATTACCTCATGTGTGTGGGTATATAGTCTGTGTTTCCCTTTGTCCTGTGCCAGTTCGTCTTGTCTTGTGTGCCAGAGAACCCATGCCTGTTTGCTCCACAACCTTTGTCAAGTCAGGTTTCGTATTCTTTGATACTTTGTTTTGCCTTATGTTATTTTGATACTTTGCCTTGTTATTTTCCTCGAAAGAGTGATTTTGATTTCTTCTTTGTTTATAGTATTTTTCCCCATCAGAGTGTTTTTTGTTAGTTTGAGATCTTCCTCGATTGAGTGATTTTCCTTTGATACTTTGTTATTAAAAGATATTATATTTGACCTCGTCTCCAGAGTCGTGCATTTGGGTTCAGTCCTAGTTCGGTTGTGACAGTACGAACTGGCCAGCATGAACCCAGCCGACTCAGATCAACTGACGGCAGCCATTCGCTCCCAAAATGCCCGCCTGAATCAGCAGGAGGACCAGATGTCCTCTTTGCATAGTGGAGTGAGGGAGCTAGCGAAATGTCAGGAGGATTTCAAGGCAGCCATGACCACACAAGTGAACCTCCTGGCAGCTCAAGTGCACCAAGTCCTGGCTCACCTCACGAAGGATCCCCCCTCTCCTGATACAGCGGCCACACCATCTCCGGCGGCTGCTGGAGCATCATCGGTCCCAGTATTCCATACCACGGCTCCTCGGCTCGCCCCACCCGAAAAGTTTTCCGGTGAGTCTGGAGAATGCCGATCTTTCATTGTTGACTGTGATATGCATTATGAACACTTGCCGCCAGCCTTTCCTACAGAACGGTCCAAAGTGGCATTTATGATTTCCCATCTCACCGGGAGGGCGAGGGCGTGGGCTACGGCTGAGTGGTCCCGTGATTCATCGATCTGTGGATCCCTCAATGAATTTAAACAGGCTCTGAGGAGGGCTTTTGATCCCCTCTCGTCCGACCGAGAGAAGGCACGTGAGTTGAGCAATATCAAACAAGGTTTGGACTCTGTTTGTGATTATGCCATCCGCTTTCGCACCTTAGCCACAGACAGCGGGTGGAATGCCACGGCCCTATATGATGTCTTTCTTAAAGGACTCTCTGACCAAATTCAAGATTTGTTAGTGCCCGTTGATTTGCCATCTGACCTGGACTCGTTGATAACCTTAGCCATAAGAACTGACAATCGTTTACAGGAGCGTCAAAGAAGCCGTAACCAAACGGCGTCAGCGGCTGGACGCCATCAGGGCCGCACGGCAGCGACTACACCCAGTTGGCGGAATTCCTCATGCTTCCCATCACCGGCTTCACGGAGGAAGGGGTTCTCAGAGGAGGTAGATGAGCCCATGCAGCTGGGGCGAGCCAAATTGTCCACAGAGGAGCGTCGTCGTCGTCTGCAGGAAGGCCGGTGCTTCTATTGTGGGCAGCAAGGGCACCTCCTTGCAGCGTGTCCAGCAAAAGAGCAGGCTCGCCAGTAGACGGGAGGGTACTGGTGAGCCGTTTCTCCTCCGCTGAATTCTCCCCTCGACCCCTAACAGAGATCACGGTAAAGCATCACGACACCACACTTTGTTTTGGGGTACTC
This sequence comes from Lutjanus erythropterus, assembly GCF_056507025.1. NCBI lineage: Eukaryota > Metazoa > Chordata > Actinopteri > Lutjaniformes > Lutjanidae > Lutjanus > Lutjanus erythropterus. Next base: position 452,940 of record NC_139324.1, on the reverse strand, counting down.
ATTGACTCAGGGGCTGATGAGAGCCTCATGGACTGGGATATTGCCACAAAACTAAATTTGAAAACTGAACAATTACCCCAGCCTATAGAGGCCAGTGCTCTTGATGGGAGTTTGCTATTCCGGGTAACTCACAAGACTGAACCATTGACAGTAATTATTGGTGACCATCATGAACTCATGTGTTTTCATTTGTATAGCTCTACCCAGCATTCTCTTATTCTGGGCTTCCCTTGGTTAAAAGAACATAACCCACACATTGATTGGAGTACTGGGAGGGTTTTGAACTGGACTGAGAGTTGTAAAGACAAGTGTTTAAAGTCATGTCATGATTTGAATATGAAAACTGTTTGTAATGCTGTCCCTGTTCTTTTGGACACAGACTTTGAAACTCCCGACCTGACTTCAGTCCCAAGATGTTACCATGATCTAGGTGAAGTTTTTAGCAAGAGTAAGGCTACCTCTCTTCCCCCTCACCGACCGTATGATTGTCCCATTGATTTGATCCCAGGGGCCCCAATTCCTAAGGGTAGACTGTATTCTATCTCTGGTCCTGAGAAGGCGGCCATGACTGAATATATTGAGTCGTCATTAAAGGCTGGTCTTATTCGCCCCTCTTCATCTCCAGCTGGGGCAGGGTTCTTTTTTGTGGGGAAAAAAGATGGGTCTCTCCGGCCATGCATTGACTACGGGCCACTTAATGACATTACCATTAAAAATCGGTACCCCCTGCCACTCATGTCATCAGTTTTTGATCAGCTTCAGCAGGCCAAGATCTTCACCAAATTAGACTTGAGAAACGCCTATCACCTGGTGCGAATCCGAGAGGGGGATGAATGGAAAACAGGCTTTAACACACCAAGCGGTCATTATGAATACCTAGTTATGCCATTTGGGTTGACTAACGCTCCTGCGGTCTTCCAGGCTATGATCAATGATGTACTTAGAGATTTCCTGAACCACTTTGTCTATGTTTACTTAGACGACATCTTGATCTATTCCCCAGACTCAGACTCTCATGTTTGCCATGTACGTCAGGTTCTCCAGCGGTTGCTGGAGAACCAATTGTATGTTAAAGCTGAAAAGAGTGAGTTTCATGCCGACACTGTATCTTTCCTTGGCTTCATCATAGCCCCTGGAAAGATGCAAATGGATCCGGCTAAAGTTAGCGCTGTGGCTCAGTGGCCAACACCTGATAGCCGCAAAAAGGTTCAGCAATTCTTGGGGTTTGCTAACTTTTACAGACGGTTTATCAGAAACTTCAGCGCCATAGCTGCACCCCTCCATGCACTCACATCTCCACTGACTCCTTTCCTGTGGTCCTCCTAAGCTGAGGAGGCCTTCCAGCTGCTCAAAGCACGGTTCACTACTGCCCCCATCCTCACAGTTCCTGATCCCAGCCGGCAGTTCGTGGTGGAGGTGGATGCCTCCAATAACGGGGTTGGAGCGGTTCTCTCCCAGCGCTCCGAAAAGGACAACAAGCTTCACCCCTGTGCCTTCCTGTCTCGGAAGCTCTCATCAGCTGAGAGGAACTACGACGTTGGTAACCGTGAGTTGTTGGCTGTCAAAATAGCTCTGGAGGAGTGGAGACACTGGTTAGAGGGCGCACAACATCCTTTCATTGTATGGACAGATCACAAGAATCTGGAATACATTCGCAAAGCTAAAAGACTGAACTCACGGCAAGCCAGGTGGACATTGTTTTTCAACCGTTTTAACTTTGTGTTGTCTTACAGGCCGGGGTCCCAGAACACCAAACCCGATGCCTTGTCTCGTCTGTTCGACCCCGAGCCCACTGCCAAGGATCCTGAGCCCATCCTCCCACTGAACCGTGTGGTAGGAGCAGTGACTTGGCAAATAGAATCTGAGGTGAAGCAAGCTAATGGTGAGAATCCGACACCTAGTGGTTGTCCGGTGAATCGCTTGTTTGTTCCTGTTGATATGCGTCCACAGGTAATCCATTGGGCTCACACCTCGCTGCTCACCTGCCATCCCGGAGTCAAAAGAACCATGCATGCCATTTCCCAGAGGTTTTGGTGGCCCTCCATGGAGCAAGAGGTTCGGGAGTATGTGGAGGCGTGCTCTATCTGCGCCCGCAACAAGACCTCCTCCAGAGCTTAGATGGGGTTGCTGCAGCCACTCCCGGTTCCTACTCGTCCTTGGGCTGAGATCTCTCTCGACTTCGTCACGGGGCTCCCGGTCTCTGAAGGTAACACCACTGTCCTCACAGTGGTGGACAGATTTTCTAAGATGACTCATTTCATTGCTTTGCCCAAGCTGCCATCTGCCAAAGAAACAGCTGAAATTATGATGACTCATGTGTTTCGTATCCATGGATTTCCTAAGGATATTGTTTCAGACCGGGGGCCCCAGTTTATCTCCAGATTCTGGAAGGAGTTCTGCAGGATCATCGGAGCCACCGTCAGCCTCACCTCTGGGTATCACCCGGAATCAAACGGCCAGACAGAACGTCTCAACCAGGAGTTGGAGACATGCCTTCGATGCCTGGTGTCGCAGAACCCGGCTTCCTGGAGCAAGAACTTGGTGTGGGTGGAATATGCCCACAACTCTCTCCCCACCTCGGCCACCGGCATGTCACCGTTCCAGTGTGTCTTCGGCTACCAGCCCCCTGTCTTCTCGGAAACTGAAAAGGAGATCACTGTCCCCTCAGCGCACGCCATGGTCCGGCGTTGCCACCGCATCTGGGCAGCCGCCCGCAAGGTCCTCCTACGCAGTGTGGACCGCATGAAGAGGGCTGCAGATCGGAGGCGCCGGTCTGCTCCGGTGTACAAGCCTGGCCAGAAGGTCTGGCTCTCTACACGGGACTTGCCTCTCCATGTCCTCTCCAGGAAACTGGCCCCACGGTTTGTGGGCCCCTATCCGGTGTCCAAGGTCATTGGTCCCTCCGCTGTTCGTCTGCGCCTGCCCCGGTCTCTGAGAGTCCACCCCACCTTCCACGTCAGCCGGGTGAAACCGGTCAAAGAGAGTCCCATGGTTCCCGCAGCCATACCCCCTCCACCCCCCCCGGGTGATTGACGGCGGTCCTGTCTACTCCGTGAAGGCCCTTCTGGCTGTGCGCAACAGGGGCCGGGGCCGGCAATTCCTGGTGGACTGGGAGGGCTACGGCCCGGAGGAACGATCATGGGTCCCTGCAAGTTTCATTGTGGACCCTGGCCTCATCACGGACTTTTACGATCGCTACCCTCACTTGTCTGGTCCGTCAGGAGCCGTCCCTAGAGGGGGGGGTACTGTCATGTCCAAGAAGTCAGGATAAGTTATGTTTAGTTTTTGTCTTGTGTCTATGTTGTCTCGTGGCTTCCTGTTTTATTTTGACACCTAACTCTCCTCTCGTTTCAGGTAACTTGCTCCTCCCCCCTTGTGTGATCCCACTGGTCTGATTGTCTGCCCTGCCCTGATTGTTTCCACCTGTTTCCTATTACCTCATGTGTGTGGGTATATAGTCTGTGTTTCCCTTTGTCCTGTGCCAGTTCGTCTTGTCTTGTGTGCCAGAGAACCCATGCCTGTTTGCTCCACAACCTTTGTCAAGTCAGGTTTCGTATTCTTTGATACTTTGTTTTGCCTTATGTTATTTTGATACTTTGCCTTGTTATTTTCCTCGAAAGAGTGATTTTGATTTCTTCTTTGTTTATAGTATTTTTCCCCATCAGAGTGTTTTTTGTTAGTTTGAGATCTTCCTCGATTGAGTGATTTTCCTTTGATACTTTGTTATTAAAAGATATTATATTTGACCTCGTCTCCAGAGTCGTGCATTTGGGTTCAGTCCTAGTTCGGTTGTGACAGAAAAGGAAAATCTATCTGGAATAAACTCTGTTTCAGTACCGTTGGAATTACTGTTGGTGGCTGAAAACAGCCACTAACAAAAACCGCTGTAAAAATATATCAGATAAATATTTTTTCAACTTTTTTTGCATAAATATGTTAATTAGCCTCACTTCTGGTCAAAACTACTAAATATTTAAATATTTTTAGAATTTTAAGATTTTAAATGCCAATTTTATAAGCAGTGTCACCGACACCAACAAAAGGAAACAGAAAACCAACCATGCACCCTCAATATGCATTTGGTTTTCTGAATTTTGTTTTTTCAGGGAAAATGAAAACTAGTATTACTGAAACATTTAGAATTTTTTTCATACTTGCTTTATGACCAGCATTTCATTCATAGGCCTATAGTGGGTAAATTGTGTCATGAGGTGGTCAACAATTAAAAATGACTAATTTGACCTCTCCCCTACAGACCAGAATGCATCTTTTTATACTGTAATGGCTGTGCGATCAAAAAATGTGGTTATAATGGAAGTCAATGGGGAAATTTCATCCACCAACAGTATGAAAGGGAGAAAAAGTTCAAATCTGATGGTGCACAAAAACTAATAATGCATCAAAGTCAATGTTGTACTTATTCATGTACATCATGCATGATGCTGCACAAATAGTTTTATTACTTTGTGAAAGCATTAAAACTTACAATAACACACAACATTTTTCACTTTTATTTCATTTATTATTTTGCAGGAAAAGATTAAAAATAACGTAATAAAATCAGAATTAAACAGCTCTGACTCACTTAAAACTGGTTTACAGCTAATTTCTGTTCTGCATTACATAAAAGACAATATCATATAACAAAACAGAACAAACAAAAGATCCAGTACCACAGAAATTACTACGTACTTTGTTGAATCAATTCAAAGATTTCATGAGATGATCACAAAGTAACGATGGGTTCGTCCTTTGCCAGTGGTTATTTCTCTGTGTTTTTTGAATGTTTTTTTTTTTATTCCAAAGGAATTATAAAATTGCTTGTCCTATATTATGTTTTTGGCATGCAGTGTTTTGTGTCACCATGTTTTTCACTTTAACACTCAGTGTGTATACTTGTGTTACAGGACTTTGCTGCTGGATATAAAATACAGAGTGGCAAGTGCGTTGTCACTATTAAGGTAAGTATTGGTTCTTTCTTTGTCAGACCTGGCTATTGGCAATGTATGCTCAGGCCTGGAATGAAGTCATTTTTAGGAGAAGTCACTTTGGCCTATGATGAATTTGCATTTATTTGAGCTTTCTGGACAAACTGTATGGCACAAAAGTGCACAAACAATAGGTTATAATTACACTGTATGAAGAAAGGAAACAGAAAAAGTTTTAGCTGATAATTAGCCAGATGAGCTCCTGTAAGTAATCAATACAAACACACATCATTAGACTGTAAACCATTATTCAAACCAATAAATAAATGCAGTCAATCAGACAACGTAAAAGCTCATTTTATATTTCACTTTTATAAAAATATTGGGTTTTTATTGTGTTGTGTACTTTCAGTAGTGAGTGACAGATAAACACACACAAAGGGCAACCATTTATTGCATACTACAGTTAGAAACTGACAATAATTAGCTGATAATTAACCTGATCAGCCACAAAGTAATTGATACACAAATTATTAAACCATTAACCAACCAACATTATTAGACCAACTGTATGATTAGAATTGTATAGATTGCAGTGTCCATGGCCAATTCCATTCTATTTAAAGTCTGACCTTTGCTAATTCAAATTTTCTTTCTTTGTAAGACCTGTATACGGCAGTATACAAAAACATTTTTGGAAAATTGAATTGTACATTAACATTAACATCTTCAAATGGCTCTTAATAAACACAGTATTTTTTTCGGACAGTGTTTAACATTATAAATCAATAAATTCTACTACATTTTAGCAGCTTTCTGAGTGTTTTCTTAGTGTTAGACCAGTCGATTAGTCTAAATTCAATTTTGCCTTAATCGACAGGGAAATTAGTCACCAGGAACATCCCTAATGGTGACTAGGGATGTAACAATACATTCAACTCAAGATTCGATACAATTTCTGATACTGGCTTAATGATACGATTTTTTTTTAACATAATGAGATTGCAGACAAATTATGACTAAAAAATATTCTTGTAATTATTTGTCAGATAAAAAACACAACATTTCTGAGGTAGGGTGTAGCTGCAAAACACAAACTATGCGATGAATGTATATTTAATAGGGCTGTCAAAGTTAACACGTTAATGCTTTAATGTAAATTCCTTTTAACAACACAATTTTTTTTTTAAACTTTATTTTTATTATTTTCTTTTAAACAAAAACAGAACTTAAAACAGACAAGGTCATCACAGGTGTAGAGAAATGCTAAACATACAGAATGAGGATTGAATGAACCTGCGTTACATTCATTGTCGAAAAAGTCCTTTATGTCCATGAGTGTTATTTGAGGTCCAAAAAGTTTTTATGATCCTTGGCTCCATTTAATGCTAGTTGTCAGTGTTTCCTTCAAAGTGAGATGTCTCCCATTCTTTCTTAACTTAAAAGTCTACTCTGTTTGTGCAAAGGAAAAATACATTACATTGTTTCTCCAACCAAACACGTATAAAGAAATCACTACAGTTTCAAATAGGACAAATAGGACATTTTTTCCAGTATTTTTCACATTTCTTGGTAGCATGTCTCAGGGAAAAGGTCAATCGTTCCATAGTATAAATGGCATTAATTATTTCTATCCACTCAAGGATTGTAGGAGGATCTATGCTCAACCATTTTCTGGTTATTGCTTTTTTTTACTACCTGCTAGTAGTATTTGTAACAGGTATCTGTCCTGTTTTTTCAGGACAGTTGATACATTTCCCAAATATATAACACTGAAATTAAAATCAAGCTCTGAGCTGATTATAGATCTGATCTCTGTCACCACATCTGTCCAGTAAGAAAAGATTTTAGGGCACTCCCAAAAAATGTGAAAATGACCAGCAGACATTTTACCACACATTCTCCAGCACCGACCTTGTTCGGGGTTGTGACTTTGTGATTTTTTAACCTTTGGAGTTATAGGTGTCTAGGTGTATTCCCTCCATAAATCTGAACTTGAAGTTGTAGACATTGTCCTACAAATATTTAACCAGTCATCTTCAGTCAGTGTTATGTTAGCTTCTTTCTCCCACCTTGATTTAACATACAGAGTGGAAAAACCCCTGTCCAGTTGTAAAGATGAGTAAGTCTTTGAGATCAATTTCCTATTAGAGTTACCTTTGTATGCATCAGTGAATATCTTAATCAATCTCAGTCCCTTCTCTCCAATAGTTTTAATATTTGTGTCAAAATAATGTCTCAGTTGAAGGTACCTGTTACAGTGATGATTATTGTGGGAATAAGAAGAAAGAAGAGATGACACAGGTGTACCCAAAAAAAATGTTCAATACGAGCTCGGGTTCTTCCACATCATACAGCATACAGAGTAAGAAGGAATGAACCAAGAACACTCCAACAGTTACAGCTTACATAGGGTTGTCTGACTAGACATAACCGGTTTATTTTTGGACCATGCAAATATGCCAACAATGGACAGAGTCTTGTCCACCAGACTTTCTGGCACCCTGCCAGCCATATATCTGTCACCATACACGTCATGTCGGAGTGTAAAACATACCACACCGGTCACAGAAATACATCCTGACAGTACTTAAAGAAATTGCATTTCTCTACGTTATATGTTTTTGAAAGACTGCATTTGTCCAGAGTTTCAATCTGTTGTTAAATTTAGGCGGTGTTGCCAGCGTAATATTCGTGCATTCCTCTCGAAGTTCAGGTCTTTAAATTCTTTATGCCAAATGTTTAAGGGGACTGCAGTCCATTTAGATAATTTGTCTAAATACTTCTTCTGAAGGGATTTTTCCCCAAGTACAGATTGAAGAGGTATGTTTGTTTGAGTTTGTTCTATGTCTTTCCATTTCACATCATATGTAGGATCACACCAGCAAACCAGAAAACGTTAACTGTGCTGCTTTGTAATAATCTTCTAAGCAGAGTGAAGCCCTTCCTCTTCTGTCCTTGGGCAATTGTAATGTCTGAAATTGAATCCTAGGTCTTTGCTTTCCCCAAATGAAGGATGAAATCATTCAGCTCCACTCACTGAATTGCTTGGGAGGGACATCAACAGGCAATGACTGAAAAAGGTAGAGCAGCCTGGGTATTATATTTATCTTTATAACGTCTATTCGATTATACATGTTCATTGGTAATAATGACCAGCGATTTAAATCGGCCTTAATATCCGCTGTTATATGAGTATAGTTATGTTCATAGATGGCAGTTAGATCTCTAGGTATTTGTACTCCCAGGTATTTAATTATGTCACCCTTCCATTTAAAATGACATAATCTGTAAACTTTTTCTTGTGGTTCATAGTTAAAAGTAAGAGTTTGGGTTTTCTGTAAGTTCAATTTGTACCTGGAGTATGAACCAAATACTTTAAGAAGAGACAGTAATTTAGGCAAGCTTTCATTAGGGTTGGTAAGCGTCACAAGAATGTCATCTGCGTACAGACAGGTCTTGTGTTGTGTATCTCCAATCAATATGCCTGTTATGTCATTATCTTCTCTGATTGCCTGTGCTAGTGGCTCAATAAAGAGGGCGAAAAATGTAGGGCTGAGGGGGCATCCCTGACGCCATCCCCTCTCAAGAGACACTGTTTTAGATAAATTCCCGTTTATTTTAATTCTGGCTGTGGGAGAGCAATGAAGGTAAAGATTTCAGGCATTCAACTACCTGGCTGTTAAAACCAAATCGTCTAAGAACCAACCAGTTTGGTTTGTATCTATCAAATCCAGGATTATATTTTCCATTCGTTTTGTGAGTATTAATGCAAATAATCTGTAGTCCATATTTAAAACAGATATGGGTCTGTAAGAACTAGACTCTGTCCTATCTTTACCCGTGTTAGGAATTACTAAAATTACTGCTTGTGTCCAGGACGATGGAGTCTCCCCCCCTCGAAGAACATAATTAAAACATTCCTTAAGAACTGGTATTGTAATCTCTCTAAAGGTTTTATACCATTCCGATGGGTAGCCATCTGCACCTGGCATTTTATTCGTTTTTAATCTTGATATATATATGTTTATTTCTTCTTCTATTATCTCCTGAGTTATTATTTTATTCTGCTCTGTTCCTACAGATGGTGAGTCTAAAGACATTAGAAAATTTGATATGGCCGTTGACTCAGCTGCCTGAGGCTGAGCAAAATAATATAATTTTGTGTAGTATTTTTCAAAGGAAATTTGTATGTCATCCAGTGTATGATACATCTTATTGGTTTGCGGGTCTCACTTTATGTATAAATCTCTCGGCCTGCTGTTTGCATATTCTCCAAGCAAGTAGTTTTTTTTTATTTAGAACCACTCTCATAAAAAATTTGTTTAATTAATTTAGCTCTCTTCTCTATTTGATTTTCATATACTTTGTTTAAAGTCTGTTTTATATCCTGAATCTGGTTTAGAACATCAATGTCATTATATTCCATATGTTTATTCTCCAAAGACTTCAAGTTTTCAGTCAAATCCTTGTTTCTCTTTTTCCTTCTTCTTCTGAGCTGACCACATGATAAGTTTACCTCTAATAACAGATTTTGCAGCGTCCCACAGTGTACTGGGAGACACTGTGCCATTATCATTATGTGTAGTGTATTCTTGAAATTCTCCCTTTATGTATTTCTGACATTGAGGATCATTCAAAAGATTAGTGTTAAATCTCCACAATGTGTCTTTGGGCTTGCTGTCAAAATGCAGTGTTAAATATACCCCTGCATGATCAGAGATATCCATTACCCCAATGTTACATTTGGTAATCCTGTGGTGATCTGAATTAAACATAAAAAATAATCAATTCTTGAATATACAGAATGAGCATGAGAAAAAAAAAGTAAAGCATCTATCAAGTGGGTGTAGCTCCCTCCACACATGTACCATACCGTCTTATTATTTTTTTGTTTTGTTTTGTTTGAGGAGTCCATAGAGGGATAAAGTTGGATATTCCAGTCTCCCCCACATACCAACACACCTGACACTTTCGTAGATATAAGATTAAAAACTTTTTTTGATCTGCTGTTTATTATTTCCTGGTGGTCTATAAACATTCAATAATGTCACTTGTTTGTGGTCAATTAAACCTTTGACCATTAAGTAGTGCCCTTCTTTATTGTTGATCTGTGAGGAGAGCTGGAAGTTTACCTTGTTTGAAATTAGTATCGCTACAGTGCAGTGCGCCATAGAAGCTTCAATTGACTTAACTATTGAAGTTTCTAGTGCATTTTGGCCTTAATGTTAAATTGAGCAGGTCAGTGCTGATCTGTGCCTGATGGACTTTGTCATGTAATTATTTGAGCATGTATTTTTATGCCAAATGCAGTGCCTCTGAGGGTTTCTGGGCATATTTGTCATTTAGGTTAATGTATTTGATTGAATAAAGTTACATTTGAATTATACTTTAAACACTTGAAAAATATCCCTTTAACCCTTGAGGCAGCCTTAAAAAAACTATACACTTTTTTCCCAAAGGCCAAAACACATTGCAGGGTTCAGAAAAATGCAGTGAAGTGACAAACATTTCATGGAGGAGCCGTGCATCGGTCTGTTTCAGACAGATATTTTAATCTGATATAATCTGATGCTGTGGATGTGGGCCCTCAATTCTGCAGTGTCTCTTGACTGGTCCTGCCATATGATAGCCAGAATACTTTTGACTGCAGTCTGGTGTTTGCTGAGTGTCCTGTATCTCAATGCAGTTGTCTGGATGCGGGCCCTCAATTCCAGTGGTGGACAAAGTACTCAACCCCAGTACTTGAGTCAAAGTATAGATACTCCTGGTCAAATATTACTCAACTATAAGTGAAAGTTGCTCAGTCAAAATTTTACTTGAGTTAAAGTACTAGAGTACTTGGTTTTAAAAATACTTAAGTATTCAGAAGTACACGTTTATAAAAATACTTAAGTATTTAAAAGTACAAATTACAAAGTACATTTTCTAATATCAATACATGCTGTATTGTTTTCATGATGCATTTACAGAAGCTTGTAACTCTCTGAAACCATCTAATGATGCACTGACCTGCTTGTAGAACCACTCTGCTACACAAAGCCTATAGAAACACCTATAAACACTTCAGCATAGAAATACAATCAAAACCAAAAAGGACAGCTGTTGTCATGTTCTGATGTAACTGTATTAAAATCACCACATAAAATTAGATTGAAGCTAACTGTAAGGAGTTCTCCAAGTCTGTTAAATAACTGAGATTTCTTTCTGTCTTCAGAGGCAGTATATATACATGAATTATGTGGTATTTTTCACCCCGATAAAAACAATCCAACTTTAAAAGCTACCTGGAACAATTAATAATTATAATAACATCTTGAGATTTCATTTTGTCTTTCTCCTGCTGTCACCATTACTGCTTTTTGTTTGAATGACAGAGGGAGAACTTGCTTGTTCTTGTTACAGAGCGCCTGGATGATGTATTTCCACTTTTACATCAATCCAGAGGAGCTACTGTGATTGGTTTTCTTTTGTGAGGAGAGCACAGCATGTGACCAACTGCATTTTAGAAAAGAAAAACACCAACAGCTGACTTCAAAGCTCAGTCGAAAAGTAACAACAACCTTCCTAGAAATGTAGTGGAGTCAAAAGTACAATATTTGTTTTTGAAATGTAGTGGAGTGAAAGTAATACGTTTCCAGAAAAACAAATACTCAAGTAAAGTACAGATACTCAAAAATGTACTTAAGTACAGTACTCAAGTAAATGTACTTTGTTACTGTCCACCACTGTTTAGGTGTAAATCTGGAACAAATAAGTAATGCGAGTTTAATATTTAAGAAATTGAGTGACTCGAACTTAAACTAACATCATTTAAACAATTTTTGATTTAAGAGCTAAGTTGATTCCAAGTTTTAGAAAACTAAATCTGGTAAATTCCCTAAGGATATTCTAGGAGAGAGGAGGCACCATGGTAGATTTGTGAGGCTCGTGCAAACTGCTTCTTGTAACCGGCGCCAAAAGTAAAAGACTGTGCGCCTTAGGGAGCCTTCAACGAGCTTCATGGTCAGGCCAATGGGTAGAATAAGAGGGCCCACCTTCATCCCTCTCCCCTTTCCCATAGCTTTAATGCCTTGGGGTTCATACGTTGTCTCAAGCCAGAAACGAGGCCAGTGAACAGAGGTCAGGTTGTGCACGGGACCCACGGTGGCAACCGGACAAAGGACGCAGCCATAGCCGTAATTTTTCTGGGGGCTAAGGACCCGCTAGTACAGTCCACTGATCCATGAGTGCTGCAGGCAGCAGATTAATGAACATGCTGTCGCCTGCAGGAAAGTCTCAGTTTGTGGGTCTTGATGACACAAGATGAAAATCGCCAAAACTGCCCAATCAAGGGATACACCAGTGTATCCTCAGTCTGAGCTCCTCCCAGTAAATTGCACTGCTCTCTGTTCAGCGTAAATGAAAAGAAACTAAACTTAATTGATATGTTTTTTTTTGTTGTTGTTGCTTTTTCTGCATTTTACTGTGACACACCTAGTTTTCATACTGAAAATTATTCAGCTCTTGCAGTGAGCAATGTGAACGAAAATTTAGAGTTGCATGTGTTGAAAATATCTGTTTGCTTAATCAATTTCAATTTTCACTGTAATCAAAGAGTACATCTAACACTTAGAGTTTATTGGCTCTAAAAAAAGTTAGCTTTACTCTAGTACTTGCCTAACTTACTCAGGTTTACAGTGAATAAATATTAAATAATAACAACAACAATAATCATAATAATAATAATAATAATTATAATAATAATAACAAATAATAAATAATATATAATAAACAACCAGCCAAAAAGCTGGTATTTCTTTTTCCTTTTTTTTTGTAATTTTTTTTTCATAGCACCTGTTCATAGAAGCACCAAAGAAAAGACATTTGAGGAAAGTATCTTTATCCCTGAATTGCACCTCAGTGGCGAACCGTGACAATTAGAGCTGGGACTTCAGTTCAGCCAAAACTTTGCCAGACACCAAAAATGCAGCAAAATGGAAAAGGATTTTGCTGGAATAAGGGAGAGGCCGCAGTTAGTTCATGACATGTTTGTACTATATACAAACCATGCCATACATGTCATATACGTGCCATATATAAACTCCACTTGAGGGCAGCAAACACCACACAATAATAGCTGAACAAGAGTTTTCTGTACTAAAACTTTACTGCAGTTACTGTTACTGTTACTATTGTTTGGGTAAGTTATAATTAAGTTTGTGTTTAATATTAAGAGCTGTACTAATGGATAAGGATCATGAGTCTCCAGTTTTATTTTTTCTGTCTACTAACACAGCTCTGTCTGCTGTCCTGTGCTGTGCTGTTAGGAGAAACTTTAATGAAGAAAATTCAAGTGTCTGAAAATTCTTTTCTAACAGACACCGGGATGAGCGCAATTTCAGTCCCGGACATGCAGATCCTCCACTACACCACGAAAGTCTGCCTTAAACAAGTCAGTACTATCAAGTCAGCTACCGAGCAACAGCGTTGGTCTCGATGGCTTAGTCACCAGCAAGATATCACTGACCTTCAAGAAGGCCTAATGCAGGGGTCGGCAACCCATGGCTCTGGAGCTGCAAGCAGCTCTTCAGCCTCCTTGTAGTGGCTCCCTCTGGCTTTGACAGAAAAAAAAGAAAAGAAAGAAAATGAATAACAGTTATTTCTTAATTTAACTTTGATTTATTTCATTTTTATTTATTTTGTTGCACAGTTATCTTGGAGTTTGAGGTGATACTAATTTTAAAAAGTTTTAATATTCTGTTAACTAAAATATGCATCACATCCACGTCTATCCACGCCTTTACCTGCAGGGGGCTTCTTGAGTGTGCGATCCCCGCCCTCTGTAAGCCAACCATGAATAAATCCAAAAAAAGAAAAGTCTCAGAGGAAAATAGAGAGTTTAATTCTGCGTGGACATATTCCTTTGCCTTAACTGCCAGCGATGCTGGCTTACCTGTGTGCTTGATATGTGGCGAGAAATTAGCAAACCAAAAAAAATGTAACGTTGAAAGACATTTTCAGAGCAAGCATTTGCTGAAAAGTACAAAACAGGAAATTGTTCAGAAAATTAAAGAAGTGCCTCTCTCTGCAAAGACCGTCAAGGACAGGGCCATTAAAATGGCATCAAATATCACCAGTAAGCAAATTAATGACATCAATTCAGCTCAAGCATATTCAATTGCCTGTGATGAGTCAAGTGATGTAACAGCACTGTTATGCAGATGTGTAAACTCTGATGGGTTGCAGGAAGAACTGATTGAACTTATAACGCTAAAAGGCCAAACATGGGGGGAGGACATTTGTGAGGCTGTTGTGAGTTGCCTAAAAGCCAAAGGAAAAAAAAAACACTCACCTGGTGTCAGTGGCAACTGACAGTAGTATGAGAGGAACACAGAAGGGCTTTGTGAATTTACTTCAGAATTCACTGGATCGAAAGCTGCTGACGTTTCACTGCATCTTGCACCCAGAAGCACTGTGTGCTCAAACAGCATTTGGGGAAAGATTCAGCGAGTTCAGAAAGGGAAAAAAACACTCTGTCCTTCCCTGTCACACCCCTGGACATGGACCCATCCCTGCTGAACATTTCTGCATTCGCAAGAGTAATTCAGCCCGATCTTGAAATTGAACTGGCCGACATAGCGGATAAAGACTTACGGCGGATCTTGAAAAAGTCATCTGTCAGAAGGCCGTTCTCGCTAAAGAGCACTAATGGAGTGATATTGAAACCCCCCCCAAACCCGACAAACTTGTTTTTGAAACATGAAATGCCATTCCTGACACTTATATGAACATGAAAAACCATTTGAAGTCCTGTCCATCCTTGGCTCAACATACTTATGTGAGCATGAAGCATGAACTTCATAAATTCCAAATATCACTCCCGCCTCACAGATGAAAATCAAGTCACATTAAATAGGTGAGAACACTAGCATTTAATAGGTTATTGCTTTTCAGAAAAACATTTATTTTAGACCCGGAGCTGATGTAGTTTTGTTTGTATGTTCAGGTGCTTTGGTGCTGATTGCTGTACGTGGCTGAGGAAAACAAAAACAGAAAACTATGACAGCACACTGAAATGGACTTCACTATGTTTTATTTATATTAAAGTGGGCTAGTTTTTATTTTATTAATTTTACACAAATAGGCACGCATAGTTCAGTGTTTAATTCATTTCAAAGTAGGCCTACACATGCACACTAAACTTCTGTTTGGGGTTTTCCTTCATTATAACAGGTAAAAATAGAAAAAGAATAAAATTTATAAAATTTTATAAGCTGTGTATATATATATATATAATCACTCTTTACACAACACTGCCGCTTACACAACAATTTCTCGTTTGTTAAAAGTGCAGTAATCCATATTAGTGAATTATTACAAAGTAAAAAATTATCACCACTTAATTAATCAACACTTTTTAACCTTCTTTTAACTGATTGTTCTGATTTTCTAGATGGCAAACTCAGATCTCACCCTCAGTGTCATCAACCCAGGTTCTAGCAACAGCAGGCAGCTATTCAGTTTTCAGTGAAAAGGCTGTGATAAATTCACTGTACACTACCTACCTAGCACCAAACAGCAGAAATTTGGTGCAGACCAAAACACAAATAAAGTGAATACAAAGTGATATTTGTCAGGTGGACCCCACCACCACCACCACCTGTCAGGACAAGCGGTTGTGGATGGATGGAATACTTTTTCTGAATCTAACTACTTCAAATTGGTATTTCGAAAGTGTTATATCATGACAGAATTTAAGTACAGGCCCTCACACTAAGAGCTGAAATGATTTGGTTAATCATATATGAAATGTCAGACATTTGTGAAAATACTCCTTAGATTATATTTCTTTATATTTGTGTATATATGCTGTATGTGTGTGTAGCCCTGTGTTGTTCAATCATAAAAAATGGCATTGATACTTTTTTAATATTTTGTTGATCTTATTTTATCACACTGAAAATAATTAAAATGCTATTACTGGTGTTACGGTTCTCAATTCCTTTTGTCAGACAGTGACTTGATGTTGGGCAGTTGCCTATTTACGTCACAGGGTGGTACTGTTGCGCTGCCTGTTCTGCAGTTGATCTGGTGATTCGCTCTGTTTATCCCTTCCAGGGCACCGTAGTGTTGGGATTTGCTCCGTGTAGGACGCCATGTTTTTCAAAGTTTATTTTCGCTTGCTCCGCAAGGTAAGCATTGGATCAGTATCCTACATTATGTCTAAACGTTAGCACTAAAACCACCCATCCTGTTCACTGGTTCATGTGTACATGTTGGGTGAAAGTCCGCCATGTGTTTCAGTGATAATTGGCCGTGTTTTTAACAGTTTGTGAGTGAGTTTGTGACACAGTGAGGTGTGGCTATGAACGTGGCTAGCATGCTGTATATGAGTAGACAATTGACTGTAATCTAGACAGGATGGAGCATTCATTTTTTGTGTCTACCTAGTTGATAATTTGAGAATGTAATGTTATGTTGATCATTTGTTCTTTTCAGAATGTTGTATGTAATTAAATTAGACTGATATTTATTTTCATGTGACGTATAATTTTTTCTATTTTTTGCTGGGTAAGAAATTGTAAAATAAAACCACTTGATGATATGGTAAAGACTGGCTTTGTAGACAGGGGATACATATTTTGGCAGACTGAAAATACAGCCTGACAGAATGTGTGTCCCCACATAATGGGGGATACATATTTTGACAGACTGACTGAACAAGTCTTCATAATGAAAACATGTCCTTACAGAAGAAAGGAAAACATATTATTGCATTCGTGCAATAAACCTTGACAACAAGCACTGAAGAATAAAAACATTTATTTTGATACATGAGCCATGTAAAACTTTTTAAAGTCTCCTTGACAGAACAGCAGTAATCACACGACAAATTATACAATCCACATATTGCTATATTTCATTATTTCATTGAGCATAGTAACGTCCATCTTTACTGTACTCTACTGTTCACCTTTACTGTTTACAGTTCAAATTAAACAGCCCTGACTCATTTAAAACTGGTTTACAGCTAAATCCTGTTCTGTATCACATAAAAGACAGAAGCACGTGACAAAACAGAACAAACAGAAGATACAGTAACACACAAATTACTACGTACTTTGCTGTATCAATTCAAAGATTTCATGAGATGATCACAAAGTAACGATGGGCTTGTCCTTTGCCACAACTCGTTGCATTCATGCCAAATTTGCCAGTGAGACAAAACTATCAGGTTATTTCTGTGTTTTTGGAATGTTTCTTTTTTTTCATCCCAGAGGAATTATACATTTGCTTGTCCTATATTATGTTTTTGCCATGCAATGTTTTGTGTCACCGTGTTTTTCACTTTAACACTTTGTGTGCATACTTATGTTCCAGGAGTTTGCTGTTGCGTGTAAAATACAGAGTGGCAAGTGTGTTATCACCATTAAGGTAAGCTGCTTCCATGTGATGTAGCTTAAGTATGACTATAAAAATATTGGTTCTTTCTTTGTCAGAACAGGCTATTGGCAACATATACTCAGGCCTAGAATGAGGTCATTTTTAGGAGAAGTCACTTTGGCCTATGATGAATTCAAATTTATTGGGGCTTTCTGGCCACATTGTAGGGCACAAAAGTGCACAAACAGTAGGTGGTAATTACACTGTATATAGATGAAACAGTTTTAGCTGATAATTAGCTAGATGAGCTACTGTAAATAACCAACAAAAACACCCATTATTAGACTGTAAACCATTAATCAAACCAATGAATAAATGCAGTCAATCAGACAATTTAAAAGCTAATTTTATGTTTCACTAGTATAAAAGTATCAGTTCTTTTTGTTGTGTTGTGTACCTTCAGTAGTGAGTGACAGATAAACACACACAAAGGTCAACCATTTATTGCATACTGCAGTTAGAAACTGACAATAATTAGCTGATAATTAACCTGATCAGCCACAAAGTAATTGATAGACAAATTATTAAACCATTAACCAACCAACATGATTAGACCAACTGTATGATTAGAATTGTGTCGATTGCAGTGTCCATGGCCAATTCCACTCTATTTAAAGTCTGACCCTAGCAACATCTCAGTGAAAGCCATGTATCTCTCCTCTGAATATCTGGAGCGGTACTCACAAACATTCTAAAAAATGAAAAAAAAGGAGGAGGGACAGAAATTTTTATCTTGGTGAGGAGGTGTGGTTGACGCTGTTGCTGGGTATGACTTATTCTTTTAAAACGTGTGATTGGTTGATCCAAAAAATAGGACAGATAGAATTTAGTCTCTATTAGGGCTGAACAATTAATCAAAATTTTGTCACAATTTCAATATGTTCTGCTGCAATTTTCAAATCACAGGATGCACAACATTTTTTAAAGGCAAAATTAAGGTCAAAATACCATTTTAAATAAATATTGTGGTGCTGCAGAGGTGTACTGGCCAACACATCATTCTCTAGTTTAGTGCAGATCCCTGAAAATAACACACCATAATCATTTTAATGTGTTTTTCAACTGAGAATAATGTAAAAAATATCCTTTCCTCCAATATTACAAATCCTATTGCAATAGCAAAATCAATCAAAATAATTGCAACTAGATATTTCTTAAAATTTGTTCAGCCCTAGCCCCTATTAAGACATGGTGTAATTATAAACACTATTTAACCCTCAATAACACCCATGGACATTTTTGTCCTTTTGGATTTTAATTTTTCCATCATTTTGGCTGTGTTAATGCATATTGCATACACTTTGGTCATGTTGTGTATTTTTGTGTTAATTTAGACACTTAAACTTCATATGCTATGATATCTCTAAAATAAACTGTGTAATGAAAATGCTCCCCAATTTACATCCAGAAGATATTTTTGTCCCCTTGACTAGTGGCAAAACTGCGATTTTTGATCCCATTGCCATTGGAGCATAAAAGCATGTTTGGGGTTTTTTTGGCTCTCATCCTGCAGTCTTCAAAGTTGTTTTTGTATGTCTGCTGTAAACTATACTTGATGTGAATGTGGACTTTAGAGAGAAATTAAATGTGAGCTTTGAGCTTTACTTGTAGTAAAGTTCAAAGTCCCTCAATAATCCACAGTCAAACATTCACTCATTCATCTCATTCATGTAAACAGACAGCTGCATGAAGGACACAGGTGCAAGAAAAACAGAAAAACACAAAGTCTGAGAGTCCATGAGTTTACACACACACAAAGTCTCTCTCTCTCTCTCTCTGTCTCTCTCTCTCTCTCTCTCTCTCTCTCTCTCTCTCTCTCTCTCTCTCTCTCTCTCTCTCTCTCTCTCTGTCTCTCTGACTCTCTCTGTGTGTGTAGCTGTTATCAGCGGTCAGTTTGTCTGCTGTGCACATGACGTGACCATCGTGCAGAACTCGTGTGTGACAATGACGGGCACAGAATCAGATATGTGACGCTGACCGGCCGGTCACCGGTCAGGGCAGGTCATGCTGAAAACCGGCCGGTTCTGGTCGATCGGTGCATCCCTAATATGTGCTGTACTTATTAAGGAATGCACAAGGGTTAAGATAATATCTTTTGAATAAATTGTAAGCCATACTGTAAAAGTAGCTTACAAAATATAGCAGTAGCTATTAGGGATGGGCATCAAGACCCGGTTTTACTTTAGAACCAGTTCCAAAATTACGATTACTCCAGAATCATTAAGAATTGAGATTTCCAATTCCACTATTGATTCCCATGTGCAAATTTAATGCGTCTGAAGTCACAGACTCAAACTTTTCCCGACTTGGTTTTTGTTTTCTCTGCACCTGGGTCCTTGATACACATGTATGCATTACACGGAGTGCACGTGTGATTGATGTTATCGAGTGGCTTTGAACTTACCTACATCAGCATTAAGCTCACATTGTATTTCTGTGGTTCACATCCACATGAAGCAGAGTGAATGCAAACATGCAATGAGGACCACTAACTCATATAGTTTTACCCCTACAAAGATGCACACATGTACACACACTCACGCACACACACCACATAGGTGAGGGAAGTACCCATCACCTGTTCAGGCCCAGATTCTTTAACTTGCTGATGAGCCTGAAGGGCCCTATGGTGTTACACCCTGAACTGTAGTCCACAAACAGCACTCTCACATATGTAATATGATAAGTTTCTTTTTTTTCAATAACAGGACAAGCTGTGGCATGTAGCAAGAAAAAAGCACAGAAGAGGGGGCTATGCACCAGGGGCTATGCAGTAAGGACTTTAGTGTTGCATATGGGGCATGTGCACTACCAGGTAAGCAACTCGAGAGCCCCAAGATAAGGGATGGGCCTTGACACCCTGTTAACCCACTTAAGAACCAATTCCAAAAGTACAATTCCATCAATGGCTTTACACATATGCGTGTATTTTTGGCCCAAACCTACTGCTACATAGCCTTTCTCTACAATGTTGAACACAAATTGAAGCATTGCCATTACTTCTTAAGCGAATATAAAGAAATGGTAAAATAAAGCAGTGACCTAAAAGTATAAACAGCATAACAGGTGAGAAACTAAACTTGAATCCACAGTCATTCATTTAGAGGTTAGAAAGTATTGAGAGCCTAAGGTGATAGTTTACCCACAAATTAAATTTCTCCTGATATCTACTCATCCCTGTGCTGATGTGAGGATGGGTGAAGATCTCCAGTTCACAAAACACTCCTGGAGCTTCAGTGGAAAACAGTGTTGCGGCCAAACTTAGTACAATTGTAGTGAATGGTGACCAGTTTTAAAATGTAGAAAAAGAACACAAAAAACCCCACAAAATGTCTCCATACTCTTTGTGTGGTGTAACCCAAGTGTCCGTAAGCTGCAACCTTAAAATTTGACCCAAAAAGACGCCATATTTTTAGACTAAATGTCAACTGTAACCTCTCAGACCGGAGTTGCTTGCACACGCCTAAAGTGGGTACACAAGCTCTTGCCCAAGTGGCGCAACATGAGATATACAAGGTCTTGCGATACTTTCATACCTGTGTTTACATGCTACCTGGAAGCAACTCAGACAGAGCGAGATCTTCTCAGAAATAGTTACTTGTTATGCGTACAGTTGACTTTGCAAACTCTCAACCAAGAAGAAAATGGCCAAGGACTGATATAGAAGAGGAACATCATTTCTTTGCTGCAGCTACACCACTTGGGCAAGAGCTTGTGTACCTGCTTCAGGTGTGTGCACAGTTCCGGGCTGAGAGGCTACAGATGACATTTAGGCTAAAAACATGGTGTAAATGGCATGAGTGAAATTTCATTTTTGGGTGAACTATCACTTAAACACACACACTTCTTCAGACCACTGTCTCTGCTCTCCTGCACAGACAGGAGCTCAGTCTGACAACACACGCTAGCTTGAGGGCAAAGATGTGGGGTCAGAGATGCTGAGGTCGAGATATATTCCAAGCACAGTGTCTTGGACGAGAGTGATGCAGCGTGGCCCGGTGTGTTTTAGCCTTTAGTGATAATGGCCATAGAATGGTCAGTAAATTTCATAGAATGTTGTCTCCATCTAGATATGGTGTAATTACAAGTGAGTATTAAAGGACAACTTTTCCAGTATTCCAGTATTGAGGGAGGCAGATGCAGCTGGCAGCTGCAAAATAAGTACAACAGTATACATTGGACAAATGCGCCCCGTTGCATTGAAAGTGCTTTTTTTCACCACAGACCTGCTCAGATCGCCAGTTTTATCTCTGTCAACAGCATGCGAAGCGTCTGTCTTACCCTTCACTTGCTCCGGGCTGTGTGTAACAAAATCTCACGGGATCTTTGCTTGTTACCAGAAAAAAACAGAGGAGCCATGACTTGTAAAAGTCAGTTGGTTGTCCCATAGTACAGGTGAGAGTTTACTAGGCCGATTGAAGTGTCATGGCTAAATATTTACCTGATTTGGAGAATGTAGATGAGACCTTTGATTTCAGTGGCTGCCAGTACTTATTTGAGCCCGAGTATACGGATGAGGAGTTTGAGTTCCTACAAACAAAGAGCGGATGAGGATAGAGAGAGAGGGGCAACGGGCAGACGAGGGTGAAGCAGCTGCTGCATGTCTGTGAATCTGTGAAGACTGGTTGTGCTCCTGTGAATGCTGTGACTCTATGCCCACAGAGGAAGAATGTCTGTGTTGTAACAAGTGGGACCTGTTGCCCAGTATTTATGGTCTTGATGTGTCCAGGGATGATAGAGAAATTAGTCAACGCTGTGTAATGACTGTGGTGGGAAAATTATTCACCAAACTGGTCACTGTTGTTCCTCTTAGTTATTTCTGATGTTCTGTCAGGCACTAACTGGTTACTGGTCCTTGAACACACAGTTGTTCTCTCTTTGGAAGAACAACTTCTGATAACACAATCACATCCCGACTCTCCCGATAAGCACTTCAGGTCCATCCTGACCCAACCTCCTTCATCTCCTAACCCTGTAAAACAGATTTACATTCTTGACTCATTATCAGTTCCTTTTTCACTTTGTGTGTGACTGTGTACTGATCCTTTGCAAAGCTCGATTAAAACACCAGAAAGACAATCTTGGTCATTGGGGTCTGTCTTAATTTTCAGATTTTCCACCACACCACCTTGCAGGATTTCCGCCCTCTGACCAGCAGGGCAGTGCTGGATACCTTCTGTCATGTGCCCAAAATAAATTGGAGGCAACCAAAACCACATCGACCAAATGGTCAACTATCCATTGAGTAAGTATAAATAATATGTCTTCATGCATGTAATATCTGTACCTAGAATTATTTGACAGATGCGCCTTTTCTGTGGCATGCATTAGTTTGCCCTCAGACATTTCTAAATCATCTTAACCCTTTCCTTTCGTCCAGCCAGTACAGACTTGGAGCCTATCATGTGGTGCTGGAGTGGGCTGTCAGAGGAGAATGTCTTGTTTA
Organism: Lutjanus erythropterus; assembly: GCF_056507025.1. Taxonomy (NCBI): domain Eukaryota; kingdom Metazoa; phylum Chordata; class Actinopteri; order Lutjaniformes; family Lutjanidae; genus Lutjanus; species Lutjanus erythropterus. The sequence continues at coordinate 430,140 of NC_139324.1, read as the reverse complement.
TGGTAACAGAAGAGTGCTGCCAAGCTGGATCATCACTGCTATCAGAAGCAAGTACCCATTACCCACTGGCACTTACAGCAGGTTCAAGGAGGCACATGTTCAGAACACATCTACCGATGAATGACTTTTCAATAATTGTACTCTTGACTGCACTGCTGAGCAGTCTACAAACTGTTCCAGTCTTTAGAGACACTAGCAGATCCTGCATAAATCTTGCACACTATTTTTATATTATATACTATATTTACAGTACAAAATCATCCCCTCCATATATGCAGGGGTGGACAGTAAGAAAGTACATTTACTTGAGTACTGTACTTTACTTGAGTATTTGTTTTTCTGGAAACAAATATCGTACTCTTGTACGATTGTACCACATTTCTAGAAAGGTTGTCATTACTTTGAAGTCAGCTGTTGTTGTTTCTTCTTTTCTAAAATGCGACTGGCCCCATGCTGTGTTCCTCACAGAAGGAAACCAAGTACAGTACCCACTCTTAACTGGGATTGATGCAAAAACAGAAATGCGTCATCCAGGCACTCTGTAACAAGCCCAAGCAAGCACTCCCTCTTTCATTCCAACAAAACTCAGTAATGATGACGGCAGGAGAAAGACAAAATTAAATCTCAAGATGTTGTTAGAATTAGAAAAAGAGAAATAATTTCAGGTAGGCTTTTAATGTTGGATTGTTTTTATTTGGGTGAAAAATACCACACAATTATACTGCCCCTGAAGCCAGAAAGAAATCTCAGTTATATAACAGACTTGGAGAACTTCCTTGGCTTCAATCTGATTTTATGCTGTGATTTTAACAGTTACATCAGAAAAAATGACAATAGCTGTCCTTTTTGTTTTTGATTGCATTTCTATGCTGAAGTTGGTGGTTCTACACGTAAGTCAGAGCACCATTGTGGTGGTTTCAGAGAGTTTCAAGGTTCAAACAATAAGCAGTGTATATAGAAATGAACTTTGTAATGTGTACTTTTGGATACTTAAGGTTTTTTTATCATTCATTTTTTATTGGAACAATAACAAATAGGCTAAAAGCCAGTCTAGCAAATTGCCATTTTACATTTTAGGCTTATGTACCCCCAGCCCTCAACCTCTTTCCCTATCCCTTCTTGCCCCCTACCCCAGCTCCCCTCTAGCAACCAACAGGATAGATCAGAGCAGTCCTATTTAGACAGAAAGTCTTTCAAGTCAGATATCAGATTCATCAACATTAAAATTGTGTTTGGTCCTGCATCAATAATCCTTGCTGATGGTAGTTCAGGTAAGGAATGTCCAAAAAGCTCCAGAGCCAATTAATATTTGAGATATTGTGAGGAAGTTTCCAGCACTGGACTACAATCTTCTTGGCTGCAGTTAGGCCTGCCAGCCAGATTTTGCGTGCTTTAGCCGTGAGGGAGAGACAGGAATCGTCATTTAGAAGATGTACAGCAGGATGTACAGCATTGGTAATACCACCCCAATTCGTCCTGCCAGGGTATTAACAACTTTTGCCCAGAAATCTAGAATCCCTGCACATTTTCATACAACATGAATAAAGGAGCCAACAGTTCTGTGGGAACAGAAAGAACAGTATGGGTCAGGGGCTAGTCCTATTTGATGCCTAATTCTCGGTTTAAAGGGGAACTATTATGCTTTTCCTCTTTTTTGACCTATAAATGTTGTCACAATGTCGGATACTCATGTTAAACGATTCCAAAGCATCAGATAATGAGGTTCATGCATTTGGAAGTGAGCCCTGCAAGCTGTTTTGGATGGCTCTGCACGCTGTGTTTAACTGTCTTTTTTAACGATCTAGTAACATTGATGTTAATGCATGCCAGACTTACTTATATGGTCATACCCCGGCATATGCTCTAGGCCTGCCTGCTGCCCCGCTCTGCTTCGGAAGTTACATCGCTGTGCGCTGCTCTGCTGTCTACAACGATTTCACAGTGTTAGCACGTTGAGCAATGGCTCCTAGAAAATGTTTGTTCGGGTGTGAGGGAAAATTACCTTTGTTTAGCTTTCCTAAAGAGGCAAGCACCAGGCAGAAGTGGATAGAGTTGTTTTTTCCCGGCCAGCAAAAGAAAAATACCTCCTTTTTTTCTCTGTCTACAGTATGTCACAGGGGACTGTTTTGTCAACATGGGCCAGTATGAAGCTGGATTAGCCGGTAGCCGGGCTCGGCAGCGCTCGCCAGCCCTTTGGAAGTCCTCGGGAGTGCGACCAATCACAGTGGAGTGGGCTCGGCGGGAGGCGTACATGGAGCAGGGCCTGGGGGGTGGAGTAAATTACACAGACCGTTTTCGCGGGACACAGAAAATACAAGGAAGAGATGCAGTGAGAGGCACTGCGTCCCGAAGATCTACAGAGCTTTCTGTGCAGGCGATCGTGTGTAGCTGCTCTATAGGAGTCCAGAAATCAAATACAAAGGCCCGAAAAGGAATATAATAGGTCCCCTTTAAGGTATGCTCTGTGACAAAATTTCAAATGTATATATACTGATGGTTTGGGTTTTAGGAGGCATCAGGAACGTTATTCCAAATTACAACCCATTTCAGTTTTTGTTCCACCTCAGCTATGTCTCTCCCCCAAGCCAAGTAAGATTAATTTGTCATATATATAAGCCACTATTCATCTGGAGCACACTGTATCCAACTTACAATAGGATGTTCTTGTAAGGCTGATTCCCACTGAACATTATAGGCTTTACAAACTGACCCTAAAAGAGAATGTTTGTCAATATTGCCCCATTAATATCTTGTTGTAATACCTTTATCTTCCCAGGCTTTGTTAGTAAAAGGTTTCCCCCTAGATAAAAGGTGACCATTATTCCATAGTGGGGATGATTTACACCAGACACTTTTAACTTTGAGGAATTTTTCTGCCACTTTAAAGACTTGTAGCATATGAGTTAAAATCGGATGTATTCTCTTCTTGGGCTGGCAGTAGTGATCTTGGGAAAAGTGTACACTGCAGACCCGATGGTCTGCAAGATGCAGTGTCTGGACAGGAATGTTAGCATCAATTTGTAGCACAATTAGCCACAACTTCAGCATCTTTTTTTTTTTTTTTTTTTCTTTTGTAATCGATATAGTGAAACTCTCAACTGCACTCAGGGACACCCAACTCCACTCTGACCGGCTCTCAGTCATGGTTCCTTTGTTTTCTTCTGGCAACACACTAAGATCCCATGAGATTTTGTCACACACAGCCTGGAGCAAGTGAAGGTTAAGAGATGTGCTTTGCATGCTGTTAACAGAGTTAACAGAGTTTACACTGGTGATCTGAGCTGGTCTGTGGTGAAAAAAAAGCACTTTCAATGCATGAAGTTTTACAGGAGGCATTTGCCCCCATATATATTGTTGCAACTTGTTTCGCGACTGCTGGCTGCATCTGCATCCCTCAATACTGGACCAATTTCAAAATGAGTTGTCCCCATCAATCATGCACACACATACACATGGGGAAATTGGACCCAGGTTGAAAAATACTGAAGTTATCCTTTAAGAACTGAATACTTTGTAAGCCTAATTGTACTTCCTGTGTCCATGAATGCCATTTTGTGAGCCTGGCAGATGTGGGCATCCAGTGGAAATGAAATCAACTGTATCACCATGTAAGACTGTGAAAGCACTGTAATTGTGTGATCACTCTGCTGATGGAAAGTTGACCAAAGTCTCCCTGTTATGATCACTTTCATTTCTGGCATTGTTGTTATGGAAGATTTATCAGCCTTGTCTAGTTTTATTTTATCTTGTAAAGTACTTGGTAACATTAAAAAAAGTGGTACATAAAAAAAAGTTGATGAGCACATCTCTCATGAGATCGACCACAAATGTTATCCCCGCACAGTCCAATCCATAGTGTTTTACTAACTCACTGTCTACCATCAATTCTTTGTCATGTTCTCCTCTGCTTAAGAAACACTTAAGCCTCCTCCCTACTCTGACTGGAATCAAACCAGAGCCACTGCAGTAAGGATGCAGTTTTTGCATATGGAACATGCGTAATTACAGTTGAGCTAATGAGGAATCCGAACATAGATTGACTTGAGATTCTTTTCAAATCTATTCTAGACATGCAAAATTTAAAATATATCTCCTAACAGTGAGATAAGCTGGTATAAAGCACTTCATTTTCCACTCAGGGGTTAGAAGCTAGTTTCCACATTACAGACATTAAAAATCATGTCTTATGTATTGAATAACATTACAGCTTGATTTTTTTGGCTTCAATAACAGGGCAGACTGAAGAATGTGATAGGACAGGTGGCAGAGAGAGAACAGATGACATGCAGCACATGTCCAAGGGCTGGAATGAAACCCTCTGCACAAGGAGTCCGCCTTTGCAAATAAGGCATGTGTTCTACCAGGTGAGCGACCGGATCTTGATCTTGAAGAGGGGTCTATGTATCATCCCTCCCAAACTGTATTTAACTTTGATAATTAGGATAAACAAATATACAATATATCATTATATATCGATATATCAAACAAACAAACAATCAAACAAACAAACAAACAAACAAACAAAAAATAATAACAATGAAAAATCCACTTGCTTTTTTGGTCCATGTCCTCAAATCAGCAATTGGAATAGAAGTTAAACCAAAACCAGAAATGACTTTATTGTCACTTCAGGCATTGCTTATTCTGTCTCATTTCATTATAGCTAAAGGCACTGCTAAGATTTAACATATATTATTTGTTGAATTATGAATAAAACTATAGGCTAGATATTTATTTACATATTCTTTTTTAATTAATGAGTCTAAAAACTTTTCACCAATCCACTTGTGCCACAGACCCCTGTTTGAGAACCACTGCCCCAGAATATCTATACGAATTAAAAAAAAATCCATACCTCTTAGGGGTGTGCGATATGACGATATTAGATCGTGAAGGATTAGAACGTGTAGACGATCTGCCAAAGTGAGGAGATCGTATGGATCGTTCAGGGGTCCCTAACAGGCGGACCCACACGCCGTCCTATACGGACCCGGACCTATAACCAATAAACTATTAAGAGATTTTAAATTTTGACGGGACGCTTCTATTTTAACTGGCACAGTTTTTCTAGTCTTTCCGGCGCTGGTTTATCTGATCAGGAAACACACAGACCAACTGCAGAGAAGCTGCGTGTGCGTGTTAATGACGGAGTTTATTACAACAGAAACTAACGTGATGGTTAATGACATCGACATCAACCAGATGCTCTTATAAAATTAAACAATTGTCTATACGTAAAACAGGAGAGTCTGTGTTTCTCTGTGAGAAACTTTCAGATCTTCTCACAGCAGAGTGAACAGGTAAGGGAGGAGAGGAGGACAGACTGATCACTAATCAATCGCGGATGCCGTCGTCCTCTCGGACGGATTAAAAAATAGAAATGACAAAATTGGTGACAAACCAAACCTGGGTGTCCACACAAATAAAGTCTTTGTGTGAAACACTGCAGAGTGTAACACCGTGCTGTTTACAGACAGTCTGCTGTCTGTAGTTTGACAGAGAGACAGAGAGGGTCGTGTCTAGAAGGGAACCCTAGATCTGCGAAAGAACGCGCGAGTTTGATTATTTTAGTAGAAATAACGGGCACAAATCTCGCGAGAGTTGCGCAAATAAATAGTTACCTTCTAGACACGAGCGAAAAAGGTGCGCAGCTCCAAAAATAGAAAATCATGTCGCGGTGCAGATGTTTTTAATGTGGCGGGCCGCCATAAATAAAACACTATTCACTGATCCACAGAGAGTCACTGAAACACTGATCACTGACCTGCTGTGATGAAAAAAATACTCAGATTCTTTACTTAGGTATTTTTACAGTGTGGTATTAGTGTTTTTACTTAATTACAATTTAAAAACCTTGCATGTTATTGTTTCCTTTTTTGAAAAATCAACATTTTTATTGCTGTTGTTGTACTTTAATGGTATTCTTGTTGGTATTTTTTTTATTACTAAATACAGACCTGCAAACTCATAAGAGGAGAAAAAGGTGGCATGTTGGTAAACCAGTCCCCTGTTGGGGGTCTGGGAGCGTCTGTCCTGCTCCGGAAGAAAAATGTTGTGATTTTAACATGTTAACAAAACATTCTGGTGGCTGTTTCAGTTAAAAGAGTTAGTAACATCTTCTGTTTGTGGTTCCTGCAGACATTACTACCTTTACTTTTACCTTTGTGCTTGAAAAAAAAGTAGAAAGTAAAGTAAAAACAGTAAATGTAAATCTAAATACATAGCATAATACATAATACAAATACATGTAAGATCGTGATAAAATCGAAATCGTGATTTTCTAATAAAAAAATCGTGATATGATATTTTTGCCATATCGCCCAACCCTAATTCCTCTAAAACTTTGTAGGTGGCGGGAAATGGTAGTTGTATCTGTCTGACCCTTGAATAAAGAATTCTTATTTTTTTTCCTTTACATGTTTGGTATTCTGCAAAAAAGCCAGAGTTTGCAGTGTTTTTATACATTTCTGCCCAGCCTTTCTTTTATAGCACCACAGCATAAGGTGTGTGATGTATGTAATTCCTTGAGCTCATTAAACATATACTCCCTCTTGTGGCATAAAGGGACAACAACTTCTGTCTTAAGATGTGCTGTGCCTCAGGTTATTTATATATTTACTGGGTAAAAATTACAGATTTATCTTTTAGAGAAGAAATGGACACTTCTGTTAATCCTTAAGTAGACATTTCTGTAAAATTAAAGCACATCTAGAGCAGCATTTGCTGAAAATTTCTTCACCGCTTTAAAGTTCTAATCAAATATCAAATCTGTACAATTTATATGGGCAGTTTCTTTGAAAGTGAAACGTAAATGGTGACTTACAACCACTTACATTTTCTGGTAAATACAATTGTATTTTCTTCCACGGTTTAGACCAACATCATGTTCTAATAATCTAAAATGAAAGACACCAGATTCGACCACCACAACAGAGTTCAAGGTCACTTGCTAGACTCTTCCATTCTGGTGGAACGATTGTCAGAGTCGCTCAGTCAGACTTGAACTTTGCTTCATGGGACTTATTTGTGTTGTTCTCTCATAACTAGATCCTTGCTTGTGTGTTGTATCAGCTCTCAGATGTACGTGACTTTAGATAAAAATGTCTGCTAAATTAAATTGTAAATTGTAAGTTGTGATGAAATAAATCTTTACACAGCGAATACAGCATCATGGTCCAATAAATCCACCACAATATAAAAATATTTTATGTCTACATCTGCTAGTGGGCCATCACAACGAGATGAGGAAAGATAATATATTAGTTCAGTCCAAGAGAATCTTGATATTGCCAACAAACTGCCAACTATTTTGATAATCTGTTAATTGCTTTGAGTAATTTTTAAGAAAAAAAAAGTCAAAATTCTCTGATGCACTTTCTCAAATGTGAGGGTTGTTGTTGTGGTTTCTTTAACCCTTTATTACAGTTTACTAAATATCTTTGGGTTGTGGACAAAATAAAACATATGAGAGCATAACTGTGCACTTCGGGAGACACTAAACAAAAACCTTTTTTTTTCACCATTTTCTGGCACTTCATAGACAAAACAACTACTTGATTAATTGAGAAGATATAATCAGCATTAATCAACAATGGAAATAACCTTTAGTTGCAACCCTAGTTTTAAACTTTGAAACAAGTGGAACTGTCAAAACGGAAAGAAAAACAACCGTGCAAGCATGAGACTATTTACACCATCACTACAGAACATCTCGGTGTTAGTGCCATTTTCTTGAACAGGACATGTAATGTTCTTTGAGTTGGGTTATCTTATTCATTCAAGTGCTAAGTAATGGTTGTGGGACAAACTTAAATTGGCATGTTTCTGCAGCAATCCTTTCTTGTATCTTGCATTCATACATGACAACAATATTTCATGTAAAACTACAAAGAAAATGGTATAATCAGAGGTTGATACATATATATATATATATTTATATGTGTATATATATATGTATATATATATGTGTATATATATGTATATATATGTATATATATATATATATATATATATATATATATATATATATATATATATATATATATATATATATATATATATATATATATATATGTATATATATATATTTCTAATGGAGCCCCAGTATAAAGTGTTTGCAGGCCAAGATGATGTCTAAATTGAATCCATATTTTAATACTGGAGGACACTATCATAGTATAACAGTCAGTATAACAAGAAATAGAAGAATACAAGGGTGAGTACTGGAAGGCTTTTAGTGATACCGGGTGAACAGAATTTGACTCCAAAATTAACCATGACGGAGGGACCTCAGTATCCCCATATTTGACCCAGTAGTTCAAATTTCATATGTTTGTTGCCCAATAATAGTACAGGAAGTTTGGTAACACCATTCCGCCCTGAGCTTTGGGCCTCTGTAAAACTTGTCGACGTAACCTTGGAGACTTCTTATTCCAAACAAAACCGAGAATAAGACTGTCCACTTTATGGAAAAATGAAAGAGGAAGAAATATTGGAATACATTGGAATAACTATAAAAAGTGCGGGAAAACATTCATTTTAATTGCATTGATTCTGGCAGCTACAGAAAGACTTAGTAGGGAGCACCGCTCAAAATCCTGTTTAATTTGTGTGAGCAGCAAGAACTTATATATATGCAACATTCTATATACTGTCTATTTGTCTGAGCCAGGAAAATATAACTCATAGCACATAAATTAAGCACATATGAAGACAAAGAGTTGTTGTCCGTTTATGACACGTTTATGAAATATACCCTTAAGTGTGCCCTTTCTATATTTTAAACCAAAATTGAAAAAAGGTCATTTTTACATCTAAAATACTTGAAAGATTACATTCTAATTAAAGAATCGATGAATCTGAAATAATTTATATGAAAATTCTTACTACTAGTCCAACACGCATAAACCAGTATAAACCAGCATAAGGGAGTATTTTGTTTTGATATGATGTAAATATCTTTAATACATGTTTGTAATCTCCAAACATTAACTCTGTGTTTACCTTCATAGTTCAAAAAATAGTATTTTGTCTCTTATAATGTGTCCTGAAAACTGAAGAAACTCAGCCCTTTGCCTTTATATTTATCAAAGTTAATAGATTGCTTAGGATGGTTGGTTAGGATGTAATCTATAAAATTATTTTGGATTTAAAGATGAGCAATTTCACATTTTAGTTTATTATTTATAGGATATATTCCCTACTATGGTATGAAGGGGCAACACTCATGTCTTCATATATGCTATGCCTGAGTTTGATTCTCCTGGCTCTTATTTTGATAGAGCTTATTTAACTTCTGGGTCAACTGTCTGCCTTTCTGCTGTTTTCAAGTCAACAAGTAAGAAATAAAATTACACCAAAACTGATCCCTTTTTTTAGTATCATTATTTAGATCTTTACTCTTGTTTTTATGTCTGCTGGCAAAAAAAAAGAAAATTAGCTCTCTTTACCCATTTTTGTTTTCTGGTTCAAAGCACTAACTTGAGGGTATACTCCCTCTTGTGGCAAAAACAGGCAATAACTCAGGGTTTCATCTGTACAATGTGTGAGTATACCTATGAATTGCTGGCTAAAAATTACACATTTATTTTTCAGAGAGGAAACTAGTGCCCAGTGACTGTTTAGCTATCTCTGTTACATCTGAACATAAAACAATAAGTCCCTGAGTAAATGGGACAACACAACCTTCAAATACTATTTCTGTATTTGCTTTTAACTAATATCTTGCCTTTAACTTATAATATTTGTGCCTTTAGTGATGCTTCATTGCCTAACTGACACAAGCCATATATATTATATATATTAATATATTGTTTATTTAATGTAATTTCATTGTAGTTGAAGGCAAACACAGAATTAATGTTTGAAGGTTGCAATGTCCTGTTTGCTAAAACATACATGTATTGTTTTCCATTGTGATATGACTGACAGGAAGACTTGACACAGAAGTTAAAGTAACTTTATGAAAATAAAAAATATATATCAATATAATAAATATTCATTGGATATTGTTTAAAGGCAAATACAAAATTAATATTTGAAGGTTGTAATGTCCTAAAGCAGTAGTTCCCCCAAAAATGAAAATTCACTGAGTGAAGATCTCCAGTTCACAAAACACTCAGCCGCAGCCAGATCCAGTACAATTGAAGTGAACAGTGACCAATTTTAAAATGTTAAAAGAATACACACAAAAACCCCCAACAAAATGTCTCATACTGCTCATGTGGTGTAATCCAAGTGTCCGTAAGTCGCAACATTAAAATTTGACCCAAAAAGACGCCATTTACACCATGTTTTTAGCCTAAATGTCAAGTGTAGCCTCTCAGACTGTAGCTGCTTGCACAGAGATAACTGAACAGTCATTGGACACCAGATTCCTCCTTGAAAAATAAATATGTAATGTTTAACCAGTAATTCTTAGGTATACTCACACAATGTACAGATGAAACCCCAAATTGTTGCCTATTTATGCCACAAGAGGGAGTATACCCTCAAGTTAGTGCTTTTAAGCCAGCAAAGAAAAATTGGTAAAGGGAGCTAATTTTCTATTTTTACTGGTGTTATCTTATTTCTTACTTGTTGACTTGAAAACCGTTGAAAGGCAGACATCTGACCTGGAAGTTAAATTAGTTCTATCAAAATAGGAGCCAGGAGAATCAAGCTTATGAAGAGAAGAGTGTTGCCCCTCAATACTACAGGAGGGAATATATGCTTCAAAGTGTGCCCTTTTTGGGTTTTAGCTTTAAACCTATGGAGCTATATTGGGGCCAGATGTTTTGAACTTGAAAAATAAAATTTGAAACTGTTTTGATCTTGAATTTTGAAAAATACATCAGTGTATTCAAAATAAAAATAAGTGTTCAAAAAAAAATTTCAGGTTAAATATAATTATGATTCACTCTGGTAATTATTTTGATATTTGAGATCCTATTTCTTTCTGTTACAAATTTTATCTTTTCAGATTCGAATATTATTTTTTATAGTTTCAAATCTTTTTTTCACTTTCGGATCTTTCTGTTTCAGTTTCAGATCTTTTCTTTTCAGTTTCAGAATTTGGTATGTACTCCTTACAGCAGTGGTTCCCAACCTTGGGTCAGGACCTCAAAATGGGTTTGACAGATACTTAAATAAATAATTGCTAAATTAAAATTAAATTAATCTTTATAATGTTAAAAACACAACCTCAGCCGCTCAATTAAATATGGTGGGTTAAGAGAGAGCATTATAATATATGTTTTAACCAGATATTGCCTATATTTGATCACGAGCCAAAGAAGCCTGGGAACCACTGCTGTAAGGAGTACGATTCACAAACACTAGCTGATAGCATCAGGCCTAGGGGTGTGAATCTCACTGACTGAGACGATTCGATACGTATCTCGATACATGTTCAACAATACGATATATTTTATAAATCTTTAAGCGGCCAACGATTCGGTTCGATACGATTCAATTCTGATACGATACGATACAATACGATACGATGCAATACAAGACAATGCAATGTGTCAGTCTTTACATTTTGATTCAATTAATGCTATGTTTGTAGAGTGCTGTTAGTTGCCAAAAATCATGATAGTTTTACTAAATATAGTAACAGTAGAGACAGAGAGGGAGACTTTACAGTGATGTTTATATCTTATTATGAGTCTCATGTGTAAATGAGATAAATGAGAAACTTTAGAACTGTTTAAAATATCAGTATTTTTGCAGTAAGATGATCTGCTGCTCTGTTTCATTTGAAGAGTGGTGTGGTTTTGATTAGTGTGGAGGAACAGTGATGCTCTGCATTACCTGTTCTCACAGTGACATGACGTCTCTGTGGGTCAGACTCGTGGCTCTGTGCTTTTTCACTCACAAAAACAAGCGCTCCCTCCTCCCTCTCCTGTGGCTCCTCTTCATTTGCTCATAACAGACGGTGCTGAAAACAGTGACAGAACTGACATTGTACCGCGTCGCATCACCAAACTTTCATAAGACTCAAGTGTAGAATAAGTTTGGGTTTTATAAGAAAGATGAGAAATGCTGCTGCAAATCATTTATGCAAAATGTGAAAGTAACCGTATATTAAAAAATAAAGCCAGTAGGACATAGTATTCATTGGATTTTAGTCAAAAGCAGATACAGAATTAATATTTTAAGATTGTAATATCCCGTTAACTCAAAAACGTATTGCTTTACTCCCTGAAAAATCAATAATTAATTTCCTACCAGTAATTCATAGGTGTATTCAGACATTGCACACATGTAACCCTGAGTTGTTGCCAATCCATGCCACAAGAGGGAGTATGCCTTTAAGTGAGTGAGTGAGTGAGTGAGTGAGTTGCCAATCCATGCCACAAGAGGGAGTATGCCTTTAAGTGAGTGGGTAAAGAGAGCAGTTTTTATTTTTTGCTGGCAGAAATAAAAACAAGACAGGTTTGTAAGTTTACATTCATGAATATGGAATTTACACAGTAGTAATATTAGATTAATAAAAAAATCTTTTTCTCTATACTCAACACTTCCTCACCATCACCTGACTTACACTTATCACAAGTAGAAGAGACAGAATGAATGACTTTAAACTGAATAATATAAAAAAAAAAAAAAGTCATCCTTTAGACATTTGATAGGTGGATTTGGCTTTGAAAATAAAAAGGCCATTAAAGAGGCTCCAGTGAGTAAGACTGCATTACAAGACTCAATCTCAGGCCATCTGATACAGACACTGCTCTTCTGTCTAGCAGCAGAATGATGAGAAAACCCATGAACTGGCATTGCAGGCCCAGTAATAATGTTGGAAGACAAGAAGGCCCTGGCCACCTTCGTTAGCCCAAATGAAGGGCATATTTTAAAGAACGAAGATGTAAGAAAAATCGGGACATGTTGAAAGAGAGAAATAAATTTGGGGAGTACTAGCATCCTAATAATATTAACGCATCCGATTAAAGAAAGAACGAGAAATTTCCATTTATCTATCATAGTTTTAGTCCCCAAATCCAAAAAATTAAGTTTAAAAAGAAATTTAGGGTTTCTAGTGATATTAATTCCGAGATACACAAGGTGTTCATTGGAAAGTCTGAAGGGTAGATTGCCGAGAAAGCCAGTGTCGAGACCATGAGAGAAGGGCATGAACAAACATTTTCCCCAGTTAACACTAAAAGATCTAAAAACATCCCTGTTTCCCCTTTTTGATATAATAAACAGCTTTTGGCAGCTTTCTGGGTTTAGAGACAAGATTATATCACCTGCGCACAGACCAATGGTACAATGAGATGTGCCGCAACTTATACCAGTGATTTGGGGACTGGCTCTAATAGAAATGGCCAGAGGCTCGAGAGTCAGCGCAAAGAGCATTGGGGAGAGGCAGCAACCCTGCCTGGGGGAGACCTGTCATGATTAGTCAAAATGGAGGATTTGGGGCAAGAATAGTAGCAAACATGTACTTCCATTCAATTTGATCAAATGCCTGTTGGGCGTCCAGGGAGATAACTGCCAAGTAAGGCAACTTAGTAGAGTAAATTATATCTATCTGGAATAAACTCTGTTTCAGTACTGAAAACAGCCACTAACAAAAACTGCTGTAAAAATATATCAGATAAATATTTTTTCAACTTTTTTTTTGCATAAATATGTTAATTAACCTCAGTTCTGGTCAAAACTACTAAATATTTAAATATTTTTAAAATTGTAATATTTTAAATGCCAATTTTATAAGCTCTGTCACTGACGCCAACAAAATGAAACAGAAAACCAACCATGCACCCTCAATATGCATTTGGTTTTCTGAGTTTTGTTTTTTCAGGGAAAATGAAAACTAGTATTACTGAAACATTTAGAATTTTTTTTATACTTGCTTTATGACCAGCATTTCATTCATAGGCCTATAGTGGGTAAATGGTGTCATGAGGTGGTCAACATTAAAAACTAATTTGACCGCTTCCTTACAGACCAGAATGCATCTTTTTATACTGTAATGGCTGTGCGATCAAAAAATGTGGTTATAATGGAAGTCGATGGGGAAATTTCATCCACCAACAGTATGAAAAGGAGAAAAAGTTCAAATCTGATGGTGCACAAAAACTAATAATGCATCAAAGTCAATGTTGTACTTCTGATGCTACTGATGCTGCACAAATAGTTTTATTACTTTGTGAAAGCCTTAAAACTTACAATAACACACAACATTTTTCACTTTTATTTCATTTATTATTTGCAGGAAAAGATTAAAAATAATGTAATAAAATCAGTTAGAATTAAACAGCTCTGACTCACTTAAAACTGGTTTACAGCTAATTCCTGTTCTGCATCACGTAAAAGACAAAATCATATAACAAAACGGAACAAACAAAAGATCCACTACCACAGAAATTACTACATACTTTGTTGTATCAATTCAAAGATTTCATGAGATGATCACAAAGTAACGATGGGATTGTCCTTTGCCAGTGGTTATTTCTCTGTGTTTTTTGAATGTTTTTTTTTTTTTTTTTTTTATTCCAGAGGAATTATACAATTGCTTGTCCTATATTATGTTTTTGGCATGCAGTGTTTTGTGTCACCATGTTTTTCACTTTAACACTCAGTGTGTATACTTGTGTTACAAGACTTTGCTGCTGGGTGTAAAATACAGAGTGGCAAGTGTGTTATCACTATTAAGGTAAGCTGCTTCCATGTGGTATAGCGTAATAGGAGTATGACTATAAAAGTATTGGTTCTTTCTTTGTCAGACCTGGACCCCGTTTCCCAGAGCCTTCGTAGCGCTACGTGCATCGTAAGTTGTATTTCAAGGTTGTCCCAACTCTGGGAAACAGCCCGTAACCTTAAACCATTAATCAAACCACTAAATAAATGCAGTCAATCAGACAACCTAAAAACTCATTTTATATTTCAGTATTATAAAAATATCGGGTTTTTATTGTGTTGTGTACTTTCAGTAGTGAGTGACAGGTAAACACACACAAAGGGCAACCATTTATTGTATACTGCAGTTAGAAACTGACAATAATTAGCTGATAATTAACCTGATCAGCCACAAAGTAATTGATACACAAATTATTAAACCATTAACCAACCAACATTATTAGACCAACTGTATGATTAGAATTGTATAGATTGCAGTGTCCATGGCCAGTTCCATTCTATTTAAAGTCTGACCTTTGCTAATTCAAATTTTCTTTCTTTGTAAGACCTGTAATCGGCAGTATACAAAAACATTTTTGGAAAATTTAATTGTACATTCATAATAAATCACTGGCAATGAAATCTTTTACATTTTCTTCAAAAGTGCTCCGGGTCACTCTTAGCCCCAGTCTTATCAAGTTTATATACCAGAGGAAGCGCAATCTCTTGTGATGGTAGGCAGATGTAAACAAAACAGAGGCTGACTTCATGCAACAGTTTGCTGTAGTAATGCTTAGCAGTGAGAAAACAAAAAACAAAAGAAGAAACCTGAAGAAGTCTGGATGATGTTTGGAGATGTTTGCTGATATAAACATCCAGAGTTGCAAAGTCGGACAGATGAATGTAAAACTGTGACAGAATAAGCTGATATGTATTCACTCGACTGGAGAAATGTGCCCACATTAAGAACTTACACGGACATAAATCTGCAAGCCAAACTGCTGCTGCTAGCATTACTAACATTAGCCACATTGTGTGTCAGGCTGGCAGCTAACATTAGCTCTGGGTCCTTTACCCGCAGACACTGTGACCCTCTGGTCTGAAAAGGTGAAGCGTTTAGTGAGTTGTTGTCATGTTTTGTACAGCAATGTGTGAGGCTTGTATTGCACAGCGCAAAATAACGTGCATTTCAGCGGCATTTAAAGTACGATTTTGCGATTGTAGACTGTGATTAACGTCTTCAAATGGCTCTTAATAAACACAGTATTTTTTTCAGACAGTGTTTAACATTATAAATCAATAAATTCTACTACATTTCAGCAGCTTTCTGAGTGTTTTCTTAGTGTTAGACCAGTCGATTAGTCTAAATTCAATTTTGCATAGGAAAAATACATTACATTGTTTCTCCAACCAAACATGTATAAAGAAATCACTACAGTTTCAAATAGGACTTCCATTTTTTTCAGGGAAAAGGTCAATCGTTCCATAGTATAAATGTCATTAACTATTTCTATCCACTCAAAGGTTTTAGGAGGTTCTGTGCTCAACCATTTTCTGGTTATTGCTTTTCTTTACTACGTTATATGTTTTTGAAAGTTGTTGAAAGGTATCTAAGCCTCTATTGGAGGATATCATACAGTATGAGGTCATGCCGCATTTGTCCAGAGTTTAAATCTGTTTTCAAATTTAGCCGGTGTGAATTCTGTGTCATACGCCACCCAGTGTAATATTTGTGCATTCCTCTCGAAGTTCAGGTCTTTAAATTCTTTATGCCAAATGTTTAAGGGGACTGCAGTCCATTTAGATAATTTGTCTAAATATTTCTTCTGAAGGGATTTTTCCCCAAATATAGATTGAAGAGGTATGTTTGTTTGAGTTTGTTCTATGTCTTTCCGTTGCGCATCATATGTAGGATCACACAGAAAACGTAACTGTGCTGCTTTGTAATAATCTTCTAAGCAGGCTGAAGCCCTTCCTCCTCTGTCCTTGGGCAATTGTAATGTTTGAAATCGAATCCTGGGTCTTTGCTTTCCCCAAATGAAGTTTGAAATCATTCTGTTCCACTCACTGAATTGCTTGGGAGGGACATCAACAGGCAATGACTGAAAAAGGTAGAGCAGCCTGGGTATTATATTTATCTTTATAACGTCTATTCGATTATACGTGTTCATTGGTAATAATGACCAGCGATTTAAATCGGCCTTAATATCCGCTGTTATATGAGTATAGTTATGTTCATAGATGGCAGTTAGATCTGTAGGTATTTGTACTCCCAGGTATTTAATTATGTCACCCTTCCATTTAAAATGACATAATCTGTAAACTTTTTCTTGTGGTTCATAGTAAAAAGTTTGGGTTTTCTGTAAGTTCAATTTGTACCCGGAGTATGAACCAAATACTTAAAGAAGAGATAGTAATTTAGGCAAGCTTTCATTAGGGTTGGTAAGCGTCACAAGAATGTCATCTGCGTACAGACAGGCTTTGTGTTGTGTATCTCCAATCAATATGCCTGTTACGTCATTATCTTCTCCGATTTCCTGTGCTAGTGACTCAATAAAGAGGGCGAAAAGTGTAGGGCTGAGGGGGCATCCCTGACGACATCCCCTCTCAAGAGACGCTGTTTTAGATAAATTCCCATTTATTTTAATTCTGGCTGTGGGAGAGCAATGAAGGTGAAGATTTCAGGCATCCAACTACCTGGCTGTTAAAACCAAATCGTCTAAGAACCAAGTATAAATATTCCCATCGAACAGAATCAAAAGCTTTCTCGATAATAGATTCTCTATCCACTGTTTCTCATATACTCAATGAGGTGGAAGCCCGCCTTACATTGTCCTGGGTCTGCCTGTTTTTTACAAAACCAGTTTGGTCTGTATCTGTCAAATCCTGGATTATATTTTCCTCCATATTTAAAACAGATATGGGTCTGTAAGAACTAGACTTATATTTACCCGTGTTAGGAATTACTAAAATTACTGCTTGTGTCCAGGACGATGGAGTCTCCCCCCCGCGAAGAACATAATTAAAACATTCCTTAAGAACTGGTATTATAATCTCTCTAAAGGTTTAATACCATTCCAATGGGTGTTTATTCTCCAAAGACTTTAAGTTTTCAGTCAAATCCTTGTTTCTCTTTTTCCTTCTTCTTCTGAGCTGACCACATGATAAGTTTACCTCTTATAACAGCTTTTGCAGCGTCCCACAGTGTACTGGGAGACACTGTGCCATTGTCATTATGGGTCATGTATTCTTGAAATTCTCCCTTTTTGTATTTCTGACATTGAGGATCATTCAAAAGATTAGTGTTAAATGTCCACAATGTGTCTTTGGGCTTGCTGTCAAAATGCAGTGTTAAATATACCCCTGCATGATCAGAGATGCCCCTTACCCCAATGTTACATTTGGTAATCCTGTGGTGATCTGAATTAAACATAAAAAAATAATCAATTCTTGAATATACAGAATGAGCATGAGAAAAAAAAAGTAAAGCATCTATCAAGTGGGTGTAGCTCCCTCCACACATGTACCATACCAAATTATTTAAGCAATTTTTTGATGTATACTGCTTCAGGTCTTATTATTTTTTTGTTTTGTTTTGTTTGTCCCTGTCCATGGAGGGATAAAGTTGGATATTCCAGTCTCCCCCACATACCAACACACCTGACACTATATTACACACCAGATATAAGATTAAAAACTTTTTTGATCAGCTGTTTATTATTTCCTGGTGGTCTGTAAACATTCAATAATGTAACTTGTTTGTGGTCAATTAAACCTTTGACCATTAAGTAGTGCCCTTCTTTATCGTTGATCTGTGAGGAGAGCTGGAAGTTTACTTTGTTTGAAATTAGTATCGCTACAGTGCAGTGCGCTATTAGAAGCTTCAATTGACTTAACTATTGAAGATTTTAGTGCGTTTTGGCCTTAATGTTAAATTGAGCAGGTCAGTATGCTCATCTGTGCCTGATGGACTTGGGTTTGTCATGTAATTATTTGAGCATGTATTTTCATGCCAAATGCAGTGCCTCTGAGGGTTTCTGGGCATATTTGTCATTTAGGTTAATGTATTTGATTTAATAAAGTTACATTTGAATTACACTTTAAACACTTGAAAAATATCCCTTTAACCCTTGAGGCAGCCTTAAAAAAAACTATACACTTTTTTCCCAAAGGCCAAAACACACTGCAGGCTTCAGAATAATGCAGTGAAGTGACAAACATTTCATAGAGTAGCTGAGCATCTGTCTGTTTCAGACAGATATTTTAATCAGATAACTGTTCAGTACCATCAGGATTTATCATCAAAAAAGTTTTCTATCAGTCGGCACTTCACACACGATCCCCCTCCCTCCCTCCTCTCTGCTGTCCCTCTCTAGATCTTCGTAGCTTTTTTGCTTTGGGAGTGGGGTACCTGGGCTGGAATGAGCGTGGTCCATCTGTCCTTGCAGGACCCTCTCGTCAAAGGACCCCATTACCATGACTACAGAGCATTTGGACCTGAAAGGCTACAGATGACATTTAGCAGGGCTGTACACTTACTTTTTTAGGTGGTAGCACTGGTGCTAGCAAGTTAAAAATTTTAATAGCACAAAGAAAAATTTAGTAGCACACACAGTTGGACAGTTAGTTAACGTGTTTATTGGCTAAATTCGATACTGATCAGAAATTCTAACAATGTTAACCCCCTGGCTTCGTCTTAATTTCCATCCTAATTGGTTGTTAAGGACAAAAATGTCCACCTCCATAAAAACTACATTAAAAAAAAGTACAGATTCATATTTTTTCTACTTTTTTCTGCATAAATCTCTCAAACAACTTCAGTCCTGCCCCCAAAACTAAACATTCAATCATTTTGAGAAGTTTAACCCTTTAAATGCCTGTTTGATTACTCGATATCACTGTTATTATTTATGAAAAAAAGCAAAGAAATTTAGATATTTTCCATACAACAAATGTTGGGTGGCTGGGGCATTTTTTTTTATCAGTCTTGGATATGTCAAGGATTAACCAAAATATTGACTTTGATGCATTATTACTTTTTGTGTAGCATCAGATTTAGACATTAAGGACAATTAACTCCCATTCAAACCACATTTTTTTATCTCAAAGTTGCTGATTATAATCATGCATTCTGTAATGTTAGGGTTTCATCTTTGAGAAAAATAGTAAAATTAGTCATTTTTACTGTTCAACACTAAAATCTGCCATTTACTCATCATAGGCCTATGCATACAAATCTTGTTATTTCTTAGTGATAAAATACTGCAGTAACACTATTTCCACTTTTTTCCCACGTTTCCACTGAAATTATTTTTAAATCAGCAGCAGATCTTTCAATTCTTATTTATTTTACGTACTTGAACATTCAAATTGAACACTCAAAACAGAACAATATGTTACAAAAAAACTTGACTTGAGGCGAGGTGAGCATCTCTACAGGCGATGTGTCGCTTTGTAATACTGTGTTTATAAACGTTGTCACGTTTAAAGGTTGTACTCCCTGTGATGTATGGTGTATTCCCTGCCGTCAGTTCACCTGCCGCCACACAATATTTACAAAACAGTGCTTTTTTGGTTTGTTTACCCGGAAATGTAGTTCTTTTGTATTCGGATTGAGAAGGGCCGTACACACTTAGAACTACAACTCCCGTGAAGCATTGCTACAACAACTGACGTATAGGACAAGAGACAGCCTATAGCAGGGGTGTCAAACTCAAACACAGAAAGGGCCAAAATTTAAAACACAGTCTAAGTCGCGGGCCAAACAGGATTAACATTTATTAAACTGTCTAAAACTGACTATGTTTTATTCAGAAATATGAATTTGAACAGCCAGACTGCAACAACTTTTTCCTCAATAAAATAAATAAGATTTAATTTTTTTTTTTTTTCAACAATAACAAAAGAAAACGAGAATATTTCAGCTCAGAATATTTCAGCTCACATATCCAGGTGGGAGTTACATTTGAAAATGCTTGCTTTTTGTCTGCACACAAGATATCGCACACTTTAATCATGCAAACCCTCAATGGCACTGCATTTGGCATAAAAATATGCTCATATAATAATATTACAAACCCATCAGCCCATCAGGTACAGATGAACATATTGACCTGCTCAATTTAACATTAAGGCCAAAACGCACTGAGAACTTCAACAGAAAAGTCAACTGTAGCTTCTATGGTGCACTGCAGGCTTCAGATTTAAAATGTAACACCACAGAACCAGCAGTATTTTAGGAAAAGGTTAAACTGCACACTGACACACACTGAGGAGATGAAGAGGAGAGACAGAGTCTGGACTCTTCATCATGACTTACAATAACGCAGCAATTAAGTATTTAAAAGTAGACAGATCAGACTTGGAGTAAAAAAAAATCACGCACCACATAAGTGTACATTAATATTATGATTCATGATCATAAAAAGTTTTTATATCAAGTCGACACATCTGTCCATATTGACTCTCTCTCTCTCTCTCTCTCTCTCTCTCTCTCTCTCTCTCTCTCTCTGCTGTGGTCAGTCTTATTTTTACCTGGTTTCAGGTGGAGCTGCAGTTCATCTCCCTCCTCATATACTTTTGTTTCTTTGCACTGAGTCAGTTGCCTAAACAGACAAACCTGTTTACATTGTCGTTTGACAGAAGCTCGCGTCTTCACGACTGCGAGCTGATTTATTTCTCGAGTTGCGCGGCAGCTGACGCAGTGCATTGTGGGACTTGTAGTATGAGTGGTGGGAGTGCCATTTACCGATGGGCCATTCATAACAGACACGTGAAATTATCTTGCGGGCCGTATGTGGCCTATAGCCTTGTTTTCCCTACTATTTTTTTTTAGACATGATACCAGCGCAACTCCTTCACACTTGTGCGAGTGGACACGTATTTCTCTTCGCACAGAATGATTTTTAGTAGCAAATGCGACAAAAATTGTCGCACTGTACAGCCCTGTTTAGGCTAAAAACATGGTGTAAATGGCATGAGTGGAATTTCATTTTTGGGTGAACTATCACTTTAACACACAGACACTTCTTCAGACCACTGCCTCTGCTCTCCTGCACAGACAGGAGCTCAGTCTCACAACACATTCTAGCTTGAGGGCAAAGATGGAGGGTCAGAGATGCTGAGGTCGAGATATATTCCAAGCACACTGTCTTGGACGAGAGTGATGCAGCGTGGCCTGGTGTGTTTTAGCCTTTAGTGATAATGGCCATAGAATGGTCAGAAAATTTCATAGAATGTAGTCTCCATCAAGACATGGTGTAATTATGAGTGAGTATTAAAGGACAACTTTGGAAATTTTCAACCTTGGCCTTGATTGAGACAGCTCGTTTTGAAATTGGTCCAGTATTGAGGAAGGCAGATGCAGCTGGCAGCTGCGAAATAAGTACAACAGTATACATTGGACAAATGTGTCCCGTACAAGTTCTTGCATTGAAAGTGCTTTTTTTCACCACAGACCCGCTCAGATTGCCAGTTTTATCTCTGTCAACAGCATGCGAAGCGTCTGTCTTACCCTTCACTTGCTCCGGGCTGTGTGTGACAAAATCTCACGGGATCTTTGCTTGTTACCAGAAAAAAACAGAGGAGCCATGACTTGTAAAAGTCAGTTGGTTGTCCCATAGTACAGGTGAGAGTTTACTAGGCCGATTGAAGTGTCATGGCTAAATATTTACCTGATTTGGAGAATGTAGATGAGACCTTTGATTTCAGTGGCTGCCAGTACTTATTTGAGCCCGAGTATACGGATGAGGAGTTTGAGTTCCTACAAACAAAGAGCGGATGAGGATAGAGAGAGAGGGGCAACGGGCAGATGAGGGTGAAGCAGCTGCTGCATGTCTGTGAATCTGTGAAGACTGGTTGTGCTCCTGTGAATGCTGTGACTCTATGCCCACAGAGGAAGAATGTCTGTGTTGTAACGAGTGGGACCTGTTGCCCAGTATTTATGGTCTTGATGTGTCCAGGGATGATAGAGAAATTACCCAACGCTGTGTAACCACTGTGGTGGGAAAATTATTCACCAAACTGGTCACTGTTGTTCCTCTTAGTTATTTCTCATGTTCTGTCAGGCACTAACTGGTTACTGGTCCTTGAACACACAGCTGTTTTCCCTTTGGAAGAACAACTTCTGATAACACAATCACATCCCGACTCTCCCGATAAGCTGTTCAGGTCCATCCTGACCCAACCTCCTTCTTCCCTAACCCTGTAAGACAGATTTACATTCTTGACTTGATTATCAGTTCCTTTTACACTTTGAGTGTGACTGTGTACTGATCCTTTGCAAAGCTCGATTAAAACACCAGAAAGACAATCTTGGTCATGGGGTCATGGTCTTAATTTTCAGATTTTCAATTTACAATTTGGTGTCAGAAGTGGGATCGCTTGTGTGAGGGTTTCTGGACTCAGGGTCGACGGTGGTAGTGCACACCCTGAGGAGATATTCCCTTCAACCTCAACCTCCCCACAAAGACGGGTGAGAAGGAGGGCCTTAGACCCGAGACCAGACTCACTCAGCGCAGCGATTCAACAATTCTGATTGGTGAGAATCTGAAAATTTATTTAATTGATTTTTAGAAAAATAAAAAACGGGGAAAAATCAGGTTACTAAAGATGTCAAGATATAAGAGTTGAGATGGGAAAGAGTCCCGACAGTTTTTAACCAAGGTTTAGTAGAAACCTGGAGGTGCACTGACGAGTCCAACTTAAAAGAGTTTACTAAGACCACAATACTGTATGGGAAAAATTATCACTGGTTAATTGTCGTATTGTGCAAAGTAAGACTCAGTGTTTACTAAATCCACAATAGTGTATGGAAAAATCATTACTGGGTAATAATTATATTGTGTGAAGTAAGACTCCAAAAAGCATGCGTAGAAGAGTAGAGAATTCCTCTGTACTGTCTCTGCCTCTGTCTCCATTTGATTATCTTGTGAGAAAAAGAAAAAAAAGGGGTGAGAGAATTTAATAAGAAACAGCAATGCATTGAAATCAATTATATTATTTTGAGCATACTAATATTGATCAGTTCTGATACTTTTGTATTGGATCTTGGAAATAAGTTGAGGACACAACTATCTTCTAATTTTTTGTTGTGTTTTTTGTTTTTGTGTCGTTATTCTTCAGTTTACCAAAAATGGGTATTTGTAACAGCAAAAATCAAACCAAAATAAATAAATAAATAAATAAACAGGATAATGTGGATTTGTCTGCTCCAAACATAAATTACATGAACGTGAACTATGGTGATTCATTTGTGAAACAGATACATTTTTGGGTGACTTAATGTAACTTTTTGAGCACAGAAGCAATTGACTCCATGTCTTTCCCTATTTGTCTCAGAGATCATCCAGCATCATGAAGTGTTTTAATGTGTACTCTTTGATTTTCACTGCACTCTCGACGTTTTACCATTGTGAACAGGAATGAGGAATTTCAAACTGAATTCACCTTTTTGTACCCAAATTTGAGCTGGCTCACTGGGCTTCTCTGAGAAGTCAGAAATTAATCAAGCATAGCATTCAACCACTAAAACATTTTTTTCTGTTCAGGAATGCAAGTAAATAACTATAATTTGACATCTTAATCAAGAAATAATAATGTGCTTTACTATGTTTTCTGTTTTTTTTTGTAAACAGTAAATTTGAAAATTCATGGATAACAATAATAATTACATTTTAGAATTAGAAATATTTCGGTTAAATTCCCTCTACATACTGGTGTATTAACCATTACAGAAACATAAAAAAATGATTTGGGTATTTCCCAATGCTGTTAATTTAGGATACCTGTGGCATAAACCTTACATTCCATCCTTACCAGAACCTGTTTGCCATACATTTAAAATATTTTCACACTGCCACTCTAAAAACAAATCCAGCCCCCACACTGGGGTACATTAGGTTTGAGGAGGCAGAAGATAATCCTCTGAATTATTTTTTATATTTGAATTCAATTTTAATTCAGAGGATGTTCTTGCCCTACTTGATTTTTGTTACTGTGCATTTTTATATATTGATACTGACATTCTAATATCCCATCATATACAATAATAGAAATAGTCATACTGATAACTGCATACTCATATCAATTATATTGTATACAAATATATGACCTTTTTTCTTTAATTTCAGGACGTCAAGTGATGGGCACCGAGCAATGGACCAACCTGAAGTTTCTGGTCCGGCTGAGGAAAAATCTGTCACAAACTGACACAACCCGCTAATCCCTACCCGACTCATAGCTCACACAGCACACTAAGTCCTGTTACTTTTTGACACACCTCCTAAATAACATACACATTAAACAATCTATGAACTTTGATAATCATATATTGTAAAATTGTATATATTGTAAAATCTCCCTGTGTTGTGAGTGTTTCTTTGAAAATACCCCTCTGTTGTGATTGGCTGTCATGAAGAACATCTGTGCTGTGATTAACTGTTGCAAAATCCCCCTTTATTCAGATTGGCTGTTTGAAAATGACCTTGTATTGTGATTGGATGTCATGAAAAACATCTGTGCTGTGATTGGCTATTGTAAAATCACCCTGTATTGTGATTGGCTGTTGTAAAATCCCCCTGTAATGTTTTTGGCTGTTGAGAAGTACCTCTTCATTCTGATTGGTTGCTGGAAAATCCCCTGTATTATGATTGGCTGTTGCAAAATCCCCCTGTATTCTGATTGGCCGTTGCAAAATCCCCCTGCATTCTGATTGGTTGTTTGAAAATGACCCCGTATTGTGATTGGCTGTCGTGAAAAACATCTGTGCTGTGATTGGCTATCGTAAAATCACCCTGTATTGTGATTGGGTGTTGTAAAATCCCACTGTAATGTGATTGGCTGTTGAGAAATACCTCTTTATTCTGATTGGTTGCTGGAAAATTCCCCTGTATTGTGATTGGCTGTTGTAAAATCCCACTGTAATGTGATTGACTGTTGAGAAGTAGCTCTTTATTCTGATTGGTTACTGGAAATTCCCCCTGTATTGTGATTGGCTGTTGGAAAATCCTCCTGTGCTGTGATTGGCTGTTGGAAAATCCCACTGCATTGTGATTGGCTGTTGTAAAATTCCCCTGTATTCTGATTGGCTGTTTGAAAATCACCCTGTTTTGTGATTGGCTGTTGTAAAATCCTCCTGTATTCTGATTGGCTATTGGAAAACCCCCCTGTATTCTGATTGGCTGTTGTAAAATCACTCTGTAATGTGATTGGCTGTTGAGAAATACCTCTTTATTCTGATTGGTTACTGGAAAATCCCCCTGTGTTCTGATTGGCTGTTGGAAAGTCCCTCTGTATTCTGATTGGCTGTTGCAAAATCCCCCTGCATTCTGATTGGCTGTTTGAAAATCCCACTGTAATGTGATTGGTTGTTGTAAAATCCCCCTGCATTGTGATTGGTTGTTGGAAAATCCCACTGCACTGTGATTGGTTGTTGTAAAATCCCCCTGCATTGTGATTGGCTGTTGGAAAATCCCCCTGTATTGTAATTGGCTGTTGGAAAATCCCCCTGTATTGTAACTGGCTGTTGTAAAATGCCCCTATATTCTGATTGGCTGTTGCAAAAAACCCTTGCATTCTGTTGTTTGAAAATGACCCCATATTGTCACTGGCTGTCATGAAAAACATCTGTGCTGTGATTGGATGTTGTAAAATCCCCCTGCATTCTGATTGGCTGTTGGAAAATCACCCTTTGCTGTGATTGGCTGTTGTAAAATCCCACTGCATTGTGATTGGCTGTTGTAAAATTCCCCTGTATTCTGATTGGCTGTTTGAAAATCACCCTTTGTGATTGGCTGTTGTAAAATCCCCCTGTTTTCTGATTGGCTGTTGGAAAATCCCACTGTAATGTGATTGGCTGTTGAGAAATACCTCTTTATTCTGATTGGTTGCTGGAAAATCCCCCTGTATTGTGATTGGCTGTTGTAAAATCTCCCTATATTCTGATTGGCCGTTGCAAAACAACCCTGCATTCTGATTGGTTGTTTGAAAATGACTCTGTATTGTGACTGGCTGTCGTGAAAAACATCTGTGCTGTGATTGGCTGTTGTTAAATCCCCCTGCATTGTGATTGGCTGTTGTAAAACCCCCCTTTATTCTGATTGGCTGTTGTAAAATCCCCCTGTATTCTGATTGGCTATTGGAAAATCCCCCTGTATTCTGATTGGCTGTTGGAAAATCCCACTGTAATGTGATTGGCTGTTGAGAATTACCTCTTTATTCTGATTGGTTGCTGGAAAATCCCCCTGTATTGTGACTGGCTGTTGTAAAGTATCCCTATATTCTGATTGGCCGTTGCAAAACAACCCTGCATTCTGATTGGTTGTTTGAAAATGACTCCGTATTGTGACTGGCTGTCATGAAAAACATCTGTGCTGTGATTGGATGTTGTAAAATCTAGACTTGCACCGATTTCAACTTTCTTAGCCGATTCCGATTTCCGATTTTTGAGGGGTCTGATCTACCGATTCCGATTTTGGCCGGTTCCGATTTTCAGTCTTTCTAAGAACTGTGATTGACAGCATTCACAAACATTTTTGCAACTTTTCTTGTAAATATGTTCATAATAAGACACTGACTATTAAATATTCATTTAATACTTTCTCCAAAATCATCCAGATTACAACCAGGCCTTATTATAATTTTATATTAAGATTCTGAATTGGGTGAATGTGATCTCGCGAGATCATCTCGCGGGATTTCGTGGTATGCGATTTCACGTGATCTTTTGTGGAAGCGGATGTAAACAAACCGGAGACTAATGCGGTGCAACAGTTTGAAGTAAAACTTTGCCGTGAGAAAAACAAACACAGAAGTTAAACGACTCTGGATGAGAAAATGTTTGAGGAGAAACATCAACACAGGTTGTTTATTCTTCAGCCAGAACAGGAGGTGAGATTTTAACTGTCCCTCTGTGAACAGCAGTCTGCTGCTAGCTTGCTAGCATTAGCCTGAAGTGCGAGAGCGTTTACGGCTGTTTTGCGACATTGTCAGCTGCTCTGTCTCGTTGTAGACTGTCTGTCTTCTCTTTATCCTGTTCTTGGAATCTGTCGCTGACACCATCTTCAAGCAGACGTGTCAGAGTGTGTAGCTGTTATCAGCGCTGTGTTGACGTCACGGTCAGTTTGTCTGCTGCGCGCATGACGTGACCATCGTGCAGAACATGTGTGTAACAATGACGGGCACAGAACCGGATTTGTGATTTGTCACGTGAAAACCGGCCCGATTCCGAGCATTGCCGATTAATCGGTGCAAGTCTAGTAAAATCCCCCTGTATTGTAAGTGGCTGTTGGAAAATCCCACTGTAATGTGATTGGCTGTTGAGAAATACCTCTTTATTCTGATTGGTTGCTGGAAAATCCCCCTTTATTGTGATTGGCTGTTGGAAAATCCCACTGTAATGTGATTGGCTGTTGAGAAATACCTCTTTATTCTGATTGGTTGCTGGAAAATCCCCCTGTATTGTGATTGGCTGTTGTAAAATCTCCCTATATTCTGATTGGCTGTCAAAAAAACACATCTGTGCTTTCATTTGTTGTTGGAAAAATTACATTGGCTGTTACGTACTGTGACAGGCCTAATGAAAACCCATCCTTTCATGTTCAGTAAGCCCTCTTAACTGTCCGTAACTCAAAAACACTAACTTAAAACTTAAAAAAGAAGACGTTTTTCTGTGTCATACAATATTATTTATGTATAAAGGAAGAGTGCTGAGAAATGTACTCAAAAAAGTGAGGCAGTCAGTTTCAGTAATTTTTTATTTCTTTTTTTATCCTAAAAGAACATTATAATTGCAGAGAAACACATTTGGCCATCTGTAAACCGTGTAGCAACTCAAAGCCTCTGGAAATCTGGTTTAAAATAAAGTATCTATCAACGTCATGTAACTAACAATATCAGGAAAGTGTGCAAAAACTATATCTTTAACTACAATATTTCATATTTGTATTAAAACTAATTTCTAACATTTTTCAGGTGTTTATACAGAACCTAGGTTGTATGAGACACTGACTTACCTGCAGTCGATGGATGCTGACACGCCTCCAATTTTGTAGAAGCAAAGACGCGTACCAGCACAGAAGCGTAGCAATGCACTGTTGAGGAAAGGGTCAGCAACAACATATTACATATTTTAACCACTTACAAAAATTTGTATCAGTTTAAATGTACATTATATTTTGAATATTTTCTCAGCTTCACCTTTCTACCAGGCAGCCTTTTCTCATGGTATACTGCTGTTATATAAGCCAAATATCGCGCTCTCCAAACCAACCATGTATTAAGTAAGTAGTGCTTCTGCTAAGACTCGGGCGGCTTTGGAGATATGATATTTGGCTTGTATAAAGGTGAGATCCTGTTGGAAAGGCTGGCTGACAGGAAGGTAAAGCAGTGAAAATATTTGAAATATTGCATAAAGTTAAATACTTTTTTGTTGGGAAGAACACTTTCAAGTGGTTAAAATATTTTGCTGCTAACCCTGTCTAAAGCAGTATACTGTTTAGCTCATCTACATCGGTACTCCTGCTGCTTCTCCAAACCAGAAGCAGGCAACTAACATCTACTGTGGGCAATACACTGACTATGGATAAGTACCCTATACAAACACACTTCGAATAACAGGAACCATCCTTTTAACAGTTATGAAGGTACTGTGTGGCATACTTCTGACCATTTAGTGTAAACCTAGCAACTATAAAGGCGCATTATGCAGTTTTGGAAAAGAAATTCAAACTCAGAAAAGTAATAATACAAACGCAAATATTGATATATTTTCATAACTGAATAAATAAGGGATCCTAAGAGGGAAATGAGGTCCCTAAAACACTGTCTGAAGCCAGAAAGTTGGGTCCCTGCAAAGAAAAGAAACAATATGAAAATTATGCTCTTTGAGGACAATTTGTTTATTCTGTAATTAATTATTAATTCAGTCAGTCATGTATGTATCCGTGAATATTCTTTTTTGATTCAAAATTCTTTCCCAAAACTACAAGTGTACCTTTAAAAACAAGATCTTTAAAATTGTCACATAACAGCTTATGAACACTACATATCTTTTTTACAATGGTTTAATGCAAATTTATTACATAAACAAGTTCAAATACAATGTGTACTGAAAGCCTGTAGACTACATTAGCAATCTGAACAAGATGAGCTAAACAGTTGTCAACATGGACAACAACATATTCATGTCGCAGACCATGCTGTAACTGAGTGAGCCACTAAAGTTCACTATTCCTTTTCAGAATCCACTAATCTTGTTTAGATCTTGAATTCTAAAATTGTGTCGTCGAGTCATTCGTGAGTCTGCAGCCGTGGTTTGCAGCTCTAATTTGCAGCTCTAAGTGAATTTAAAAGTGTTGGTCAGTCTTTTTGGGATGCATCAACAATCTGGTGAGGTTGATCACCACAGATCCTTATAGGCTGGTAGTGAACCAGGGTCCCAGTGATTCACCCCAAGATCTGGCTGTGGCTCAGAAAGACAATGCACTAATCGCATCCAGTGAAAACAATGGAAACTAAGGTGAGCAAAGAATTTTGATTATGGTTGATTGTCATAAAAATGCTGTATACACAAGTCCGATAGATCTGTTTTCATTCTACTGTTTAGTGCTCTTGATTGCAGAGAAGGTAAGATAACTTTTAAGTGTGCCACTACTGGACTAATGACATTTATTTGATTTGTTTGGGGTGGTGCTGCTACTAACAATTATTTTTAATATTTCATAATTTATTATTTCAGAATTAATGTATTGATTAATCAATCAGTTGGTTGGACTATAAAATGTCAAAAAAAAAGTGTGAAAATCACTTGATCAGCGTTTCTTGAAGCCCAAGATGATGTCCTCAAATGTCTTCTTTTGTCCACAAACTAGATATATTCAGTTTACTGTCACAGAGGACTAAAAAAAACAGAAAATATTCACATTTGAATATATTCACACTAAAAACAGACTATTGAGACTTTTTTTCTTTAAAAAATGACTCAAAGTGATTAATCAATTATCAGAATTATTGGTGATTAATTTGATAGTTGATTAATTATCTATTAACCAATTACATGTTACAGCTCTAGTTTGGGGTGGCTGTCATATATATAATCAACACAGCCCAAGTGGCCAAAAAATACACTTCATAGGTTTCAAAACTTCTCACCTGCAGTTGAAATTTAGCCAGCTAACTGTCTGTCTAACACTGGCACATTTACAGAAATGCTGATTAGGTTATCCCTAGAACTAAATGAAAATGAGGAGTCACGTGGGTACGCTGAGCAGGATGGCAGCACTGTAGGAGGGCTCAGACCACTCGCAACTAATTTAATTGTTTAATCCATATTTATCTGCCTACCTTGAGCTAAATATTGACAGACTTTATCCCAGAAAAGTTCTTAGTACTTTGACTACATTTTTGGCGGTGAGAAATGGCGACAACGTCGAAATATTTTAAGGATATGGGCCACATAGCTACTCGGAACAAGCTAGCTGCTAATGAGGACAAGTCTCCCGACGAAGCTGCAGAACAGAAAATAAGTATGGAAAAAATCTTTGCTGAAATAACCAAACTGAGTACTAAACTGACGGAAGTAGCTGCTGATGTAGTGACCATCAAAGAAACCACCACCGAGCTGAAAAACTCTGTCAGCGGGCTACAGGTAGTGGAGGAGGCGGAGGAGCGAATCTCCCAGCTGGAGGACACGACTGAGGGCCTTGTGACAAACACCGGTACCATGGGGAAAAAGGTGGATATGCTATGGGACCGTGTGCAAATCCTGGAGAATCATTGCAAAAGAAACAACGTAAGATTGGTGGGACTGGCGGAGACATACGAGAGCAGAAATAGTTTACAGTCACCTTTAAAAGTAGGAATTCCTGTAGTTTAGCTGAAAAGTAGGCTACAGGTCTCTGTCTGTCTCCGTGGTCCTGGAGTAACACTCAGCACTCTTTGTCTACAGTCTGAGCGAAAGGTCGGTTTGGATCTGGTAACCCAAGAGTTGGAGTCGTCAGAGTCTTCCGAAGGACAAGTTTTAAGTCAACAAATGTTTACCCTGCATCAGCAGTCCATGTCACTTTACTATGTGCTTCTAGGCCTCACCCAGGTGCAATTGCACTCAGGGGGGCCTTGAGGACACCAGTGAAAACACCAGTGGGAATGAAGGGCCTGCAACAGGAACACAAAAGGCATAACGTGTTTCTTTATGATTGAGTTTGAAAATGTTTTAAAATGCTTTTACTCTTTTTTGGGAGAGGGATTTGCCCTCACATGTCATCACATGACCCAAAAATGTCACTTGTTGTTGGACAAACTGCAGTTTTGACGAGCTAGCTTTGTGACCTTCTTCATCCAAATGTTTCAAATGTGTCTTTTTCACACTGAGCTTGAGTAATCATGCACTTCCTGGTGACAGATTTAATGAGCTCAAACTTTGTTTTAAAGTTCGTACCTGATTTTTTGTTTTGTTTTGTGGGAATGATTACACCTGCCTTTAATCAAGTGATAAAGACTAGTGTAATACCGTCAACAGCCACTTTTTTTTTTTTTTTTTTTTAGTGGATATTATGGTTGACAGGGCCTTTAATTAGATTTTGATGTGATCACAATTAGTTGCATGCCTCTGATTAGACTGACCTACAGTGTATCATTCTTTCACGGGGCGCTCGGCAAAGTGCCCCTGACCTGCAGCTAAGTAGCCAATCCGGTTATGGTTGCTAGGGAAAAATTATTAATAATTGGCCTATCAATGTCACCAAATTTAATGCCGGTGGGGCGCTGGAAATGTAGCCCCAACTGCTACGTAAAATGTGTGAAGGTTTATGATTGCTAGAGCTACGTGAGGAGCCAGTGATAGGTTTTTTTTGTAGTGCGACTCCCAGACTCTGTCCTACAGCGGGAGAAAAAAAACTATGGTGACGAGGAAGAGAGATGATGGCGATGGCGATGGCAGTGACAACTGGAGTTCAAGCACAGCTTCCACCAAATTCGGTGAAATTATTAATGTACCCTTTTGCGAGACGGACGACGGAGGAAAAACTTCTCGTTAAGGAGCTGGGACCCGACAAACCTGAAATGAACATTTCCCAGCAAACCAAGGAGAAAGATAAATTGTACAAACAGAGTTTTTGTCTGAGCTGGTTGAACCGTAAGACGTGGCTGGCAGGTTGTGGAGCAGCCAATGCACTTTTCTGTTTCCCCTGTATCCTCTTCAGAAGTGACAAATGTGATTCAACTCGGACAAAGACTGGACTAACTGACTTAAAGCACCTCTCTGAACGGATCAAGAAGCATGAGAGGTCCAAAATTCACATGGAAAACTGCATAAAGCTAGCTGTACTCGGAAAGATTAGCATAGCAACGCAGCTAGATGATGGGGACCACATTGCTGTAAGAAGGCACAATGAAGAG
The DNA here is from genome assembly GCF_056507025.1 of Lutjanus erythropterus. NCBI lineage: Eukaryota > Metazoa > Chordata > Actinopteri > Lutjaniformes > Lutjanidae > Lutjanus > Lutjanus erythropterus. The sequence continues at coordinate 397,143 of NC_139324.1, read as the reverse complement.
GTAGATAAAAACCGTAATATTTTATCCAAAATAAATGTAAAATTTTGTGGTGCTTTTGAATTAGCAATGCGGGGACATGATGAAAGGGATTCCTAAGACAACACCGGGATATTCAGAGGTTTAGTCAACTTAATGGCATCCATTGATTGGGACTTGAGGGAGCACCTTGAAAATGCGACCGTATTTAAAGGCACCTCGAAGACACTTCAGAACAAGCTCCTGGACTGTATGCTGGCAGTTCTGAGAGAACAGATCATAGATGAAGTAAAGACAGCTGAGTTTTTAGCAATCCAGGCTGATGAAACTACTGACATTTCCACACACTGTCAGCTAGTCCTGGTACTAAGGTACATTGATGGACGCAACAATATACAGGAGTGGTTCTATGAAATCATCAAGCTACCCAACAGCTATGCGGATTCAATAGCCAGTGCCTTATTGGAGAGGCTGCACAGCATCCTTCCCGAGGGACAAGAAAAAAAGTTAATGGCCCAGGCATATGATGGGGCTGCGGTAATGAGGGGTGCCACTGGAGGAGTGTAGCGAAAGGTACAGGACATCTATGCAAACGCTCACTACATTCACTGTCATGCCCATCAGTTAAAGCTGGTAATGCAGCAGGCAACTTCCCACATCCCTCAGATCATTCACTTTTTTACTGACATGGGGGGATTTGCTTCTTTTTTCTCAAAAGCGAGCAAGAGAACTGCAGTGCTAGATGAGATGGTGGCGCACCGACTTCCAAGTGCATCGTCAACACGTTGGAACTTCAACAGTGGTGCAGTCAACACAGTCTATGACAACAAGAATGATCTGGTGAAGTGTTTTCAGACCATCTGGAACAGTGAAGCGTTTGATAGCCCTACGAAAAGAGAGGCTGGAGGCTATGTGAGAATGCTGGAAGATGAAGCTTTGTGTTTTTTCCTAGCCTTGTTCCATAAGATCATGCCACATGTGGACATGCTGTATAATCAGCTCCAGAAGAGGAACATCGATGCTGTCTACATCGCAGGAATCACCCAGACATTCATGAATCGCATGCAGGCTATCAGGTATGTTAAATGCATTATTATGTAGCCTAGCCTAATTGTTAATTCTCTGCATAAATTATGTGTAGCCTTAAATGCTTATATGTCATCTTATTCAAATAATTAATGTGAAATTTAGATGAAATATAATTGCTAGTAATATAACAACCTTGGGTTTGGTTAATATATCCCTAATCGGTTTTCACAACTGATTCATAAAACTTATGTATTGGATCAGGGAAGCTGTTCCTAATCTGGCTGAGGATGAGGAGTACAGGGGACCTGTTCAGGAGCCACCCACAAAGAAACGGAGAACATTGGGAGAAGACACACAGCACCATTTGGCACTGGAGGTCAGCACTTGCTTACACACACAGAGACACAGAGAAACACAGGGCCCTATCTTGAGCTCGTGCCTTAGGGTCGTGTCTTGTGCTGATCGAAAGCGTAAGTGGAAGGCGGGAGGTGCAATGGATTTAATTTATCCAAGGTGTGTCCAAATCCAACCTTGTTGTCTTGTGCCAGGGGCGGGAGTGATATTTTGCCCTGCCCCGCCCTTTGCGCCACCAGCGCAAAGCGGGATAGACCTATCAGACGTGCCCAAGTGCCCTCGTTAATTCACAGGCGAGTTTAGGCCGAACATGCAATAAACCAATCAGAAAGTCAGCTCTCATCACCTTTGAGAGGCAGGTGCGCCAGCAGCGCAAGCGGAGGCAGCATGACGGCGGATTTACCAGGAAGAAACAAAGAGAAAAGATTTTTAAAGTGAGGAGACAGATCTCCTGGTAAGAGAAGTGAAAACGCGATATATGGAGATAGCAGGACGTCTCCAAAACAGCTTCATGCCGAAATAGTTTACTTTACAGTAACGCCTGCAAGAAACTTTACAACAAATGAACTGCAAATGTCATGCAGATATGTAACTGGTTATATTTTAACCTGGACCACGTTAAAAGTATGTTATATTTCATAATTAATTGTTATAATCAGCATCATTATTAACTTTGCTGGCTGAGGATCGGGGGAGAGAGATGGTGCAGTAGAGAGGGGAGGTGAACCGATCCAGTCTAGCTGCAAAGCTTCCTGGTTCCACTGGCCCACCTGAGCCAGGTGAAGGCACAGATACGCGGCTGTCTGTGCTCCTTCTTCTTCTCCTCTCCCACCTAATCATCATCTCCTCCTCCCATCCTCCCTCCTCTGACCCGCTGTGAAATAATCAGAGAGAGTTTCCTAAGTTTGAAGTGCACAAAATTACGCAGATATATCCAACTAGCTATGATAGAAGCACACATAACATTTTCTCTCAGGTTGGGCCGGACTTGTGCGGTCAAATATAGTGTCTTGTATATTTTCTATGTTATAGATCATAATTGTTTAAACATTGTTTTTCTGGATCATAACAAACACGCAGACATATACACTACAGCTGCTCCACCTGTCATGCTGACTCATCTGATAAAGACTATCAGACAGCTGTGATCCTGTTTGCAGGTCTGCTGAGATTTATTGGGCTTTATAATTATAATAAAAGTACTGTTGTACTTATTAGTGTGATTAACTTCAAAGACACACATGCGAGTGCACGACTTTTAAACATAAATGAAAGGTGTTTGGTGATTGTGGAGATGAGGGTGCGCACCTCAGCCAAGGGCAAGACACACACATACCTGCACTATTAACTTCAATATTCACACTTTATTGCTGGTGGATATGTTCAAAGGACACTTCACTAATCGGCACTCCTGTGGAGAATAAAGACTAATGTAAATTAAGGTGTTTGGTGATTGTGGAGCCATTGCGCCACCAGCGCAAGTGATTTTGCTATCTTACGCCAGCGCAAGTGCCATTTTTGCCATGTGGGTAAGATAGCAAACGCGCTTGCGCTGGGTCTGTGCCGCTGTGGGTGTGAGGTCTAAACATGAAGGCGTGGCCCCGCGTGTTTGCTATCTTATGCTGAGCACATTGGAGTAAAACGCGCTTGCGCTTTAGACCAGCCAAAACCTGGTCGAAGCGCAAAGTCTGTGGTTTTTCAGCACAAGATAGCACCTGGCGGGCTTGGCCGAAACACACACACGTCTTCACAATCACAAAACACCTTCATTTATGATCATTCTCTTCCTCCCACTTGAGTGTCGATTAGTTAAGTGTTATTCAAACATATTTTCTATCAGCAATAAAAAGTAAATATTGAAGTTAAAAGCTTTCACGTGTGTCTCACGCTTGACTGAAGTGTACACGTCTCTACAATCACAGAACACTTTTCTTCTTTTAAGATGAACTCACTAATGAGGAAAAGAATTATAATTATAAAGCCTAAAGATTGTCTTTATCGGATGAGTCAGCATGACAGCTGGAGCAGCTGTAGTGTGTGTCTGCCTGTTTGTTATGATCCAGAAAAACAATGATTGAACAATTATGATCTATAACATACAAAATATACAGACACTATATTTGACCATAGGAGTCCGGCCCAACCTGAGAGAAAAAAGTTATGTGTGCTTCTGTCATAGCTGGTTGGATAGATCCGTGCGTAATTTTGCACACTCCAAACTTCAGAACAGAACAACTTGTTTCGCAGCAGGACAGAGGAGGGAGGATGAGAGGAGGAGATGAGGATTAGGTGGGAGAGGAGAAGAAGGAGGAGCACAGACCACCGCTTAACTGCTCCTCCACCTGGCTCAGGTGTGCCAGGTGGAACCGGGAAGCTTCGCGGCCTCTGGATCTGTTCGCCTCCCCTCTCTACTACACCATCTCTCTCCCCGCTCCTCAGCCAGTAAAATTAATAATGATGATGATGCTAATAATTAATTATAAATTACAACACAGTTTCAAGGTGCTTCAGGTTAAAACATAACCAGTTACATATCTGCATGACATTTGCAGTTCATATTTATTGTATTATTGTATATAAACTATTTCGGCGTGAAGCTGTTTTGGAGACGTCCTGCTGTCTCCATATATTGCGTGCTCTTGCGCATTCTCTTCTGGAACCAGGAGATCTGTCTCCTTGCTTTGAAAATCTTTTCTCTTTGTTTCCTCTTGGTAAATCTGCCGTCATGCTGCCTCCGCTTGCGCTGCTGGCGCACCTGCCTCTTGAAAGGTGATGAGAGCTGACTTTCTGATTGGTTTATTGCAAGTTCGGCCTAAACTCCCCTGTGAATTAATGAGGGCACTTGGGCACGTCTGATAGGTCTATCCTGCTTTGCACTGGTGGCGCAAAGGGCGGGGCAGGGCGAAATATCACTTCCACCCCTGGCACAAGACAGCAAAGTTGGATTTGGACACACCTTGAATAAATTAAATCCATTGCGCCTCCCGCCTTCCACTTACGCTTTTGATCAGCACAAGACACGACCCTAAGGCACGAGCACGTTTTACCCTGAGCACAAGATAGCAAACGTGCCCAGCCACGCCTTCCTTTTGCCTTCATGTTTAGACCTCACACCCACAGCGGCACAGACCCAGCGCAAGCGCGTTTGCTATCTTATGCACATAGCAAAAATGGCACTTGCGCCAGGCTAAGATAGGGCCCACAGAGACACACAGAGGAACAGACACACAGAGACACAGAGGAACAGAGAGAAACAAAGACATCATCAAAAAAATCTAATGAAGATGCTCACCACTTGATATAGTAGTCCAGACTCAAATGTTTATTGTCATATGATATCTATGAATAATTACAGTTAACCATTTTGGTTTATTACACAATATAGGCTAGCTATTCAGAACATTGATTGTAGTGAGATGTGAAGACCTAATTCTTTAACTTTTTTATAATTGTATGTCATCACATAGGTATGTGACACCGTCATGAGCCATGCCAAGGAGAGGTTTTCTTTCACCAAGCACCTCATCAGTGCCACTGTCTTGCAAGGAGACTTGTTCCAACAACACAGCAGAAAGTTCCCAGATTCAGCACCGGAAACCACGGTGGAAGCCTATCCCTCATTGGACAAGGCCAGACTTAAAACAGAACTGTCCCTGATCTACGAGAATGAGGAGTTCCGGAGTTGCAAAGGTGCACTGGTTCTCTATCAGGTTTTGATGGAAAACGACCTTGGAGAAACATTCACTGAAACTGTAAGTCTTCTCAACATCATCATCACAACACCAATGACAACATCAGAGTCTGAGTGGTGCTTTTCTACATTAAAGAGGATAAAAACTTTCCTTAGAAACACTATGTCACAAGATCGGCTCAACGCTCTGGCTATGCTCTGACCCAAGATTGTACTATATCTCTTTTGAGATGGTGAAACTTGCCCTACATTGGACTGGACAATGCAAGTTAGACTGGCCCATTACAGAAAAATCTTTATCCTTTCCCTTTACACCCATAGAGCTCCTCTCTCAAAATTCAGGTAGAATCTCTAACCCTATTATGTTGCATTCCAAGGAAGTTTGGATGAAGATACACAAAATGATTAAATTATCTCATTCTAAACAGCCATATTCGTCTTTGTGGCAAAATCCTGCAATCTGTATTAGTAAAACACTGGTCTACTGAAAGAGTTGGCACAACCATGGGATATGTACGCTGGATAATTTGTATGATGGTAAAGTGTTTATGTCTTATATTGATGTATTGAGTAAATATAACCTAAATGGAAAGGAACATTTTTGGAAATATGTTCAGACAAGGCACTGTGTGATGTCACTAGACTGGCAAACTGAAGACAACCATATTTTAGAGTATTTGGTTTTGCCATCACACCATCACAGAGCCTCGATATTTTACAGAAGAATGAACTCTACACTCAGTACTGATCTAAACAATTTGAAGGTTTTATGGGAAAATGACTTTGGGGTTGTTCTTGGGAATGAGGAATGGAGGGAAATAATCTCACAATGTGGGAAATTTTTAAGGGAATGTAAAGGCAAATGTACACAATATAAGATTGTACAAAGATATTATTGGACTCCTGTGAGACTGAATAGATTAGGCCTCATGAACAACTCATTGTGCTGGAAGCGTCAAAATGATAACGGTACTCTGATACATTGTTTGTGGGAATGTCCAATTATCAAGCACTTCTGGATGGTTGTCATACGTATTCTAAGTGATTGGTTAGAAAGACTTGTGCCACTTTGTCCTACACTGTGTTTACTGGGTGACAAAGGACAGATAGATAATATATCAAAAGGAAAATTCTCTGTTATCATGGTTGGGGTCTCAGTGGCAGCTAAGATTATTTTTAAAGGGGACCTATTATGCTTTTTCCTCTTTTCTGACCTATAAATGTTGTCACAATGTTGGATACTTGTGTTAAACGATTCCAAAGCGTCAAATAATGAGGTTCATGCATTTGGAAGCGAGCCCCGCAAGCTGTTTTGGATGGCTCTGCATGCTCTGTTTTACTGTCTTTTTTTAACGGTGTAGTAACATTGACGTCGTGCCAGACTTACTTATATGGTCATACCCCAGCATGTGCTCTAGGCCTGCCCGCTCCCCCGCTCTGCTTCGTAAATTATATCGCTGCTCTGAGTGGTGAACTATTAAGTGAGATTAATGTGTTAGCGAGCTATGTTGAGTCTAAAGCCAGGATTTTCAGTGTCACGAATGTGGCTCTCTTTTAACCTGGTAACCATGGTAACTACTAAACTCATAACCTGGTCGCAAGCAGGTTATGTTCAGAGTTTCAAATTAAATCGTCTGTAAAACGCGCTATTCTTTAACAAATTTTTGTCCTTAGCTTTTAAACTGAGGGAGGACGTTAACATTGAAAAATTACTGAGCTGTATGCTCGTAATATCACCGAACGAATCCATATAATGTAAAAATGTAACAGCAGCACAAACTGTCTGCATCGCGCTGTCATGATGGTAACCTCCGTTTGGTGATGCAGAGTCATTTTTCCCGTTTGCTCCAGATCATATTAACACTTTGAATTGACATCGTATATAATCCACACACTAAAATAATGATGAAGCAACTACAGACACTTTGAATACTTTTTACTGTTATCTGTTTTGTCTCTGTGATTTTGCAGCTCAGATTACTGATTAGAAAATTCATCATCATTTATCACAGCCAATCTTAAATCAGTTACACTCATTTTACGTTGGTTTGGTCATAAACTTCAGTGATGTCCACGTCTCTGTCATCATAGGACAGTGTCAGACAGACTTAATCATGTTTAAATCTGCTGTATGGAGTTTTATTGTTTAATGTGCGGTTTTCGTGTTAGAATAAACGGCAGCATTAAGACCGCATTTAGTCCATCAGTTATTTTCTGACATCATTCTTCTTCTCCTGCTTTATTTGCAGCAACGTTGCTTTTGCCGTAATGTATTTTGTATATTTTCCACAGCTCATAATTATAACAACTTGATGATTTTGACTTAAGTAAGGCTCGCGATCGCTTCATTTCATGTGGAAGAAGAGTCAAATGACACAACAAACGCCCCTTTTATATGAACGCGCTGAACGAGTCTGAAGACGAAAGTCTGGATTAACAAAGTGAGTTGATAACCACCATCATGATACCCGTTATCTCTGATTGCAGTTTTAGGCTTTGTCAGGCAGAGAATGCCTGGCTGTGTTGAGCTTCCTTCGTAGCACAGCCCCCATGCTGTCTACAATGATTTCAGTGTTAGTACGTTGAGCAATGGCTTCCAAAAATGATTGTTTGGGTGTGAGGGAAAGTTAACTTTGTTTAGCTTTCCTAAAGAGGCGAGCACCAGGCAGAAGTGGATAGAGTTGCTTTTTCCCGGCCAGCAATGGAAAAATACCTCCGTGTTTGTCTGTCTATGGCACTTCCCAGGGGACTGTTTTGTCAACATGGGCCAATATGAAGCTGGGTTAGTCGGTAGCCGAGCTCGGCAGCGCTTGTCAGCCCTTCGGAAGTCCTCGGGAGTGTGACCAATCACAGCAGAGTGGGCTCAGCGGGAGGCGTACATGGAGGAGGGCCGGGGGGTGGAGTAAAGTACACAGACCGTTTTCGCGGGATGCAGAAAATACAAGGAAGAGATGCAGCGAGAGACACAGCGTCCTGAGATCTACAAAGCTTTCTGTGCGGGCGATCGTGTGTAGCTGCTCTATAGGAGTCCAAAATCAAATACAAAGGCCCGAAAGTGAGTATAATAGGTCCCCTTTAAACACTGGAAAACTCTGAAAGCCTTACCGTTTAAAGAATGGGTAAATATGATGATAAAGACTGCTTCATATGAATGTATGTTTTATAAGTTGAATAATAGAGATGGTACCACAGCGCCAGAATGGGAACCATTTTGGTCCTACATTACTTTTACTGTCAGTCAGCAGGACGACAGCTGATTTCCTTCCCTCTGATATTTATTTTATTTTATTTATTTATTTATTTTTTTTCTTTCTAAGAACTTCCACACCTTGTAATATCATTGATACTTTCATTTATGTTTATGTATAAGAGCCCTGTTCTTTAATGTTAAAGAGCACTGTACGATTGTCATTTACCAAGTAAAAACTCAAATAAAAACCTGAATTATATAAAAAAAAAAGAAAGAAATGAAAATATGAATGAATTAATAAAGAATGGGCCTGGTTTTTCTTAACTGAAACTTACCACATGATACACAGGAAGGCCAAGGAGAACAGCAGTACACCTTGTGTTTGATGTCATGAAGTTCCTAAGAGGATAAAAATAGTGTAAATTCTGTGACAAATTTATTCATCAAGCCCAATGCCAAACCGTTCCAACCAACTGGCCACTACAGCATCAGAAAAAAGGTCCACACGTCTTGTGCTGATTTATCTGGTGCAATCAGAGACAGAGCATGGACATGCAAAAACGTGGACTATGCAGTGGAGCAATTGTGGAATTAAAGTTCATTTGAACCATCAAATTAAACATTCCAAAAATTTAACCTGTGAAATGCATAATCACCTGCTGGTCGTGCACTTGAATATATCAGCCATAGCACCTGAAATCTTGTTTTTGTCTAGTTTTGGAAGCCCTTTGTCTGAATAAGATCATCAGTTGAGGGGTGTGGCAATCAAACTCGGTGTTCAAGGGCAGGTTCTTGTGACCATTAGAACGCTGCATACATACATCTACATTTCAGAAAAGAAGAAGTACATTAAGTTCTAGGTTTGTGAATCACTAAGATAAATTATTGTTTTATTTAAAAAAGAATAATAAAATCAGAACAGGATTAGAACAGCATTTTCTTATTATGGCTAAATGGTTGTAAAGCAGTATTAGTAATGATTGCAACATAAAAGTCACTACATAAACCCAATATCTCATTGCAAAGAAATCTATAAAGTCAAAATAAATAAATTCACAGTAAAACCAATGATTTCAAGATTAATTAAATTAGATAAAACTATGCATAATGTGACATACATTACTGACAAAGGAAAAACAGGTGAGAGAGATTAACCATATTACCTCAGACTGCATATGAAGAGTGGGCCAGAGGTCCCTGAGCTGTTTCACAGAAAGTTGATTCTGCATGTTTGAGTCACTGGAGTGTGAAGATGTGGAGTTGTCTTGGTTTCTTGGGCTTCTTGTTTCAGCTCAAGGCATCAACCCAAAGTATCCGTATTTGATGACCAAGGAATGAGACTTAACAGGGGCACTGCCAGAAATCTTGGGCCCCCTCAAAGATTACATAGATAATACTATTAAAATAATATTGATAGCAAAAGGGCCCCCTGTTAGGCCCGGGCCCTTAGAATCGTCCTAACTCCCCCCCCCCCCCGGCGGTGCCCCTGAGACTTAACAATCAAATGTCTTCCTCCAGAATTACTTACTGCTCCTTGAAAACTGGGACTCGTCGGACTCCTGATCATCATCAAAATCATGGTACTGGTGTCACAGTTCGGTACACAGCATGTGAATGATGAATACAACAAATACATCTGTTTTTCTGACCGACTCAGTCACACTATTGTCATTCTGTCAAGTGAAGTAACACTCCAATCCAGCGGGTGGCATTAAATCACCAAAATGCTGTTTGCCAACTGCCATTTAAAACAAAGAACAGCCAAAGAAGACGGTGCAGCAAAACAAGGACACTGGATGCTTTTCATTCTGTAAATTCATCTCCTCCACTTGCTCCCTCTCCTCACATCTTTGCTCCACCCAGCGAGGTCATGACAGAGATGTGAGGACAGAGAAGACAGAGCTGTGAGATGAAAAATCCTTGGTTCCTTTTTTGGCATTAGTCTGAAGCGGCGTCAGTTACTGATGACGAGCTGATGACGAGCTGATAACAGCTGTATCAGCGGTCAAACTGACTGGTACGAATGTTCACAGAAACAAATCTAAGAAAGATTTCGATACCTAACAGCATTCAGTTAGATCTGTAAATTGAAATGGCTGATTATTGGTAGTATTCTTTCTGATGCTGATTTCAGTCATCATTTAATATTCCTTTTTCCATCTTCTAATTAATATAGGCAACTGATCAGTGTTATTTGTTTACTTAGGCTATTTATTGGCTTGCATTATGGTCATCTGCACAATAATACACACACCACACTTTCTACTTGCTTGTGTCATTATTCACAACATGCAGGTGCAAGTGCTGCAGAAACTTCTGTCAGTCCCTTTGTGGGTCTTGATGACGCAGGATGAAAATTGCCAAAACTGCCCAATTAAGGGATACACCAGCGTATCCTCGGTCTGAGCACCTCCCAGTAAATTGCACTACTCTCTGCTCAAAGTAAATGAAAAGAAACTAAACTTTGGATTTTTGATGTCGTTGTTGTTGCTTTGTCTGCATTTTACTGTGACACGCCTAGTTTTCATACTGAACATTATTCAGCTCTTGCAGTGAGTAAGGTGAACGAAAATTCAGAGTTGCTTAATGATCATTCATCTGACCCTTAACTCAGAAGCGGTTGTTATCTTTGGCAGCCATGGCTGCTAAAATGTTGGTTGCTGTAAGATAGTTATTTTCTAATAAATAATCAATCCATCAGTTGTACCATTCTTTAAAGTGATAGTTCACCCAAAAATGAAATTTCATTCAATATCTATTGACCAATTTGCTGATGTGAGGATGAGTGAAGATCTCCAGTTCACAAAACACTCCTGGGGTTTCAGTGGAAAACAGCCGAATCCATTGAAGTGACCGGTGACCAGTTTTGAAATTAAATAAATAAATAAAATAAAACACAACAAAACACAAAAAATGTCTCCATACTGCTTGTGTGGTGTAATCCAAGTGTCCATAAGCTGCAACATTAAAATCTGACCCAAAAGGATGCCATTTACGCCGTGTTTTTACCCTAAATGTCAACTGTAGCTTCTCAGACCAGAGCCACATGTACACCTGAAACATAAGTTGGACCTTTCTCAATCTGGAAAGGATTTTGTACACTACACCACCAGGTTTCTGTTGCTCTCGCTCTGTAGTCCATGGCTGCAGCAACAAAATGATGTTCCTCCTCTATGTCGAAGGCCTTGTACATTTTCTTCTTTGTTGAAAGTTTGTGAAGTCAACTGTATGCATAACAAGTCACTATTTCTGAGCAGATCTCTCTCTGTTGTCTGAGTCACTTCCAGGTAGCATGTAAACACAGATGTGAAGGTATTGCAAGATCTCATATATCTCGTGTCGTGCAGCTTAGGCGAGAGCTTATGTACCCACTTCAGGCGTGTGCATGTAGCTCTGTTGTGAGAGGTTACAGCTGAGATTTAGGCTAAAAACATGATTTAAAGGGTGTCTTTTTAGGTCAAATTTTAATGTCCCATCTTACAGACACTTGGATTACACCACACAAGCAGTATGAAGACATCTTGTGGTTTTTGTTCTTTTTTTTTTACATTTTAAAATTTTCACTTCAGTTGTACTGGATTTGGCTGCAAGGCTGTTTTCTGCTGAAACCCGGGAGTGTTTTGTGAACTGGAGGTCCTCACCCATCATCACATCAGCACAGGGGTGAGTAGATTGATTGAGTGAATTTTCATTTTTGGCTGAACTATCACTTTTTAATAGAGTATGTGCTTATAGAACTGTCCAGAGCAAAGATGAACTATTATAGCCAAAACAATCTTGAGAAGTGAATGGAAGCACTGAGCTCAACAAAGCATATAACAAGTTGAAGGGAGGAAGAAGAGAGGTCAGAAAAATTCTTAGTATGAAAACTTGTATCAGTGGCGTACCATGATGGTTAGAACTGGGACTTCAGTTTAGCCAAAACTTTGCTAGACACACCAAAAAAAAAAAAGGATTTTGGTGGAATAAAAGGCAGGCAGCAGTTACCTTGATAACTGTATTAAAATTTGTATTAAACAGTAGATGACTACCATTTACTCTGTTACTATTGTTTGGTTAAGTTATAATGAAGTTTGTGTTTGATATTAAGAGCTGTAATAATCAATAAGGGTCATTGATCTCCAGTTCTATTATTTCTGTCTACCAACACAGCTCTGTCTGCTGTGCTGTGCTGTTGGAAGAAGTTTTAATAAAGAAGATTCAAGTGTCTGAAAATTGTTTTCTAACAGACTCGGAGACGAGGGCAATTTCAGTCCCTGAAATGCAGATCCTCCACAACACCATGGAAGTCTGCCTTAAAAAAGTCAGCACTATCAAGTCAGCCACCTAGCGACAGCATTGGTCTCCACTGCTTAGTCATCAGCAAGAAGGCACTGACCTTCAAGAAGGCCTAAGGGGATGATTTTGGTCCCACTCACTGTAAATCAAAATGTCATTGGTCAATTCACTTGTCACTGTTCTAAACAAACACACAGGCTGCAACCTTCATCCATCACATCAGGAAAAACAAAATAATCTTGGTAGAAAAAAATGAAGTGAGCAAATTTAGTTTTCCATCCACATGTTGATGGACTAGTAAAATGTGTCAAATATATCCCTACCTGGGAAGGTGGGCGAAATAGGCTATTTCCAAGTAAGTAGAAAAAAAAATATCTCCTCCAAACAAATCCAAATTTCCAGAGCTGTCTTATTTACACACAGGGTCATTTTGGTGAGCAAGGTAGTTGCAGCATTATTCAAGTAGTGTCCAAAATCCTCTATGAAGACGGTCTACTTTATGCAGCTTGTGTGCCCAGCATTTTTTATCACTCTTTAAAAAACTGCTGCTTACACAACAATTTCTTGTTTGTTAAAAGTGCATTCATCCATATTAGTCAATTATCACAAAGAATCATCACCAACACGTTTTAACCTTCTTTTAATCATTTGTTCTGATTTTCTAGATGGAAAATTCAGATCTCACGCTCAACATCATCAACCCAGGTTCCAGCAACAGCAGGCAGCTGTTCAGTCTGTGGTAAATTCACTGTACAGTACCTACCCAGCACCAAACAGCAGAAAATCTGGTCCAGACCTGAACAGAAATAAAGTGAATATTGATCTTTGTCAGGTGGACACAAATCTGACTTCAAATGAATGCTTAAGTTTCTCTGTAAATGGGCAACTGTTTGCTCATGTTCACCACTTACAGCTTCACTTACAACTTTATAAAGTGGTGATAGGCCAATGTTCTGTTAAAGCTGTAAAGCCTGTTTTCCTTTCCCCTAAAGTGGTCAAAAAATCAATAATTCAATAACATAACAACATCTAAAGAGATCACTTGTGACAGAGCTTCGTCAGAAGTTTCCCCCTGCTTGCAGTCATTGCACTCATTCAGCATAAATATCTCTGTTAATATTCAATTAAAAGTTCTCACTTTTTTTTTTTTTTTTTTTTTTTTAAATTTAGGCTTTATATTTAATAGTTCCTGCAACTGCCAATTCACCTGTCTTTGATTTCAGAGCCAACAGTAGACATCATCCATCTAACTGGAGACAGCAATGGGCATGTGCAGTTTGGTCAAGACGCACACAGTCTACCAAAAGATCAAGCATATCCCCAATCACTTCAACTTCCTGTCAAGCAGAGTCCATTGTGAGACCAGACAGAGATCTCACAGGCACAGAGATCTGGTCACACCATTCTGCACCTTCAGCACTGGATGTTCCATGAACAGACACTTTACCCACGACATTCTAGTTTGACTTTTTTTTGGGGGGGGGGGGGCTTTTAGCCTTTATTGGACAGGACACCTGTTGCCATTCACAGTAGTTATTTTTAAGGACTTGTCCCACAATGATACCATTCAGAAATAACACTGAAATTACTTTCTGATGACCCTCTGCTTCAGATTGGTATTTGCAAAGTGTTATATCATGACAGAATTTAAGTACAAGCAATTGGTGACTCTAAGTTTTCTGTAGGTGTGAGTGTGTGTCTGTCTCTATGTTGTCTGTGGTGTACCCCACCTCTCGCCCAATGTCAGCTGGGATAGGCTCCAGCCCCCATGACCCTTCCAGAATAAACGGTTACAGAAAATGAATGAATAATCATATCATATGAGTTGTCAGACATTTGAGAAAATACTCATCAGATCATATGTTTATATTTGTTGTATATGGATGTAGCATGGATGAAGTCTCATTTTGTTGCCCAACCCTGTTTTGATGAATGATAAAAAAAAAAAAAAAAAAAAAAAAACTGACATTGATATATTATGGCATCGCACTGAAAATAATTAAAATGCAATTTTTGTCATGACAAAGAGACAGAAAAGGCAGGGGAAGACAAATTTCCTCTTGGGACAAGAAACCGAAGTAGGAACTATGAAGTCCTACTTTTGAATTAGAAAATCCTTAATATTAAACTTCTTTACTTCTTTTTTTCTTTCTTCATAGAGATACCGTTTTCTCTTTTTATTTAAGTAAATTTGCGTATTTTAAAATACTGAGCAGGGTCTTTAGACTGACAGTATTTGTTGTTTGATCTTCTAGCTGCCTTGTGTTATATTCATAAATTGTAGCGTTCCCATTTCCAGGGCCCTCTGAATGTAGCATACCGGGTTGACGACAACAGGCAGTAATTAAATCAGGGGACTGACCTACCAACCAGAAACTCGAGGTGGAAAACTCCGCACAATAAAGTGAAGTAAGTTTAAAATTAGTTAAATGATAAATAAGTCTTTGTGCTGGTGATTGGTATATTGTTAGCTAGCTAACATTAATGTAGAGTCATGTCAGCTAGTAACAGTTTGCTATTTGAAGAGAAATTATTTTGACAGTTCAAGGGCAACTGTGGCATTTTAGGCTGGATGGTAGCTAACGTTAGCTAATTTAACCATAACACTAACCCTGCTTAGTAGTTCTCATTATAAATTGTGCTGAGGCTCAACGCCATGTTCCTCTTTTCACACATTATTTCACCCTGTTTGTCAGTGAATCTCAAAGTCTAAAGTTGAGGCGCAGGGAGGGTAAGTGTCCGTGATACCCAGTTAACACCCAGAAATTATGGACAAGGGCATGCCTGATATTAGTGTATGTGGATCCGAAGTGAAGAAAGTGAGGGGACGGAGGTACCGGTGTTACAATTCTCAATTCGAGTAAGGGAGTAATAATGTTGATTTAATGACTCACTGGATGAAAATGCGTTTTGCAAAAGACTCGGGCTGGTATCAAAACATCCTTGTTTCCTTCTCTTCCTCGTCATGCTACCACTGCTTGCGCTGGTGCCGCACCTGCTTTTAATTTCTGATTAGTTTATTGCATGATTGGCTTAAAAAAGTTAAAAGTTAAAGTACTTATCTCATCATATAAATATAGTGCAATGCTGCACAAATATTTTTATTCCTTTGTGAAGGCATAAAAAACAATAACATACCATTTTTCACTTTTATTTCATTTATTATTGTGCAGGAACAAATTGAAAATGAAGTAATAAAATCAGTTCAAATTAAACAGCCCTGACTCACTTAACTCTGCTTTACAGTTAATTCCTGTTCTGTATCACATAAAAGACAAGCTCACATGACAAAACAGAGGCAACAAAATATACATTCAAATTACTATACTATACTATACGATACTATACTTTTCTGTATCAATTCAAAGATTTCATGACGTCATCACAAAGTAACGATGGGTTTGTCCTTTGCCACAACTCGTTACATTCGTGCCAAATTCGTGTCAGTGGGACTAAAGCATCAAGTTATTTCTCTGTGGTTTTTGAATTTTTTTTTTTGTTTTGTTTAATCCCAGAGGAATTATACAAGTGCTCACCCTATATTATGTTTTTGCCACACAATGTTTTGTGTCACCATGTTTTTGACTATAACACTCACTGTGCATACTTATGTTCCAGGAGTTTGCTGCTGCGTGTAAAATGCAGAGTGGCAAGTGTGTTATCACCATTAAGGTAAGCTGCTTCCATGTGATATAGCTTAAGTATGAGTATAAAAATACTGGTTCTTTCTGTCATTTTTTTTTTTTTTTGAAGTCATTTTTAGGAGAAGTCACTTTGGCCTATGATGAATTCAAATTTATTGGGGCTTTCTGGCCAAATTGTAGGGCACAAAAGTGCACAAACAGTAGGTGATAATTAGACTATTATTAGAATGAGAAGATAAAACAGGCTTAGCTGATAATAAGACAGATAAGCTACTGTAAACCATTAATCAAACCAATAAATAAATGCAGTATATCAGACAACCTAAAAGCTCATTTAATATCTCTTTATTATAAAATATAATGTCTTTTAAATTGTGTTCTGTACTTTCAGCAGTGAGTGACAGGTCAACACACGCAAAGGACAACCATTTATTGCATACTGCAGTTAGAACCTGACTATAATTAGCTGGCAATTAACCTGATCAGCTACAAAGTAATTGATACACAAATTATTAAACCATTAACCAACCAGTATCTAACAGTCAATGTCAAACAACTGTATGCTTAGAATTGTATAAATTGCGATGTCCATGGCCAATTCCATTCTATTTAAAGTCTGACCTTTGCAAATTCTGCTTTTCTGTCTTTGTCAGACCGACAGTATATAGAAATGTTTATGTAACTATGGAAAATTAAATTGTACATTCACACATACATTCATAATAAAACACTGGCTATGAAATAACTTTTACATTTTCTCCAAAAGTGCTCTGGGTCACTCTTAGCCTTAGTCTTATTAAGTTAATGTACCAGAGGAAGCACAATCTCCTGTGAAGTCATGGGTAGGCAGATGTAAACAAAACAGAGGCTGACTTGGTGCAACAGTTTGCTGTAGTACTGCTTAGCAGTGAGGAAAAAACAAAAGAAGAGACCTAAACAAGTCTGGATGATGTGTGGGGAGACATGAGGGGTATACTATGAAGCAAGCTCAACACAGCCAGGCTTTCTTTGCATGATCTGGATCGACAAAGCCTTAAACCGCAATCAGAGATAATGGGTATCACGATGGTGGTTATGAACTCACTTTGTTAATCCAGGCTTTCGGCTTCAGACTCAGTGCCCGCTCACATAAAAGGGGCGTTTGTTGCATCATTTGACTCTTCTTCCACCTGAAATGAAGCGATCGCAAGCCACTTAAGTCAAAATGATCAAGTTGTTATAATTATGAGCTGTGGAAAATAGACTTGCACCGATTAATCGGCAATGCTCGGAATCGGGCCGGTTTTCACGTGACTGGCCTTGACCGGTGACCGGCCGGTCAGCGTCACAAATCCGGTTCTGTGCCCGTCATTGTCACACACATGTTCTGCACGATGGTCACGTCATACGCGCAGCAGACAAACTGACCGTGACGTCAACACAGCACTGATAACAGCTACACACTCAGACACGTCTGCTTGAAGCTGGTGTCAGAGACAGATTCCAAGAACAGGATAAAGAGAAGACAGTCTACAACGAGACAGAGCAGCTGACAATGTCGCAAAACAGCTGTAAACTCTCTCGCACTTCAGGCTAATGCTAGCAAGCTAACAGCAGACTGCTGTTCACAGAGGGACAGTTAAAATCTCACCTCCTGTTCTGGCTGAAGAATAAACAACCTGTGTTGATGTGTCTCCTCAAACATTTTCTCATCCAGACACGTTTAACTTCTGTGTTTGTTTTTCTCACGGCAAAGTTTTACTTCAAACTGTTGCACCGCGTTAGTCTCTGGTTTGTTTACATCCGTTTCCACAGGAGATCACGTGAAATCGCGTCCCGCGAAATCCCGCGAGATGATCTCGCGAGATCACGTTCACCCAATTCATAATCTTAATATAAAATTATAATAAGGCCTGGTTGTAATCTGGATGATTTTGGAGAAAGTATTAAATGAATATTTAATAGTCAGTGTCTTATTATGAACATATTTACAAGAAAAGTTGCAAAAATGTTTGTGAATGCTGTCAATTACAGTTCTTAGAAAGACTGAAAATCGGAACCGGCCAAAATCGGAATCGGTAGTTCAGACCCCTCAAAAATCGGAAATCGGAATCGGCTAAGAAAGTTGAAATCGGTGCAAGTCTAGTGGAAAATATACAAAATACATTACGGCAAAAAGCAACATTGTTGCTGCAAATAAAGCAGGAGAAGAAGTATGCTGTCAGAAAATTACTGATCGACTAAATGCGGTCTTAATGCTGCTGTTTATTCTTACATGAAAACTGCACATTAAACAATAAAACTCCATATAGCAGATTTAAACATGATGAAGTCTGTCTGACACTGTCCTATGATGACAGAGACGTGGAGATCACTTAAGTTTTTGACCAAACCAACGTAAAATGAGTGTAACTGATTTAAGATTGTCTGTGATAAATGATGATGAATTTTCTAATCAGTAATCTGAGCTGCAATATCACCAAGACAAAACAGATAATAGTAAAAAGTATTCAAAGTGTCTGTAGTTGTTTCATCATTATTTTAGTATGTGGATTATATGTCATGTCAATTTAAAGTGTTAATATGATCTGGAGCAAACGGGAAAAATGACTCTGCATCACCAAACGGAGGTTACCATCATGACAGCGCGATGTATACCATTTGTGCTGCTTCGTTCGGTGATATTATGAACATACAGCTCAACAACTTTTCATTTTTATTGTCTTTCCTCAGTTTAAAAGCTATATCGCTTTGTTAGGACAATTATAAGTGAAAGAGCAGTGCTTTTTACAGACGATTTAATCTGAAACTCTGAACATAACCTACTCCTGACCAGGTTATGAGTTTAGTATAAGTTACCATGGTGATCTAGCCAGGTTAAAAGAGAGCCACTTTCGTGACACTGAAAATCCTGGCTTTAGACTCAACATAGCTCGCTAACCCATTAATCTCGCTTCGTAGTACACCCCTCACGAATGTGGCTCTCTTTTAACCTGGATAGATCACCATGGTAACTTATGCTAAGCTCATAACCTGGTCGGGAACAGGTTATGTTCAGAGTTTATGAGTAAATCGTCTGTAAAAAGTGCCTTTCTTTAACTATCTATTGTCCTAACAAGGTTGTTTATGAGCGATATAGCTTTTAAACTGAGGGAGGAGGTTAACAATGAAAAACTGCTTAGCTGTATGTTTGTAATATCACCGAACAAATTCATCTAATGTAAAAATGTAACAGCAGCACAAACGGTATACATCGCGCTGTCATGATGGTAACCTCCGTTTGGTGATGCAGAGTCATTTTTCCCGTTTGCTCCAGATCATATTAACACTTTAAATTGACATTGTATATAATCCACACAGTAAAATAATGATGAAGCAACTACAGATACTTTGAATACTTTTTACTGTTATCTGTTTTGTCTTGGTGATATTGCAGCTCAGATCACTGATTAGAAAATTCATCATCATTTATCACAGACAATCTTAAATCAGTTGCACTCATTTTACGTTGGTTTGGTCAGAAACTTAAGTGATCTCCACGTCTCTGTCATCATAGGACAGTGTCAGACAGACTTCATCATGTTTAAATCTGCTGTATGGAGTTTTATTGTTTAATGTGCAGTTTTCATGTTAGAATAAACGGCAGCATTAAAACCACATTTAGTCCATCAGTAATTTTCTAACAGCATACTTCTTCTCCTGCTTTATTTGCAGCAACAATGTTGCTTTTTGCCATAATGTATTTGTATGTTTTCCACAGCTCATAATTATAACAACTTCATGATTTTGACTTAAGTGGCTCGCGATCGCTTCATTTCATGTGGAAGAAGAGTCAAATGACGCAACAAACGCCCCTTTTATGTGAGCGCACACAGAGTCTGAAGACGAAAGCCTGGATTAACAAAGTGAGTTGATAACCACCATTGTGATACCTGTTATCTCTGATTGAGGTTTTAGGCTTTGTCGATCCAGATCATGCAAAGAAAGCCTGGCTGTGTTGAGCTTGCTTCGTAGTATACCCCCCTGGTCAGCACAGATTGTTTATTCTTAAGTCAGAACAGGAAATGAGTTTTTAACTGCCACTGTGTGAACAGTAATTTGCTGCCAGCTACACAGCAAAATCTATATACTCAGATTAACACTGTTGGAATTGATTTCAACACTTTTGAAATGTCTATATGGGTCCACACCACAGATAGTTAATTTTATTGTTTTGGAGAGTTGGTACCTTAACACTAATTTAGTGTAATAATTGACTCTTTTTGAGTTAAAATTCAACACTTTTTAACACTAACCATTGTTAGTTTTTCTAACTCTCGTATGCAGTGTTGATATTAATTCTCTCAAGGGTTACCACTAACACTGTAAGATGTTGGTTAATATAGCTTTTCTTAATTACTAAAAATGAACTTGAAAAGAACAATTTTCTGTTTTTATTAGGGAGGTCATTCACAGTCCAGGTTTGCAAGACATTCAGTACATGAAGACAGTACATAAATCACATTTACATAAGTACATAATAGTAAAGACATAACTCAAATTATGGCATTAAACTTAGTCAAAATAAGCTTGTCTATTTTTCTCCCTTACATTTTAGTGTCAGCAACTATAAACATTTGAACAAACAATGTCACACACATTCATTTATCTATGAAAGTCTGCTCCTCATAGTTCATTGAAAATGGCAATTTCCTTTAAAGTAGGTCAGGTCTCTGTGAATTAATGTATCCAATCCATTTTGACCACAATGTCCTAAATTTTTCTCTTTGCATTTTTATAGAAAAGGTTAGTCTCTCCATTGTGTAGATTTCCTGAATAATTTTTAACCAGTCCTCTAATGTTGGAGCATCTGGTTGTAACCACTTCCTCGTCACAGCTTTTTTGCCTCCAATAAGTAATATTCTCATTAAATATTTGTCTGTTTTAGTTTGAAGATTCAGTGTTACAGTGCCCATATACATTGTCAAAGCATCAAATGGAATAGTGATCTGAATTACTGTTTCCAAACATTTATGAATTTCCCTCCAATAGAATGTAATTTTGGGGCAATCCCAAAATAAATGATAATGGTTACCTACATCTGTTCCACATAGCCCCCAACAATTCATTCCAACACCTTGATATCTCTTCTGGGCAGGAGTAATGAAAATCTCATGATATTTTTCCATCCAAATTGCCTCCAACAGTGTGATGATGTAGTTATCCACTGTGATTTGCATATATCCCCCCACTCATCTTCAGATATGACCATTCCTCCCTCTCTTTCTCATTGAGTTTTTACATGTTGGGTGGTTGTCTTTGAGGAGTCCTGAAAGCTTTTATATAGAGCTGCACAATATATCGTTTGAGCATCGTCATTGCAATGTATGTGTGCGCAATAGTCACATTGCGATGTAGGAGGCAAATGAACTAAACGTGTCCTTTTAATTTCAAGGGTACCTGACACACACTGCGTGCAGCGATCCACCAATCACAATCTTTCTTAATCAGTTTGCCAAAACAGACCACGCCCCCGTATATGGAGTGAGTCACAAGATCAGTGCAGGTTAATTGTCCACAAGATGGCAGCAGTGCAGCATAACATAAAGTGCTATTCAAGTTATCTGGTGAAAATTCCTGTATTTTTTCATATCGCAATATATATCGCAGGGTTAAAAAAAAAAATTGCAATGTCAGTTTTTTCCAATATCGTGCAGCCCTACTTTTATATAATCTGGATATTATTTTGCATCCATTTCCTGATTTGTAAATTGACACAAAAATATTCAATATATCATTGTCTACTTTCTCCAAGCCCTCAGCTATAATTCCATTCACTCTGTCTCACTTGTAGATATCTGAAAAAATCCTGATCCTCCAATCCATAATCTTTTTTAAGTGTCTCAAAGCTTTTCAGTGTTTTGTTATGGATACATCAGCAATATGATGTTAGCCCTTTACCCATCCATATTTTAAATCTGGTATCCGTCTCGTTTGGGATGAAGTCAGTATCATATGCGCACCATCTTAATTTCTCCACACCCTTCAGATTATATTTTTTAACTACCCTCTGCCAGGTGTTAAGAGCCACTTGTATCCAAGGATTGTTTTTATCTGTAAAGGTGTCCATCAATCTACTGTCGACAATCATAGCTTGTGTTGATGATCCAATAGATTTCCCAACTTCTATTTCCTTCCACCTTGCTCTGAACTGTGAATTACAAAGACACACCAAGGGCCTTAAGTGAGCTGCATAATAGTAGTCTTTTAAGTCTGGTAATGCTAGACCTCCATTCTCTTTAGATAATTGCATTACTTTGTATTTTACTCTTGGTTTTTTACCCATCCAGATGTACCAGGAAATTAATTTGTCCCATTCAATGAATTGCTGTTTAGTTATATTTATTGGCAGGGATTGGAAAAGGTATAACAGGCGAGGCAAAATAACCATCTTGACTCCTGGAGGATAAACTGAGGAATGGTAGGTGATTCCGCCTAAAAATATCACATTTAATTTTAGACTTTATAGGGATGTAATTGGCTTCAAATAATTTTGTGATATCCTGAGTAAGATTAACCCCTAAATACTTCATTGACTTCTTATCGCACTTCAAATCATACTTTTCTAGGAGGTGATTTGGTGGATCATAGTTGAGATTCAAAATTTGGGTTTTTTGGATATTTAGTTTATATCCTGACAACTGACCAAATCTCTTCAAAGATGACATCAAAGTTGGTAGTGATACTAGAGGCTGGGTTAAAAAGATCAATACGTCATCCGCAAATAACGATAATTTATGTTCCCCTCCCGCTATATGCATACCCCTGATTTCTTCATTTTGTCTAATATACTGGCTGAGAGGCTCTAATAAAGAGAGCAAAGAGGAGAGGGGAACAGGGGCAGCCCTGCCTGCAGGAACGTTCCAGTGTAAATGATTTTGAGATGCTGCCATTGATTTTAACTCTTGCTGTGGGATTATTGTATATTGCTTGGAGAGTTCAAATAAAGGTTTTGTGGAAGCCAAACTTCTCCAAAACTTTATACAGGAAGGTCCATCTGACTGAATCAAATGCCTTCTCTGCGTCTAATCCTATAAGCATTGCTTCCATCTTATTTTGATGAATATGCCACATAATGTGCAGTGTTCTCCTTAGGCTATCATTAGTTTGTCTCTGATGGATAAATCCTGTCTGGTCCAGGTGGATAAGGGATGATAGGATTTTTTTCTCTTCTTCTAGCTAATATTGAGATGTAAATTTTATAGTCCACGTTTAATACTGAAATGGGTTGATATTGTTTACAATCTAATTTATCTTTACCATCTTTTGGTATTGTTGAGATTACCGCTTCCCTCGATGAAGGGGGGATCTCTCCCTTTTTGAGTGCCCAATTGCAAGTCTGTCGCAAGCTTGGAGTTACCTGTTCGCTAAAAGTTTTATACCATTCAGTCGTAAAGCCATCCGAGCCTGGGCTTTTATGCGGTTTAAGTCTTGTTATTGCTGCCTTAACTTCTTTATCAGTAATTTCAGTAACCGGTGCTTTATTTTGTTCCTGTGTAACTAGAGGTAGATTCAGAAGTTTAAGGAAAATATTTATTTAATTTTTCCATCTAGTCTTGGTTGTGAATATAATTCTTTATAGTACTCCTCAAACCTACTTTGAATCTCCTCCATTTTATACTGTATTTTCTTTGTTTTAGGACATTTGTTTATAGACATTATTTATTAATAGTATTGTCTGCCTGCTGTTTCCTTAATTTGTATGCCAGTAGTTTCATAGCTTTACTTCCTGCCTCATAATAAGCCTGTTTCAGAAATATCCTTTTTTTTTTTTATTTCGTCAGAATATATCTCATCTATCTCATTTTGCAGTTTCTTAATTGCTACTGCCTTATCTGATTCTGCTCTACTCTTATGGTTTTTTTTGTAATTCCTTAAGTTTACTGTACAAATTGTTGAGCCTCTCTTGTTTGAGTTTCTTTAGTGATGAGGAACGGGAAATTATTTTCCCCCTTAATACTGCTTTATATGTATCCCACACAATAGGTGGGGACACCTCTCCATTACTGTTTTCTTTGAAATAGGTTTCTATTTCCTTTTCCATTTCTTCTTTTACCTGGGGGTTATTTAATATGTTTGAATTTAATTTCCACAGTGTGGATTTTGGATTATTACTGATGTTAATTATAGAGATGCACCAATTGCAATTTTCTTAGCCGATTCCGATCTCCGGTTTTTATAAGGGTCTGACCTGCCGATTCCGATTTTGACCGATTCCGATTTTCAGTCTTTCTAAGAACTGGAATTGACAGCATTCACAAACATTTTTGCAACTTTTCTTGTAAAAATTAAATTAGATGTTCATAATATGACACTGACTATTAAATATTCATTAACCCTCATATTGTCTTCCCATTTACTACACACCTTTTATCCTCCTGGGTCAAAATTGACCCGGTCTGGTTTGACTGCTTATAAAGCATGTAGTATAAAATGATCATCAAATTCTGTGTTGCACCTTTTTAGTTAACTTGTTTCCAACACATCAACATATATTTTACACTTTTGTTTTGTAATATATGGTATAATGGATGTAATTTATATAAAATTATGCTCAATTTTTGAGTAAAAAAAAAGCAGAAATATTGAACTATTTTGAATATAGTTATGATCTGAGGTACATAAGTTGATGTATTATCACAGACTGGTACATGTCAAAGTTTAGTCAGGATACTGTTTTGAAACAATGTAAAAAAAATGTAATGGCAGCAAATAGTCACACCTGTTGTCTTCCCAGTTCAAAATTGACCCGGTGTGGTTTGACTGTTTATAAAGCATAAAGTATAAAATAATCAAACAATTCTGTGTTCCATATTTTTAGCCAACTTCAGTCTAACTCATTACCACAAATTTTAGACTTATTTGTTTTACACTTATTCTTTTTATTATACTTTACTATACTTTTAATTTATGGCCAATATACCTCATTTACCTGAAATTATACCATGTTTTCAAGAAAAAAAAAAAAAAGTTATTTTGGATAATTACTCACTGGTATATGTCAAACATTAGCCAGGATATTCCCAGGTCAAAACCGACTGATACAAATAACAAAAAAATGTGATTTACAAAGTATAACATTTATTTCCAAAACTATTTTGAAATTCATATAAACACAGAACAGTGTGTGTGTGTCAGTCAGTGTGTGTCAGTCAGTGTGTGTGTGTGTGTGTGTGTGTGTGTGTGTGTGTGTGTGTGTGTGTGTGTGTGTCAGTCAGTTGGTGTGTGTGTGTGACAGAACAGTGTGTGTGTGTCAGTCAGTGGGTGTGTGTGTGTGTGTGTGTGTGTGTGTGTGTGTGTGTGTGTGTGTGTGTGTGTGTTTATTGTACTGGAAACCACAATAGTATGACCCATTATACCACAAATTGTGGCCGGGTCAAATTTGAGCCGGGAAGACCACAGATGCTATAAATTTTAATAAAACACACAATGAATATAGTCATAATTAATTTTACTTGCAAAGAGCATAGTATGGAACCATCCATGTCATTGTCAAGCAATTATAAGGAAGAATGCCATAGAGTCTGGATGAGAAAATGTTTGAGGAGACACATCAACACAGGTTGTTTATTCTTCAGCCAGAACAGGAGGTGAGATTTTAACTGTCCCTCTGTGAACAGCAGTCTGCTGCTGGCTAACATTAGCCTGAAGAGCTACATAGTTTACGGCTGTTTTGCGACATTGTCAGCTGCTCTGTCTCATTGTAGACTTTCTGTCTTCTCTTTATCTTGTTCTTGGAATCTGTCGCTGACACCAGCTTCAAGCAGACATGTATCAGAGTGTGTAGCTGTTATCAGCGCTGCATTGACATCATGGTCAGTTTGTCTGCTGCGCGCATGATGTGACCATCGTGCAGAACACGTGTGTGACAATGACGGGCACAGAATCGGATATGTGACGCTGACCGGCCGGTCACTGGTCAGGGCCGGTCACACGGTCGATCGGTTCATCTCTAGTTAATTATAAATCTATCGGTGAATGATCTGACATATCAATAGTTCCAATATCACATGATTGTATTTTTGGCCCAAACCTACTGCTACATAGCCTTTCTCTACAATGTTGAACACAAATTGAAGAATTGCCATTACTTCTTAAGCGAATATTAAGAAATGGTAAAATAAAGCAGTGACCTAAACGTATAAACAGCATCACAGGAGAGAAACTAAACGTTAATCAACAGTCATTCATTTAGAGGTTAGAAAGTACTGAGAGCCTAAGGTGATAGTTTACCCACAAATTAAATTTCTCTCGATATCTACTCATCCCTGTGCTGATGTGAGGATGGGTGAAGATCTCCAGTTCACAAAACACTGGAGCTTCAGTGGAAAACAGCGTTGCGGCCAATTGTAGTGAATGGTGACCAGTTTTAAGACGTAAAAAAGAACACAAAAAAACCCACAAAATGTCTCCATACTCTTTGTGTGGTATAACCCAAGTGTCCGTGAGCTGAGACATTAAAATTTGACCCAAAAAGACGCCATATTTTTAGACTAAATGTCAACTGTAACCTCTCAGACCGGAGTTGCTTGCACACGCCTGAAGTGGGTACACAAGCTCTTGCCCAAGCGGTGCAACACGAGATATACAAGGTCTTGCGATACTTTCACACCTGTGTTTACATGCTACCTGGAAGCAACTCAGACAGAGCGAGATCTTCTCAGAAATAGTGACTTGTTATGCGTATAGTTGACTTTGCAAACTCTCAACCAAGAAGAAAAT
Source organism: Lutjanus erythropterus (assembly GCF_056507025.1). Taxonomy (NCBI): domain Eukaryota; kingdom Metazoa; phylum Chordata; class Actinopteri; order Lutjaniformes; family Lutjanidae; genus Lutjanus; species Lutjanus erythropterus. The sequence continues at coordinate 370,241 of NC_139324.1, read as the reverse complement.
GTTCGAGGACTGATATAGAAGAGGAACATCATTTCTTTGCTGCAGCTACACCACTTGGGCGAGAGCTTGTGTACCTGCTTCAGGCATGTGCACACAGATCCGGTCTGAGAGGCTACAGATGACATTTAGGCTAAAGACATGGTGTAAATGAGTGAAATTTCATTTTTGGGTGAACTATCACTTTAACACACACACACTTCTTCAGACCACTGTCTCTGCTCTCCTGCACAGACAAGAGCTCAGTCTGACAACACACGCTAGCTTGAGGGCAAAGATGGGGTTCAGAGATGCTGAGGTCGAGATATATTCCAAGCACAGTGTCTTGGACGAGGGTGATGCAGTGTGGCACGGTGTGTTTTAGCCTTTAGTGATAATGGCCATAGAATGGTCAGTAAATTTCATAGAATGTTGTCTCCATCTAGATATGGTGTAATTACGAGTGAGTATTAAAGGACAACTTTGGAAATTTTAAACCTTGGCCTTAATGGAGACAGCTCGTTTTGAAATTGTTTCCAGTGTTGAGGGAGGCAGATGCAGCTGGCAGCTGCGAAATAAGTACAACAGTATACATTGGACAGATGCGTCCTGTTGCATTGAAAGTAGGGGTGTGCGATATGACGATATTAGATCGTGAAGGATTAGAACGTGTAGACGATCTGCCAAAGTGAGGAGATCGTATGGATCGTTCAGGGGTTCCTAACAGGAGGACCCACACGCCGTCTTATACGGACCCGGACCTATAACCAATAAACTATTAAGAGATTTTAAATTTTGACGGGACGCTTCTATTTTAACTGGCGCAACTTTTCTAGTCTTTCCGGCGCTGGTTTATCTGATCAGGAAACACACAGACCAACTGCAGAGAAGCTGCGTGTGGAGGAGACTGTTGTTAATGACGGAGTTTATTACAACAGTCGAAACTAACGTGATGATTAATGACATCGACATCAACCAGATGCTCTTATAAAATTAAACAATTGTCTATACGTAAAACAGGAGAGTCTGTGTTTCTCTGTGAGAAACATTCAGACCTTCTCACAGCAGAGTGAACAGGTGAGGGAGGAGAGGAGGGCAGACTGATCACTAATCAATCGCGGATGCCGCCGTCCTCTCGGACTGATTAAAAAAATAAAAATGCCAAAATTGGTGACAAACCAAACCTGGATGTCCACACAAATAAAGTCTTTGTGTGAAACACTGCAGAGTTTAACACCGTGCTGTTTAAAGACAGTCTGCTGTCATTAGTTTGCCAGAGACAAAGAGAGGGTCGTGTCTAGAAGGGAACCCTAGACCTGCGAAAGATCGCGCGAGTTTGATTATTTTAGTAGAAATAACGAACACAAATCTCGCGAGATTTGTGCAAATAAAGAGTTACCTTCTAGACACGAGCGAAAAAGGTGCGCGGCTCCAAAAATAGAAAATCATGTCATGGTGCCAATGTTTTTAATGTGGCGGGCCGCCATAAATAAAACTATTCACTGATCCACAGAGAGTCACTGAAACACTTATCACTGACCTGCTGTGATGAAAAAAATACTCAGATTCTTTACTTAGGTATTTTTACATTGTGGTATTAGTGTTTTTACTTAATTACAATTTAAAAACCTTGCATGTTATTGTTTCCTTTTTTGAAAAATCAACATTTTTTTTGCTGTTGTTGTACTTTAATGGTATTCTTGTTGGTATTTTTTGATTACTAAATACAGACCTGCAAACTCATAAGAGGAGAAAAAGGTGGCATGTAAACCAGTCCCCTGTTGGGGGTCTGGGAGCGTCTGTCCTGCTCCAGAAGAAAAATGTTGTGATTTTAATATGTTAACAAAACATTCTGGTGACTGTTTCAGTTAAAAGAGTTAGTAACATCTTTTGTTTGTGGTTTTTGCAGACATTACTACCTTTACTTTTACCTTTGTGCTTGAAAAAAAAGTAGAAAGTAAAGTAAAAACAGTAAATGTAAGTTTAAATACATAGCATAATACATAATATAAATACATGTAAGATCGTGATAAAATCGAAATCGTGATTTTCTAATAAAAAAATCGTGATATAATATTTTTGCCATATCGCCCACCCCTAATTGAAAGTGCTTTTTTCACCACAGACCCGCTCAGATTGCCTGTTTTATCTCTGTCAACAGCATGCGGAGCGTCTGTCTTACCCTTCAATTGCTCCGGGCTGTGTGTGACAAAATCTCACGGGATCTTTGCTTGTTACTGGAAAAAAACAGAGGAGCCATGACTTGTAAAAGTCAGTTGGTTGTCCCATAGTACAGGTGAGAGTTTACTAGGCCGATTGAAGTGTCATGGCTAAATATTTACCTGATTTGGAGAATGTAGATGAGATCTTTGATTTCAGTGGCTGCCAGTATTTATTTGAGCCCGAGTATACGGATGAGGAGTTTGAGTTCCTACAAACAAAGAGCGGATGAGGATAGAGAGAAAGGGGCAACGGGCAGACGAGGATGAAGCAGCTGCTGCATGTCTGTGAATCTGTGAAGACTGATTGTGCTCCTTGAATGCTGTGACTCTATGCCCACAGAGGAAGAATGTCTGTGTTGTAACGAGTGGGACCTGTTGCCCAGTATTTATGGTCTTGATGTGTCCAGGGATGATAGAGAAACTACCCAACGCTGTGTAACCACTGTGGTGGGAAAATTATTCACCAAACTGGTCACTGTTGTTCCTCTTAGTTATTTCTCATGTTCTGTCAGGCACTAACTGGTTACTGGTCCTTGAACACACAGCTGTTTTCCCTTTGGAAGAACAACTTCTGATAACACAATCACATCCCGACTCTCCCGATAAGCAGTTCAGGTCCATCCTGACCCAGCCTCCTTCATCTCCTAACCCTGTAAGACAGATTTACATTCTTGACTTGATTATCAGTTCCTTTTACACTTTGAGTGTGACTGTGTACTGATCCTTTGCAAAGCTCGATTAAAACACCAGAAAGACAATCTTGGTCATGGGCTCTGTCTTAATTTTCAGATTTTCCACCACACCACCTTACAGGATTTCCGCCCTCTGACCAGCAGGGCAGTGCTAGATACCTTCTTTCATGTGCCCAAAATAAATTGGAGGAGGCAACCAAAACCACACGGACCAAATGGTCAACTATCCATTGAGTAAGTATAAATAATATGCCTTCATGCATGTAATATCTGTACCTAGAATTGTTTGACAGATGCACCTTTTCTGTTGCATGCATTAGTTTGCCCTCAGACATTTCTAAATCATCTTAACCCTTTCCTTTCATCCAGCCAGGACAGACTTGCAGCCTATCGTGTGGTGCTGGAGTGGGCTGTCAGAGGAGAACGTCTTGTTTGTGGTAACAGAAGAGTGCTGCCAAGCTGGATCATCACTGCTATCAGAAGCAAGTACCTGTCCCCCACTGGCACTTACAGCAGGTTCAAGGAGGCACATGTTCAGAACACATCTACCGATGAATGACTTTTCAATAATTGTACTCTTGACTGCACTGCTGAGCAGTCTACAAACTGTTCCAGTCTTTAGAGACACTAGCAGATCCTGCATAAATCTTGCACACTGTAAGTATTTACAGTACAAAATCATCCACTCCAAATATGCAGGGGTGGACAGTAAGAAAGTACATTTACTTGAGTACTGTACTTTACTTGAGTATTTGTTTTTCTGGAAACAAATATTGTACTCTTGTATGATTGTACCACATTTCTAGAAAGGTTGTCATTACTTTGAAGTCAGCTGTTGTTGTTTCTTCTTTTCTAAAATGCGACTGGCCCCATGCTGTGTTCCTCACAGAAGGAAACCAAGTACAGTACCCACTCTTAACTGGGATTGATGCAAAAGCAGAAATGCGTCATCCAGGCACTCTGTAACAAGCCCTAGCAAGCACTCCCTCTTTCATTCCAACAAAACTCAGTAATGATGACGGCAGGAGAAAGACAAAATTAAATCTCAAGATGTTGTTAGAATTAGAAAAAGAGAAATAAGAGACAGGAATTGTCATTTAGAAGATGTACAGCAGGATGTACAGCATTGGTAATACCACCCCAATTAGTCCTGCCAGGGTATTAACAACTTTTGCCCAGAAATCTAGAATCCCTGGACATTTTCATACAACATATATATTAAGGAGCCAACAGTTCTGTGGGAACAGAAAGAACAGTATGGGTCAGGGGCTAGTCCTATTTGATGCCTAATTCTCGGTTTAAAGGGGAACTATTATGCTTTTCCTCTTTTTTGACCTATAAATGTTGTCACAATGTCGGATACTCGTGTTAAACGATTCCAAAGCGTCAAATAATGAGGTTCATGCATTTGGAAGTGAGCCCTGCAAGCTGTTTTGGATGGCTCTGCATGCTGTGTTTTACTGTCTTTTTTAACGGTGTAGTAACATTGATGTTAATGCGTGCCAGACTTACTTATATGGTCATACCCAGGCATATGCTCTAGGCCTGCCCGCTCCCCCGCTCTGCTTCGGAAGTTACATCGCTGTGCGCTGCTCTGCTGTCTACAACGATTTCACAGTGTTAGCACGTTGAGCAATGGCTCCCAGAAAATGTTTGTTCGGGTGTGAGGGAAAGTTACCTTTGTTTAGCTTTCCTAAAGAGGCAAGCACCAGGCAGAAGTGGATAGAGTTGCTTTTTCCCGGCCAGCAAAAGAAAAATACCTCCGTGTTTGTCTGTCTACGGTACGTCACAGGGGACTGTTTTGTCAACATGGGCCAGTACGAAGCTGGATTAGCCGGTAGCCGGGCTCGGCAGCGCTCGCCAGCCCTTCGGAAGTCCTCGGGAGTGCGACCAATCACAATGGAGTGGGCTCGGCGGGAGGCGTACATGGAGCAGGGCCGGGGGGGTGGAGTAAATTACACAGACCGTTTTCGCGGTACGTAGAAAATACAAGGAAGAGATGCAGCAAGAGGCACAGCGTCCTGAAGATCTACAAAGCTTTCTGTGCGGGCGATCGTGTGTAGCTGCTCTATAGGAGTCCAGAAATCAAATACAAAGGCCCGAAAATGAATATAATAGGTCCCCTTTAAGGTATGCTCTACGACAAAATTTCAAATGTATATATACTGATGGTTTGGGTTTTAGGAGGCATCAGCAACGTTATTCCAAATTACAACCCATTTCAGTTCTTGTTCCACCTCAGCTATGTCTCTCCCCCAAGCCAAGCAAGTTTAATTTGTCATATATATAAGCCACTATTCATCTGGAGCACACTGTATCCAACTTAAAATAGGATGTTCTTGTAAGGCTGATTCCCACTGAACTTTATAGGCTTAACAAACTGACCCTAAAAGAGAATGTTTGTCAATATTGTATGGAACTTAAGGATTGTGCTTGCCCCATTAATATCTTGTTGTAATACCTTTATCTTCCCAGGCTTTGTTAGTAAAAGGTTTCCCCTGTTGCAGATTCAACTTATTACTAAAAAATGACAAAGCGAGACTCTTGATTCAAATTAGACGTTCTTTAGTGAATAAAAAAAAAGGAAACATACATTTAGCGTGCGCTACACGAGAGGCACAGCATGGCTGCCTAGCAACAACAACAATGATGTCATCACGTCGCGTCCACACTTTTTCCTAGAGCATCCTGGGTACTGAAGTCCATTACATCTAAGTCTAAATCAAATTAACTGAAAAAATGCAGTCCCTTATTAAACTACATTCTAACTGTTTATGAATATTAACAGTAACTTATATTTTAACTTATTAATCCTTACAAATAATATATTCCCTCAAAATAAATTCTCAACATCCCCCTAGATAAAAGGTCACCATTATTCCATAGCGGGGATGATTTACACCAAACACTTTTAACTTTGAGGAATTTTTCTGCCGCTTTAAACACTTGTAGCATATGAGTTAAAATCGGATGTATTCTCTTCTTGGACTGGCAGTAGTGATCTTGGGACACTGCAGACCCGATGGTCTGCAAGATGCAGTGTCTGGACAGGAATGTTAGCATCAATTTGTAGCACAATTAGCCACAACTTCAGCATCTTTTTTTTTTTTTTTTGTTGTTTTTTGTTTTGTTTTTAATCGATATAGTGAAACTCTCAACTGCACTCAGGGACAACCAACTCCACTCTGACCGGCTCTTAGTCATGGTTCCTTTGTTTTCTTCTGGCAACACACTAAGATCCCATGAGATTTTGTCACACACAGCCTGGAGCAAGTGAAGGTTAAGAGATGTGCTTTGCATGCTGTTAACAGAGTTTACACTGGTGATCTGAGCTGGTCTGTGGTGGAAAAAAAGCACTTTCAATGCATGAACTTTTACAGGAGGCATTTACCCCCATATATACTGTTGTAACTTGTTTCGTGACTGCTGGCTGCATCTGCATCCCTCAATACTGGACCAATTTCAAAATGAGTTGTCCCCATCAATCATACACACACATACACATGGGGAAATTAGACCCAGGCTGAAAAATACTGAAGTTATCCTTTAAGAACTGAATACTTTGTAAGCCTAATTGTACTTCCTGTGTCCATGAATGCCATTTTGTGAGCCTGGCAGATGTGGGCATCCAGTGGAAATGAAATCAACTGTATCACCATGTAAGACTGTGAAAGCACTGTAATTGTGTGATCACTCTGCTGATGGAAAGTTGTAACAGACCAAAGTCTCCCTGTTATGATCACTTTAATTTCTGGCATCATAGTGTTATTGTTATTGTTGTTAAGGAAGATTTATCAGCCTTGTCTAGTTTTATTTTATCTTGTAAAGTACTTGGTAACATTAAAAAAGTGGTACATAAAAACATGAGCACGTCTCTCATGAGATCGACCACAAATGTTATCCCCGCACAGTCCAATCCATAGCGTTTTACTAACTCACTGTCACTCATCAGTCTTTGTCATGTTCTCCTCTGCTTAAGAAACACTTAAGCCTCCTCCCTACTCTGACTGGAATCAAACCAGGGCCGCTGCAGTAAGGATGCAGTGTTTGCATATGTAACATGCGTAATTACAGTTGAGCTAATGAGGAATCCGAACATAGATTGACTTGAGATTCTTTTCAAATCTATTCTAGACATGCAAAATTTAAAATATATCTCCTAACAGTGAGATAAGCTGGTATAAAGCACTTCATTTTCCACTCAGGGGTTAGAAGCTAGTTTCCACATTACAGACATTAAAAATCATGTCTTATGTATTGAATAACATTACAGCTTGATTTTTTTGGCTTTAATAACAGGGCAGACTGAAGAATGTGATAGGAAAGGTGGCAGAGAGAGAACAGATGACATGCAGGGCAGACTGAAGAATGTCATAGGACAGGTGGCAGAGAGAGAACAGATGACATGCAGCACATGTCCAAGGGCTGGAATGAAACCCTCTGCAGCAAGGAGTCTGCCTTTGCAAATAAGGCATGTGTTCTACCAGGTGAGCGACTAGATCTTGATCTTGAAGAGGGGTCTATGTATCATCCCTCCCAAACTGTATTTAACTTTGATAATTAGGATAAACAAATTTACAATATATCATTATATATCGATATATCAAACAAACAACCAACCAAACAAACAAAAAATAATAACAATGAAAAATCCACTTGCTTTTTTGGTCCATGTCCTCAAATCAGCAATTGAAATAGAAGTTAAACCAAAACCAGAAATGACTTTATTGTCACTTTAATTGTGTTATCTCTATTTTCTGATATGTTCAGGCATCATTATAGCTAAAGGCACTGCTAAGATTAAACATATATCATTTGTTGAATTATGAATAAAACTATAGGCTAGATATTTATTTACATATTTTTTTTTAAATTAATGAGTCTAAAAACTTTTCACCACTCCACTTGTGCCACAGACCCCTGTTTGAGAACCACTGCCCCAGAATATCTATACGAATTTAAAAAAAAATCAATTCCTCTAAAACTTTGTAGGTGGCAGGAAATGGTAGCTTTATCTGTCTGACCCTTGAATAAAGAATTCTTATTGTTTTTCCTTTTCATGGTTGGTATTCTGCAAAAAAGCCAGAGTTTGCAGTGTTTTTATACATTTCTGCCCAGCCTTTCTTTTATAGCACCACATCATAAGGTGTGTGATGTATGTAATTCCTTGAGCTCATTAAACATATACTCCCTCTTGTGGCATAAAGGGACAACAACTTCTGTCTTAAGATGTGCTGTGCCTCAGGTTATTTATGTATTTACTGGGTAAAAATTACAGATTTATTTTTTAACTTATTTTTAATTATTCTAGTTAACTCAGCTACACTGTAAGAAAACAATCTGTAGAGTAATGAATAATGTCCTGGCAAAAAATTATCAGTACATATTCTGTTAGGTTTGTGGACATTTCTTTCAACCCTAAAATGGAAAATTCTGTAGATTTACAGTATATCCCCTGGGCCGTTCATGGACACTTCTGTTAATCCTTAAGTAGACATTTCTGTAAAATAAAAGCACATCTAGAGCAGCATTTGCTGAAAATTTCTTCACCGCTTTAAAGTTCTAATCAAATATCAAATCTGTACAATTTTTATGGGCAGTTTCTTTGAAAGTGAAACGTAAATGGTGACTTACAACCACTTACATTTTCTGGTAAATACAATTGTATTTTCTTCCACGTTTTAGACCAACATCATGTTCTAATAATCTAAAATGAAAGACACCAGATTCGACCACCACAACAGAGTTCAAGGTCACTTGCTAGACTCTTCCATTCTGGTGGAACGATTGTCAGAGTCTCTCAGTCAGACTTGAACTTTGCTTCATGGGACTTATTCGTGTTGTTCTCTCATGACTAGATCCTTGCTTGTGTGTTGTATCAGCTCTCAGATGTACGTGACTTTAGTTAAAAATGTCTGCTAAATTAAATTGTAAATTGTAAGTTGTGATGAAATAAATCTTTACACAGCGAATACAGCATCATGGTCCAATAAATCCACCACAATATAAAAATATTTTATGTCTACATCTGCTAGTGGGCCATCACAACGAGATGAGGAAAGATAATATATTAGTTCAGTCCAAGAGAATCTTGATATTGCCAACAAACTGCCAACTATTTTGATAATCTGTTAATTGCTTTGAGTAATTTTTTAAGAGAAAAAAAGTCAAAATTCTCTGATGCACTTTCTCAAATGTGAGAGTTGTTGTTGTGGTTTCTTTAACCCTTTATTACAGTTTACTAAATATCTTTGGGTTGTGGACAAAATAAAACATTTGACACCATAATTGTGCACTTCGGGAGACACTAAACAAAACCCTTTTTTTTCACCATTTTCTGGCATTTCACAGACAAAACAACTACTTGATTAATTGAGAAGATATAATCAGCATTAATCAACAGTGGAAATAAGCGTTAGTTGCAACCCTAGTTTTAAACTTTGAAACAAGTGGAACTGTCTAAATGGAAAGAAAAACAACCGTGCAAGCATGAGACTATTTACACCATCACTACAGAACATTTCAGTGTTAGTGCCATTTTTTTTTCAGTCATGGAGGAATGTATTGCTGTTTCATCCCCTTATCACAGCTCTGTTGCATGTTTGGAAGATGGATGTATGGATGTATGGATGTATGGATGTATGTATAATATATATATTTGTAGTGGAGCCCCAGTATAAAGTGTTTGCAGGCCAAGATGATGTCTAAATTGAATCCATATTTTAATACTGGAGGACACTATCATAGTATAACAGTCAGTATAACAAGAAATAGAAGAATACAAGGGTGAGTACAGGAAGGGTTTCAATGATACCAGGTGAAAAGAATTTGACTCCAAAATCAACCATGACGGAGGGCCCTCAATATCCCTATATTTGACCCAATAGTTCAAATTTCTTATGTTTGTTGCCTAATAATAGTACAGAAAGTTTGGTAACACCATTCCGCCCTGAGCTTTGGGCCTCTGTAAAACTTGTCGACGTAACCTTGGAGACTTCTTATTCCAAACAAAACCGAGAATAAGACTGTCCACTTTATGGAAAAATGAAAGAGGAAGAAATATCGGAATACATTGGAATAACTATAAAAAGTGCGGGAAAACATTCATTTTAATTGCATTGATTCTGGCAGCTACAGAAAGATTTAGTAGGGAGCACCGCTCAAAATCCTGTTTAATTTGTGTGAGCAGCAAGAACTTATATATATGCAACATTCTATATACTGTCTATTTGTCTGAGCCAGGAAAATATAACTCATAGCACATAAATTAAGCACATATGAAGACAAAGAGTTGTTGTCCGTTTATGACACGTTTATGAAATATACCCTTAAGTGTGGACTTTCTATATTTTAAACCAAAATTGAAAAAAGGTCATTTTTACATCTAAATTACTTGAAAGATTACATTCTAATTAAATCTGAATCTGAATCTGAAATAATTTATATGAAAATTCTTACTACTAGTCCAACACGCATAAACCAGTATAAACCAGCATAAGCGAGTATTTTGTTTCCATATGATGTAAATATCTTTAATACATGTGTTTGTAATCTCCAAACATTAACTCTGTTTTTACCTTCATAGTTAAAAAAATAATACTTTGTCTCTTATAATGTGTCCTGAAAACTGAAGAAACTCAGCCCTTTGCCTTTATATTTATCAAAGTTCATAGATTGCTTAGGATGGTTGGTTAGGATGTAATCTATAAAATTATTTTGGATTTAAAGATGAGCAATTTCACATTTTGGTTTATTATTTATAGGATATATTCCCTACTATGGTATGAAGGGGCAACACTCATGTCTTCATATATGCTATGCCTGAGCTCAATTCTCCTGGCTCTTATTTTGATAGAGCTTATTTAACTTCCGGGTCAACTGTCTGCCTTTCTGCTGTTTTCAAGTCAACAAGTAAGAAATAAAATTACACTGAAACTGATCCCTTTTTTTTAGTTATTATTTAGATTTTTACTCTTGTTTTTATGTCTGCTGGCAAAAAAAAAAAAAGAAAATTAGCTCTCTTTACCCATTTTTGTTTTCTGGTTCAAAGCACTAACTTGAGGGTATACTCCCTCTTGTGGCAAAAACAGGCAATAACTCAGGGTTTCATCTGTACAATGTGTGAGTATACCTATGAATTGCTGGCTAAAAATTACACATTTATTTTTCAGAGAGGAAACTGGTGCCCAGTGACTGTTTAGCTATCTCTGTTACATCTGAACATAAAACAATAAGTCCCTGAGTAAATGGGACAACACAACCTTCAAATACTATTTCTGTATTTGCTTTTAACTAATATCTTGCCTTTAACTTATAATATTTGTGCCTTTAGTGATGCTTTGCCTAACTGACACAAGCAATATATATATTATATATATTGATATCTTGTTTATTTAATGTAATTTCACTGTAGTTGAAGGCAAACACAGAATTAATGTTTGAAGGTTGCAATGTCCTGTTTGCTAAAACATACATGTATTGTTTTACATTGTGATATGACTGACGGGAAGACTTGACACAGAAGTTAAAGTAACTTTATAAAAATAAAAAAAAATATATATATATAAATATAATAAATATTCATTGGATATTGGTTAAAGGCAAATACAAAATTAATATTTGAAGGTTGTAATGTCCTAAAGCAGTAGTTCCCCCAAAAATGAAAATTCACTGAGTGAAGATCTCCAGTTCACAAAACACTCCCGGGGTTTCTGTGGAAAACAGTGTTGCAGCCAAATCCAGTACAATTGAAGTGAACAGTGACCAATTTTAAAATGTTAAAAGAATACACACAAAACCCCCCACAAAATGTCTCATACTGCTCATGTGGTGTAATCCAAGTGTCCGTAAGTCGCGACATTAAAATTTGACCCAAAAAGACGCCATTTACACCATGTTTTTAGCCTAAATGTCAAGTGTAGCCTCTCAGACTGTAGCTGCTTGCACAGAGATAACTGAACAGTCATTGGACACCAGATTCCTCCTTGAAAAATAAATATGTAATTTTTAACCAGTAATTCATAGGTATACTCACACAATGTACAGATGAAACCCCAAATTGTTGCCTATTTCTGCCACAAGAGGTAGTATACCCTCAAGTTAGTGCTTTTAAGCCAACAAAGAAAAATTGGTAAAGGGAGCTAATTTTCTATTTTTACTGGCAGAAATAAAAACAAAAACAAATCCAAATAATTATTGTAAATTATACTGGTGTTATCTTATTTCTTACTTGTTGACTTGAAAACCGTTGAAAGGCAAACATCTGACCTGGAAGTTAAATTAGTTCTATCAAAATAAAAGCCAGGAGAATCGAGCTCATGAAGAGAAGAATGTTGCTCCTCAATACTACAGGAGGGAATATATGCTTCAAAGTGTGCCCTTTTTGGGTTTTAGCTTTAAACCTATGGAGCTATATTGGGGCCAAATGTTTTGAACTTGAAAAATAAAATTTGAAACTGTTTTGATCTTGAATTTTGAAAAATACTGTAACAGCTCTGGGAAGTGAGACTCAGGTGCAGAGAACACACAGGAGGCAGAGTGAGGTTCAAATGAAAACCACTGTCTTTACTTAAGTCCAAAACAAGGCAAACACAGGGAGTCCAAAAAGGCAAACAAAAACAGACAGGGAAAAAAAGGCACAAAACTATAATCCAATAAATAGGCGAAGTCCAAAAGGAAACATGAGGCCTATAACCACACCAAGCAGCTTCACAGACAATAGAGACAATCTGGCAGAGACATGTGGAGCTGGTGGGGGTATAAATGCACAGGGATGGCAAGGAGGGTAATCAGGGGCAGGTGAGTGAGTGGCCTCAGGTGCAGTTGATGAGGGGCGGGAAAACACAGGAAACTGAAAAGACACAAGAGGTAGTGTTAAAAAATAAAACAGGAAACATAATAAAACCCGGAATGTTACAGTACCCCCCCCCTTTAATGGACGGCTCCAGACGTCCCAGGCTGGTCCGCATGACGCTGATGAAAATCCCTTATGAGGGACTTATCCAGGATGTCCCTAGAGGGAACCCAGGACCTCTCCTCAGGACCATATCCCTCCCAATCAACCAGGTATTGGCGACCTCTTCCCCTGCGTCGGACAGCCAGCAGGCGCTTCACCGTAAAGGCAGGCCCTCCATCGATGACCCGGGCGGGCGGAGGGGGTTTGGAGGCGGGAACCAAGGGGCTGATCTTCACAGGTTTGACTTTGGAGATGTGAAACGTGGGATGCACTTTCATGGTCCTAGGAAGATGTAATTGCACAGCCACAGGATTAATGATCTTAGAGATGGGGAAGGGGCCAACAAACCTGGGAGCCAACTTCCGACTCTCCACACGGAGAGGCAGGTCTTGAGTGGAAAGCCAAACCCTCTGTCCCACACGGTAACAAGGAGCTGGAGTGCGTCGTTTGTCAGCTTCCCTCTTGTAGCGTCCTGAGGCCCGAAGAAGAGCTGCCCGAGCCCTCCTCCAGGAGAGATGACAACGACGAACCAGGGCCTGAGCAGACGGCACAGCAACCTCACCCTCTTGGTCTGGAAACAGTGGTGGCTGGTACCCATAAACACAGTGAAAGGGGGACAGACCAGTGGCAGAAACGGGAAGTGAGTAGTGTGCATATTCTATCCATACCAACTGTTCATTCCACCGGGATGGATTCTGGGAGACTAGACATCTGAGAGCCGTTTCCAGTTCCTGATTGTAACGTTCTGTCTGACCATTGGATTGGGGATGGAAACCAGAGGAGAGGCTGGCTGTGGCACCAATCAGTCGGCAGAACTCCTTCCAGAACCGAGAGGCGAACTGAGGCCCTCTGTCTGAAACAACATCTTGAGGCAGGCCATGCAGACGAAAAACATGAGATAACATGACCTCTGCCGTCTCCTTAGCAGAGGGGAGTTTGGCCAAAGGGACAAAGTGTGCCATCTTGGAAAAACGATCAATTATGGTGAGTATAACAGTGTTACCTTCAGAGGGGGGCAAGCCAGTGACAAAGTCCAACGATATGTGGGACCAGGGTCGTCGGGGCACTGGGAGAGGATGAAGCAGCCCATGCGGTCGCTGTCGTGAGGTTTTATTCTGGGCACAAACAGAGCAGGCAGAGACAAATTCCCCCACATCTCCCACTAAAGAAGGCCACCAAAACCGCTGCTTCAGCAGACTGACTGTCCGACTCACCCCTGGATGGCAGCTCAGCCTGGAGGCATGAGCCCATTGCAGCACCCGTGGACGAAACGGGATTGGGACGAAGAGAAGGTTCTGAGGACATCCGGCAGGAATTTGAGCCCCCTCCAACGCTCGTCTCACCTCACTCTCAATGTCCCAGGTCACAGCTCCAACCACACGGGCAGCGGGCAGGATGGTAGAGGGGGCCCTGGGATAGTGATCGGATTCAAACTGGCGGGAGAGGGCATCTGGTTTGGTGTTCCTGGAGCCAGGGCGATAAGACAGGGTGAAGTTGAATCGGGTAAAAAACAGGGCCCACCTGGCTTGACGCGAGTTCAACCTCCTGGCTGTCTTGATGTATTCCAGGTTCTTATGGTCTGTCCATACAAGGAATGGCAGTTCAGCCCCCTCCAGCCAGTGTCTCCACTCCTCTAAGGCCAATTTCACAGCCAACAACTCCCGGTTACCCACATCATAGTTCCTCTCTGCTGTGGACAGTTTTCTAGAAAAGAAAGCACATGGGTGAACCTTGTTGTCTTTGAGAGAGCGTTGAGACAGTACTGCCCCCACCCCCACATCTGAGGCATCCACCTCCACAATGAATTGCAGTTTGGAGTTCGGCATGGAGAGGATGGGTGCGGAGGTGAACCGGTGCTTCAGGGTATTGAAGGCCTCTTCCGCTTGAGTGTTCCACTGAAACTTAAAACCAGGAGAAGTGAGGGCATGCAAAGGGGCTGCTACAGAGCTGTAGTTCCTGATAAAACGTCTATAAAAGTTAGCGAACCCCAAAAATCTCTGCAACTGCTTGCGGTCAGAGGGTATTGCCCAGTCAACAACTGCACTGACCTAGGTGGGATCCATTTGGATGCTTCCAGGTGACACGATGAACCCCAGGAAAGAGACTGACTGCTGGTGAAACTCACATTTCTCCGCCTTGACAAAAAGCTGGTTCTCCAACAGCCGCTGAAGTACTTGCTGGACATGCTGGACATGCTCACTTTCACTCTTAGAAAAAATCAGAATGTCATCCAGGTAGACAAAGACAAAATGGTTAAGCATATCACGAAGAACATCGTTGACCAGGGACTGAAAAACTGCTGGGGCATTAGTAAGACCAAAAGGCATCACCAGGTACTCATAATGGCCACTAGGGGTGTTAAAGGCAGTCTTCCACTCATCCCCCTCCCTAATGCGAACAAGATGGTAAGCATTTCTGAGATCGAGCTTAGTGAAAATGGTGGCTCCCTGCAACAGTTCAAAAGCAGATGACATGAGAGGGAGGGGGTACCTGTTCTTGACGGTAATGTCGTTTATGCCCCTGTAGTCGATGCAAGGTCGCAGAGTCTTGTCCTTCTTCTCCATGAAGAAAAATCCAGCACCAGCAGGAGACGAGGAGGGGCGGATAATGCCAGCGGCCAAGGAGCTCTGGATGTATGTGTTCATGGCCTCCCTCTCAGGGGCTGACAGGGAGTAAAGGCGGCCCTTGGGGGGGAGGTTCCAGGGAGAAGGTCGATGGTGCAGTCATAAGGTCTGTGAGGTGGCAGGGAAGTAGCGCGGGCCTTGTTGAAAACCTCCTTCAAATCCATGTAAGCAGAAGGGATGCCAGACAGATCAGGGAACTCTGAGGAGGGGTCAACAGGCTTGGGGAGATCAGCAGTTTGGAGACAAGATGAATGACATAGGTTACTCCAGCCCAGAAAAGTGCCAGTAGACCAGTCTATATGCGGGTTGTGCTTAGTTAGCCATGGAAAACCGAGAATGAGAGGATGGTCAGGAGAGTCAATAATGTAAAAAGAAATAGTCTCTGAATGGTTACCTGACATGAGGAGAGTGAGAGCTGGAGTCTGGAGAGACACGTGACAGAGGAGGCGACCATCCAGGGCGTGGGCCACCAGGGGGGAGGGGAGAGGCTTGAGTTGCAGCTGGAGCCGGCGAGCAAGGCCCTGGTCCATGAAGTTCTCATCGGCTCCAGAGTCCACGAAAGCAGCCAACTCCAAGGAACCCACAGGAGAGGAAATACGGGCCTGGGTGAGTGCACGGGAGGGTCTTGAAGAGAAAGTTCTGCTCACCAGTAACCCTCCATTTACTGATGAGCACGGCCTTTTACTGGGCATGCTGCCAGGAAATGTCCTTTGAGACCACAGTAGAAGCATCTTCCTTCCCTAAAGCGGCGCTGACGCTCCTCTGGAGAAAGCTGAGTGCGGCCCACCTGCATAGGTTCCTCCTTTTCCCCAGGTGGCGCTGTAACTTCCTCACCGGAGCTCCCAGAAGAACAGGAATGGCGTTTGGTAGGAGACCAGGAAGTGGACTGCCCCCAGTGGGCTGGAGTTCTCTTCTCAGCATGACTTCTCTCCTTTCTTCTTGCAAACAGGCGATTATCAATCTTAATAGCCAAGGCAACCAGAGCATCAAAGTCAGCGGGCAAATCTAGTGGAGCGAGGTGATCCTTAATGTCGTCAGCAAGGCTATGCAGGAATGTGTCGGACAGGGACTGAGTGTTCCATTCACTGTCGGCAGCCAGAGTCCGGAAACGAATGGCATGGTCTGCCACACGGCTGTTGCCCTGTTTAAGAGCCAGCAAACCCCGGGCTGCCTCACGACCAGGGGTAGAATGTCCAAAAACTCTTCTTAAAGCAGCAGAAAAAGTCTCCTCAGAGCGGCATTCTGGCGACTGTCTGTCCCATTCAGCCGTAGCCCATTCTCGTGCCCTCCCAGTGAGGTTGGTGATCATGAATGCAACACGGGAATGATCGGTGGGAAACGATGACGGCTGGAGGCCGAATGTAAGGGAGCAGAGTGTCAGGAAGGAGCGGCAGGTCTCAGGGTCAAGAGAAATCCAAATAATTATTGTAAATTATACTGGTGTTATCTTATTTCTTACTTGTTGACTTGAAAACCGTTGAAAGGCAGACATCTGACCTGGAAGTTAAATTAGTTCTATCAAAATAAGAGCCAGGAGAATCGAGCTTATGAAGAGAAGAGTGTTGCCCCTCAATACTACAGGAGGGAATATATGCTTTTGTGCCCTTTTTGGGTTTTAGCTTTAAACCTATGGAGCTATATTGGGGCCAAATGTTTTGAACTTGAAAAATAAAATTTGAAACTGTTTTGATCTTGAATTTTGAAAAATACTGTAACAACTCTGGGAAGTGAGACTCAGGTGCAGAGAACACACAGGAGGCAGAGTGAGGTTCAAATGAAAACCACTGTCTTTACTTAAGTCCAAAACAAGGCAAACACAGGGAGTCCAAAAAGGCAAACAAAAACAGACAGGGAAAAAAAGGCACAAAACTATAATCCAATAAATAGGCGAAGTCCAAAAGGAAACATGAGGCCTATAACCACACCAAGCAGCTTCACAGACAATAGAGACAATCTGGCAGAGACATGTGGAGCTGGTGGGGGTATAAATGCACAGGGATGGCAAGGAGGGTAATCAGGGGCAGGTGAGTGAGTGGCCTCAGGTGCAGTTGATGAGGGGCGGGAAAACACAGGAAACTGAAAAGACACAAGAGGTAGTGTTAAAAAATAAAACAGGAAACATAATAAAACCCGGAATGTTACAAATACATCAGTGTATTCAAAATAAGTGTTCAAAAAGTTTTTTTCAGGTTAAATATAATTATGATTTACTCTGGTAATTATTTTGAATAAATTATTTTTATTTTTCACTTTCATATATTTAGATATTTGAGATCCTATTTCTTTCAGTTACAAATTTTATGTTTTCAGATTCGAATCTTATTTTTTATAGTTTCAAATCTTTTTTTCACTTTCGGATCTTTCTGTTTCAGTTTCAGATCTTTTCTTTTCAGTTTCAGAATTTGGTATGTACTCCTTACAGCAGTGGTTCCCAACCTTGGGTCAGGACCTCAAAATGGGTTTGACAGATACTTAAATAAATAATTGCTAAATTAAAATTAAGGAGGAACTGATGCTCTGTGTTACCTGTTCTCACAGTGACATGACGTCTCTGTGGGTCAGACTTGTGGCTCTGTGCTTTTTCACTCACAAAAACAAGCCCTCCCTCCTCCCTCTCCTGTGTCTCCTCTTCATTTGCTCATAACAGACGGTGCTGAAAACAGTGACAGAATTGACATTGTACCGCGTTGCATCACCAAACTTTCATAAGACTCAAGTGTAGAATAAGTTTGGGTTTTATAGGAAAGATGAGAAATGCTGCTGCAAATCATTTATGCAAAACGTGAAAGTAACCGTATATTAAAAAATAAAGCCAGTAGGACATAGTATTCATTGGATTTTAGTCAAAAGCAAATACAGAATTAATGTTTTAAGGTTGTAATATCCCGTTAACTCAAAAACGTATTGCTTTACTCCCTGAAAAATCAATAATTAATTTTCTACCAGTAATGCATAGGTATACTCAGACATTACACACATGAAACCCTGAGTTGTTGCCAAACCATGCCACAAGAGGGAGTATGCCTTTAAGTGAGTGCTTTTTTTTTTTTTTTTTTTTTTTTTTTTTCTTTGTGGTTTAAACCAAAAAAGAAAAATGGGTAAAGAGAGCAGTTTTTATTTTTTGCTGGCAGAAATAAAAACAAGACAGGTTTGTAAGTTTACATTCATGAATATGGAATTTACACAGTAGTAATATTAGATTAATTAAAAAAAAAGCATCTTTTTCTCTATACTCAACACTTCCTAATATAATATTCCTCTCCTCAAGAGCAAAACCTCATCTTGTCTACTATATAGTCATACCAGAAAGATGTGAGTTTTGGACAAGACCAGAAAAGATGGCCTAGAGTACCATCACCTGACTTACACTTATCACAAGTAGAAGAGACAGAATGAATGACTTTAAACTGAATGAGTTGAAGTCTAACATTGATAGAACATGCTTTAATCCTGCCCAGCCCTTTTGCCCATAATTTGTTTGAAATGTCTACAACAGTGTCCTTAATCCATGCCTCTTTAATGTGGAGAGAGGAGGTTGCCAATGAGAAAAGACCTACAAATTGTGAAATTAAATGTTTGGAGGTAGGGGTTTTAGTTGTAAGCTCATAAAAAAATGTGTTATTTGGGGATCGTATCAAAGTGAGGGAGTGACTGTCTGACAAAATTTCTAATTTGCAAATAGCGAAAGAAGTGACCAGGAGGCAGATTAAATTTCACCTGAAGTTACGCAAAAGAAGCAAGATAGTTGTTAATATAGAGATCCTTAATAGTGGACAGTCCCTTATCTGACCAGTGTGAAAAAACAGCATCCATCTGGCCTGGCTTAAAAGGGGTTCTGACATATAGAAGCATAGATGGACAAATCTGGGAGGCTCAGCACACCTTTGATTTGTTTTAGGATCTTAAATGAGTTACGCAAAATAAAGTCATCCTTTAGCCATTTGATAAGTGGATTTGGCTTCGAAAATAAAAAGGCCATTAAAGAGGCTCCAGTGAGTAAGACTGCATTACAAGACTCAATCTCAGGCCATCTGAGACAGGTACTGCTCTCCTGTCTAGCAGCAGAATGATGAGAAAACCCATGATCTGGCATTGCAGGCCCAGTAATAATGTTGGAAGACAAGAAAGCCCTGGCCACCTTCGTTAGCCCAAATGAAGGGCATATTTTAAAGAACGAAGATGTAAGAAAAATCGGGACATGTTGAAAGAGAGAAATAAATTTGGGGAGTACTAGCATCTTAATAATATTAACGCATCCGATTAAAGAAAGAGAGAGAAATTTCCATTTATCTATCATAGTTTTAGTCCCCAAATCCAAAAAATTAAGTTTAAAAAGAAATTTAGGGTTTCTACACTGTAAAATATAATAAGTTGACTTTACTTAAAAAAAATATGCAAACTTGCTGCCTCACAAAAAGTAATTTATGTTGACTTAGATAAATTACATTGGATTTACTTAATTATTATGACTGTGCAGTACTTAAATTAACCTAAATAAGTGGATTATAGTAACTTGTTTATTTAGAGTTTGCAGTTCTCAATTTATTCTAAATAATTGGATTATAGTAACTTGCTTATTTTGAGTTTGCAGTACTCAAATTATCCTAAATAATTGGATTATAGTAACTTGCTTATTTTCAGTTTGCAGTACTCAAATTATTCTAAATAATTGGATTATAGTAACTTGCTTATTTTGAGTTTGCAGTACTCAAATTATCTTAAATAATATGATTAGAGTAACTTGTTTATTTTTAGTATGGAGTACTCAAATTAACTTGAATGAATTAGATTACAGTAACTTATTTATTGTGAGCTTCCAGTACTCAAGTGATAGCTTAATTCGCTTTAGTGTTGCTCATCCATCATATTCAGGTCAACTTAATGTAATCTAACTTTGTGAGAGCCACACTTGGCCACTGTACTCAGGTTCAACTCAAGGAGCGAGGGAAGGATTAGTGTAAAAAGTAAACACATGGGCCTGGTTTTGGTGTTGACGAGGCTAGTTCAGCTAGTTGGCTGAGGTCATAAAAATAAAGCGTTTAGCTTCTCAAAACAATATGCGTTCAAGAGTGAAACATTGGCATCACAAAACCATTGTCCACGAAAAAGTCTGACCTCACAATCGCTTGGCACTATTTTCTCTGAGAGAGAGGGAGAGAGAGAGAGAGAGAGAGAGAGAGAGAGAGAGAGAAAGAGGTGATCCAAGCTGAAGTTGGACCCACAACTGTCTCTCATGGCTACAGCTGTGGGTCCAACTTCAGCTTGGACCACTTCTCTGTCCTTCCTCTCTCTCTGCCCGTTCCAACTCCGTCTGATGAAGTTCGGCATCTGTTTATTCAGGTTCATAAAGGTATCCCTGGCTCTGTGCTAAAAGTTTCTTGACCTAAAAGAATTACAACAGCACATGTTAATTTCATTAAAAAAAAACACACACAATGAAGGGAGAACACTTAATGGATTAACTCAGTGGAATTAAAATTTATTTTAAAATGCTCAACAATGCATTTAACAGAAGACATTGGCTCTTGACAGGCTGAAGAGTGTTTTGTTAATGCTCAGTATAAAAGTGAACAATCAATAGTTTGATTACAAACCTACTTAACATTCTTTTATGAATTTTTATTCATCAAACTATTCAATCCAGGTGTGCCTTGCTGCAACAGCCAACAGATGTCAACATACGAGGCAGTATAATCGAAAACGACAACTTCTCAGCCGAACAAGTCAGTTTTGAGTCTCCACTACATTTTTTGAATAAACATTAGCTCAAACAATTGAACTACCTGGGAACATGTTCCAGTTTTAGACAAGAAAAATATCAAAGAAATAGCCTCTCAACAAAAATGCACAACATATAAAAAAATTATGTTCCTGAAATAATTGCAAGAGAGAATATTATTATTAAGAACTAAACCCTTTCAGAGAATCTTTCTGAACTAATCATTTTTTAGTTCTGTAGCTTAGGGTTATCTTGGGTGCCTATACTTTTTGAAGACCAAAGTAACAACCTGAAACATGACGAATGCACATTAACAACAAATATTTCCTGTTCTTCCTCTCTTCAAAATAAGAGTCCTGGGTGTGTTGGCATTACTTGTACAAAAGCACATACATTTAAAAAGCACATACATTTATTTTAAAAAAGGTTACAATTCTTTCTTGGTATGAGACACAGGAAACTATTGATATTACTAAAACAATAATATTGGTGTGTCAACACTACATAGGCATTTTAAATTATTGGGATTATTATCTTGCAGGAGCTGTAAGTGAAGCGAGATGCCTGTGCAGTGTGGACATACTAATATTGCTGATATTTCCGTGTCTCCTATTGAGAATGAAATATAATCTTTTTTGTTAAGTTGCTCACACCAAATGGGTTTGGGTAAATTTAAGTCAATTTTCTTTTATACAGGTAGTGCTGGGACATCTGGGACTCTATTTTGAAGAGGGGAAAAGGTTTTTGCACTGTATCAACTTGCCTACCCCAGTAGTTTGTTTTTCAAACTAAGCAGTTTTGGAGGGAGTGTTTTGCTTCCCAATCCAAGCATGACTGCTTGAATGAATCTGAGTGTGTTCGCCATGCATTTTGGGTAATCTAAGTGAAGAGCATACATAAGTCCAAACATGAGGCAGACTGCCTGGGGAAAGTCTCTAACATTGTCCATGACAGTACTTCCCTCAAGTATGATGGCAGTGGAAATGGGCTGGAGGTGCACTGCATTTAGACCCTGCTGCTGAGCATCTTCGTTGACCACGGTCAGCACCCCAACTGTCACTGAGGCAAGTGCTTCTTCCTTCGCTGTATCCTGCAAAAGAAGCACACATAACTACCTTTTGAATCTGGTCTTCTTTTGGGAAATTCTGTAGACTGGAAGTGTGAGATTGGGGAATTCACATCCTTAATTTAATTACATTATGTACTAATTTAGGGATTCTGATCATTTATGAGTGAGATTAGAATCCACCTGATTCTGATCAACTGAAAATAAGTGTATTTTAAATAGGGCTGTCAAACGATTAAAAATTTTAATCGAGTTAATTACAGCTTAAAAATTAATTAATCGTAATTAATCGCAATTCAAATTATCCCCAAAATATGTCATATTTTTCTGTAAATTATTGTTAGAATGGAAAGAAATGACACAAGGCGGATATATACTGTACAGCAACATACTGTATTTGTTCATTACAACCATAAATCCACACTGAATGGCATTAATATTGTTCAAGAACATTATTTATTTCTTAGACAGTATTCTTTTTTTCTCTTCAAAATCAACAAGACTTTTTCTTTCTTTCTTTCAGTAACAGCACAGTATTTTTCCCCCTCTTCAAACTAGCACAACAGGGCCACTCTTTTTTTTCTAATTAAAAATTCAAAACCAGAACATCAGGCTAAATCTACCTGCTTTGAGCTTCACCATATAAATCAAATGTTTCTTCTGCTGTGTCTCTCTCTCTCTCTCTCTCTCTGTGTGTGTGTGTGTGTGTGTGTGTGTGTGTGTGTGTGTGTGTACATTTAAATGTGGCCCTCTTCTCTACTCATCCTCTAGCCCAGGGGTGTCAAACTCAATCACAGAAGGGGCCAAAGTTTAAAACACAGTCTAAGTCGTGAGCCAAACAAGATTAACATTTATTAAACTGTCTAAAACTGACTATGTTTAATTCAGAAATATGAATTTGAACAGCCAGACTGCAACAACTTTTTCCTCAATAAAATAAATAAGATTTAAAATATTTTTTTTTTCTTCAACAATAACAAAGGAAAACGAGAATATTTCAGCTCAGAATATTTCAACTCACATATCCAGGTGGGGGTTACATTTGAAAATGCTTGCTTTTTGTCTGCACACAAGATATCGCACACTTTAATCATGCAAACCCTCAATGGCACTGCATTTGGCATAAAAGTCTGCTCATATAATAATATTACAAACCCATCAGTCCATCAGGTACAGATGAACATATTGACCTGCTCAATTTAACATTAAGGCCAAAACGCACTGAGAACTTCAACAGAAAAGTCAACTGTAGCTTCTATGGTGCACTGCAGGCTTCAGATTTAAAATGTAACACCACAAAACCAGCAGTATTTTAGGAAAAGGTTAAACTGCACACTGACAAGACAGAGTCAGTCCTCTTCATCATGACTTACAATAATGCAGCAATTAAGAATTTAAAAGTACACAAATCAGACTTGGAGTAAAAAAAAAAAAAATCGCGCACCACATAAGTGTACATTAATATTATGATTCATGATCATAAAAAGTTTTTTTTATCTCTCTCCCTCTCCCTCTCTCTGCTGTGGGTCAGTCTTATTTTTATTTTTACCTGGTTTCAGGTGGAGCTGCAGCTCATCTCCCTCCTCATATACTTGTGTTTCTTTGCACTGAGTCAGTTGCCTAAACAGACAAACCTGTTTACATTGTCGTTTGACAGAAGCTCGCGTCTTCGTGACTGCGAGCTGATTAATTTCTCGAGTTGTGCGGCAGCTGACGCAGTGCATTGTGGGACTTGTAGTATGAGTGGTGGGAGTGCTATTTACCGACGGGCCATTCATAATAGACACGTGAAATTATCTCGCGGGCCGTATATAATTGAATCGCGGGCCAGATGTGGCCACATGTGCTCTAGCCAGTCGCTGCAAATTACTATCTGCTTATTTATTGTTCCATCTGTATTCTTTTTAAACTGAAATTCCCCATCCAGAGGGCCAACCTGCTCTTCCTCCATGTTTACATTCACCGCACGCATGCATCCGCTCTGCTCACTGCGCGTCACTGCACTTCTGAGTGGTATTATGGGATGTATGGGGCGGGTCATTCTGCGCATGCGTCAAATGCGTGCAAATTTTTAACGGCACTAATTCTAAAAATTAATTATCGCCCGCTAACGCGATAATTTTGACAGCAGTAATTTTAAATATTTGACAACACTATCAAACGTATCAAATATGATTTGTCAGTAACTTGAGATCAATATGTTTCTTTCTTCTTTCAATATGTTACTTACAAAGCAAGTCTTGTAGACCTCACTGGAGTCATCACCAAGCACAATAGGAAGGCCTCTGAGGACAACAGAGTGAAGTGCCGTCACATCTGGCGACTAAAAATACAGAGAGAGAATAGATACAAGTTAAGAACTTCGTAGCATTTTGAGGGGTGGGGTGGGGGGTATGTGTTGATATACTTTTCTATATTTTCTCTAATAGTTCATAGCCTCATAATAGAGACAGGGCTTTAAGTTTTATTAGTATAATTGGTCACATTTAAATACCTAATTTTACACATCCCAATTTCCCTGTAAACATTTCCTTTGTTTTTATACAAACTCAACATTTCAATTAAATTTAAAATAAAATGCCCTTGTGCATGCATTTCATTGAGCACTCACTTGAAATGTGCAAACTACCATACTGTTGGACTTTCTTGTTACGAAGAATGACAGACTGAGAGACACATAAAAACCTGTTGAAATTGAACAAAAACATGTTGAGATGAGTAGTCCACAACAACTGGTATAGGTGTTGTGAAAGGATTTTAAAAAACATGATTTAATTGTTGAAGTGATTTAGTTAGTGTATTTATGGGTACACATCACTGGTACGGTCACCAAGGGTACATCTGTCTCGCTTGCTCTCCACAGCAGCATGCAGCAACACAGCAGAGAGGAAGGCAGTGTGAATGGTATGTGAAACAGGCCTAAGGTGCATTGCCACCACCCGTTATTACTGGAGTGTAAATTACAAAATCCTTACCAGGCAGTTGATGTGCTGGATCAAGTCTGTCAGTTTTTGTCCTGTAGTTCCTTTTTTGGACTTGAAAAGCTCGATGAAGCGTGGGGTGTGTTGGTCTAGGGCTTCATAAAGGTCTCCTTCAAGGTTCCTACTGGCGACGCGATTAAACTCAGCAAAGACCTGAAAAAATGGAGAGTGGAAGGAGGGAGAGGGATAGCAACATTAAACTGACTGTCATTCAATTAATACTGTAGAAAATTAAAGAGCTTAACATATGAAACTATGGTGAATAATACATTACTACTTATATTATTAAACAAATAACATTAGTACACATACTGACATTGAAAACATTTTACTGATTTGTATATAGTACAAGAGTAATTTTTTGAGGATGATGTGTTTTAATATTCCACCTCACAGCATTGATATGTTCTGACTGACATTTAATCTGCTGGAAACTTAATGGGGGAAGGCAGGCCAAAACGAACAAGTAGCTTACCTGTCTCTCAGTGAAAAGTGCTGGCCAACGTTCAACCATGCTCTGCACAGCAGGCTCCTGTGTCACTATCTCCCTTCTGCACAGTGGGAATGTTTGGTCCATCATTTGCGAGACTAGAGTGGCATTGGGTTTTTTTTTCTTCATTTCCTCGATGACAATCTTCCTGGCATTTTCAAGGCTTCTTTCATCATGTCCGTCAGGTAAATTAGGCAAATAATTGGCTTCACCTCTTTTTGGTCGCTTGACATTCTTGCTGGATGATTCTCCATCTGGATTAAGTTTACTTCTTTTACCCCCATTTATCATTACATCATCACATCCTGCTTTTCGTAGCTTTGTACGATAGTTTGCCATCTTGAATTTTATGCTATTTTTCCAGCCATACCACCCTGGCTGGGGACCAGGTTCAGTGAGACTGGGGTGCTTACTTATCAGTGATTTTGCGACACTGCTGAAGTCGTCATCGTTCGGGTACGCCTTGAAACTGTACATCGTTTTGGCGAGCTTCTCAAGTATGTCATGTTTCATGTCTTGTGATGGAGTAATTGGGAGACGGTCTTTCATGAATGAAAGGTCTGCCTGTCTCAGCCTGTACTCTACATCCACTGAGAAATTGGGTATGTCGAAGAACTCTGGCCACTGTTTTCTAAGCGAAGGTGACAATTCAGCAGGGGACAAGATCTCAGTGTCTACTGTGCTGCAGTCTGATTCTTCGGTGGGTGAAGACAGGGTGGTCAACTTGAGAGTCACAAGAGGAATTACTTTCAGCGTAGCTCTTGCAGGCAAATCTGTTACTTCAGTCAAATTGCATAGCGCATTACTGAAATCTGGATCTTCATATTGGAGTTTGAAGTCGTACTGCAGTGACAGCTTATCCTGCAGCTGTGTTTTTAGTTCTTCAATGGAATCCGGTCTATCATTTAGGGTCAGCTTCCTTATATCATCTTCATCAATGACAACTCGGAGCATCAATCTTTGGTCCATCTCGATGTCACCTCCTGTGAAAAAATGAGATCATCTTGAGACATGCAACATCTCAGTGTTTAATCCACTTGGCATAATATGTACTGTTTGAGTGTAACAAGCTGTTTGCCATGAACTCTGTAAAGTGACAGAGGAAACACATCATTCAAATCTGACAACTGGGTGACTGAGAAGATGGGCAAATGGCTGCTGCAGAGGTCATACACTCTAAGATGCTCATCATACCATGAGGTCATCAGTCTGCAGACAAATGCTACATCTGTGTTTATAACAACAATCTTTGAGATTTGTCTGAACTCTGGGAGCCCTGCGCAAGATCCAACAGAAATGACCATGTCAGAACTGTACTTGATGCCATCAATGATGACAGAGGAAGCTACAAAGACTGTGTTCAGCTGGTTGTTTCTTTGATTGAGCCAGTTCTGCACATTTTCTGGAAATGAGGAAACCATCACAGACTTCACTTTGTGAATTTCAATAGATGGCTTAAAAAAAGTTGTGGCAGCTAGATGGAAGGCCATCATTTTCTGATGTCTGTTTGCTAAAGTCAGGGGAATGTTTTTAAAGTTGTGAGAGTGATGCACAACTTTCTTGAAGAACTTGTGTTTCCCCTCAAAACGCATTGTCCACACATCAGATAGAGGACCAAAGGTTTGAATGAGCTGAGGGTAATGCTCAACGTAGTGGTCCTTTGGTCGTAGCTTTTCACCCGGGAAAACCTTCTGAAACAAGTGTCTATGGTCAGAGATTTTGCTATCAAGAAAGCACAAAGACTCTTCTGTAAAGCTTGTGGACATTGCCAATTCCACCACATATTTTAAGGTTATTAAAACCTCCCAGGTTTCATCACCGTCTGGAATGTGTTGACCAATTAATAATGGTAGAAGTCGGAGAAGAGTCCAATTTTCGTGACCATTTCCTCCAATTGTTGACTTTGAGGAGAAGGTCTTTGGAATGAGTTGGGGTTGATTTGCTCTGTCTGCAAATGTGTATGGGAACTGTTTAATAGCATCATTCAGGGCCTCAAGGGAGATAGTTCCCTTCGATATCAGTGCCTTTAAGTACAGAGCCAACTCTACTGGAACAATACCCTCCAGAAGATCATGTAGAATGTCTGGAAGGTAACCATCAACGACATGAAAATGTTGCAAGCTTTCAGTAAGTGGACAGCTTCCTTTCACACCGTATTGTTGAGCCTTGGTTGAATCCTGTGACACCTCTTGCACATGTTTGTCATGGTTTTCTTTTGTTCTTTGTTGAAATAAGCCTGTCCGTACTTCTTTGTCCTGCATTTCCTCCCGCTTGGCCATACAGAATCGACAAACTTGGGTAACTCTGAAGCTTTCAAAGAACCCTCCCAAAGAGTGGGCAGCCAGATTGTCTGCTGCAACAAATAACACTGTGCCCTTAACAGTGGCTCCCAACTGTTCAACATATATGCCTTGTTGCTCAAGAAAAACAAGGTCCTGAATAAGAGGGTGAAGAATTTTGGCATAACCCTGGTCTTTGATGTCATTGGCCTCGCAAAGCAGAGCAAGCTGAATGGAATGAAGAGACGAGCGATATTTAGGGTGTAAATTGCCAAGTGTCCAGTAGATGGCAGTTTGTTTGTGCTTTTTTCTGGAGGTTCCCAAGGGGTTAGACACCTCAAAATCATCAATATACAGTTGGAGAGCGATCCTGAATTCTTCCTCATTCAAGAAAGCACTGTCTTTGAAGCGGGCACCATCTCTGTAAGATTGGTATTTCTCTGACAAAGTTGCCTCATGTGACATGGTCTTTTCCAGAATTTCTCTATTGCTCAGTAATGTTTGCAGCATTTTTAGTATGGGGACATACACAACATTCTGCTTGTTTTCTAGGACAAATTCAACTGGCATAACCAAAGAGAATTCCCTTGAAATGTATGATTTTCGCCTGTTAGCAGTTGACAACGATCCCTCATCAGAAGTGAATTTGAGGAATACATTATTCTCAATGACCACTTGAGCTATCTCATTCACTAAAGCATCATCAACATTTGCACAATGCGTATGTAGAATTTTTCGAATAGAAGAATGTAGCAATGGCCGTGATAACAAATAAATTTGGTTGATCTGATCTATGACCTCTTGCAGGGCAGTTTCAGAGATGTTAAGAATTGATGACATTTTCAGGAAAAGAGCAGCTACATTGCGTTCCAACTGATTCTCTAAGTCCTCCACATCTTCATTTTGCTCAGCAACTTCACAGTCAATATCATCAACTTCAGGGTCACTCTCCTCTAGCTGAACACTCGTATTTTTTGGAAGTTCTTCAACTACATTTTTTGAAACAATTTCCTGTTTTAATGGTGTCTTGTTGTGCATCTGATGCTCTTTGCTTTTGTGTGCAGTAAAGGTAGAATAAACACTACTCTGAAAGTTACAGTTGTATAAAAGGTCTGGACATTCTGGTTGCCTGCCCCTTTAATCCGTATGTGTTGTTTTGGGTGCGTGTGTGGAGAGAGGAGGAGCTGCAGTTCAGTATGCATCACTCACAGTTTTAGCCTTTATCACCTGTTGTCTGTACCTGACGATTGTTGCCTTGTTCCTCCTGTGTAATCCAGCGCCTTATGTTTCCAGTATTGAGTTAATGACCAAAAGTAAGTGCCCGCTAATGCATGATAATTAGTCTGTTATAATGAGCGATAATCCCGACGTAGTCACGTTGCTCATGCTCTAGCTTACTGGCGAGAGTTCGAGCTAACGGCGGTGCTAAGTGTAAGCCTTCATGCACTCGAGTAGAAACGGCACCGTCTATGTTGTTATAAAGTGAAGAGTTGGCAGCGCCTCCATGTGGAGGAAATGTCGGGCATGTGGACACTATTATTGTTAATGCATCTAGCCACAGTGTGGCGCCATTGTCATCTGTAACTTGGGTGATATGTGAAGTTGAGTCATTTTGGTTTAGTATAGTGAGGGTTTCATTAATATGTAACTTTAAGCAACTGTTTAGTCAGAAACAACTATTACAACGTATATTTGTTTATGTTGGAATTGCATTTGGTGGGTGTAATAGGATAATGTTCATAAAGGCATTTATATTCATGTTAAAGAAGTTATTTGCTGTACTTTCAGTATCTCACAGTGATTTATTTGTTATTCTAGACTGATGACAATACTATATGGAATAAATCTGGCTGGACTACACCAGTTCCAGTTCTAAGAAGGCATTACATCTCTTCATCATCATTCCTGTGTCCTGGCCGATACACCATCCTGTTTACTGTTAGACCCCATACGAGCTAGCCCTGCTTAATCACCTCCATAACATTGGTCCTTCGAGCCGGATAACAGTATTCAGGATGGATTTGGATGAAGAGATGCACCCTGATGTGCGACCTAAGAGGCGAACATATCGACCTGCCAGATTTCAGGACTATGAAGTGGACTATGTGAGACCTCGCCAGGATGATCTGTTGCAGTGGAGCCTACCATCTCCTACACCAGAAGGGAGAGTGTTCCATTCACGGGAGGGACTAGTCCAGAAGACCCCTTTCCAAGCACCCCAGTCTCCCTCTGGTAGCATCCTAGAGAATGCTGCCCACCAGAGGTGTCCTCAGCTAGCCTCAGGACGCGTCCAGAGGAGAGATTGGGATCGTGATGTCCTACCTGAACACACCCCCTCATACCAGGGAGGCCCCTCCCGGGATTTCCACTTCCATAAGGAACTAAGATTTATTCAAGAGGAGAATGCTAAGCTACAACAGTCACGACAAGTCCTGCAGTCAGGTTTGAAGGAGCTAAATGAGGCACGCAGTGAGATAAAAGAACTAATAGAGGTAGCTCGTTCCCTCAAAGCAGACCTGAATCAGCCTACAAGTCCAGCCCCAACATACAGCCTCCACCAGCCTCCACAAGCTAGTGCTTCAGCCCCTAGGAGCTACCCATCTATAACAACAAAAGAGGAGGAGGAGGAGGAGGACTGGCCTGATCCTCCACCATGGCCGGAACCTGAGGATAACCTGCCTACCAGTATGTACAACTTTAGGCTTGATGCACCAGAGTTAAGCAGCCAAGCCTTCTATGCCCCTGAACATACTATATATCCACCTGCCATGCCTCCGCCACCAGCACATCTGCACCCTCAGTCTCTAGTCCCTGGCCCTGACAAACGGACCTCGCCCTTCATTCCTGCACGACCTTCACAGCCCCTCGTATGCCCTCCTTCAGCCAACACAGGTGTAATGCACCCTGCGCCTTCTAAAGCCTACCATCCACCAGTAGCTACTGGAGTACCGCCTGGGACAGCGCATGGCATGCCACCTCCTAACCACCCTGTGCACTTTCCTGTAACTGAACAAGTGTATAGAGGCCCCCAACCCACTATTCCAAAGTTCATTCACCCAGACCCGAGTGAGTTTGCGAGGCTTCGCATAGCTTTGGAGAACCTACTCCCATCCAATGCTACCGAACTATTCAAGTACCAAATACTCGTGGACCATTTGAAGCTGGAGGAAGCTAAGCTTATAGCTGATGCCTACCTAAACTCACTGACCCCTTATACTGACACCATGACTGCCCTACAAGATAAATTTGGCCAACCGCACCAGCTTGCTCTAAAGAAAATAGCAAGTGTCCTAGAAGCCCCTGAAGTCAAACGGGGAGACACTGTGGCCTTTCAGAAGTTCTCCCTTCAGATCCAATCATTAGTGGGCCTGTTGCAGACCTTGGGCCCTGAAGGGGAAATCGAACTGAACTGTGGTTCACACGTGGCTCGATTGCTGAGTAAGCTCCCGGCAGAACAGCGAGCCGACTTCCGCCGCCATCAGTTCAACCAGCCTGGAGCTACCCACACCCTACATGACCTATCAGAGTGGCTCCGCTATGAGTCTTGGTGTCAGGGCTTTGACCATCAAGCCATAGGAAAGCTCAGTAAGGAAAGGCAGAACACAAAGAGTGATGGTCGTCCAGGAAAACAAACAGTGACAGTCTTACATGGTGCCAGAGAAACTTCTGCAGCTTCCACCCTACCACACAAACAGAGTTCAGCGAAGAGTAAAGCCCAGAGTAAGGCTTTCTGCCCCTACTGCGAAAGCACCGAGCATTACCTCAGTCAGTGCAGTGATGTTGCTAAACTCTCCAAAGACCAGCTGAAAGAGTGGATCCAGGTAAATAAACGGTGCTGGCGTTGTGCACGAAACCATCAAGCTGCTCAGTGTACGTTGAAGAAGCCCTGTAACCTCTGTCAGGGAAAACACCTCTTGGCTCTCCATGAGATAAATACCCGATCAGAGAAGAGAACTAATGATGTTGCAGTTAAGGAAGAGAGCTGCTTAACCACCTCTGCCTCTGACTCCCTCTACCTCGACCGACCAGGAGCTGGGAATAGGGTCATGCTAAAGGTCGTCCCTGTGCTCGTGCGTTATGGGGAGCGGACCCTAGACACCTTCGCCATTCTCGACGATGGTTCCGAGAGGACGATGCTGTTACCATCAGCAGCTAAGTTTCTTGGCGTCAAGGGGACCCCTGAGGATCTTCCTCTCCGTACAGTCCGTCAGGATATCCAGGTACTCCATGGCCACACTGTGTCCTTCGGTGTCTCCCCAGCTGCCAGCCCTCAGACTAGTTATAAGATCAACTGTGCCTTTACAGCTGGTCGCCTCAGCTTGGCTCAGCATACCTACCCTGTTGACCGCCTTCAGAAGAAGTTCAATCACCTACGTGGTATTCCCATACCTGCTCTGAGTGAGGCCAAGCCATCCCTCCTTATAGGCTCCGACCAGCCCCATCTCATAACTCCCATTGAACCAGTTAGACTTGGCCCGCCTGGTAGCCCAGCTGCAGTCCACACCAGACTTGGGTGGTCACTTCAAGGCCCTATCCACCATACGGGGCGGCCAGCTCACTCAGCACAGTGTCTGTTTACGACATCTCCAACCCAGCTGGATGAATTATACAAGCATGTTGAAAGGCTCTGGCAAGTGGATACCATACCTCAGCGTATGGAGAGAGAGGTGACTCGGTCAAAGCAGGACCAACAAGCAGTAGCATTACTCGACGCCCAGACAGTCCGTACACAGGTAGATGGACTCCTCAGGTATGCTACACCGCTGCTGCGCCATGCAAATATGCCACCATTGCGAGCGCCAATGGAATCAGTCATGCCTCTCCTGCGTAGCACAGAGAGACGTCTCCTCAAAGACCCAAAGCAAGCTGAAGCCTACAAAACAGAGATGCAGAAGCTTATCAGCACCGGTCTGGTGCAGGAAGTCAGCACAGAGACCTCCTCTAAGGAAAACTGGTTCATCCCCCATCACCTTGTCAGCCACAACGGGAAAAATCGCCTTGTCTTCAACTGCTCTCACCAATACCTCGGGCAGACTCTGAACCACTACCTGCTACCTGGCCCGACCCTTGGCGCCTCTCTATTAGGAGTCCTGGTGAGGTTCCGCGAACATTCCATAGCAGTCAGTGGAGATATCAAGGGGATGTTTCACCAGGTGCGCCTCCTCCCTGATGATCGCCCTCTGCTGAGGTTCCTGTGGCGTGACTTGAAGGTGGATGAGGCCCCAAGGACGTTTGAGTGGCAAGTCCTGCCTTTTGGCACAACCTGCAGCCCCTGCTGCGCCACGTACGCTCTCCAACGCCATGTTGTTGACCACAGCCAGCCTGACGACGTTGTAAGATTCTCTGTTGAGAAGTGCTTTTACGTCGACAACTGCCTGCAGAGCGTGCGTACTCCAGAGGAAGCCAAGCTGTTGGTGGATCGGCTCCGTGCTCTTCTGGCCTCGGCCGGCTTCGAGCTACATCAGTGGGCATGCAATGATACTAGTGTCCTGAGCCACTTGCCCCAAGAAGCCAGATCAGAAAGCCTGGATCTGTGGCTAGCTCAAGATAAGTCCAACCCTCTCGAATCAACGCTTGGCCTCAGCTGGAATTGGGAGACAGACTCTTTGAGCTATAAGCACAGGCCTGTAGTCTATGAAACCCCAACCCTGAGGAACATTTATCGAGTCCTAGCTTCTCAATATGATCCCTTAGGTTACTTATTACCTTTCACGACCCGAGCAAAGCTCATTGTCCGGCAACTATGGGATAAGCAGCGCAGTTGGGACGACTCCAACTTACCCTCAGAACTCCTGCATGCCTGGTCCATTTGGGAGACTGAACTTGAGAGCCTACCTCTCCTTAGCTTCCCACGGCCCTACCTGCCTACGGACGCCAGCCTAGAGGGTACCATCTGTGAAGTGCACGTCTTCGCTGACGCATCAGAGCAAGCTTATGGAGCCGTGGCTTACTGGAGGACTGAGTATGGTGAAGCTCAGACACACCTGTCCTTCATTCTCGCTCGTTCCCGAGTTGCTCCAAGACGTCGGCAGTCCATCCCCCGCCTAGAGCTCTGTGCAGCTCTTGTGGCAGCACAGCTTGCTCATGTCCTCAAGGAAGAGCTCACTCTGACAGTAGCTCGCACTGTGTTGTGGTCTGACTCAACAACAGTACTAACCTGGCTACACTCCCAGTCCTGTCGCTACAAGGTCTTTGTGGGAACAAGAGTAGCTGAGATACAGGAGCTAACTGAGAATTGCACCTGGCGCTATGTAGATTCAGCGAACAACCCTGCAGATGATCTGACTAGAGGCAAGACTCTGGAAGCCCTTAAAGAGCCGAACCACTGGTCACAAGGACCTCCTTTTCTTCTCCAGAGCCCAGACACCTGGCCAGAGCAACCCAACACCAGGAACTCTGAGGATGAAGCAGAGCTCCGGAAGGCCACCTTCTGCGGGGTAACAGTGACTTCACCTGTAGCTGGCAGCCCAGATGACAAGGTGTACAACACCTGGCAGGAGCTCCTGGATGCCACTGTTTCGCAACTCCCTGGACAGCCTCCTTCAACGGCTCCACCTACCGCTGAAGACTATCAACAAGCCGAGGCGATTGTCCTTCAGCGAGCTCAACAACAGTCGTTCTCAGAGGATTACAAGCTCCTTGCAGCAGAGAAATCTGTCCCCTCTGGGAGTCGCTTACTTACTTTATCACCTGAAATGGACGTTTCCACGAACCTCATAAGAGTCGGTGGCCGGCTTCGTCGCCTAGAGGGTCTGGACAATGCAACTTTGCACCCTGTTGTCTTGGATGCCTCACACCCAGTGACCCGCCTGCTCATCCAGAAATATGACGCCGACCTACACCATCCTGGTCCAGAGCGAGTCTTCGCAGAGCTGCGGAGGTCATACTGGATAATCCGTGGACGAGAGGCAGTTCGCCGACATCAGCGTGCCTGTGTCGAATGTCAGCGCTGGAGAGCTCGGCCTTCCATTCCCAAAATGGCTGATCTTCCCACTGCCCGCCTCCAGTTACATAAACCAGCCTTCCACTCCACTGGGGTGGATTGTTTTGGGCCCATGCTTGTTAAGGTGGGTAGACGCCAAGAGAAGCGCTGGGGGATTATATTTAAGTGTTTAACTACCAGGGCAGTACACTTAGATCTCCTCAGAAGTATGGATGCTGATGCTTACCTCATGGCCCTGAGGCG
This sequence comes from Lutjanus erythropterus, assembly GCF_056507025.1. NCBI lineage: Eukaryota > Metazoa > Chordata > Actinopteri > Lutjaniformes > Lutjanidae > Lutjanus > Lutjanus erythropterus. Next base: position 335,051 of record NC_139324.1, on the reverse strand, counting down.
ATTCATCGCCCGAAGAGGAACCCCTATGGAGCTGTGGTCAGACCAAGGGACCAATTTTAAAGGAGGGGAACGAGAACTTCAAGAGGCCTTTGCTAGCATGGCACCAACCTTGCAAGAACAACTTGCCCGTCAAAGGATTAAGTTCCAGTTTAACCCCCCAGCAGCCCCACACTTTGGCGGAGTGTGGGAGCGAGAAGTGCGCTCTGTTAAGTCTGCACTGTACACCTGTGTGGGGACCCAAGCTGTCTATGAAGATGTCCTTCTCACGGTGCTCCTGGAGGTTGAGGCAATCCTCAATTCAAAACCATTGGGTTATGTATCTGCAGACATAGCAGATATTGACCCTGTGACCCCAAATAGTCTCCTCATGGGGCGGCCTGATGGATCACTACCCCAAGTGGTCTATCCTGAGACAGAAATTCTGAGCCGCAGACGGTGGCGGCATTCACAGATCCTTGCTGATCACTTCTGGTCCAGATTCATCAGAGAATACCTCCCTGGCTTGCAGACTCGACAGAAATGGCACTCCTCTTCCCCCCAACTCCTGGATAAGGCAGTTGTCATGCTGGTGGACCCGCAGCTGCCTCGGGCCCTGTGGGCCATTGGACATGTAATTAAGATTCACCGCAGCGATGATGGGTGCATCAGGTCAGCTGATGTGAACGTCAAAGGTCATGTGTATACCCGCCCAGTAGCTCGGTTGGTGATCCTGCCAGCTCTCCCGTCGGGGGAGGACACTGAGGAGGCCAAACCCAGGCCTGACTGATAGACCTTTATTTGAGCAAATGTGCCCTGCACATTTGGGGGCGGCTGTATAAAAGGTCTGGACATTCTGGTTGCCTGCCCCTTTAATCCGTATGTGTTGTTTTGGGTGCGTGTGTGGATAGAGGAGGAGCTGCAGTTCAGTATGCATCACTCACAGTTTTAGCCTTTATCACCTGTTGTCTGTACCTGACGATTGTTGCCTTGTTCCTCCTGTGTAATCCAGCGCCTTATGTTTCCAGTATTGAGTTAATGACCAAAAGTAAGTGCCCGCTAATGCATGATAATTAGTCTGTTATAATGAGCGATAATCCCGACGTAGTCACGTTGCTCATGCTCTATCTTACTGGCGAGAGTTCGAGCTAACGGCGGTGCTAAGTGTTAGCCTTCATGCACTCGAGTAGAAACGGCACCGTCTATGTTGTTATAAAGTGAAGAGTTGGCAGCGCCTCCATGTGGAGGAAATGTCGGGCATGTGGACACTATTATTGTTAATGCATCTAGCCACAGTGTGGCGCCATTGTCATCTGTAACTTGGGTGATATGTGAAGTTGAGTCATTTTGGTTTAGTATAGTGAGGGTTTCATTAATATGTAACTTTAAGCAACTGTTTAGTCAGAAACAACTATTACAACGTATATTTGTTTATGTTGGAATTGCATTTGGTGGGTGTAATAGGATAATGTTCATAAAGGCATTTATATTCATGTTAAAGAAGTTATTTGCTGTACTTTCAGTATCTCACAGTGATTTATTTGTTATTCTAGACTGATGACAATACTATATGGAATAAATCTGGCTGGACTACACTTCAGTTCTAAGAAGGCATTACATCTCTTCATCATCATTCCTGTGTCCTGGCCGATACACCATCCTGTTTACTGTTAGACCCCATACGAGCTAGCCCTGCTTAATCACCTCCATAACAACAGTCCTGATATGGGCAGGCAATCATTTGCCTCAGCTTAAGATGTCTTTGCAAATGGGTAAAGAAGTCTGCTTCTGTGCAAGGCTCCACAAAGTCGCACAACTGACAGTGAAATGCAGTTTCTCCACTTTTGCCTGCATCCTTTTGAGTGTGCCATGTTGAAAGGTGTACTTTGAGTGCATTAAAAGATTTAAATGTGCAGAGGCATTCCTTATGAAGGCATGGGAGTGGGGATGTCCGAGTGTGAAATCCATGTTTTAAGCGGTAATGCTTAAGCAAGTAGCCTCTCTTTTCAGCAAAAAATGTGCAGTACTTACAAGTCCACTGCATTAGGGAGCACTGCTCTGGTTGACCTGAAAAGACATGATAATTTCAGCATTAAGCACTTATTTTTAAAAAAAAAGTTTAATTTTTTTCCTAAATAGTCACAAATTAAAATGTACAATTAATTGTTTTAAACACAAATTAAAATCTGCAATGAATCATTTTAACATTGACAAACTAAAATGTGCAATAAATTATTTTTAAATGAAATGAAAGATTTTTTAAATAGTGAAATTGAAATATACAATTAATTTTTTAGTCACAAACCAAAAATGTGCTTTGAATTATTTTTTAAACAGTCATAAATAAAGATGTACAATTAATTATTTTTTAACAGTCAAGTCGAAGTGTGCAATGAACAGTCACAAACTGCCATGTACAATGATTTATTTTAAACAGTCCAAAATTGGAATAAATTAACTTGATCCGTTTAACAATGGAATTGGTTTTATCATAATCCCACTGTAGTAACATTAATGTATTTCTGTTACCCAAACCCGTGGAACTAATACAAATATTGAATGATTATTGTATTGTATGAAGCATTAGGTAAATACCTTAAATTGCTGAGAGCGGGGTAAGTGTGGACAGTTGACCATCTGCTTCAGCCTGAATGGAGGACAGTGAAAAAACACACAATTAAGGCAACAATTTCAAAATATAGACACATAAATCAACACACCAGGTTGTTATAATATCACTCTTGTTAACTGTATTCCTATATTGAGCTTTAAATTCAGTGGCAAAGGAGAAATCCTTTAGAAAATACAGAGATAAGGACCCCGACTCTCGTTACATTGTCAAAATAAGTTAAATCTGTGTGGATCCTTAGGTGTAGTTCACATCAGTGGCGCCGGGATCGCTCGCGCTCTGCAGCGATCGTTTCGGCGTATGGTCTGTTTTGGGCGCGAGCCGCGAGCGATCGCGTCAATCTTGGCAGGAAGTCACACATGAAACAACGAGAGAATCCGGTCAATTTTCTAAATTAAATCAATTTTCAAAATAAAACACAGAGATTGACAAATACCATAGCCCTCTCCGTGTGCGTTTGTTGCCTATTTGTGTTTATTTATCTAAACAGAACGCGACAGAGATGAAAACACACACACATCGACACACATATATACACAAAGGGTACCCACACACACACCGACACACCTTAGGTGTATATAGATGACCTATATACGTTCAGGGTACACATAGCCTACACCGACAGACACACACACACACACACCGACACACAACGACACAGGCTACACATACACAGCTGAGGGGCAGAGGCCTTGTCGACCGGCGCAGAGAAATGAGCATCTGGTGTGAACTGGAAGGCTGCGGCTAGCGCGCGATTTTCAAGGGCGAGCCGCTTTGCACGCTTCGGCATCCGGTGTGAACCGGCTGAAACTAACTTCCCTGTGCGGGTCGGAACACCGTGGTCCCGGTACCGAAGCTCCGCCACACCCACAACAACGCCAAACGGCCGACCTTCTCTCCCACACTACATAAACTGTAGTCTACATTTGTTTAAAAAAATGGTAACGTTACTGTGCTAGTGGTGATATTTGAATTTGATTTTGTTTACTCCTCCCTGGCAAGCACACAGCACTACACTACAACAAGACAACGCAACGGTTTACAAAAGAGTAAAATATTTACTTACCAAATCAATGTGCTAAACACAAGTAGGCTAGGTTAAGGTGTTGAAGGGAGCTCCTGGTTGACCATGCGGTTGACGTGGACATGTGTAGGAAAGTTCTGGTTGCACGAAGTAGATGAGGCAGGTCTGAGCATGTCCAATAAAACGCCCAAAGCACACTGGGTACAATAAATTATTCTTTCTAATTTGACTTAACTAGGATAAATCAAGTTAAGCATGTTTTCCAACCCCAAATTACTACTTACTTATTTAAAATTAGTGTTCATAACAGGTTGATGAAAACTGAATTTAGTTCACTTATCATATTTAATTAATTTGTATGTTAGCATTTGCAGTGTAGTGATATTAATCCCGAGATACACAAGGTGTTCAGTGGAAAGTCTGAAGGGTAGATTGCCAAGAAAGCCAGCGTCGAGACCATGAGAGAAGGGCATGAACAAACTTTTTCTCCAGTTAACACTAAAAGATCTAAGAACATCCCTGTCTCCCCTTTTTGATATAATAAACAGCTTTGGGCAGCTTTCTGGGTTTAGAGACAAGATTATATCATCTGCGTACAGACCAATGGTACAATGAGATGTGCCGCAACCAGAGGCTCGAGAGTCAGCGCAAAGAGCATTGGGGAGAGGCAGCAACCCTGCCTGGTTTCATGGTGCAGTGAGAAAGGGGGAGACCTGTCATGATTAGTCAAAACAGAGGATTTGGGGCAAGAATAGTAGCAAACATGTACTTCCATTCAATTTGATCAAATGCCTGTTGGGCATCCAGGGAGATAACTGCCAAGTAAGGCAACTTAGTAGAGTAAATTATATTCAATGAACGCTGGGTGGTTAGAAAAGGAAAATCTATCTGGAATAAACTCTGTTTCAGTACCGTTGGAATTACTGTTGGTGGCTGAAAACAGCCACTAACAAAAACCGCTGTAAAAATATATCAGATAAATATTTTTTCAACTTTTTTTGCATAAATATGTTAATTAGCCTCACTTCTGGTCAAAACTACTAAATATTTAAATATTTTTAGAATTTTAAGATTTTAAATGCCAATTTTATAAGCAGTGTCACCGACACCAACAAAAGGAAACAGAAAACCAACCATGCACCCTCAATATGCATTTGGTTTTCTGAATTTTGTTTTTTCAGGGAAAATGAAAACTAGTATTACTGAAACATTTAGAATTTTTTTCATACTTGCTTTATGACCAGCATTTCATTCATAGGCCTATAGTGGGTAAATTGTGTCATGAGGTGGTCAACAATTAAAAATGACTAATTTGACCTCTCCCCTACAGACCAGAATGCATCTTTTTATACTGTAATGGCTGTGCGATCAAAAAATGTGGTTATAATGGAAGTCAATGGGGAAATTTCATCCACCAACAGTATGAAAGGGAGAAAAAGTTCAAATCTGATGGTGCACAAAAACTAATAATGCATCAAAGTCAATGTTGTACTTATTCATGTACATCATGCATGATGCTGCACAAATAGTTTTATTACTTTGTGAAAGCATTAAAACTTACAATAACACACAACATTTTTCACTTTTATTTCATTTATTATTTTGCAGGAAAAGATTAAAAATAACGTAATAAAATCAGAATTAAACAGCTCTGACTCACTTAAAACTGGTTTACAGCTAATTTCTGTTCTGCATTACATAAAAGACAATATCATATAACAAAACAGAACAAACAAAAGATCCAGTACCACAGAAATTACTACGTACTTTGTTGAATCAATTCAAAGATTTCATGAGATGATCACAAAGTAACGATGGGTTCGTCCTTTGCCAGTGGTTATTTCTCTGTGTTTTTTGAATGTTTTTTTTTTTATTCCAAAGGAATTATAAAATTGCTTGTCCTATATTATGTTTTTGGCATGCAGTGTTTTGTGTCACCATGTTTTTCACTTTAACACTCAGTGTGTATACTTGTGTTACAGGACTTTGCTGCTGGATATAAAATACAGAGTGGCAAGTGCGTTGTCACTATTAAGGTAAGTATTGGTTCTTTCTTTGTCAGACCTGGCTATTGGCAATGTATGCTCAGGCCTGGAATGAAGTCAGTTTTAGGAGAAGTCACTTTGGCCTATGATGAATTTGCATTTATTTGAGCTTTCTGGACAAACTGTATGGCACAAAAGTGCACAAACAATAGGTTATAATTACACTGTATGAAGAAAGGAAACAGAAAAAGTTTTAGCTGATAATTAGCCAGATGAGCTCCTGTAAGTAATCAATACAAACACACATCATTAGACTGTAAACCATTATTCAAACCAATAAATAAATGCACTCAATCAGACAACGTAAAAGCTCATTTTATATTTCACTTTTATAAAAATATTGGGTTTTTATTTTGTTGTGTACTTTCAGTAGTGAGTGACAGATAAACACACACAAAGGGCAACCATTTATTGCATACTACAGTTAGAAACTGACAATAATTAGCTGATAATTAACCTGATCAGCCACAAAGTAATTGATACACAAATTATTAAACCATTAACCAACCAACATTATTAGACCAACTGTATGATTAGAATTGTATAGATTGCAGTGTCCATGGCCAATTCCATTCTATTTAAAGTCTGACCTTTGCTAATTCAAATTTTCTTTCTTTGTAAGACCTGTATACGGCAGTATACAAAAACATTTTTGGAAAATTGAATTGTACATTAACATTAACATCTTCAAATGGCTCTTAATAAACACAGTATTTTTTTCGGACAGTGTTTAACATTATAAATCAATAAATTCTACTACATTTTAGCAGCTTTCTGAGTGTTTTCTTAGTGTTAGACCAGTCGATTAGTCTAAATTCAATTTTGCCTTAATCGACAGGGAAATTAGTCACCAGGAACATCCCTAATGGTGACTAGGGATGTAACAATACATTCAACTCAAGATTCGATACAATTTCTGATACTGGCTTAATGATATGATTTTTTTTTAACATAATGAGATTGCAGACAAATTATGACTAAAAAATATTCTTGTAATTATTTGTCAGATAAAAAACACAACATTTCTGAGGTAGGGTGTAGCTGCAAAACACAAACTATGCGATGAATGTATATTTAATAGGGCTGTCAAAGTTAACACGTTAATGCTTTAATGTAAATTCCTTTTAACAACACAATTTTTTTTTTAAACTTTATTTTTATTATTTTCTTTTAAACAAAAACAGAACTTAAAACAGACAAGGTCATCACAGGTGTAGAGAAATGCTAAACATACAGAATGAGGATTGAATGAACCTGCGTTACATTCATTGTCGAAAAAGTCCTTTATGTCCATGAGTGTTATTTGAGGTCCAAAAAGTTTTTATGATCCTTGGCTCCATTTAATGCTAGTTGTCAGTGTTTCCTTCAAAGTGAGATGTCTCCCATTCTTTCTTAACTTAAAAGTCTACTCTGTTTGTGCAAAGGAAAAATACATTACATTGTTTCTCCAACCAAACACGTATAAAGAAATCACTACAGTTTCAAATAGGACAAATAGGACATTTTTTCCAGTATTTTTCACATTTCTTGGTAGCATGTCTCAGGGAAAAGGTCAATCGTTCCATAGTATAAATGGCATTAATTATTTCTATCCACTCAAGGATTGTAGGAGGATCTATGCTCAACCATTTTCTGGTTATTGCTTTTTTTTACTACCTGCTAGTAGTATTTGTAACAGGTATCTGTCCTGTTTTTTCAGGACAGTTGATACATTTCCCAAATATATAACACTGAAATTAAAATCAAGCTCTGAGCTGATTATAGATCTGATCTCTGTCACCACATCTGTCCAGTAAGAAAAGATTTTAGGGCACTCCCAAAAAATGTGAAAATGACCAGCAGACATTTTACCACACATTCTCCAGCACCGACCTTGTTCGGGGTTGTGACTTTGTGATTTTTTAACCTTTGGAGTTATAGGTGTCTAGGTGTATTCCCTCCATAAATCTGAACTTGAAGTTGTAGACATTGTCCTACAAATATTTAACCAGTCATCTTCAGTCAGTGTTATGTTAGCTTCTTTCTCCCACCTTGATTTAACATACAGAGTGGAAAAACCCCTGTCCAGTTGTAAAGATGAGTAAGTCTTTGAGATCAATTTCCTATTAGAGTTACCTTTGTATGCATCAGTGAATATCTTAATCAATCTCAGTCCCTTCTCTCCAATAGTTTTAATATTTGTGTCAAAATAATGTCTCAGTTGAAGGTACCTGTTACAGTGATGATTATTGTGGGAATAAGAAGAAAGAAGAGATGACACAGGTGTACCCAAAAAAAATGTTCAATACGAGCTCGGGTTCTTCCACATCATACAGCATACAGAGTAAGAAGGAATGAACCAAGAACACTCCAACAGTTACAGCTTACATAGGGTTGTCTGACTAGACATAACCGGTTTATTTTTGGACCATGCAAATATGCCAACAATGGACAGAGTCTTGTCCACCAGACTTTCTGGCACCCTGCCAGCCATATATCTGTCACCATACACGTCATGTCGGAGTGTAAAACATACCACACCGGTCACAGAAATACATCCTGACAGTACTTAAAGAAATTGCATTTCTCTACGTTATATGTTTTTGAAAGACTGCATTTGTCCAGAGTTTCAATCTGTTGTTAAATTTAGGCGGTGTTGCCAGCGTAATATTCGTGCATTCCTCTCGAAGTTCAGGTCTTTAAATTCTTTATGCCAAATGTTTAAGGGGACTGCAGTCCATTTAGATAATTTGTCTAAATACTTCTTCTGAAGGGATTTTTCCCCAAGTACAGATTGAAGAGGTATGTTTGTTTGACTTTGTTCTATGTCTTTCCATTTCACATCATATGTAGGATCACACCAGCAAACCAGAAAACGTTAACTGTGCTGCTTTGTAATAATCTTCTAAGCAGAGTGAAGCCCTTCCTCTTCTGTCCTTGGGCAATTGTAATGTCTGAAATTGAATCCTAGGTCTTTGCTTTCCCCAAATGAAGGATGAAATCATTCAGCTCCACTCACTGAATTGCTTGGGAGGGACATCAACAGGCAATGACTGAAAAAGGTAGAGCAGCCTGGGTATTATATTTATCTTTATAACGTCTATTCGATTATACATGTTCATTGGTAATAATGACCAGCGATTTAAATCGGCCTTAATATCCGCTGTTATATGAGTATAGTTATGTTCATAGATGGCAGTTAGATCTCTAGGTATTTGTACTCCCAGGTATTTAATTATGTCACCCTTCCATTTAAAATGACATAATCTGTAAACTTTTTCTTGTGGTTCATAGTTAAAAGTAAGAGTTTGGGTTTTCTGTAAGTTCAATTTGTACCTGGAGTATGAACCAAATACTTTAAGAAGAGACAGTAATTTAGGCAAGCTTTCATTAGGGTTGGTAAGCGTCACAAGAATGTCATCTGCGTACAGACAGGTCTTGTGTTGTGTATCTCCAATCAATATGCCTGTTATGTCATTATCTTCTCTGATTGCCTGTGCTAGTGGCTCAATAAAGAGGGCGAAAAATGTAGGGCTGAGGGGGCATCCCTGACGCCATCCCCTCTCAAGAGACACTGTTTTAGATAAATTCCCGTTTATTTTAATTCTGGCTGTGGGAGAGCAATGAAGGTAAAGATTTCAGGCATTCAACTACCTGGCTGTTAAAACCAAATCGTCTAAGAACCAACCAGTTTGGTTTGTATCTATCAAATCCAGGATTATATTTTCCATTCGTTTTGTGAGTATTAATGCAAATAATCTGTAGTCCATATTTAAAACAGATATGGGTCTGTAAGAACTAGACTCTGTCCTATCTTTACCCGTGTTAGGAATTACTAAAATTACTGCTTGTGTCCAGGACGATGGAGTCTCCCCCCCTCGAAGAACATAATTAAAACATTCCTTAAGAACTGGTATTGTAATCTCTCTAAAGGTTTTATACCATTCCGATGGGTAGCCATCTGCACCTGGCATTTTATTCGTTTTTAATCTTGATATATATATGTTTATTTCTTCTTCTATTATCTCCTGAGTTATTATTTTATTCTGCTCTGTTCCTACAGATGGTGAGTCTAAAGACATTAGAAAATTTGATATGGCCGTTGACTCAGCTGCCTGAGGCTGAGCAAAATAATATAATTTTGTGTAGTATTTTTCAAAGGAAATTTGTATGTCATCCAGTGTATGATACATCTTATTGGTTTGCGGGTCTCACTTTATGTATAAATCTCTCGGCCTGCTGTTTGCATATTCTCCAAGCAAGTAGTTTTTTTTTATTTAGAACCACTCTCATAAAAAATTTGTTTAATTAATTTAGCTCTCTTCTCTATTTGATTTTCATATACTTTGTTTAAAGTCTGTTTTATATCCTGAATCTGGTTTAGAACATCAATGTCATTATATTCCATATGTTTATTCTCCAAAGACTTCAAGTTTTCAGTCAAATCCTTGTTTCTCTTTTTCCTTCTTCTTCTGAGCTGACCACATGATAAGTTTACCTCTAATAACAGATTTTGCAGCGTCCCACAGTGTACTGGGAGACACTGTGCCATTATCATTATGTGTAGTGTATTCTTGAAATTCTCCCTTTATGTATTTCTGACATTGAGGATCATTCAAAAGATTAGTGTTAAATCTCCACAATGTGTCTTTGGGCTTGCTGTCAAAATGCAGTGTTAAATATACCCCTGCATGATCAGAGATATCCATTACCCCAATGTTACATTTGGTAATCCTGTGGTGATCTGAATTAAACATAAAAAATAATCAATTCTTGAATATACAGAATGAGCATGAGAAAAAAAAAGTAAAGCATCTATCAAGTGGGTGTAGCTCCCTCCACACATGTACCATACCGTCTTATTATTTTTTTGTTTTGTTTTGTTTGAGGAGTCCATAGAGGGATAAAGCTGGATATTCCAGTCTCCCCCACATACCAACACACCTGACACTTTCGTAGATATAAGATTAAAAACTTTTTTTGATCTGCTGTTTATTATTTCCTGGTGGTCTATAAACATTCAATAATGTCACTTGTTTGTGGTCAATTAAACCTTTGACCATTAAGTAGTGCCCTTCTTTATCGTTGATCTGTGAGGAGAGCTGGAAGGTTACCGTGTTTGAAATTAGTATCGCTACAGTGCAGTGCGCCATAGAAGCTTCAATTGACTTAACTATTGAAGTTTCTAGTGCATTTTGGCCTTAATGTTAAATTGAGCAGGTCAGTGCTCATCTGTGCCTGATGGACTTTGTCATGTAATTATTTGAGCATGTATTTTTATGCCAAATGCAGTGCCTCTGAGGGTTTCTGGGCATATTTGTCATTTAGGTTAATGTATTTGATTTAATAAAGTTACATTTGAATTACACTTTAAACACTTGAAAAATATCCCTTTAACCCTTGAGGCAGCCTTAAAAAAAACTATACACTTTTTTCCCAAAGGCCAAAACACATTGCAGGGTTCAGAAAAATGCAGTGAAGTGACAAACATTTCATGGAGGAGCCGAGCATCGGTCTGTTTCAGACAGATATTTTAATCTGATTTAATCTGATGCTGTGGATGTGGGCCCTCAATTCTGCAGTGTCTCTTGACTGGTCCTGCCATATGATAGCCAGAATACTTTTGACTGCGGTCTGGTGTTTGCTGAGTGTCCTGTATCTCAATGCAGTTGTCTGGATGCGGGCCCTCAATTCCAGTGGTGGACAAAGTACTCAACCCCAGTACTTGAGTCAAAGTATAGATACTCCTGGTCAAATATTACTCAACTGCAAGTGAAAGTTGCTCAGTCAAAATTTTACTTGAGTTAAAGTACTAGAGTACTTGGTTTTAAAAATACTTAAGTATTCAGAAGTACACGTTTATAAAAATACTTAAGTATTTAAAAGTACAAATTACAAAGTACATTTTCTAATATCAATACATGCTGTATTGTTTTCATGATGCATTTACAGAAGCTTGTAACTCTCTGAAACCATCTAATGATGCACTGACCTGCTTGTAGAACCACTCTGCTACACAAAGCCTATAGAAACACCTATAAACACTTCAGCATAGAAATACAATCAAAACCAAAAAGGACAGCTGTTGTCATGTTCTGATGTAACTGTATTAAAATCACCACATAAAATTAGATTGAAGCTAACTGTAAGGAGTTCTCCAAGTCTGTTAAATAACTGAGATTTCTTTCTGTCTTCAGAGGCAGTATATATACATGAATTATGTGGTATTTTTCACCCCGATAAAAACAATCCAACTTTAAAAGCTACCTGGAACAATTAATAATTATAATAACATCTTGAGATTTCATTTTGTCTTTCTCCTGCTGTCACCATTACTGCTTTTTGTTTGAATGACAGAGGGAGAACTTGCTTGTTCTTGTTACAGAGCGCCTGGATGATGTATTTCCACTTTTACATCAATCCAGAGGAGCTACTGTGATTGGTTTTCTTTTGTGAGGAGAGCACAGCATGTGACCAACTGCATTTTAGAAAAGAAAAACACCAACAGCTGACTTCAAAGCTCAGTCGAAAAGTAACAACAACCTTCCTAGAAATGTAGTGGAGTCAAAAGTACAATATTTGTTTTTGAAATGTAGTGGAGTGAAAGTAATACGTTTCCAGAAAAACAAATACTCAAGTAAAGTACAGATACTCAAAAATGTACTTAAGTACAGTACTCAAGTAAATGTACTTTGTTACTGTCCACCACTGTTTAGGTGTAAATCTGGAACAAATAAGTAATGCGAGTTTAATATTTAAGAAATTGAGTGACTCGAACTTAAACTAACATCATTTAAACAATTTTTGATTTGAGAGCTAAGTTGATTCCAAGTTTTAGAAAACTAAATCTGGTAAATTCCCTAAGGATATTCTAGGAGAGAGGAGGCACCATGGTAGATTTGTGAGGCTCGTGCAAACTGCTTCTTGTAACCGGCGCCAAAAGTAAAAGACTGTGCGCCTTAGGGAGCCTTCAACGAGCTTCATGGTCAGGCCAATGGGTAGAATAAGAGGGCCCACCTTCATCCCTCTCCCCTTTCCCATAGCTTTAATGCCTTGGGGTTCATACGTTGTCTCAAGCCAGAAACGAGGCCAGTGAACAGAGGTCAGGTTGTGCACGGGACCCACGGTGGCAACCGGACAAAGGACGCAGCCATAGCCGTAATTTTTCTGGGGGCTAAGGACCCGCTAGTACAGTCCACTGATCCATGAGTGCTGCAGGCAGCAGATTAATGAACATGCTGTCGCCTGCAGGAAAGTCTCAGTTTGTGGGTCTTGATGACACAAGATGAAAATCGCCAAAACTGCCCAATCAAGGGATACACCAGTGTATCCTCAGTCTGAGCTCCTCCCAGTAAATTGCACTGCTCTCTGTTCAGCGTAAATGAAAAGAAACTAAACTTAATTGATATGTTTTTTTTTGTTGTTGTTGCTTTTTCTGCATTTTACTGTGACACACCTAGTTTTCATACTGAAAATTATTCAGCTCTTGCAGTGAGCAATGTGAACGAAAATTTTGAGTTGCATGTGTTGAAAATATCTGTTTGCTTAATCAATTTCAATTTTCACTGTAATCAAAGAGTACATCTAACACTTAGAGTTTATTGGCTCTAAAAAAAGTTAGCTTTACTCTAGTACTTGCCTAACTTACTCAGGTTTACAGTGAATAAATATTAAATAATAACAACAACAATAATCATAATAATAATAATAATAATTATAATAATAATAACAAATAATAAATAATATATAATAAACAACCAGCCAAAAAGCTGGTATTTCTTTTTCCTTTTTTTTGTAATTTTTTTTTCATAGCACCTGTTCATAGAAGCACCAAAGAAAAGACATTTGAGGAAAGTATCTTTATCCCTGAATTGCACCTCAGTGGCGAACCGTGACAATTAGAGCTGGGACTTCAGTTCAGCCAAAACTTTGCCAGACACCAAAAATGCAGCAAAATGGAAAAGGATTTTGCTGGAATAAGGGAGAGGCCGCAGTTAGCTCATGACATGTTTGTACTATATACAAACCATGCCATACATGTCATATACGTGCCATATATAAACTCCACTTGAGGGCAGCAAACACCACACAATAATAGCTGAACAAGAGTTTTCTGTACTAAAACTTTACTGCAGTTACTGTTACTGTTATTATTGTTTGGGTAAGTTATAATTAAGTTTGTGTTTAATATTAAGAGCTGTACTAATGGATAAGGATCATGAGTCTCCAGTTTTATTTTTTCTGTCTACTAACACAGCTCTGTCTGCTGCCCTGTGCTGTGCTGTTAGGAGAAACTTTAATGAAGAAAATTCAAGTGTCTGAAAATTCTTTTCTAACAGACACCGGGATGAGCGCAATTTCAGTCCCGGACATGCAGATCCTCCACTACACCACGAAAGTCTGCCTTAAACAAGTCAGTACTATCAAGTCAGCTACCGAGCAACAGCGTTGGTCTCGATGGCTTAGTCACCAGCAAGATATCACTGACCTTCAAGAAGGCCTAATGCAGGGGTCGGCAACCCATGGCTCTGGAGCCGCAAGCAGCTCTTCAGCCTCCTTGTAGTGGCTCCCTCTGGCTTTGACAGAAAAAAAAGAAAAGAAAGAAAATGAATAACAGTTATTTCTTAATTTAACTTTGATTTATTTCATTTTTATTTATTTTGTTGCACAGTTATCTTGGAGTTTGAGGTGATACTAATTTTAAAAAGTTTTAATATTCTGTTAACTAAAATATGCATCACATCCACGTCTATCCACGCCTTTACCTGCAGGGGGCTTCTTGAGTGTGCGATCCCCGCCCTCTGTAAGCCAACCATGAATAAATCCAAAAAAAGAAAAGTCTCAGAGGAAAATAGAGAGTTTAATTCTGCGTGGACATATTCCTTTGCCTTAACTGCCAGCGATGCTGGCTTACCTGTGTGCTTGATATGTGGCGAGAAATTAGCAAACCAAAAAAAATGTAACGTTGAAAGACATTTTCAGAGCAAGCATTTGCTGAAAAGTACAAAACAGGAAATTGTTCAGAAAATTAAAGAAGTGCCTCTCTCTGCAAAGACCGTCAAGGACAGGGCCATTAAAATGGCATCAAATATCACCAGTAAGCAAATTAATGACATCAATTCAGCTCAAGCATATTCAATTGCCTGTGATGAGTCAAGTGATGTAACAGCACTGTTATGCAGATGTGTAAACTCTGATGGGTTGCAGGAAGAACTGATTGAACTTATAACGCTAAAAGGCCAAACATGGGGGGAGGACATTTGTGAGGCTGTTGTGAGTTGCCTAAAAGCCAAAGGAAAAAAAAAACACTCACCTGGTGTCAGTGGCAACTGACAGTAGTATGAGAGGAACACAGAAGGGCTTTGTGAATTTACTTCAGAATTCACTGGATCGAAAGCTGCTGACGTTTCACTGCATCTTGCACCCAGAAGCACTGTGTGCTCAAACAGCATTTGGGGAAAGATTCAGCGAGTTCAGAAAGGGAAAAAAACACTCTGTCCTTCCCTGTCACACCCCTGGACATGGACCCATCCCTGCTGAACATTTCTGCATTCGCAAGAGTAATTCAGCCCGATCTTGAAATTGAACTGGCCGACATAGCGGATAAAGACTTACGGCGGATCTTGAAAAAGTCATCTGTCAGAAGGCCGTTCTCGCTAAAGAGCACTAATGGAGTGATATTGAAACCCCCCCCAAACCCGACAAACTTGTTTTTGAAACATGAAATGCCATTCCTGACACTTATATGAACATGAAAAACCATTTGAAGTCCTGTCCATCCTTGGCTCAACATACTTATGTGAGCATGAAGCATGAACTTCATAAATTCCAAATATCACTCCCGCCTCACAGATGAAAATCAAGTCACATTAAATAGGTGAGAACACTAGCATTTAATAGGTTATTGCTTTTCAGAAAAACATTTATTTTAGACCCGGAGCTGATGTAGTTTTGTTTGTATGTTCAGGTGCTTTGGTGCTGATTGCTGTACGTGGCTGAGGAAAACAAAAACAGAAAACTATGACAGCACACTGAAATGGACTTCACTATGTTTTATTTATATTAAAGTGGGCTAGTTTTTATTTTATTAATTTTACACAAATAGGCACGCATAGTTCAGTGTTTAATTCATTTCAAAGTAGGCCTACACATGCACACTAAACTTCTGTTTGGGGTTTTCCTTCATTATAACAGGTAAAAATAGAAAAAGAATAAAATTTATAAAATTTTATAAGCTGTGTATATATATATATATAATCACTCTTTACACAACACTGCCGCTTACACAACAATTTCTCGTTTGTTAAAAGTGCAGTAATCCATATTAGTGAATTATTACAAAGTAAAAAATTATCACCACTTAATTAATCAACACTTTTTAACCTTCTTTTAACTGATTGTTCTGATTTTCTAGATGGCAAACTCAGATCTCACCCTCAGTGTCATCAACCCAGGTTCTAGCAACAGCAGGCAGCTATTCAGTTTTCAGTGAAAAGGCTGTGATAAATTCACTGTACACTACCTACCTAGCACCAAACAGCAGAAATTTGGTGCAGACCAAAACACAAATAAAGTGAATACAAAGTGATATTTGTCAGGTGGACCCCACCACCACCACCACCTGTCAGGACAAGCGGTTGTGGATGGATGGAATACTTTTTCTGAATCTAACTACTTCAAATTGGTATTTCGAAAGTGTTATATCATGACAGAATTTAAGTACAGGCCCTCACACTAAGAGCTGAAATGATTTGGTTAATCATATATGAAATGTCAGACATTTGTGAAAATACTCCTTAGATTATATTTCTTTATATTTGTGTATATATGCTGTATGTGTGTGTAGCCCTGTGTTGTTCAATCATAAAAAATGGCATTGATATTTTTTTAATATTTTGTTGATCTTATTTTATCACACTGAAAATAATTAAAATGCTATTACTGGTGTTACGGTTCTCAATTCCTTTTGTCAGACAGTGACTTGATGTTGGGCAGTTGCCTATTTACGTCACAGGGTGGTACTGTTGCGCTGCCTGTTCTGCAGTTGATCTGGTGATTCGCTCTGTTTATCCCTTCCAGGGCACCGTAGTGTTGGGATTTGCTCCGTGTAGGACGCCATGTTTTTCAAAGTTTATTTTCGCTTGCTCCGCAAGGTAAGCATTGGATCAGTATCCTACATTATGTCTAAACGTTAGCACTAAAACCACCCATCCTGTTCACTGGTTCATGTGTACATGTTGGGTGAAAGTCCGCCATGTGTTTCAGTGATAATTGGCCGTGTTTTTAACAGTTTGTGAGTGAGTTTGTGACACAGTGAGGTGTGGCTATGAACGTGGCTAGCATGCTGTATATGAGTAGACAATTGACTGTAATCTAGACAGGATGGAGCATTCATTTTTTGTGTCTACCTAGTTAATAATTTGAGAATGTAATGTTATGTTGATCATTTGTTCTTTTCAGAATGTTGTATGTAATTAAATTAGACTGATATTTATTTTCATGTGACGTATAATTTTTTCTATTTTTTGCTGGGTAAGAAATTGTAAAATAAAACCACTTGATGATATGGTAAAGACTGGCTTTGTAGACAGGGGATACATATTTTGGCAGACTGAAAATACAGCCTGACAGAATGTGTGTCCCCACATAATGGGGGATACATATTTTGACAGACTGACTGAACAAGTCTTCATAATGAAAACATGTCCTTAAAGAAGAAAGGAAAACATATTATTGCATTCGTGCAATAAACCTTGACAACAAGCACTGAAGAATAAAAACATTTATTTTGATACATGAGCCATGTAAAACTTTTTAAAGTCTCCTTGACAGAACAGCAGTAATCACACGACAAATTATACAATCCACATATTGCTATATTTCATTATTTCATTGAGCATAGTAACGTCCATCTTTACTGTACTCTACTGTTCACCTTTACTGTTTACAGTTCAAATTAAACAGCCCTGACTCATTTAAAACTGGTTTACAGCTAAATCCTGTTCTGTATCACATAAAAGACAGAAGCACGTGACAAAACAGAACAAACAGAAGATACAGTAACACACAAATTACTACGTACTTTGCTGTATCAATTCAAAGATTTCATGAGATGATCACAAAGTAACGATGGGCTTGTCCTTTGCCACAACTCGTTGCATTCATGCCAAATTTGCCAGTGAGACTAAACTATCAGGTTATTTCTGTGTTTTTGGAATGTTTCTTTTTTTTCATCCCAGAGGAATTATACATTTGCTTGTCCTATATTATGTTTTTGCCATGCAATGTTTTGTGTCACCGTGTTTTTCACTTTAACACTTTGTGTGCATACTTATGTTCCAGGAGTTTGCTGTTGCGTGTAAAATACAGAGTGGCAAGTGTGTTATCACCATTAAGGTAAGCTGCTTCCATGTGATGTAGCTTAAGTATGACTATAAAAATATTGGTTCTTTCTTTGTCAGAACAGGCTATTGGCAACATATACTCAGGCCTAGAATGAGGTCATTTTTAGGAGAAGTCACTTTGGCCTATGATGAATTCAAATTTATTGGGGCTTTCTGGCCACATTGTAGGGCACAAAAGTGCACAAACAGTAGGTGGTAATTACACTGTATATAGATGAAACAGTTTTAGCTGATAATTAGCTAGATGAGCTACTGTAAATAACCAACAAAAACACCCATTATTAGACTGTAAACCATTAATCAAACCAATGAATAAATGCAGTCAATCAGACAATTTAAAAGCTAATTTTATGTTTCACTAGTATAAAAGTATCAGTTCTTTTTGTTGTGTTGTGTACCTTCAGTAGTGAGTGACA
This sequence comes from Lutjanus erythropterus, assembly GCF_056507025.1. Taxonomy (NCBI): domain Eukaryota; kingdom Metazoa; phylum Chordata; class Actinopteri; order Lutjaniformes; family Lutjanidae; genus Lutjanus; species Lutjanus erythropterus. The sequence continues at coordinate 316,578 of NC_139324.1, read as the reverse complement.
GATAAACACACACAAAGGTCAACCATTTATTGCATACTGCAGTTAGAAACTGACAATAATTAGCTGATAATTAACCTGATCAGCCACAAAGTAATTGATACACAAATTATTAAACCATTAACCAACCAACATGATTAGACCAACTGTATGATTAGAATTGTGTCGATTGCAGTGTCCATGGCCAATTCCACTCTATTTAAAGTCTGACCCTAGCAACATCTCAGTGAAAGCCATGTATCTCTCCTCTGAATATCTGGAGCGGTACTCACAAACATTCTAAAAAATGAAAAAAAAGGAGGAGGGACAGAAATTTTTATCTTGGTGAGGAGGTGTGGTTGACGCTGTTGCTGGGTATGACTTATTCTTTTAAAACGTGTGATTGGTTGATCCAAAAAATAGGACAGATAGAATTTAGTCTCTATTAGGGCTGAACAATTAATCAAAATTTTGTCACAATTTCAATATGTTCTGCTGCAATTTTCAAATCACAGGATGCACAACATTTTTTAAAGGCAAAATTAAGGTCAAAATACCATTTTAAATAAATATTGTGGTGCTGCAGAGGTGTACTGGCCAACACATCATTCTCTAGTTTAGTGCAGATCCCTGAAAATAACACACCATAATCATTTTAATGTGTTTTTCAACTGAGAATAATGTAAAAAATATCCTTTCCTCCAATATTACAAATCCTATTGCAATAGCAAAATCAATCAAAATAATTGCAACTAGATATTTCTTAAAATTTGTTCAGCCCTAGCCCCTATTAAGACATGGTGTAATTATAAACACTATTTAACCCTCAATAACACCCATGGACATTTTTGTCCTTTTGGATTTTAATTTTTCCATCATTTTGGCTGTGTTAATGCATATTGCATACACTTTGGTCATGTTGTGTATTTTTGTGTTAATTTAGACACTTAAACTTCATATGCTATGATATCTCTAAAATAAACTGTGTAATGAAAATGCTCCCCAATTTACATCCAGAAGATATTTTTGTCCCCTTGACTAGTGGCAAAACTGCGATTTTTGATCCCATTGCCATTGGAGCATAAAAGCATGTTTGGGGTTTTTTTGGCTCTCATCCTGCAGTCTTCAAAGTTGTTTTTGTATGTCTGCTGTAAACTATACTTGATGTGAATGTGGACTTTAGAGAGAAATTAAATGTGAGCTTTGAGCTTTACTTGTAGTAAAGTTCAAAGTCCCTCAATAATCCACAGTCAAACATTCACTCATTCATCTCATTCATGTAAACAGACAGCTGCATGAAGGACACAGGTGCAAGAAAAACAGAAAAACACAAAGTCTGAGAGTCCATGAGTTTACACACACACAAAGTCTCTCTCTCTCTCTCTCTGTCTCTCTCTCTCTCTCTCTCTCTCTCTCTCTCTCTCTCTCTCTCTCTCTCTCTCTCTCCCTGTCTCTCTGACTCTCTCTGTGTGTGTAGCTGTTATCAGCGGTCAGTTTGTCTGCTGTGCACATGACGTGACCATCGTGCAGAACTCGTGTGTGACAATGACGGGCACAGAATCAGATATGTGACGCTGACCGGCCGGTCACCGGTCAGGGCAGGTCATGCTGAAAACCGGCCGGTTCTGGTCGATCGGTGCATCCCTAATATGTGCTGTACTTATTAAGGAATGCACAAGGGTTAAGATAATATCTTTTGAATAAATTGTAAGCCATACTGTAAAAGTAGCTTACAAAATATAGCAGTAGCTATTAGGGATGGGCATCAAGACCCGGTTTTACTTTAGAACCAGTTCCAAAATTACGATTACTCCAGAATCATTAAGAATTGAGATTTCCAATTCCACTATTGATTCCCATGTGCAAATTTAATGCGTCTGAAGTCACAGACTCAAACTTTTCCCGACTTGGTTTTTGTTTTCTCTGCACCTGGGTCCTTGATACACATGTATGCATTACACGGAGTGCACGTGTGATTGATGTTATCGAGTGGCTTTGAACTTACCTACATCAGCATTAAGCTCACATTGTATTTCTGTGGTTCACATCCACATGAAGCAGAGTGAATGCAAACATGCAATGAGGACCACTAACTCATATAGTTTTACCCCTACAAAGATGCACACATGTACACACACTCACGCACACACACCACATAGGTGAGGGAAGTACCCATCACCTGTTCAGGCCCAGATTCTTTAACTTGCTGATGAGCCTGAAGGGCCCTATGGTGTTACACCCTGAACTGTAGTCCACAAACAGCACTCTCACATATGTAATATGATAAGTTTCTTTTTTTTCAATAACAGGACAAGCTGTGGCATGTAGCAAGAAAAAAGCACAGAAGAGGGGGCTATGCACCAGGGGCTATGCAGTAAGGACTTTAGTGTTGCATATGGGGCATGTGCACTACCAGGTAAGCAACTCGAGAGCCCCAAGATAAGGGATGGGCCTTGACACCCTGTTAACCCACTTAAGAACCAATTCCAAAAGTACAATTCCATCAATGGCTTTACACATATGCGTGTATTTTTGGCCCAAACCTACTGCTACATAGCCTTTCTCTACAATGTTGAACACAAATTGAAGCATTGCCATTACTTCTTAAGCGAATATAAAGAAATGGTAAAATAAAGCAGTGACCTAAAAGTATAAACAGCATAACAGGTGAGAAACTAAACTTGAATCCACAGTCATTCATTTAGAGGTTAGAAAGTATTGAGAGCCTAAGGTGATAGTTTACCCACAAATTAAATTTCTCCTGATATCTACTCATCCCTGTGCTGATGTGAGGATGGGTGAAGATCTCCAGTTCACAAAACACTCCTGGAGCTTCAGTGGAAAACAGTGTTGCGGCCAAACTTAGTACAATTGTAGTGAATGGTGACCAGTTTTAAAATGTAGAAAAAGAACACAAAAAACCCCACAAAATGTCTCCATACTCTTTGTGTGGTGTAACCCAAGTGTCCGTAAGCTGCAACCTTAAAATTTGACCCAAAAAGACGCCATATTTTTAGACTAAATGTCAACTGTAACCTCTCAGACCGGAGTTGCTTGCACACGCCTAAAGTGGGTACACAAGCTCTTGCCCAAGTGGCGCAACATGAGATATACAAGGTCTTGCGATACTTTCATACCTGTGTTTACATGCTACCTGGAAGCAACTCAGACAGAGCGAGATCTTCTCAGAAATAGTTACTTGTTATGCGTACAGTTGACTTTGCAAACTCTCAACCAAGAAGAAAATGGCCAAGGACTGATATAGAAGAGGAACATCATTTCTTTGCTGCAGCTACACCACTTGGGCAAGAGCTTGTGTACCTGCTTCAGGTGTGTGCACAGTTCCGGGCTGAGAGGCTACAGATGACATTTAGGCTAAAAACATGGTGTAAATGGCATGAGTGAAATTTCATTTTTGGGTGAACTATCACTTAAACACACACACTTCTTCAGACCACTGTCTCTGCTCTCCTGCACAGACAGGAGCTCAGTCTGACAACACACGCTAGCTTGAGGGCAAAGATGTGGGGTCAGAGATGCTGAGGTCGAGATATATTCCAAGCACAGTGTCTTGGACGAGAGTGATGCAGCGTGGCCCGGTGTGTTTTAGCCTTTAGTGATAATGGCCATAGAATGGTCAGTAAATTTCATAGAATGTTGTCTCCATCTAGATATGGTGTAATTACAAGTGAGTATTAAAGGACAACTTTTCCAGTATTCCAGTATTGAGGGAGGCAGATGCAGCTGGCAGCTGCAAAATAAGTACAACAGTATACATTGGACAAATGCGCCCCGTTGCATTGAAAGTGCTTTTTTTCACCACAGACCTGCTCAGATCGCCAGTTTTATCTCTGTCAACAGCATGCGAAGCGTCTGTCTTACCCTTCACTTGCTCCGGGCTGTGTGTAACAAAATCTCACGGGATCTTTGCTTGTTACCAGAAAAAAACAGAGGAGCCATGACTTGTAAAAGTCAGTTGGTTGTCCCATAGTACAGGTGAGAGTTTACTAGGCCGATTGAAGTGTCATGGCTAAATATTTACCTGATTTGGAGAATGTAGATGAGACCTTTGATTTCAGTGGCTGCCAGTACTTATTTGAGCCGGAGTATACGGATGAGGAGTTTGAGTTCCTACAAACAAAGAGCGGATGAGGATAGAGAGAGAGGGGCAACGGGCAGACGAGGGTGAAGCAGCTGCTGCATGTCTGTGAATCTGTGAAGACTGGTTGTGCTCCTGTGAATGCTGTGACTCTATGCCCACAGAGGAAGAATGTCTGTGTTGTAACAAGTGGGACCTGTTGCCCAGTATTTATGGTCTTGATGTGTCCAGGGATGATAGAGAAATTAGTCAACGCTGTGTAATGACTGTGGTGGGAAAATTATTCACCAAACTGGTCACTGTTGTTCCTCTTAGTTATTTCTGATGTTCTGTCAGGCACTAACTGGTTACTGGTCCTTGAACACACAGCTGTTCTCTCTTTGGAAGAACAACTTCTGATAACACAATCACATCCCGACTCTCCCGATAAGCACTTCAGGTCCATCCTGACCCAACCTCCTTCATCTCCTAACCCTGTAAAACAGATTTACATTCTTGACTCATTATCAGTTCCTTTTTCACTTTGTGTGTGACTGTGTACTGATCCTTTGCAAAGCTCGATTAAAACACCAGAAAGACAATCTTGGTCATTGGGGTCTGTCTTAATTTTCAGATTTTCCACCACACCACCTTGCAGGATTTCCGCCCTCTGACCAGCAGGGCAGTGCTGGATACCTTCTGTCATGTGCCCAAAATAAATTGGAGGCAACCAAAACCACATCGACCAAATGGTCAACTATCCATTGAGTAAGTATAAATAATATGTCTTCATGCATGTAATATCTGTACCTAGAATTATTTGACAGATGCGCCTTTTCTGTTGCATGCATTAGTTTGCCCTCAGACATTTCTAAATCATCTTAACCCTTTCCTTTCGTCCAGCCAGTACAGACTTGGAGCCTATCATGTGGTGCTGGAGTGGGCTGTCAGAGGAGAATGTCTTGTTTATGGTAACAGAAGAGTGCTGCCAAGCTGGATCATCACTGCTATCAGAAGCAAGTACCCATTACCCACTGGCACTTACAGCAGGTTCAAGGAGGCACATGTTCAGAACACATCTACCGATGAATGACTTTTCAATAATTGTACTCTTGACTGCACTGCTGAGCAGTCTACAAACTGTTCCAGTCTTTAGAGACACTAGCAGATCCTGCATAAATCTTGCACACTATTTTTATATTATATACTATATTTACAGTACAAAATCATCCCCTCCATATATGCAGGGGTGGACAGTAAGAAAGTACATTTACTTGAGTACTGTACTTTACTTGAGTATTTGTTTTTCTGGAAACAAATATTGTACTCTTGTACGATTGTACCACATTTCTAGAAAGGTTGTCATTACTTTGAAGTCAGCTGTTGTTGTTTCTTCTTTTCTAAAATGCGACTGGCCCCATGCTGTGTTCCTCACAGAAGGAAACCAAGTACAGTACCCACTCTTAACTGGGATTGATGCAAAAACAGAAATGCGTCATCCAGGCACTCTGTAACAAGCCCAAGCAAGCACTCCCTCTTTCATTCCAACAAAACTCAGTAATGATGACGGCAGGAGAAAGACAAAATTAAATCTCAAGATGTTGTTAGAATTAGAAAAAGAGAAATAATTTCAGGTAGGCTTTTAATGTTGGATTGTTTTTATTTGGGTGAAAAATACCACACAATTATACTGCCCCTGAAGCCAGAAAGAAATCTCAGTTATATAACAGACTTGGAGAACTTCCTTGGCTTCAATCTGATTTTATGCTGTGATTTTAACAGTTACATCAGAAAAAATGACAATAGCTGTCCTTTTTGTTTTTGATTGCATTTCTATGCTGAAGTTGGTGGTTCTACACGTAAGTCAGAGCACCATTGTGGTGGTTTCAGAGAGTTTCAAGGTTCAAACAATAAGCAGTGTATATAGAAATGAACTTTGTAATGTGTACTTTTGGATACTTAAGGTTTTTTTATCATTCATTTTTTATTGGAACAATAACAAATAGGCTAAAAGCCAGTCTAGCAAATTGCCATTTTACATTTTAGGTTTATGTACCCCCAGCCCTCAACCTCTTTCCCTATCCCTTCTTGCCCCCTACCCCAGCTCCCCTCTAGCAACCAACAGGATAGATCAGAGCAGTCCTATTTAGACAGAAAGTCTTTCAAGTCAGATATCAGATTCATCAACATTAAAATTGTGTTTGGTCCTGCATCAATAATCCTTGCTGATGGTAGTTCAGGTAAGGAATGTCCAAAAAGCTCCAGAGCCAATTAATATTTGAGATATTGTGAGGAAGTTTCCAGCACTGGACTACAATCTTCTTGGCTGCAGTTAGGCCTGCCAGCCAGATTTTGCGTGCTTTAGCCATGAGGGAGAGACAGGAATCGTCATTTAGAAGATGTACAGCAGGATGTACAGCATTGGTAATACCACCCCAATTCGTCCTGCCAGGGTATTAACAACTTTTGCCCAGAAATCTAGAATCCCTGCACATTTTCATACAACATGAATAAAGGAGCCAACAGTTCTGTGGGAACAGAAAGAACAGTATGGGTCAGGGGCTAGTCCTATTTGATGCCTAATTCTCGGTTTAAAGGGGAACTATTATGCTTTTCCTCTTTTTTGACCTATAAATGTTGTCACAATGTCGGATACTCATGTTAAACGATTCCAAAGCATCAGATAATGAGGTTCATGCATTTGGAAGTGAGCCCTGCAAGCTGTTTTGGATGGCTCTGTACGCTGTGTTTGACTGTCTTTTTTAACGATCTAGTAACATTGATGTTAATGCATGCCAGACTTACTTATATGGTCATACCCCGGCATATGCTCTAGGCCTGCCTGCTGCCCCGCTCTGCTTCGGAAGTTACATCGCTGTGCGCTGCTCTGCTGTCTACAACGATTTCACAGTGTTAGCACGTTGAGCAATGGCTCCTAGAAAATGTTTGTTCGGGTGTGAGGGAAAATTACCTTTGTTTAGCTTTCCTAAAGAGGCAAGCACCAGGCAGAAGTGGATAGAGTTGTTTTTTCCCGGCCAGCAAAAGAAAAATACCTCCTTTTTTTCTCTGTATACAGTATGTCACAGGGGACTGTTTTGCCAACATGGGCCAGTATGAAGCTGGATTAGCCGGTAGCCGGGCTCGGCAGCGCTCGCCAGCCCTTTGGAAGTCCTCGGGAGTGCGACCAATCACAGTGGAGTGGGCTCGGCGGGAGGCGTACATGGAGCAGGGCCGGGGGGGTGGAGTAAATTACACAGACCGTTTTCGCGGGACACAGAAAATACAAGGAAGAGATGCAGTGAGAGGCACTGCGTCCCGAAGATCTACAGAGCTTTCTGTGCAGGCGATCGTGTGTAGCTGCTCTATAGGAGTCCAGAAATCAAATACAAAGGCCCGAAAAGGAATATAATAGGTCCCCTTTAAGGTATGCTCTGTGACAAAATTTCAAATGTATATATACTGATGGTTTGGGTTTTAGGAGGCATCAGGAACGTTATTCCAAATTACAACCCATTTCAGTTTTTGTTCCACCTCAGCTATGTCTCTCCCCCAAGCCAAGTAAGATTAATTTGTCATATATATAAGCCACTATTCATCTGGAGCACACTGTATCCAACTTACAATAGGATGTTCTTGTAAGGCTGATTCCCACTGAACATTATAGGCTTTACAAACTGACCCTAAAAGAGAATGTTTGTCAATATTGCCCCATTAATATCTTGTTGTAATACCTTTATCTTCCCAGGCTTTGTTAGTAAAAGGTTTCCCCCTAGATAAAAGGTGACCATTATTCCATAGTGGGGATGATTTACACCAGACACTTTTAACTTTGAGGAATTTTTCTGCCACTTTAAAGACTTGTAGCATATGAGTTAAAATCGGATGTATTCTCTTCTTGGGCTGGCAGTAGTGATCTTGGGAAAAGTGTACACTGCAGACCCGATGGTCTGCAAGATGCAGTGTCTGGACAGGAATGTTAGCATCAATTTGTAGCACAATTAGCCACAACTTCAGCATCTTTTTTTTTTTTTTTTTTTCTTTTGTAATCGATATAGTGAAACTCTCAATTGCACTCAGGGACACCCAACTCCACTCTGACCGGCTCTCAGTCATGGTTCCTTTGTTTTCTTCTGGCAACACACTAAGATCCCATGAGATTTTGTCACACACAGCCTGGAGCAAGTGAAGGTTAAGAGATGTGCTTTGCATGCTGTTAACAGAGTTAACAGAGTTTACACTGGTGATCTGAGCTGGTCTGTGGTGAAAAAAAAAGCACTTTCAATGCATGAAGTTTTACAGGAGGCATTTGCCCCCATATATATTGTTGCAACTTGTTTCGCGACTGCTGGCTGCATCTGCATCCCTCAATACTGGACCAATTTCAAAATGAGTTGTCCCCATCAATCATGCACACACATACACATGGGGAAATTGGACCCAGGTTGAAAAATACTGAAGTTATCCTTTAAGAACTGAATACTTTGTAAGCCTAATTGTACTTCCTGTGTCCATGAATGCCATTTTGTGAGCCTGGCAGATGTGGGCATCCAGTGGAAATGAAATCAACTGTATCACCATGTAAGACTGTGAAAGCACTGTAATTGTGTGATCACTCTGCTGATGGAGAGTTGACCAAAGTCTCCCTGTTATGATCACTTTCATTTCTGGCATTGTTGTTATGGAAGATTTATCAGCCTTGTCTAGTTTTATTTTATCTTGTAAAGTACTTGGTAACATTAAAAAAAGTGGTACATAAAAAAAAGTTGATGAGCACATCTCTCATGAGATCGACCACAAATGTTATCCCCGCACAGTCCAATCCATAGTGTTTTACTAACTCACTGTCTACCATCAATTCTTTGTCATGTTCTCCTCTGCTTAAGAAACACTTAAGCCTCCTCCCTACTCTGACTGGAATCAAACCAGAGCCACTGCAGTAAGGATGCAGTTTTTGCATATGGAACATGCGTAATTACAGTTGAGCTAATGAGGAATCCGAACATAGATTGACTTGAGATTCTTTTCAAATCTATTCTAGACATGCAAAATTTAAAATATATCTCCTAACAGTGAGATAAGCTGGTATAAAGCACTTCATTTTCCACTCAGGGGTTAGAAGCTAGTTTCCACATTACAGACATTAAAAATCATGTCTTATGTATTGAATAACATTACAGCTTGATTTTTTTGGCTTCAATAACAGGGCAGACTGAAGAATGTGATAGGACAGGTGGCAGAGAGAGAACAGATGACATGCAGCACATGTCCAAGGGCTGGAATGAAACCCTCTGCACAAGGAGTCCGCCTTTGCAAATAAGGCATGTGTTCTACCAGGTGAGCGACCGGATCTTGATCTTGAAGAGGGGTCTATGTATCATCCCTCCCAAACTGTATTTAACTTTGATAATTAGGATAAACAAATATACAATATATCATTATATATCGATATATCAAACAAACAAACAATCAAACAAACAAACAAACAAACAAACAAAAAATAATAACAATGAAAAATCCACTTGCTTTTTTGGTCCATGTCCTCAAATCAGCAATTGGAATAGAAGTTAAACCAAAACCAGAAATGACTTTATTGTCACTTCAGGCATTGCTTATTCTGTCTCATTTCATTATAGCTAAAGGCACTGCTAAGATTTAACATATATTATTTGTTGAATTATGAATAAAACTATAGGCTAGATATTTATTTACATATTCTTTTTTAATTAATGAGTCTAAAAACTTTTCACCAATCCACTTGTGCCACAGACCCCTGTTTGAGAACCACTGCCCCAGAATATCTATACGAATTAAAAAAAAATCCATTCCTCTTAGGGGTGTGCGATATGACGATATTAGATCGTGAAGGATTAGAACGTGTAGACGATCTGCCAAAGTGAGGAGATCGTATGGATCGTTCAGGGGTCCCTAACAGGCGGACCCACACGCCGTCCTATACGGACCCGGACCTATAACCAATAAACTATTAAGAGATTTTAAATTTTGACGGGACGCTTCTATTTTAACTGGCACAGTTTTTCTAGTCTTTCCGGCGCTGGTTTATCTGATCAGGAAACACACAGACCAACTGCAGAGAAGCTGCGTGTGCGTGTTAATGACGGAGTTTATTACAACAGAAACTAACGTGATGGTTAATGACATCGACATCAACCAGATGCTCTTATAAAATTAAACAATTGTCTATACGTAAAACAGGAGAGTCTGTGTTTCTCTGTGAGAAACTTTCAGATCTTCTCACAGCAGAGTGAACAGGTAAGGGAGGAGAGGAGGACAGACTGATCACTAATCAATCGCGGATGCCGTCGTCCTCTCGGACTGATTAAAAAATAGAAATGACAAAATTGGTGACAAACCAAACCTGGGTGTCCACACAAATAAAGTCTTTGTGTGAAACACTGCAGAGTGTAACACCGTGCTGTTTACAGACAGTCTGCTGTCTGTAGTTTGACAGAGAGACAGAGAGGGTCGTGTCTAGAAGGGAACCCTAGATCTGCGAAAGAACGCGCGAGTTTGATTATTTTAGTAGAAATAACGGGCACAAATCTCGCGAGAGTTGCGCAAATAAATAGTTACCTTCTAGACACGAGCGAAAAAGGTGCGCAGCTCCAAAAATAGAAAATCATGTCGCGGTGCAGATGTTTTTAATGTGGCGGGCCGCCATAAATAAAACACTATTCACTGATCCACAGAGAGTCACTGAAACACTGATCACTGACCTGCTGTGATGAAAAAAATACTCAGATTCTTTACTTAGGTATTTTTACATTGTGGTATTAGTGTTTTTACTTAATTACAATTTAAAAACCTTGCATGTTATTGTTTCCTTTTTTGAAAAATCAACATTTTTATTGCTGTTGTTGTACTTTAATGGTATTCTTGTTGGTATTTTTTTTATTACTAAATACAGACCTGCAAACTCATAAGAGGAGAAAAAGGTGGCATGTTGGTAAACCAGTCCCCTGTTGGGGGTCTGGGAGCGTCTGTCCTGCTCCGGAAGAAAAATGTTGTGATTTTAACATGTTAACAAAACATTCTGGTGGCTGTTTCAGTTAAAAGAGTTAGTAACATCTTCTGTTTGTGGTTCCTGCAGACATTACTACCTTTACTTTTACCTTTGTGCTTGAAAAAAAAGTAGAAAGTAAAGTAAAAACAGTACATGTAAATCTAAATACATAGCATAATACATAATACAAATACATGTAAGATCGTGATAAAATCGAAATCGTGATTTTCTAATAAAAAAATCGTGATATGATATTTTTGCCATATCGCCCAACCCTAATTCCTCTAAAACTTTGTAGGTGGCAGGAAATGGTAGCTGTATCTGTCTGACCCTTGAATAAAGAATTCTTATTTTTTTTCCTTTACATGTTTGGTATTCTGCAAAAAAGCCAGAGTTTGCAGTGTTTTTATACATTTCTGCCCAGCCTTTCTTTTATAGCACCACAGCATAAGGTGTGTGATGTATGTAATTCCTTGAGCTCATTAAACATATACTCCCTCTTGTGGCATAAAGGGACAACAACTTCTGTCTTAAGATGTGCTGTGCCTCAGGTTATTTATATATTTACTGGGTAAAAATTACAGATTTATCTTTTAGAGAAGAAATGGACACTTCTGTTAATCCTTAAGTAGACATTTCTGTAAAATTAAAGCACATCTAGAGCAGCATTTGCTGAAAATTTCTTCACCGCTTTAAAGTTCTAATCAAATATCAAATCTGTACAATTTGTATGGGCAGTTTCTTTGAAAGTGAAACGTAAATGGTGACTTACAACCACTTACATTTTCTGGTAAATACAATTGTATTTTCTTCCACGGTTTAGACCAACATCATGTTCTAATAATCTAAAATGAAAGACACCAGATTCGACCACCACAACAGAGTTCAAGGTCACTTGCTAGACTCTTCCATTCTGGTGGAACGATTGTCAGAGTCGCTCAGTCAGACTTGAACTTTGCTTCATGGGACTTATTCGTGTTGTTCTCTCATAACTAGATCCTTGCTTGTGTGTTGTATCAGCTCTCAGATGTACGTGACTTTAGATAAAAATGTCTGCTAAATTAAATTGTAAATTGTAAGTTGTGATGAAATAAATCTTTACACAGCGAATACAGCATCATGGTCCAATAAATCCACCACAATATAAAAATATTTTATGTCTACATCTGCTAGTGGGCCATCACAACGAGATGAGGAAAGATAATATATTAGTTCAGTCCAAGAGAATCTTGATATTGCCAACAAACTGCCAACTATTTTGATAATCTGTTAATTGCTTTGAGTAATTTTTAAGAAAAAAAAAGTCAAAATTCTCTGATGCACTTTCTCAAATGTGAGGGTTGTTGTTGTGGTTTCTTTAACCCTTTATTACAGTTTACTAAATATCTTTGGGTTGTGGACAAAATAAAACATATGAGAGCATAACTGTGCACTTCGGGAGACACTAAACAAAAACCTTTTTTTTTCACCATTTTCTGGCACTTCATAGACAAAACAACTACTTGATTAATTGAGAAGATATAATCAGCATTAATCAACAATGGAAATAACCTTTAGTTGCAACCCTAGTTTTAAACTTTGAAACAAGTGGAACTGTCAAAACGGAAAGAAAAACAACCGTGCAAGCATGAGACTATTTACACCATCACTACAGAACATCTCGGTGTTAGTGCCATTTTCTTGAACAGGACATGTAATGTTCTTTGAGTTGGGTTATCTTATTCATTCAAGTGCTAAGTAATGGTTGTGGGACAAACTTAAATTGGCATGTTTCTGCAGCAATCCTTTCTTGTATCTTGCATTCATACATGACAACAATATTTCATGTAAAACTACAAAGAAAATGGTATAATCAGAGGTTGATATATATATATATATATTTATATGTGTATATATATATGTATATATATATATGTATATATATGTATATATATATATATATATATATATATATATATATATATATATATATATATATATATATATATATATATATTTCTAATGGAGCCCCAGTATAAAGTGTTTGCAGGCCAAGATGATGTCTAAATTGAATCCATATTTTAATACTGGAGGACACTATCATAGTATAACAGTCAGTATAACAAGAAATAGAAGAATACAAGGGTGAGTACTGGAAGGCTTTTAGTGATACCGGGTGAACAGAATTTGACTCCAAAATCAACCATGACGGAGGGACCTCAGTATCCCCATATTTGACCCAGTAGTTCAAATTTCATATGTTTGTTGCCCAATAATAGTACAGGAAGTTTGGTAACACCATTCCGCCCTGAGCTTTGGGCCTCTGTAAAACTTGTCGACGTAACCTTGGAGACTTCTTATTCCAAACAAAACCGAGAATAAGACTGTCCACTTTATGGAAAAATGAAAGAGGAAGAAATATTGGAATACATTGGAATAACTATAAAAAGTGCGGGAAAACATTCATTTTAATTGCATTGATTCTGGCAGCTACAGAAAGACTTAGTAGGGAGCACCGCTCAAAATCCTGTTTAATTTGTGTGAGCAGCAAGAACTTATATATATGCAACATTCTATATACTGTCTATTTGTCTGGGCCAGGAAAATATAACTCATAGCACATAAATTAAGCACATATGAAGACAAAGAGTTGTTGTCCGTTTATGACACGTTTATGAAATATACCCTTAAGTGTGCCCTTTCTATATTTTAAACCAAAATTGAAAAAAGGTCATTTTTACATCTAAAATACTTGAAAGATTACATTCTAATTAAAGAATCGATGAATCTGAAATAATTTATATGAAAATTCTTACTACTAGTCCAACACGCATAAACCAGTATAAACCAGCATAAGGGAGTATTTTGTTTTGATATGATGTAAATATCTTTAATACATGTTTGTAATCTCCAAACATTAACTCTGTGTTTACCTTCATAGTTCAAAAAATAGTATTTTGTCTCTTATAATGTGTCCTGAAAACTGAAGAAACTCAGCCCTTTGCCTTTATATTTATCAAAGTTAATAGATTGCTTAGGATGGTTGGTTAGGATGTAATCTATAAAATTATTTTGGATTTAAAGATGAGCAATTTCACATTTTAGTTTATTATTTATAGGATATATTCCCTACTATGGTATGAAGGGGCAACACTCATGTCTTCATATATGCTATGCCTGAGTTTGATTCTCCTGGCTCTTATTTTGATAGAGCTTATTTAACTTCTGGGTCAACTGTCTGCCTTTCTGCTGTTTTCAAGTCAACAAGTAAGAAATAAAATTACACCAAAACTGATCCCTTTTTTTAGTATCATTATTTAGATCTTTACTCTTGTTTTTATGTCTGCTGGCAAAAAAAAAGAAAATTAGCTCTCTTTACCCATTTTTGTTTTCTGGTTCAAAGCACTAACTTGAGGGTATACTCCCTCTTGTGGCAAAAACAGGCAATAACTCAGGGTTTCATCTGTACAATGTGTGAGTATACCTATGAATTGCTGGCTAAAAATTACACATTTATTTTTCAGAGAGGAAACTAGTGCCCAGTGACTGTTTAGCTATCTCTGTTACATCTGAACATAAAACAATAAGTCCCTGAGTAAATGGGACAACACAACCTTCAAATACTATTTCTGTATTTGCTTTTAACTAATATCTTGCCTTTAACTTATAATATTTGTGCCTTTAGTGATGCTTTCCTTCATTGCCTAACTGACACAAGCCATATATATTATATATATTGATATATTGTTTATTTAATGTAATTTCATTGTAGTTGAAGGCAAACACAGAATTAATGTTTGAAGGTTGCAATGTCCTGTTTGCTAAAACATACATGTATTGTTTTCCATTGTGATATGACTGACAGGAAGACTTGACACAGAAGTTAAAGTAACTTTATGAAAATAAAAAATATATATCAATATAATAAATATTCATTGGATATTGTTTAAAGGCAAATACAAAACTAATATTTGAAGGTTGTAATGTCCTAAAGCAGTAGTTCCCCCAAAAATGAAAATTCACTGAGTGAAGATCTCCAGTTCACAAAACACTCAGCCGCAGCCAAATCCAGTACAATTGAAGTGAACAGTGACCAATTTTAAAATGTTAAAAGAATACACACAAAAACCCCCAACAAAATGTCTCATACTGCTCATGTGGTGTAATCCAAGTGTCCGTAAGTCGCAACATTAAAATTTGACCCAAAAAGACGCCATTTACACCATGTTTTTAGCCTAAATGTCAAGTGTAGCCTCTCAGACTGTAGCTGCTTGCACAGAGATAACTGAACAGTCATTGGACACCAGATTCCTCCTTGAAAAATAAATATGTAATGTTTAACCAGTAATTCTTAGGTATACTCACACAATGTACAGATGAAACCCCAAATTGTTGCCTATTTATGCCACAAGAGGGAGTATACCCTCAAGTTAGTGCTTTTAAGCCAGCAAAGAAAAATTGGTAAAGGGAGCTAATTTTCTAGTTTTACTGGTGTTATCTTATTTCTTACTTGTTGACTTGAAAACCGTTGAAAGGCAGACATCTGACCTGGAAGTTAAATTAGTTCTATCAAAATAGGAGCCAGGAGAATCAAGCTTATGAAGAGAAGAGTGTTGCCCCTCAATACTACAGGAGGGAATATATGCTTCAAAGTGTGCCCTTTTTGGGTTTTAGCTTTAAACCTATGGAGCTATATTGGGGCCAGATGTTTTGAACTTGAAAAATAAAATTTGAAACTGTTTTGATCTTGAATTTTGAAAAATACATCAGTGTATTCAAAATAAAAATAAGTGTTCAAAAAAAAATTTCAGGTTAAATATAATTATGATTCACTCTGGTAATTATTTTGATATTTGAGATCCTATTTCTTTCTGTTACAAATTTTATCTTTTCAGATTCGAATATTATTTTTTATAGTTTCAAATCTTTTTTTCACTTTCGGATCTTTCTGTTTCAGTTTCAGATCTTTTCTTTTCAGTTTCAGAATTTGGTATGTACTCCTTACAGCAGTGGTTCCCAACCTTGGGTCAGGACCTCAAAATGGGTTTGACAGATACTTAAATAAATAATTGCTAAATTAAAATTAAATTAATCTTTATAATGTTAAAAACACAACCTCAGCCGCTCAATTAAATATGGTGGGTTAAGAGAGAGCATTATAATATATGTTTTAACCAGATATTGCCTATATTTGATCACGAGCCAAAGAAGCCTGGGAACCACTGCTGTAAGGAGTACGATTCACAAACACTAGCTGATAGCATCAGGCCTAGGGGTGTGAATCTCACTGACTGAGACGATTCGATACGTATCTCGATACATGTTCAACAATACGATATATTTTATAAATCTTTAAGCGGCCAACGATTCGGTTCGATACGATTCAATTCTGATACGATACGATACAATACGATACGATGCAATACAAGACAATGCAATGTGTCAGTCTTTACATTTTGATTCAATTAATGCTATGTTTGTAGAGTGCTGTTAGTTGCCAAAAATCATGATAGTTTTACTAAATATAGTAACAGTAGAGACAGAGAGGGAGACTTTACAGTGATGTTTATATCTTATTATGAGTCTCATGTGTAAATGAGATAAATGAGAAACTTTAGAACTGTTTAAAATATCAGTATTTTTGCAGTAAGATGATCTGCTGCTCTGTTTCATTTGAAGAGTGGTGTGGTTTTGATTAGTGTGGAGGAACAGTGATGCTCTGCATTACCTGTTCTCACAGTGACATGACGTCTCTGTGGGTCAGACTCGTGGCTCTGTGCTTTTTCACTCACAAAAACAAGCGCTCCCTCCTCCCTCTCCTGTGGCTCCTCTTCATTTGCTCATAACAGACGGTGCTGAAAACAGTGACAGAACTGACATTGTACTGCGTCGCATCACCAAACTTTCATAAGACTCAAGTGTAGAATAAGTTTGGGTTTTATAAGAAAGATGAGAAATGCTGCTGCAAATCATTTATGCAAAATGTGAAAGTAACCGTATATTAAAAAATAAAGCCAGTAGGACATAGTATTCATTGGATTTTAGTCAAAAGCAGATACAGAATTAATATTTTAAGATTGTAATATCCCGTTAACTCAAAAACGTATTGCTTTACTCCCTGAAAAATCAATAATTAATTTCCTACCAGTAATTCATAGGTGTATTCAGACATTGCACACATGTAACCCTGAGTTGTTGCCAATCCATGCCACAAGAGGGAGTATGCCTTTAAGTGAGTGAGTGAGTGAGTGAGTGAGTTGCCAATCCATGCCACAAGAGGGAGTATGCCTTTAAGTGAGTGGGTAAAGAGAGCAGTTTTTATTTTTTGCTGGCAGAAATAAAAACAAGACAGGTTTGTAAGTTTACATTCATGAATATGGAATTTACACAGTAGTAATATTAGATTAATAAAAAAATCTTTTTCTCTATACTCAACACTTCCTCACCATCACCTGACTTACACTTATCACAAGTAGAAGAGACAGAATGAATGACTTTAAACTGAATAATATAAAAAAAAAAAAAAGTCATCCTTTAGACATTTGATAGGTGGATTTGGCTTTGAAAATAAAAAGGCCATTAAAGAGGCTCCAGTGAGTAAGACTGCATTACAAGACTCAATCTCAGGCCATCTGATACAGACACTGCTCTTCTGTCTAGCAGCAGAATGATGAGAAAACCCATGAACTGGCATTGCAGGCCCAGTAATAATGTTGGAAGACAAGAAGGCCCTGGCCACCTTCGTTAGCCCAAATGAAGGGCATATTTTAAAGAACGAAGATGTAAGAAAAATCGGGACATGTTGAAAGAGAGAAATAAATTTGGGGAGTACTAGCATCCTAATAATATTAACGCATCCGATTAAAGAAAGAACGAGAAATTTCCATTTATCTATCATAGTTTTAGTCCCCAAATCCAAAAAATTAAGTTTAAAAAGAAATTTAGGGTTTCTAGTGATATTAATTCCGAGATACACAAGGTGTTCATTGGAAAGTCTGAAGGGTAGATTGCCGAGAAAGCCAGTGTCGAGACCATGAGAGAAGGGCATGAACAAACATTTTCCCCAGTTAACACTAAAAGATCTAAAAACATCCCTGTTTCCCCTTTTTGATATAATAAACAGCTTTTGGCAGCTTTCTGGGTTTAGAGACAAGATTATATCACCTGCGCACAGACCAATGGTACAATGAGATGTGCCGCAACTTATACCAGTGATTTGGGGACTGGCTCTAATAGAAATGGCCAGAGGCTCGAGAGTCAGCGCAAAGAGCATTGGGGAGAGGCAGCAACCCTGCCTGGGGGAGACCTGTCATGATTAGTCAAAATGGAGGATTTGGGGCAAGAATAGTAGCAAACATGTACTTCCATTCAATTTGATCAAATGCCTGTTGGGCGTCCAGGGAGATAACTGCCAAGTAAGGCAACTTAGTAGAGTAAATTATATCTATCTGGAATAAACTCTGTTTCAGTACTGAAAACAGCCACTAACAAAAACTGCTGTAAAAATATATCAGATAAATATTTTTTCAACTTTTTTTTGCATAAATATGTTAATTAACCTCAGTTCTGGTCAAAACTACTAAATATTTAAATATTTTTAAAATTGTAATATTTTAAATGCCAATTTTATAAGCTCTGTCACTGACGCCAACAAAATGAAACAGAAAACCAACCATGCACCCTCAATATGCATTTGGTTTTCTGAGTTTTGTTTTTTCAGGGAAAATGAAAACTAGTATTACTGAAACATTTAGAATTTTTTTCATACTTGCTTTATGACCAGCATTTCATTCATAGGCCTATAGTGGGTAAATGGTGTCATGAGGTGGTCAACATTAAAAACTAATTTGACCGCTTCCTTACAGACCAGAATGCATCTTTTTATACTGTAATGGCTGTGCGATCAAAAAATGTGGTTATAATGGAAGTCGATGGGGAAATTTCATCCACCAACAGTATGAAAAGGAGAAAAAGTTCAAATCTGATGGTGCACAAAAACTAATAATGCATCAAAGTCAATGTTGTACTTCTGATGCTACTGATGCTGCACAAATAGTTTTATTACTTTGTGAAAGCCTTAAAACTTACAATAACACACAACATTTTTCACTTTTATTTCATTTATTATTTGCAGGAAAAGATTAAAAATAATGTAATAAAATCAGTTAGAATTAAACAGCTCTGACTCACTTAAAACTGGTTTACAGCTAATTCCTGTTCTGCATCACGTAAAAGACAAAATCATATAACAAAACGGAACAAACAAAAGATCCACTACCACAGAAATTACTACATACTTTGTTGTATCAATTCAAAGATTTCATGAGATGATCACAAAGTAACGATGGGATTGTCCTTTGCCAGTGGTTATTTCTCTGTGTTTTTTGAATGTTTTTTTTTTTTTTTTTTTTATTCCAGAGGAATTATACAATTGCTTGTCCTATATTATGTTTTTGGCATGCAGTGTTTTGTGTCACCATGTTTTTCACTTTAACACTCAGTGTGTATACTTGTGTTACAAGACTTTGCTGCTGGGTGTAAAATACAGAGTGGCAAGTGTGTTATCACTATTAAGGTAAGCTGCTTCCATGTGGTATAGCGTAATAGGAGTATGACTATAAAAGTATTGGTTCTTTCTTTGTCAGACCTGGACCCCGTTTCCCAGAGCCTTCGTAGCGCTACGTGCATCGTAAGTTGTATTTCAAGGTTGTCCCAACTCTGGGAAACAGCCCGTAACCTTAAACCATTAATCAAACCACTAAATAAATGCAGTCAATCAGACAACCTAAAAACTCATTTTATATTTCACTATTATAAAAATATCGGGTTTTTATTGTGTTGTGTACTTTCAGTAGTGAGTGACAGGTAAACACACACAAAGGGCAACCATTTATTGCATACTGCAGTTAGAAACTGACAATAATTAGCTGATAATTAACCTGATCAGCCACAAAGTAATTGATACACAAATTATTAAACCATTAACCAACCAACATTATTAGACCAACTGTATGATTAGAATTGTATAGATTGCAGTGTCCATGGCCAGTTCCATTCTATTTAAAGTCTGACCTTTGCTAATTCAAATTTTCTTTCTTTGTAAGACCTGTAATCGGCAGTATACAAAAACATTTTTGGAAAATTTAATTGTACATTCATAATAAATCACTGGCAATGAAATCTTTTACATTTTCTTCAAAAGTGCTCCGGGTCACTCTTAGCCCCAGTCTTATCAAGTTTATATACCAGAGGAAGCGCAATCTCTTGTGATGGTAGGCAGATGTAAACAAAACAGAGGCTGACTTCATGCAACAGTTTGCTGTAGTAATGCTTAGCAGTGAGAAAACAAAAAACAAAAGAAGAAACCTGAAGAAGTCTGGATGATGTTTGGAGATGTTTGCTGATATAAACATCCAGAGTTGCAAAGTCGGACAGATGAATGTAAAACTGTGACAGAATAAGCTGATATGTATTCACTCGACTGGAGAAATGTGCCCACATTAAGAACTTACACGGACATAAATCTGCAAGCCAAACTGCTGCTGCTAGCATTACTAACATTAGCCACATTGTGTGTCAGGCTGGCAGCTAACATTAGCTCTGGGTCCTTTACCCGCAGACACTGTGACCCTCTGGTCTGAAAAGGTGAAGCGTTTAGTGAGTTGTTGTCATGTTTTGTACAGCAATGTGTGAGGCTTGTATTGCACAGCGCAAAATAACGTGCATTTCAGCGGCATTTAAAGTACGATTTTGCGATTGTAGACTGTGATTAACGTCTTCAAATGGCTCTTAATAAACACAGTATTTTTTTCAGACAGTGTTTAACATTATAAATCAATAAATTCTACTACATTTTAGCAGCTTTCTGAGTGTTTTCTTAGTGTTAGACCAGTCGATTAGTCTAAATTCAATTTTGCATAGGAAAAATACATTACATTGTTTCTCCAACCAAACATGTATAAAGAAATCACTACAGTTTCAAATAGGACTTCCATTTTTTTCAGGGAAAAGGTCAATCGTTCCATAGTATAAATGTCATTAACTATTTCTATCCACTCAAAGGTTTTAGGAGGTTCTGTGCTCAACCATTTTCTGGTTATTGCTTTTCTTTACTACGTTATATGTTTTTGAAAGTTGTTGAAAGGTATCTAAGCCTCTATTGGAGGATATCATACAGTATGAGGTCATGCCGCATTTGTCCAGAGTTTAAATCTGTTTTCAAATTTAGCCGGTGTGAATTCTGTGTCATACGCCACCCAGTGTAATATTTGTGCATTCCTCTCGAAGTTCAGGTCTTTAAATTCTTTATGCCAAATGTTTAAGGGGACTGCAGTCCATTTAGATAATTTGTCTAAATATTTCTTCTGAAGGGATTTTTCCCCAAATATAGATTGAAGAGGTATGTTTGTTTGAGTTTGTTCTATGTCTTTCCGTTGCGCATCATATGTAGGATCACACAGAAAACGTAACTGTGCTGCTTTGTAATAATCTTCTAAGCAGGCTGAAGCCCTTCCTCCTCTGTCCTTGGGCAATTGTAATGTTTGAAATCGAAACCTGGGTCTTTGCTTTCCCCAAATGAAGTTTGAAATCATTCTGTTCCACTCACTGAATTGCTTGGGAGGGACATCAACAGGCAATGACTGAAAAAGGTAGAGCAGCCTGGGTAATATATTCATCTTTATAACGTCTATTCGATTATACGTGTTCATTGGTAATAATGACCAGCGATTTAAATCGGCCTTAATATCCGCTGTTATATGAGTATAGTTATGTTCATAGATGGCAGTTAGATCTGTAGGTATTTGTACTCCCAGGTATTTAATTATGTCACCCTTCCATTTAAAATGACATAATCTGTAAACTTTTTCTTGTGGTTCATAGTAAAAAGTTTGGGTTTTCTGTAAGTTCAATTTGTACCCGGAGTATGAACCAAATACTTAAAGAAGAGATAGTAATTTAGGCAAGCTTTCATTAGGGTTGGTAAGCGTCACAAGAATGTCATCTGCGTACAGACAGGCTTTGTGTTGTGTATCTCCAATCAATATGCCTGTTACGTCATTATCTTCTCCGATTTCCTGTGCTAGTGACTCAATAAAGAGGGCGAAAAGTGTAGGGCTGAGGGGGCATCCCTGACGACATCCCCTCTCAAGAGACGCTGTTTTAGATAAATTCCCATTTATTTTAATTCTGGCTGTGGGAGAGCAATGAAGGTGAAGATTTCAGGCATCCAACTACCTGGCTGTTAAAACCAAATCGTCTAAGAACCAAGTATAAATATTCCCATCGAACAGAATCAAAAGCTTTCTCGATAATAGATTCTCTATCCACTGTTTCTCATATACTCAATGAGGTGGAAGCCCGCCTTACATTGTCCTGGGTCTGCCTGTTTTTTACAAAACCAGTTTGGTCTGTATCTGTCAAATCCTGGATTATATTTTCCTCCATATTTAAAACAGATATGGGTCTGTAAGAACTAGACTTATATTTACCCGTGTTAGGAATTACTAAAATTACTGCTTGTGTCCAGGACGATGGAGTCTCCCCCCCGCGAAGAACATAATTAAAACATTCCTTAAGAACTGGTATTATAATCTCTCTAAAGGTTTAATACCATTCCAATGGGTGTTTATTCTCCAAAGACTTTAAGTTTTCAGTCAAATCCTTGTTTCTCTTTTTCCTTCTTCTTCTGAGCTGACCACATGATAAGTTTACCTCTTATAACAGCTTTTGCAGCGTCCCACAGTGTACTGGGAGACACTGTGCCATTGTCATTATGGGTCATGTATTCTTGAAATTCTCCCTTTTTGTATTTCTGACATTGAGGATCATTCAAAAGATTAGTGTTAAATGTCCACAATGTGTCTTTGGGCTTGCTGTCAAAATGCAGTGTTAAATATACCCCTGCATGATCAGAGATGCCCCTTACCCCAATGTTACATTTGGTAATCCTGTGGTGATCTGAATTAAACATAAAAAAATAATCAATTCTTGAATATACAGAATGAGCATGAGAAAAAAAAAAAGTAAAGCATCTATCAAGTGGGTGTAGCTCCCTCCACACATGTACCATACCAAATTATTTAAGCAATTTTTTGATGTATACTGCTTCAGGTCTTATTATTTTTTTGTTTTGTTTTGTTTGTCCCTGTCCATGGAGGGATAAAGTTGGATATTCCAGTCTCCCCCACATACCAACACACCTGACACTATATTACACACCAGATATAAGATTAAAAACTTTTTTGATCAGCTGTTTATTATTTCCTGGTGGTCTGTAAACATTCAATAATGTAACTTGTTTGTGGTCAATTAAACCTTTGACCATTAAGTAGTGCCCTTCTTTATCGTTGATCTGTGAGGAGAGCTGGAAGTTTACTTTGTTTGAAATTAGTATCGCTACAGTGCAGTGCGCTATTAGAAGCTTCAATTGACTTAACTATTGAAGATTTTAGTGCGTTTTGGCCTTAATGTTAAATTGAGCAGGTCAGTATGCTCATCTGTGCCTGATGGACTTGGGTTTGTCATGTAATTATTTGAGCATGTATTTTCATGCCAAATGCAGTGCCTCTGAGGGTTTCTGGGCATATTTGTCATTTAGGTTAATGTATTTGATTTAATAAAGTTACATTTGAATTACACTTTAAACACTTGAAAAATATCCCTTTAACCCTTGAGGCAGCCTTAAAAAAAACTATACACTTTTTTCCCAAAGGCCAAAACACACTGCAGGCTTCAGAATAATGCAGTGAAGTGACAAACATTTCATAGAGTAGCTGAGCATCTGTCTGTTTCAGACAGATATTTTAATCAGATAACTGTTCAGTACCATCAGGATTTATCATCAAAAAAGTTTTCTATCAGTCGGCACTTCACACACGATCCCCCTCCCTCCCTCCTCTCTGCTGTCCCTCTCTAGATCTTCGTAGCTTTTTTGCTTTGGGAGTGGGGTACCTGGGCTGGAATGAGCGTGGTCCATCTGTCCTTGCAGGACCCTCTCGTCAAAGGACCCCATTACCATGACTACAGAGCATTTGGACCTGAAAGGCTACAGATGACATTTAGCAGGGCTGTACACTTACTTTTTTAGGTGGTAGCACTGGTGCTAGCAAGTTAAAAATTTTAATAGCACAAAGAAAAATTTAGTAGCACACACAGTTGGACAGTTAGTTAACGTGTTTATTGGCTAAATTCGATACTGATCAGAAATTCTAACAATGTTAACCCCCTGGCTTCGTCTTAATTTCCATCCTAATTGGTTGTTAAGGACAAAAATGTCCACCTCCATAAAAACTACATTAAAAAAAAGTACAGATTCATATTTTTTCTACTTTTTTCTGCATAAATCTCTCAAACAACTTCAGTCCTGCCCCCAAAACTAAACATTCAATCATTTTGAGAAGTTTAACCCTTTAAATGCCTGTTTGATTACTCGATATCACTGTTATTATTTATGAAAAAAAGCAAAGAAATTTAGATATTTTCCATACAACAAATGTTGGGTGGCTGGGGCATTTTTTTTTATCAGTCTTGGATATGTCAAGGATTAACCAAAATATTGACTTTGATGCATTATTACTTTTTGTGTAGCATCAGATTTAGACATTAAGGACAATTAACTCCCATTCAAACCACATTTTTTTATCTCAAAGTTGCTGATTATAATCATGCATTCTGTAATGTTAGGGTTTCATCTTTGAGAAAAATAGTAAAATTAGTCATTTTTACTGTTCAACACTAAAATCTGCCATTTACTCATCATAGGCCTATGCATACAAATCTTGTTATTTCTTAGTGATAAAATACTGCAGTAACACTATTTCCACTTTTTTCCCACGTTTCCACTGAAATTATTTTTAAATCAGCAGCAGATCTTTCAATTCTTATTTATTTTACGTACTTGAACATTCAAATTGAACACTCAAAACAGAACAATATGTTACAAAAAAACTTGACTTGAGGCGAGGTGAGCATCTCTACAGGCGATGTGTCGCTTTGTAATACTGTGTTTATAAACGTTGTCACGTTTAAAGGTTGTACTCCCTGTGATGTATGGTGTATTCCCTGCCGTCAGTTCACCTGCCGCCACACAATATTTACAAAACAGTGCTTTTTTGGTTTGTTTACCCGGAAATGTAGTTCTTTTGTATTCGGATTGAGAAGGGCCGTACACACTTAGAACTACAACTCCCGTGAAGCATTGCTACAACAACTGACGTATAGGACAAGAGACAGCCTATAGCAGGGGTGTCAAACTCAAACACAGAAAGGGCCAAAATTTAAAACACAGTCTAAGTCGCGGGCCAAACAGGATTAACATTTATTAAACTGTCTAAAACTGACTATGTTTTATTCAGAAATATGAATTTGAACAGCCAGACTGCAACAACTTTTTCCTCAATAAAATAAATAAGATTTAATTTTTTTTTTTTTTCAACAATAACAAAAGAAAACGAGAATATTTCAGCTCAGAATATTTCAGCTCACATATCCAGGTGGGAGTTACATTTGAAAATGCTTGCTTTTTGTCTGCACACAAGATATCGCACACTTTAATCATGCAAACCCTCAATGGCACTGCATTTGGCATAAAAATATGCTCATATAATAATATTACAAACCCATCAGCCCATCAGGTACAGATGAACATATTGACCTGCTCAATTTAACATTAAGGCCAAAACGCACTGAGAACTTCAACAGAAAAGTCAACTGTAGCTTCTATGGTGCACTGCAGGCTTCAGATTTAAAATGTAACACCACAGAACCAGCAGTATTTTAGGAAAAGGTTAAACTGCACACTGACACACACTGAGGAGATGAAGAGGAGAGACAGAGTCTGGACTCTTCATCATGACTTACAATAACGCAGCAATTAAGTATTTAAAAGTAGACAGATCAGACTTGGAGTAAAAAAAAATCACGCACCACATAAGTGTACATTAATATTATGATTCATGATCATAAAAAGTTTTTATATCAAGTCGACACATCTGTCCATATTGACTCTCTCTCTCTCTCTCTCTCTCTCTCTCTCTCTCTCTCTGCTGTGGTCAGTCTTATTTTTACCTGGTTTCAGGTGGAGCTGCAGTTCATCTCCCTCCTCATATACTTTTGTTTCTTTGCACTGAGTCAGTTGCCTAAACAGACAAACCTGTTTACATTGTCGTTTGACAGAAGCTCGCGTCTTCACGACTGCGAGCTGATTTATTTCTCGAGTTGCGCGGCAGCTGACGCAGTGCATTGTGGGACTTGTAGTATGAGTGGTGGGAGTGCTATTTACCGATGGGCCATTCATAACAGACACGTGAAATTATCTTGCGGGCCGTATGTGGCCTGTAGCCTTGTTTTCCCTACTATTTTTTTTTAGACATGATACCAGCGCAACTCCTTCACACTTGTGCGAGTGGACACGTATTTCTCTTCGCACAGAATGATTTTTAGTAGCAAATGCGACAAAAATTGTCGCACTGTACAGCCCTGTTTAGGCTAAAAACATGGTGTAAATGGCATGAGTGGAATTTCATTTTTGGGTGAACTATCACTTTAACACACAGACACTTCTTCAGACCACTGCCTCTGCTCTCCTGCACAGACAGGAGCTCAGTCTCACAACACATTCTAGCTTGAGGGCAAAGATGGAGGGTCAGAGATGCTGAGGTCGAGATATATTCCAAGCACACTGTCTTGGACGAGAGTGATGCAGCGTGGCCTGGTGTGTTTTAGCCTTTAGTGATAATGGCCATAGAATGGTCAGAAAATTTCATAGAATGTAGTCTCCATCAAGACATGGTGTAATTATGAGTGAGTATTAAAGGACAACTTTGGAAATTTTCAACCTTGGCCTTGATTGAGACAGCTCGTTTTGAAATTGGTCCAGTACTGAGGAAGGCAGATGCAGCTGGCAGCTGCGAAATAAGTACAACAGTATACATTGGACAAATGTGTCCCGTACAAGTTCTTGCATTGAAAGTGCTTTTTTTCACCACAGACCCGCTCAGATTGCCAGTTTTATCTCTGTCAACAGCATGCGAAGCGTCTGTCTTACCCTTCACTTGCTCCGGGCTGTGTGTGACAAAATCTCACGGGATCTTTGCTTGTTACTGGAAGAAAACAGAGGAGCCATGACTTGTAAAAGTCAGTTGGTTGTCCCATAGTACAGGTGAGAGTTTACTAGGCCGATTGAAGTGTCATGGCTAAATATTTACCTGATTTGGAGAATGTAGATGAGACCTTTGATTTCAGTGGCTGCCAGTACTTATTTGAGCCCGAGTATACGGATGAGGAGTTTGAGTTCCTACAAACAAAGAGCGGATGAGGATAGAGAGAGAGGGGCAACGGGCAGATGAGGGTGAAGCAGCTGCTGCATGTCTGTGAATCTGTGAAGACTGGTTGTGCTCCTGTGAATGCTGTGACTCTATGCCCACAGAGGAAGAATGTCTGTGTTGTAACGAGTGGGACCTGTTGCCCAGTATTTATGGTCTTGATGTGTCCAGGGATGATAGAGAAATTACCCAACGCTGTGTAACCACTGTGGTGGGAAAATTATTCACCAAACTGGTCACTGTTGTTCCTCTTAGTTATTTCTCATGTTCTGTCAGGCACTTACTGGTTACTGGTCCTTGAACACACAGCTGTTTTCCCTTTGGAAGAACAACTTCTGATAACACAATCACATCCCGACTCTCCCGATAAGCTGTTCAGGTCCATCCTGACCCAACCTCCTTCTTCCCTAACCCTGTAAGACAGATTTACATTCTTGACTTGATTATCAGTTCCTTTTACACTTTGAGTGTGACTGTGTACTGATCCTTTGCAAAGCTCGATTAAAACACCAGAAAGACAATCTTGGTCATGGGGTCATGGTCTTAATTTTCAGATTTTCAATTTACAATTTGGTGTCAGAAGTGGGATCGCTTGTGTGAGGGTTTCTGGACTCAGGGTCGACGGTGGTAGTGCACACCCTGAGGAGATATTCCCTTCAACCTCAACCTCCCCACAAAGACGGGTGAGAAGGAGGGCCTTAGACCCGAGACCAGACTCACTCAGCGCAGCGATTCAACAATTCTGATTGGTGAGAATCTGAAAATTTATTTAATTGATTTTTAGAAAAATAAAAAACGGGGAAAAATCAGGTTACTAAAGATGTCAAGATATAAGAGTTGAGATGGGAAAGAGTCCCGACAGTTTTTAACCAAGGTTTAGTAGAAACCTGGAGGTGCACTGACGAGTCCAACTTAAAAGAGTTTACTAAGACCACAATACTGTATGGGAAAAATTATCACTGGTTAATTGTCGTATTGTGCAAAGTAAGACTCAGTGTTTACTAAATCCACAATAGTGTATGGAAAAATCATTACTGGGTAATAATTATATTGTGTGAAGTAAGACTCCAAAAAGCATGCGTAGAAGAGTAGAGAATTCCTCTGTACTGTCTCTGCCTGTCTCCATTTGATTATCTTGTGAGAAAAAGAAAAAAAAGGGGTGAGAGAATTTAATAAGAAACAGCAATGCATTGAAATCAATTATATTATTTTGAGCATACTAATATTGATCAGTTCTGATACTTTTGTATTGGATCTTGGAAATAAGTTGAGGACACAACTATCTTCTAATTTTTTGTTGTGTTTTTTGTTTTTGTGTCGTTATTCTTCAGTTTACCAAAAATGGGTATTTGTAACAGCAAAAATCAAACCAAAATAAATAAATAAATAAATAAACAGGATAATGTGGATTTGTCTGCTCCAAACATAAATTACATGAACGTGAACTATGGTGATTCATTTGTGAAACAGATACATTTTTGGGTGACTTAATGTAACTTTTTGAGCACAGAAGCAATTGACTCCATGTCTTTCCCTATTTGTCTCAGAGATCATCCAGCATCATGAAGTGTTTTAATGTGTACTCTTTGATTTTCACTGCACTCTCGACGTTTTACCATTGTGAACAGGAATGAGGAATTTCAAACTGAATTCACCTTTTTGTACCCAAATTTGAGCTGGCTCACTGGGCTTCTCTGAGAAGTCAGAAATTAATCAAGCATAGCATTCAACCACTAAAACATTTTTTTCTGTTCAGGAATGCAAGTAAATAACTATAATTTGACATCTTAATCAAGAAATAATAATGTGCTTTACTATGTTTTCTGTTTTTTTTTGTAAACAGTAAATTTGAAAATTCATGGATAACAATAATAATTACATTTTAGAATTAGAAATATTTCGGTTAAATTCCCTCTACATACTGGTGTATTAACCATTACAGAAACATAAAAAAATGATTTGGGTATTTCCCAATGCTGTTAATTTAGGATACCTGTGGCATAAACCTTACATTCCATCCTTACCAGAACCTGTTTGCCATACATTTAAAATATTTTCACACTGCCACTCTAAAAACAAATCCAGCCCCCACACTGGGGTACATTAGGTTTGAGGAGGCAGAAGATAATCCTCTGAATTATTTTTTATATTTGAATTCAATTTTAATTCAGAGGATGTTCTTGCCCTACTTGATTTTTGTTACTGTGCATTTTTATATATTGATACTGACATTCTAATATCCCATCATATACAATAATAGAAATAGTCATACTGATAACTGCATACTCATATCAATTATATTGTATACAAATATATGACCTTTTTTCTTTAATTTCAGGACGTCAAGTGATGGGCACCGAGCAATGGACCAACCTGAAGTTTCTGGTCCGGCTGAGGAAAAATCTGTCACAAACTGACACAACCCGCTAATCCCTACCCGACTCATAGCTCACACAGCACACTAAGTCCTGTTACTTTTTGACACACCTCCTAAATAACATACACATTAAACAATCTATGAACTTTGATAATCATATATTGTAAAATTGTATATATTGTAAAATCTCCCTGTGTTGTGAGTGTTTCTTTGAAAATACCCCTCTGTTGTGATTGGCTGTCATGAAGAACATCTGTGCTGTGATTAACTGTTGCAAAATCCCCCTTTATTCAGATTGGCTGTTTGAAAATGACCTTGTATTGTGATTGGATGTCATGAAAAACATCTGTGCTGTGATTGGCTATTGTAAAATCACCCTGTATTGTGATTGGCTGTTGTAAAATCCCCCTGTAATGTTTTTGGCTGTTGAGAAGTACCTCTTCATTCTGATTGGTTGCTGGAAAATCCCCTGTATTATGATTGGCTGTTGCAAAATCCCCCTGTATTCTGATTGGCCGTTGCAAAATCCCCCTGCATTCTGATTGGTTGTTTGAAAATGACCCCGTATTGTGATTGGCTGTCGTGAAAAACATCTGTGCTGTGATTGGCTATCGTAAAATCACCCTGTATTGTGATTGGGTGTTGTAAAATCCCACTGTAATGTGATTGGCTGTTGAGAAATACCTCTTTATTCTGATTGGTTGCTGGAAAATTCCCCTGTATTGTGATTGGCTGTTGTAAAATCCCACTGTAATGTGATTGACTGTTGAGAAGTAGCTCTTTATTCTGATTGGTTACTGGAAATTCCCCCTGTATTGTGATTGGCTGTTGGAAAATCCTCCTGTGCTGTGATTGGCTGTTGGAAAATCCCACTGCATTGTGATTGGCTGTTGTAAAATTCCCCTGTATTCTGATTGGCTGTTTGAAAATCACCCTGTTTTGTGATTGGCTGTTGTAAAATCCTCCTGTATTCTGATTGGCTATTGGAAAACCCCCCTGTATTCTGATTGGCTGTTGTAAAATCACTCTGTAATGTCATTGGCTGTTGAGAAATACCTCTTTATTCTGATTGGTTACTGGAAAATCCCCCTGTGTTCTGATTGGCTGTTGGAAAGTCCCTCTGTATTCTGATTGGCTGTTGCAAAATCCCCCTGCATTCTGATTGGCTGTTTGAAAATCCCACTGTAATGTGATTGGTTGTTGTAAAATCCCCCTGCATTGTGATTGGTTGTTGGAAAATCCCACTGCACTGTGATTGGTTGTTGTAAAATCCCCCTGTATTGTAATTGGCTGTTGGAAAATCCCCCTGTATTGTAACTGGCTGTTGTAAAATGCCCCTATATTCTGATTGGCTGTTGCAAAAAACCCCTGCATTCGGTTGTTTGAAAATGACCCCATATTGTCACTGGCTGTCATGAAAAACATCTGTGCTGTGATTGGATGTTGTAAAATCCCCCTGCATTCTGATTGGCTGTTGGAAAATCACCCTTTGCTGTGATTGGCTGTTGTAAAATCCCACTGCATTGTGATTGGCTGTTGTAAAATTCCCCTGTATTCTGATTGGCTGTTTGAAAATCACCCTTTGTGATTGGCTGTTGTAAAATCCCCCTGTTTTCTGATTGGCTGTTGGAAAATCCCACTGTAATGTGATTGGCTGTTGAGAAATACCTCTTTATTCTGATTGGTTGCTGGAAAATCCCCCTGTATTGTGATTGGCTGTTGTAAAATCTCCCTATATTCTGATTGGCCGTTGCAAAACAACCCTGCATTCTGATTGGTTGTTTGAAAATGACTCTGTATTGTGACTGGCTGTCGTGAAAAACATCTGTGCTGTGATTGGCTGTTGTTAAATCCCCCTGCATTGTGATTGGCTGTTGTAAAACCCCCCTTTATTCTGATTGGCTGTTGTAAAATCCCCCTGTATTCTGATTGGCTATTGGAAAATCCCCCTGTATTCTGATTGGCTGTTGGAAAATCCCACTGTAATGTGATTGGCTGTTGAGAATTACCTCTTTATTCTGATTGGTTGCTGGAAAATCCCCCTGTATTGTGCCTGGCTGTTGTAAAGTATCCCTATATTCTGATTGGCCGTTGCAAAACAACCCTGCATTCTGATTGGTTGTTTGAAAATGACTCCGTATTGTGACTGGCTGTCATGAAAAACATCTGTGCTGTGATTGGATGTTGTAAAATCTAGACTTGCACCGATTTCAACTTTCTTAGCCGATTCTGATTTCCGATTTTTGAGGGGTCTGATCTACCGATTCCGATTTTGGCCGGTTCCGATTTTCAGTCTTTCTAAGAACTGTGATTGACAGCATTCACAAACATTTTTGCAACTTTTCTTGTAAATATGTTCATAATAAGACACTGACTATTAAATATTCATTTAATACTTTCTCCAAAATCATCCAGATTACAACCAGGCCTTATTATAATTTTATATTAAGATTCTGAATTGGGTGAATGTGATCTCGCGAGATCATCTCGCGGGATTTCGTGGTATGCGATTTCACGTGATCTTTTGTGGAAGCGGATGTAAACAAACCGGAGACTAATGCGGTGCAACAGTTTGAAGTAAAACTTTGCCGTGAGAAAAACAAACACAGAAGTTAAACGACTCTGGATGAGAAAATGTTTGAGGAGAAACATCAACACAGGTTGTTTATTCTTCAGCCAGAACAGGAGGTGAGATTTTAACTGTCCCTCTGTGAACAGCAGTCTGCTGCTAGCTTGCTAGCATTAGCCTGAAGTGCGAGAGTGTTTACGGCTGTTTTGCGACATTGTCAGCTGCTCTGTCTCGTTGTAGACTGTCTGTCTTCTCTTTATCCTGTTCTTGGAATCTGTCGCTGACACCATCTTCAAGCAGACGTGTCAGAGTGTGTAGCTGTTATCAGCGCTGTGTTGACGTCACGGTCAGTTTGTCTGCTGCACGCATGACGTGACCATCGTGCAGAACATGTGTGTAACAATGACGGGCACAGAACCGGATTTGTGACGCTGACCGGCCGGTCACCGGTCAAGGCCAGTCACGTGAAAACCGGCCCGATTCCGAGCATTGCCGATTAATCGGTGCAAGTCTAGTAAAATCCCCCTGTATTGTAAGTGGCTGTTGGAAAATCCCACTGTAATGTGATTGGCTGTTGAGAAATACCTCTTTATTCTGATTGGTTGCTGGAAAATCCCCCTTTATTGTGATTGGCTGTTGGAAAATCCCACTGTAATGTGATTGGCTGTTGAGAAATACCTCTTTATTCTGATTGGTTGCTGGAAAATCCCCCTGTATTGTGATTGGCTGTTGTAAAATCTCCCTATATTCTGATTGGCTGTCAAAAAAACACATCTGTGCTTTCATTTGTTGTTGGAAAAATTACTTGTATTTCATTGGCTGTTACGTACTGTGACAGGCCTAATGAAAACCCATCCTTTCATGTTCAGTAAGCCCTCTTAACTGTCCGTAACTCAAAAACACTAACTTAAAACTTAAAAAAGAAGACGTTTTTCTGTGTCATACAATATTATTTATGTATAAAGGAAGAGTGCTGAGAAATGTACTCAAAAAAGTGAGGCAGTCAGTTTCAGTAATTTTTTATTTCTTTTTTTATCCTAAAAGAACATTATAATTGCAGAGAAACACATTTGGCCATCTGTAAACCGTGTAGCAACTCAAAGCCTCTGG
The DNA here is from genome assembly GCF_056507025.1 of Lutjanus erythropterus. Taxonomy (NCBI): domain Eukaryota; kingdom Metazoa; phylum Chordata; class Actinopteri; order Lutjaniformes; family Lutjanidae; genus Lutjanus; species Lutjanus erythropterus. The sequence continues at coordinate 283,146 of NC_139324.1, read as the reverse complement.
AAATCTGGTTTAAAATAAAGTATCTATCAACGTCATGTAACTAACAATATCAGGAAAGTGTGCAAAAACTATATCTTTAACTACAATATTTCATATTTGTATTAAAACTAATTTCTAACATTTTTCAGGTGTTTATACAGAACCTAGGTTGTATGAGACACTGACTTACCTGCAGTCGATGGATGTTGACACGCCTCCAATTTTGTAGAAGCAAAGACGCGTACCAGCACAGAAGCGTAGCAATGCACTGTTGAGGAAAGGGTCAGCAACAACATATTACATATTTTAACCACTTACAAAAATTTGTATCAGTTTAAATGTACATTATATTTTGAATATTTTCTCAGCTTCACCTTTCTACCAGGCAGCCTTTTCTCATGGTATACTGCTGTTATATAAGCCAAATATCGCGCTCTCCAAACCAACCATGTATTAAGTAAGTAGTGCTTCTGCTAAGACTCGGGCGGCTTTGGAGATATGATATTTGGCTTGTATAAAGGTGAGATCCTGTTGGAAAGGCTGGCTGACAGGAAGGTAAAGCAGTGAAAATATTTGAAATATTGCATAAAGTTAAATACTTTTTTGTTGGGAAGAACACTTTCAAGTGGTTAAAATATTTTGCTGCTAACCCTGTCTAAAGCAGTATACTGTTTAGCTCATCTACATCGGTACTCCTGCTGCTTCTCCAAACCAGAAGCAGGCAACTAACATCTACTGTGGGCAATACACTGACTATGGATAAGTACCCTATACAAACACACTTCGAATAACAGGAACCATCCTTTTAACAGTTATGAAGGTACTGTGTGGCATACTTCTGACCATTTAGTGTAAACCTAGCAACTATAAAGGCGCATTATGCAGTTTTGGAAAAGAAATTCAAACTCAGAAAAGTAATAATACAAACGCAAATATTGATATATTTTCATAACTGAATAAATAAGGGATCCTAAGAGGGAAATGAGGTCCCTAAAACACTGTCTGAAGCCAGAAAGTTGGGTCCCTGCAAAGAAAAGAAACAATATGAAAATTATGCTCTTTGAGGACAATTTGTTTATTCTGTAATTAATTATTTATTCAGTCAGTCATGTATGTATCCGTGAATATTCTTTTTTGATTCAAAATTCTTTCCCAAAACTACAAGTGTACCTTTAAAAACAAGATCTTTAAAATTGTCACATAACAGCTTATGAACACTACATATCTTTTTTACAATGGTTTAATGCAAATTTATTACATAAACAAGTTCAAATACAATGTGTACTGAAAGCCTGTAGACTACATTAGCAATCTGAACAAGATGAGCTAAACAGTTGTCAACATGGACAACAACATATTCATGTCGCAGACCATGCTGTAACTGAGTGAGCCACTAAAGTTCACTATTCCTTTTCAGAATCCACTAATCTTGTTTAGATCTTGAATTCTAAAATTGTGTCGTCGAGTCATTCGTGAGTCTGCAGCCGTGGTTTGCAGCTCTAATTTGCAGCTCTAAGTGAATTTAAAAGTGTTGGTCAGTCTTTTTGGGATGCATCAACAATCTGGTGAGGTTGATCACCACAGATCCTTATAGGCTGGTAGTGAACCAGGGTCCCAGTGATTCACCCCAAGATCTGGCTGTGGCTCAGAAAGACAATGCACTAATCGCATCCAGTGAAAACAATGGAAACTAAGGTGAGCAAAGAATTTTGATTATGGTTGATTGTCATAAAAATGCTGTATACACAAGTCCGATAGATCTGTTTTCATTCTACTGTTTAGTGCTCTTGATTGCAGAGAAGGTAAGATAACTTTTAAGTGTGCCACTACTGGACTAATGACATTTATTTGATTTGTTTGGGGTGGTGCTGCTACTAACAATTATTTTTAATATTTCATAATTTATTATTTCAGAATTAATGTATTGATTAATCAATCAGTTGGTTGGACTATAAAATGTCAAAAAAAAAGTGTGAAAATCACTTGATCAGCGTTTCTTGAAGCCCAAGATGATGTCCTCAAATGTCTTCTTTTGTCCACAAACTAGATATATTCAGTTTACTGTCACAGAGGACTAAAAAAAACAGAAAATATTCACATTTGAATATATTCACACTAAAAACAGACTATTGAGACTTTTTTTCTTTAAAAAATGACTCAAAGTGATTAATCAATTATCAGAATTATTGGTGATTAATTTGATAGTTGATTAATTATCTATTAACCAATTACATGTTACAGCTCTAGTTTGGGGTGGCTGTCATATATATAATCAACACAGCCCAAGTGGCCAAAAAATACACTTCATAGGTTTCAAAACTTCTCACCTGCAGTTGAAATTTAGCCAGCTAACTGTCTGTCTAACACTGGCACATTTACAGAAATGCTGATTAGGTTATCCCTAGAACTAAATGAAAATGAGGAGTCACGTGGGTACGCTGAGCAGGATGGCAGCACTGTAGGAGGGCTCAGACCACTCGCAACTAATTTAATTGTTTAATCCATATTTATCTGCCTACCTTGAGCTAAATATTGACAGACTTTATCCCAGAAAAGTTCTTACTACTTTGACTACATTTTTGGCGGTGAGAAATGGCGACAACGTCGAAATATTTTAAGGATATGGGCCACATAGCTACTCGGAACAAGCTAGCTGCTAATGAGGACAAGTCTCCCGACGAAGCTGCAGAACAGAAAATAAGTATGGAAAAAATCTTTGCTGAAATAACCAAACTGAGTACTAAACTGACGGAAGTAGCTGCTGATGTAGTGACCATCAAAGAAACCACCACCGAGCTGAAAAACTCTGTCAGCGGGCTACAGGTAGTGGAGGAGGCGGAGGAGCGAATCTCCCAGCTGGAGGACACGACTGAGGGCCTTGTGACAAACACCGGTACCATGGGGAACAAGGTGGATATGCTATGGGACCGTGTGCAAATCCTGGAGAATCATTGCAAAAGAAACAACGTAAGATTGGTGGGACTGGCGGAGACATACGAGAGCAGAAATAGTTTACAGTCACCTTTAAAAGTAGGAATTCCTGTAGTTTAGCTGAAAAGTAGGCTACAGGTCTCTGTCTGTCTCCCTGGTCCTGGAGTAACACTCAGCACTCTTTGTCTACAGTCTGAGCGAAAGGTCGGTTTGGATCTGGTAACCCAAGAGTTGGAGTCGTCAGAGTCTTCCGAAGGACAAGTTTTAAGTCAACAAATGTTTACCCTGCATCAGCAGTCCATGTCACTTTACTATGTGCTTCTAGGCCTCACCCAGGTGCAATTGCACTCAGGGGGGCCTTGAGGACACCAGTGAAAACACCAGTGGGAATGAAGGGCCTGCAACAGGAACACAAAAGGCATAACGTGTTTCTTTATGATTGAGTTTGAAAATGTTTTAAAATGCTTTTACTCTTTTTTGGGAGAGGGATTTGCCCTCACATGTCATCACATGACCCAAAAATGTCACTTGTTGTTGGACAAACTGCAGTTTTGACGAGCTAGCTTTGTGACCTTCTTCATCCAAATGTTTCAAATGTGTCTTTTTCACACTGAGCTTGAGTAATCATGCACTTCCTGGTGACAGATTTAATGAGCTCAAACTTTGTTTTAAAGTTCGTACCTGATTTTTTGTTTTGTTTTGTGGGAATGATTACACCTGCCTTTAATCAAGTGATAAAGACTAGTGTAATACCGTCAACAGCCACTTTTTTTTTTTTTTTTTTTTAGTGGATATTATGGTTGACAGGGCCTTTAATTAGATTTTGGTGTGATCACAATTAGTTGCATGCCTCTGATTAGACTGACCTACAGTGTATCATTCTTTCACGGGGCGCTCGGCAAAGTGCCCCTGACCTGCAGCTAAGTAGCCAATCCGGTTATGGTTGCTAGGGAAAAATTATTAATAATTGGCCTATCAATGTCACCAAATTTATGCCGGTGGGGCGCTGGAAATGTAGCCCCAACTGCTACGTAAAATGTGTGAAGGTTTATGATTGCTAGAGCTACGTGAGGAGCCAGTGATAGGTTTTTTTTGTAGTGCGACTCCCAGACTCTGTCCTACAGCGGGAGAAAAAAAACTATGGTGACGAGGAAGAGAGATGATGGCGATGGCGATGGCAGTGACAACTGGAGTTCAAGCACAGCTTCCACCAAATTCGGTGAAATTATTAATGTACCCTTTTGCGAGACGGACGACGGAGGAAAAACTTCTCGTTAAGGAGCTGGGACCCGACAAACCTGAAATGAACATTTCCCAGCAAACCAAGGAGAAAGATAAATTGTACAAACAGAGTTTTTGTCTGAGCTGGTTGAACCGTAAGACGTGGCTGGCAGGTTGTGGAGCAGCCAATGCACTTTTCTGTTTCCCCTGTATCCTCTTCAGAAGTGACAAATGTGATTCAACTTGGACAAAGACTGGACTAACTGACTTAAAGCACCTCTCTGAACGGATCAAGAAGCACGAGAGGTCCAAAATTCACATGGAAAACTGCATAAAGCTAGCTGTGCTCGGAAAGATTAGCATAGCAACGCAGCTAGATGATGGGGACCACATTGCTGTAAGAAGGCACAATGAAGAGGTAGATAAAAACCGTAATATTTTATCCAAAATAAATGTAAAATTTTGTGGTGCTTTTGAATTAGCAATGCGGGGACATGATGAAAGGGATTCCTAAGACAACACCGGGATATTCAGAGGTTTAGTCAACTTAATGGCATCCATTGATTGGGACTTGAGGGAGCACCTTGAAAATGCGACCGTATTTAAAGGCACCTCGAAGACACTTCAGAACAAGCTCCTGGACTGTATGCTGGCAGTTCTGAGAGAACAGATCATAGATGAAGTAAAGACAGCTGAGTTTTTAGCAATCCAGGCTGATGAAACTACTGACATTTCCACACACTGTCAGCTAGTCCTGGTACTAAGGTACATTGATGGACGCAACAATATACAGGAGTGGTTCTATGAAATCATCAAGCTACCCAACAGCTATGCGGATTCAATAGCCAGTGCCTTATTGGAGAGGCTGCACAGCATCCTTCCCGAGGGACAAGAAAAAAAGTTAATGGCCCAGGCATATGATGGGGCTGCGGTAATGAGGGGTGCCACTGGAGGAGTGCAGCGAAAGGTACAGGACATCTATGCAAACGCTCACTACATTCACTGTCATGCCCATCAGTTAAAGCTGGTAATGCAGCAGGCAACTTCCCACATCCCTCAGATCATTCACTTTTTTACTGACATGGGGGGATTTGCTTCTTTTTTCTCAAAAGCGAGCAAGAGAACTGCAGTGCTAGATGAGATGGTGGCGCACCGACTTCCAAGTGCATCGTCAACACGTTGGAACTTCAACAGTGGTGCAGTCAACACAGTCTATGACAACAAGAATGATCTGGTGAAGTGTTTTCAGACCATCTGGAACAGTGAAGCGTTTGATAGCCCTACGAAAAGAGAGGCTGGAGGCTATGTGAGAATGCTGGAAGATGAAGCTTTGTGTTTTTTCCTAGCCTTGTTCCATAAGATCATGCCACATGTGGACATGCTGTATAATCAGCTCCAGAAGAGGAACATCGATGCTGTCTACATCGCAGGAATCACCCAGACATTCATGAATCGCATGCAGGCTATCAGGTATGTTAAATGCATTATTATGTAGCCTAGCCTAATTGTTAATTCTCTGCATAAATTATGTGTAGCCTTAAATGCTTATATGTCATCTTATTCAAATAATTAATGTGAAATTTAGATGAAATATAATTGCTAGTAATATAACAACCTTGGGTTTGGTTAATATATCCCTAATCGGTTTTCACAACTGATTCATAAAACTTATGTATTGGATCAGGGAAGCTGTTCCTAATCTGGCTGAGGATGAGGAGTACAGGGGACCTGTTCAGGAGCCACCCACAAAGAAACGGAGAACATTGGGAGAAGACACACAGCACCATTTGGCACTGGAGGTCAGCACTTGCTTACACACACAGAGACACAGAGAAACACAGGGCCCTATCTTGAGCTCGTGCCTTAGGGTCGTGTCTTGTGCTGATCGAAAGCGTAAGTGGAAGGCGGGAGGTGCAATGGATTTAATTTATCCAAGGTGTGTCCAAATCCAACCTTGTTGTCTTGTGCCAGGGGCGGGAGTGATATTTTGCCCTGCCCCGCCCTTTGCGCCACCAGCGCAAAGCGGGATAGACCTATCAGACGTGCCCAAGTGCCCTCGTTAATTCACAGGCGAGTTTAGGCCGAACATGCAATAAACCAATCAGAAAGTCAGCTCTCATCACCTTTGAGAGGCAGGTGCGCCAGCAGCGCAAGCGGAGGCAGCATGACGGCAGATTTACCAGGAAGAAACAAAGAGAAAAGATTTTTAAAGTGAGGAGACAGATCTCCTGGTAAGAGAAGTGAAAACGCGATATATGGAGATAGCAGGACGTCTCCAAAACAGCTTCATGCCGAAATAGTTTACTTTACAGTAACGCCTGCAAGAAACTTTACAACAAATGAACTGCAAATGTCATGCAGATATGTAACTGGTTATATTTTAACCTGGACCACGTTAAAAGTATGTTATATTTCATAATTAATTGTTATAATCAGCATCATTATTAACTTTGCTGGCTGAGGATCGGGGGAGAGAGATGGTGCAGTAGAGAGGGGAGGTGAACCGATCCAGTCTAGCTGCAAAGCTTCCTGGTTCCACTGGCCCACCTGAGCCAGGTGAAGGCACAGATACGCGGCTGTCTGTGCTCCTTCTTCTTCTCCTCTCCCACCTAATCATCATCTCCTCCTCCCATCCTCCCTCCTCTGACCCGCTGTGAAATAATCAGAGAGAGTTTCCTAAGTTTGAAGTGCACAAAATTACGCAGATATATCCAACTAGCTATGATAGAAGCACACATAACATTTTCTCTCAGGTTGGGCCGGACTTGTGCGGTCAAATATAGTGTCTTGTATATTTTCTATGTTATAGATCATAATTGTTTAAACATTGTTTTTCTGGATCATAACAAACACGCAGACATATACACTACAGCTGCTCCACCTGTCATGCTGACTCATCTGATAAAGACTATCAGACAGCTGTGATCCTGTTTGCAGGTCTGCTGAGATTTATTGGGCTTTATAATTATAATAAAAGTACTGTTGTACTTATTAGTGTGATTAACTTCAAAGACACACATGCGAGTGCACGACTTTTAAACATAAATGAAAGGTGTTTGGTGATTGTGGAGATGAGGGTGCGCACCTCAGCCAAGGGCAAGACACACACATACCTGCACTATTAACTTCAATATTCACACTTTATTGCTGGTTGATATGTTCAAAGGACACTTCACTAATCGGCACTCCTGTGGAGAATAAAGACTAATGTAAATTAAGGTGTTTGGTGATTGTGGAGCCATTGCGCCACCAGCGCAAGTGATTTTGCTATCTTACGCCAGCGCAAGTGCCATTTTTGCCATGTGGGTAAGATAGCAAACGCGCTTGCGCTGGGTCTGTGCCGCTGTGGGTGTGAGGTCTAAACATGAAGGCGTGGCCCCGCATGTTTGCTATCTTATGCTGAGCACATTGGAGTAAAACGCGCTTGCGCTTTAGACCAGCCAAAACCTGGTCGAAGCGCAAAGTCTGTGGTTTTTCAGCACAAGATAGCACCTGGCGGGCTTGGCCGAAACACACACACGTCTTCACAATCACAAAACACCTTCATTTATGATCATTCTCTTCCTCCCACTTGAGTGTCGATTAGTTAAGTGTTATTCAAACATATTTTCTATCAGCAATAAAAAGTAAATATTGAAGTTAAAAGCTTTCACGTGTGTCTCACGCTTGACTGAAGTGTACACGTCTCTACAATCACAGAACACTTTTCTTCTTTTAAGATGAACTCACTAATGAGGAAAAGAATTATAATTATAAAGCCTAAAGATTGTCTTTATCGGATGAGTCAGCATGACAGCTGGAGCAGCTGTAGTGTGTGTCTGCCTGTTTGTTATGATCCAGAAAAACAATGATTGAACAATTATGATCTATAACATACAAAATATACAGACACTATATTTGACCATAGGAGTCCGGCCCAACCTGAGAGAAAAAAGTTATGTGTGCTTCTGTCATAGCTGGTTGGATAGATCCGTGCATAATTTTGCACACTCCAAACTTCAGAACAGAACAACTTGTTTCGCAGCGGGACAGAGGAGGGAGGATGAGAGGAGGAGATGAGGATTAGGTGGGAGAGGAGAAGAAGGAGGAGCACAGACCACCGCTTAACTGCTCCTCCACCTGGCTCAGGTGTGCCAGGTGGAACCGGGAAGCTTCGCGGCCTCTGGATCTGTTCGCCTCCCCTCTCTACTACACCATCTCTCTCCCCGCTCCTCAGCCAGTAAAATTAATAATGATGATGATGCTAATAATTAATTATAAATTACAACACAGTTTCAAGGTGCTTCAGGTTAAAACATAACCAGTTACATATCTGCATGACATTTGCAGTTCATATTTATTGTATTATTGTATATAAACTATTTCGGCGTGAAGCTGTTTTGGAGACGTCCTGCTGTCTCCATATATTGCGTGCTCTTGCGCATTCTCTTCTGGAACCAGGAAATTTGTCTCCTTGCTTTGAAAATCTTTTCTCTTTGTTTCCTCTTGGTAAATCTGCCGTCATGCTGCCTCCGCTTGCGCTGCTGGCGCACCTGCCTCTTGAAAGGTGATGAGAGCTGACTTTCTGATTGGTTTATTGCAAGTTCGGCCTAAACTCCCCTGTGAATTAATGAGGGCACTTGGGCACGTCTGATAGGTCTATCCTGCTTTGCACTGGTGGCGCAAAGGGCGGGGCAGGGCGAAATATCACTTCCACCCCTGGCACAAGACAGCAAAGTTGGATTTGGACACACCTTGAATAAATTAAATCCATTGCGCCTCCCGCCTTCCACTTACGCTTTTGATCAGCACAAGACACGACCCTAAGGCACGAGCACGTTTTACCCTGAGCACAAGATAGCAAACGTGCCCAGCCACGCCTTCCTTTTGCCTTCATGTTTAGACCTCACACCCACAGCGGCACAGACCCAGCGCAAGCGCGTTTGCTATCTTATGCACATAGCAAAAATGGCACTTGCGCCAGGCTAAGATAGGGCCCACAGAGACACACAGAGGAACAGACACACAGAGACACAGAGGAACAGAGAGAAACAAAGACATCATCAAAAAAATCTAATGAAGATGCTCACCACTTGATATAGTAGTCCAGACTCAAATGTTTATTGTCATATGATATCTATGAATAATTACAGTTAACCATTTTGGTTTATTACACAATATAGGCTAGCTATTCAGAACATTGATTGTAGTGAGATGTGAAGACCTAATTCTTTAACTTTTTTATAATTGTATGTCATCACATAGGTATGTGACACCGTCATGAGCCATGCCAAGGAGAGGTTTTCTTTCACCAAGCACCTCATCAGTGCCACTGTCTTGCAAGGAGACTTGTTCCAACAACACAGCAGAAAGTTCCCAGATTCAGCACCGGAAACCACGGTGGAAGCCTATCCCTCATTGGACAAGGCCAGACTTAAAACAGAACTGTCCTTGATCTACGAGAATGAGGAGTTCCGGAGTTGCAAAGGTGCACTGGTTCTCTATCAGGTTTTGATGGAAAACGACCTTGGAGAAACATTCACTGAAACTGTAAGTCTTCTCAACATCATCATCACAACACCAATGACAACATCAGAGTCTGAGTGGTGCTTTTCTACATTAAAGAGGATAAAAACTTTCCTTAGAAACACTATGTCACAAGATCGGCTCAACGCTCTGGCTATGCTCTGACCCAAGATTGTACTATATCTCTTTTGAGATGGTGAAACTTGCCCTACATTGGACTGGACAATGCAAGTTAGACTGGCCCATTACAGAAAAATCTTTATCCTTTCCCTTTACACCCATAGAGCTCCTCTCTCAAAATTCAGGTAGAATCTCTAACCCTATTATGTTGCATTCCAAGGAAGTTTGGATGAAGATACACAAAATGATTAAATTATCTCATTCTAAACAGCCATATTCGTCTTTGTGGCAAAATCCTGCAATCTGTATTAGTAAAACACTGGTCTACTGAAAGAGTTGGCACAACCATGGGATATGTACGCTGGATAATTTGTATGATGGTAAAGTGTTTATGTCTTATATTGATGTATTGAGTAAATATAACCTAAATGGAAAGGAACATTTTTGGAAATATGTTCAGACAAGGCACTGTGTGATGTCACTAGACTGGCAAACTGAAGACAACCATATTTTAGAGTATTTGGTTTTGCCATCACACCATCACAGAGCCTCGATATTTTACAGAAGAATGAACTCTACACTCAGTACTGATCTAAACAATTTGAAGGTTTTATGGGAAAATGACTTTGGGGTTGTTCTTGGGAATGAGGAATGGAGGGAAATAATCTCACAATGTGGGAAATTTTTAAGGGAATGTAAAGGCAAATGTACACAATATAAGATTGTACAAAGATATTATTGGACTCCTGTGAGACTGAATAGATTAGGCCTCATGAACAACTCATTGTGCTGGAAGCGTCAAAATGATAACGGTACTCTGATACATTGTTTGTGGGAATGTCCAATTATCAAGCACTTCTGGATGGTTGTCATACGTATTCTAAGTGATTGGTTAGAAAGACTTGTGCCACTTTGTCCTACACTGTGTTTACTGGGTGACAAAGGACAGATAGATAATATATCAAAAGGAAAATTCTCTGTTATCATGGTTGGGGTCTCAGTGGCAGCTAAGATTATTCTTAAAGGGGACCTATTATGCTTTTTCCTCTTTTCTGACCTATAAATGTTGTCACAATGTTGGATACTTGTGTTAAACGATTCCAAAGCGTCAAATAATGAGGTTCATGCATTTGGAAGCGAGCCCCGCAAGCTGTTTTGGATGGCTCTGCATGCTCTGTTTTACTGTCTTTTTTTAACGGTGTAGTAACATTGACGTCGTGCCAGACTTACTTATATGGTCATACCCCAGCATGTGCTCTAGGCCTGCCCGCTCCCCCGCTCTGCTTCGTAAATTATATCGCTGCTCTGAGTGGTGAACTATTAAGTGAGATTAATGTGTTAGCGAGCTATGTTGAGTCTAAAGCCAGGATTTTCAGTGTCACGAATGTGGCTCTCTTTTAACCTGGTAACCATGGTAACTACTAAACTCATAACCTGGTCGCAAGCAGGTTATGTTCAGAGTTTCAAATTAAATCGTCTGTAAAACGCGCTATTCTTTAACAAATTTTTGTCCTTAGCTTTTAAACTGAGGGAGGACGTTAACATTGAAAAATTACTGAGCTGTATGCTCGTAATATCACCGAACGAATCCATATAATGTAAAAATGTAACAGCAGCACAAACTGTCTGCATCGCGCTGTCATGATGGTAACCTCCGTTTGGTGATGCAGAGTCATTTTTCCCGTTTGCTCCAGATCATATTAACACTTTGAATTGACATTGTATATAATCCACACACTAAAATAATGATGAAGCAACTACAGACACTTTGAATACTTTTTACTGTTATCTGTTTTGTCTCTGTGATTTTGCAGCTCAGATTACTGATTAGAAAATTCATCATCATTTATCACAGCCAATCTTAAATCAGTTACACTCATTTTACGTTGGTTTGGTCATAAACTTCAGTGATGTCCACGTCTCTGTCATCATAGGACAGTGTCAGACAGACTTAATCATGTTTAAATCTGCTGTATGGAGTTTTATTGTTTAATGTGCGGTTTTCGTGTTAGAATAAACGGCAGCATTAAGACCGCATTTAGTCCATCAGTTATTTTCTGACATCATTCTTCTTCTCCTGCTTTATTTGCAGCAACAATGTTGCTTTTGCCGTAATGTATTTTGTATATTTTCCACAGCTCATAATTATAACAACTTGATGATTTTGACTTAAGTAAGGCTCGCGATCGCTTCATTTCATGTGGAAGAAGAGTCAAATGACACAACAAACGCCCCTTTTATATGAACGCGCTGAACGAGTCTGAAGACGAAAGCCTGGATTAACAAAGTGAGTTGATAACCACCATCATGATACCCGTTATCTCTGATTGCAGTTTTAGGCTTTGTCAGGCAGAGAATGCCTGGCTGTGTTGAGCTTCCTTCGTAGCACAGCCCCCATGCTGTCTACAATGATTTCAGTGTTAGTACGTTGAGCAATGGCTTCCAAAAATGATTGTTTGGGTGTGAGGGAAAGTTAACTTTGTTTAGCTTTCCTAAAGAGGCGAGCACCAGGCAGAAGTGGATAGAGTTGCTTTTTCCCGGCCAGCAATGGAAAAATACCTCCGTGTTTGTCTGTCTATGGCACTTCCCAGGGGACTGTTTTGTCAACACGGGCCAATATGAAGCTGGGTTAGTCGGTAGCCGAGCTCGGCAGCGCTTGTCAGCCCTTCGGAAGTCCTCGGGAGTGTGACCAATCACAGCAGAGTGGGCTCAGCGGGAGGCGTACATGGAGGAGGGCCGGGGGGTGGAGTAAAGTACACAGACCGTTTTCGCGGGATGCAGAAAATACAAGGAAGAGATGCAGCGAGAGACACAGCGTCCTGAGATCTACAAAGCTTTCTGTGCGGGCGATCGTGTGTAGCTGCTCTATAGGAGTCCAAAATCAAATACAAAGGCCCGAAATTGAGTATAATAGGTCCCCTTTAAACACTGGAAAACTCTGAAAGCCTTACCGTTTAAAGAATGGGTAAATATGATGATAAAGACTGCTTCATATGAATGTATGTTTTATAAGTTGAATAATAGAGATGGTACCACAGCGCCAGAATGGGAACCATTTTGGTCCTACATTACTTTTACTGTCAGTCAGCAGGACGACAGCTGATTTCCTTCCCTCTGATATTTATTTTATTTTATTTATTTTTTTTCTTTCTAAGAACTTCCACACCTTGTAATATCATTGATACTTTCATTTATGTTTATGTATAAGAGCCCTGTTCTTTAATGTTAAAGAGCACTGTACGATTGTCATTTACCAAGTAAAAACTCAAATAAAAACCTGAATTATATAAAAAAAAAAGAAAGAAATGAAAATATGAATGAATTAATAAAGAATGGGCCTGGTTTTTCTTAACTGAAACTTACCACATGATACACAGGAAGGCCAAGGAGAACAGCAGTACACCTTGTGTTTGATGTCATGAAGTTCCTAAGAGGATAAAAATAGTGTAAATTCTGTGACAAATTTATTCATCAAGCCCAATGCCAAACCGTTCCAACCAACTGGCCACTACAGCATCAGAAAAAAGGTCCACACGTCTTGTGCTGATTTATCTGGTGCAATCAGAGACAGAGCATGGACATGCAAAAACGTGGACTATGCAGTGGAGCAATTGTGGAATTAAAGTTCATTTGAACCATCAAATTAAACATTCCAAAAATTTAACCTGTGAAATGCATAATCACCTGCTGGTCGTGCACTTGAATATATCAGCCATAGCACCTGAAATCTTGTTTTTGTCTAGTTTTGGAAGCCCTTTGTCTGAATAAGATCATCAGTTGAGGGGTGTGGCAATCAAACTCGGTGTTCAAGGGCAGGTTCTTGTGACCATTAGAACGCTGCATACATACATCTACATTTCAGAAAAGAAGAAGTACATTAAGTTCTAGGTTTGTGAATCACTAAGATAAATTATTGTTTTATTTAAAAAAGAATAATAAAATCAGAACAGGATTAGAACAGCATTTTCTTATTATGGCTAAATGGTTGTAAAGCAGTATTAGTAATGATTGCAACATAAAAGTCACTACATAAACCCAATATCTCATTGCAAAGAAATCTATAAAGTCAAAATAAATAAATTCACAGTAAAACCAATGATTTCAAGATTAATTAAATTAGATAAAACTATGCATAATGTGACATACATTACTGACAAAGGAAAAACAGGTGAGAGAGATTAACCATATTACCTCAGACTGCATATGAAGAGTGGGCCAGAGGTCCCTGAGCTGTTTCACAGAAAGTTGATTCTGCATGTTTGAGTCACTGGAGTGTGAAGATGTGGAGTTGTCTTGGTTTCTTGGGCTTCTTGTTTCAGCTCAAGGCATCAACCCAAAGTATCCGTATTTGATGACCAAGGAATGAGACTTAAAAGGGGCACTGCCAGAAATCTTGGGCCCCCTCAAAGATTACATAGATAATACTATTAAAATAATATTGATAGCAAAAGGGCCCCCTGTTAGGCCCGGGCCCTTAGAATCGTCCTAACTCCCCCCCCCCCCCCCCCCCGGCGGTGCCCCTGAGACTTAACAATCAAATGTCTTCCTCCAGAATTACTTACTGCTCCTTGAAAACTGGGACTCGTCTGACTCCTGATCATCATCAAAATCATGGTACTGGTGTCACAGTTCGGTACACAGCATGTGAATGATGAATACAACAAATACATCTGTTTTTCTGACCGACTCAGTCACACTATTGTCATTCTGTCAAGTGAAGTAACACTCCAATCCAGCGGGTGGCATTAAATCACCAAAATGCTGTTTGCCAACTGCCATTTAAAACAAAGAACAGCCAAAGAAGACGGTGCAGCAAAACAAGGACACTGGATGCTTTTCATTCTGTAAATTCATCTCCTCCACTTGCTCCCTCTCCTCACATCTTTGCTCCACCCAGCGAGGTCATGACAGAGATGTGAGGACAGAGAAGACAGAGCTGTGAGATGAAAAATCCTTGGTTCCTTTTTTGGCATTAGTCTGAAGCGGCGTCAGTTACTGATGACGAGCTGATGACGAGCTGATAACAGCTGTATCAGCGGTCAAACTGACTGGTACGAATGTTCACAGAAACAAATCTAAGAAAGATTTCGATACCTAACAGCATTCAGTTAGATCTGTAAATTGAAATGGCTGATTATTGGTAGTATTCTTTCTGATGCTGATTTCAGTCATCATTTAATATTCCTTTTTCCATCTTCTAATTAATATAGGCAACTGATCAGTGTTATTTGTTTACTTAGGCTATTTATTGGCTTGCATTATGGTCATCTGCACAATAATACACACACCACACTTTCTACTTGCTTGTGTCATTATTCACAACATGCAGGTGCAAGTGCTGCAGAAACTTCTGTCAGTCCCTTTGTGGGTCTTGATGACGCAGGATGAAAATTGCCAAAACTGCCCAATTAAGGGATACACCAGCGTATCCTCGGTCTGAGCACCTCCCAGTAAATTGCACTACTCTCTGCTCAAAGTAAATGAAAAGAAACTAAACTTTGGATTTTTGATGTCGTTGTTGTTGCTTTGTCTGCATTTTACTGTGACACGCCTAGTTTTCATACTGAACATTATTCAGCTCTTGCAGTGAGTAAGGTGAACGAAAATTCAGAGTTGCTTAATGATCATTCATCTGACCCTTAACTCAGAAGCGGTTGTTATCTTTGGCAGCCATGGCTGCTAAAATGTTGGTTGCTGTAAGATAGTTATTTTCTAATAAATAATCAATCCATCAGTTGTACCATTCTTTAAAGTGATAGTTCACCCAAAAATGAAATTTCATTCAATATCTATTGACCAATTTGCTGATGTGAGGATGAGTGAAGATCTCCAGTTCACAAAACACTCCTGGGGTTTCAGTGGAAAACAGCCGAATCCATTGAAGTGACCGGTGACCAGTTTTGAAATTAAATAAATAAATAAAATAAAACACAACAAAACACAAAAAATGTCTCCATACTGCTTGTGTGGTGTAATCCAAGTGTCCATAAGCTGCAACATTAAAATCTGACCCAAAAGGATGCCATTTACGCCGTGTTTTTACCCTAAATGTCAACTGTAGCTTCTCAGACCAGAGCCACATGTACACCTGAAACATAAGTTGGACCTTTCTCAATCTGGAAAGGATTTTGTACACTACACCACCAGGTTTCTGTTGCTCTCGCTCTGTAGTCCATGGCTGCAGCAACAAAATGATGTTCCTCCTCTATGTCGAAGGCCTTGTACATTTTCTTCTTTGTTGAAAGTTTGTGAAGTCAACTGTATGCATAACAAGTCACTATTTCTGAGCAGATCTCTCTCTGTTGTCTGAGTCACTTCCAGGTAGCATGTAAACACAGATGTGAAGGTATTGCAAGATCTCATATATCTCGTGTCGTGCAGCTTAGGCGAGAGCTTATGTACCCACTTCAGGCGTGTGCATGTAGCTCTGTTGTGAGAGGTTACAGCTGAGATTTAGGCTAAAAACATGATTTAAAGGGTGTCTTTTTAGGTCAAATTTTAATGTCCCATCTTACAGACACTTGGATTACACCACACAAGCAGTATGAAGACATCTTGTGGTTTTTGTTCTTTTTTTTTTACATTTTAAAATTTTCACTTCAGTTGTACTGGATTTGGCTGCAAGGCTGTTTTCTGCTGAAACCCGGGAGTGTTTTGTGAACTGGAGGTCCTCACCCATCATCACATCAGCACAGGGGTGAGTAGATTGATTGAGTGAATTTTCATTTTTGGCTGAACTATCACTTTTTAATAGAGTATGTGCTTATAGAACTGTCCAGAGCAAAGATGAACTATTATAGCCAAAACAATCTTGAGAAGTGAATGGAAGCACTGAGCTCAACAAAGCATATAACAAGTTGAAGGGAGGAAGAAGAGAGGTCAGAAAAATTCTTAGTATGAAAACTTGTATCAGTGGCGTACCATGATGGTTAGAACTGGGACTTCAGTTTAGCCAAAACTTTGCTAGACACACCAAAAAAAAAAAGGATTTTGGTGGAATAAAAGGCAGGCAGCAGTTACCTTGATAACTGTATTAAAATTTGTATTAAACAGTAGATGACTACCATTTACTCTGTTACTATTGTTTGGTTAAGTTATAATGAAGTTTGTGTTTGATATTAAGAGCTGTAATAATCAATAAGGGTCATTGATCTCCAGTTCTATTATTTCTGTCTACCAACACAGCTCTGTCTGCTGTGCTGTGCTGTTGGAAGAAGTTTTAATAAAGAAGATTCAAGTGTCTGAAAATTGTTTTCTAACAGACTCGGAGACGAGGGCAATTTCAGTCCCTGAAATGCAGATCCTCCACAACACCATGGAAGTCTGCCTTAAAAAAGTCAGCACTATCAAGTCAGCCACCTAGCGACAGCATTGGTCTCCACTGCTTAGTCATCAGCAAGAAGGCACTGACCTTCAAGAAGGCCTAAGGGGATGATTTTGGTCCCACTCACTGTAAATCAAAATGTCATTGGTCAATTCACTTGTCACTGTTCTAAACAAACACACAGGCTGCAACCTTCATCCATCACATCAGGAAAAACAAAATAATCTTGGTAGAAAAAAATGAAGTGAGCAAATTTAGTTTTCCATCCACATGTTGATGGACTAGTAAAATGTGTCAAATATATCCCTACCTGGGAAGGTGGGCGAAATAGGCTATTTCCAAGTAAGTAGAAAAAAAAATATCTCCTCCAAACAAATCCAAATTTCCAGAGCTGTCTTATTTACACACAGGGTCATTTTGGTGAGCAAGGTAGTTGCAGCATTATTCAAGTAGTGTCCAAAATCCTCTATGAAGACGGTCTACTTTATGCAGCTTGTGTGCCCAGCATTTTTTATCACTCTTTAAAAAACTGCTGCTTACACAACAATTTCTTGTTTGTTAAAAGTGCATTCATCCATATTAGTCAATTATCACAAAGAATCATCACCAACACGTTTTAACCTTCTTTTAATCATTTGTTCTGATTTTCTAGATGGAAAATTCAGATCTCACGCTCAACATCATCAACCCAGGTTCCAGCAACAGCAGGCAGCTGTTCAGTCTGTGGTAAATTCACTGTACAGTACCTACCCAGCACCAAACAGCAGAAAATCTGGTCCAGACCTGAACAGAAATAAAGTGAATATTGATCTTTGTCAGGTGGACACAAATCTGACTTCAAATGAATGCTTAAGTTTCTCTGTAAATGGGCAACTGTTTGCTCATGTTCACCACTTACAGCTTCACTTACAACTTTATAAAGTGGTGATAGGCCAATGTTCTGTTAAAGCTGTAAAGCCTGTTTTCCTTTCCCCTAAAGTGGTCAAAAAATCAATAATTCAATAACATAACAACATCTAAAGAGATCACTTGTGACAGAGCTTCGTCAGAAGTTTCCCCCTGCTTGCAGTCATTGCACTCATTCAGCATAAATATCTCTGTTAATATTCAATTAAAAGTTCTCACTTTTTTTTTTTTTTTTTTTTTTTAAATTTAGGCTTTATATTTAATAGTTCCTGCAACTGCCAATTCACCTGTCTTTGATTTCAGAGCCAACAGTAGACATCATCCATCTAACTGGAGACAGCAATGGGCATGTGCAGTTTGGTCAAGACGCACACAGTCTACCAAAAGATCAAGCATATCCCCAATCACTTCAACTTCCTGTCAAGCAGAGTCCATTGTGAGACCAGACAGAGATCTCACAGGCACAGAGATCTGGTCACACCATTCTGCACCTTCAGCACTGGATGTTCCATGAACAGACACTTTACCCACGACATTCTAGTTTGACTTTTTTTTTGGGGGGGGGGGCTTTTAGCCTTTATTGGACAGGACACCTGTTGCCATTCACAGTAGTTATTTTTAAGGACTTGTCCCACAATGATACCATTCAGAAATAACACTGAAATTACTTTCTGATGACCCTCTGCTTCAGATTGGTATTTGCAAAGTGTTATATCATGACAGAATTTAAGTACAAGCAATTGGTGACTCTAAGTTTTCTGTAGGTGTGAGTGTGTGTCTGTCTCTATGTTGTCTGTGGTGTACCCCACCTCTCGCCCAATGTCAGCTGGGATAGGCTCCAGCCCCCATGACCCTTCCAGAATAAACGGTTACAGAAAATGAATGAATAATCATATCATATGAGTTGTCAGACATTTGAGAAAATACTCATCAGATCATATGTTTATATTTGTTGTATATGGATGTAGCATGGATGAAGTCTCATTTTGTTGCCCAACCCTGTTTTGATGAATGATAAAAAAAAAAAAAAAAAAAAAAAAACTGACATTGATATATTATGGCATCGCACTGAAAATAATTAAAATGCAATTTTTGTCATGACAAAGAGAAAGAAAAGGCAGGGGAAGACAAATTTCCTCTTGGGACAAGAAACCGAAGTAGGAACTATGAAGTCCTACTTTTGAATTAGAAAATCCTTAATATTAAACTTCTTTACTTCTTTTTTTCTTTCTTCATAGAGATACCGTTTTCTCTTTTTATTTAAGTAAATTTGCGTATTTTAAAATACTGAGCAGGGTCTTTAGACTGACAGTATTTGTTGTTTGATCTTCTAGCTGCCTTGTGTTATATTCATAAATTGTAGCGTTCCCATTTCCAGGGCCCTCTGAATGTAGCATACCGGGTTGACGACAACAGGCAGTAATTAAATCAGGGGACTGACCTACCAACCAGAAACTCGAGGTGGAAAACTCCGCACAATAAAGTGAAGTAAGTTTAAAATTAGTTAAATGATAAATAAGTCTTTGTGCTGGTGATTGGTATATTGTTAGCTAGCTAACATTAATGTAGAGTCATGTCAGCTAGTAACAGTTTGCTATTTGAAGAGAAATTATTTTGACAGTTCAAGGGCAACTGTGGCATTTTAGGCTGGATGGTAGCTAACGTTAGCTAATTTAACCATAACACTAACCCTGCTTAGTAGTTCTCATTATAAATTGTGCTGAGGCTCAACGTCACGTTCCTCTTTTCACACATTATTTCACCCTGTTTGTCAGTGAATCTCAAAGTCTAAAGTTGAGGCGCAGGGAGGGTAAGTGTCCGTGATACCCAGTTAACACCCAGAAATTATGGACAAGGGCATGCCTGATATTAGTGTATGTGGATCCGAAGTGAAGAAAGTGAGGGGACGGAGGTACCGGTGTTACAATTCTCAATTCGAGTAAGGGAGTAATAATGTTGATTTAATGACTCACTGGATGAAAATGCGTTTTGCAAAAGACTCGGGCTGGTATCAAAACATCCTTGTTTCCTTCTCTTCCTCGTCATGCTACCACTGCTTGCGCTGGTGCCGCACCTGCTTTTAATTTCTGATTAGTTTATTGCATGATTGGCTTAAAAAAGTTAAAAGTTAAAGTACTTATCTCATCATATAAATATAGTGCAATGCTGCACAAATATTTTTATTCCTTTGTGAAGGCATAAAAAACAATAACATACCATTTTTCACTTTTATTTCATTTATTATTGTGCAGGAACAAATTGAAAATGAAGTAATAAAATCAGTTCAAATTAAACAGCCCTGACTCACTTAACTCTGCTTTACAGTTAATTCCTGTTCTGTATCACATAAAAGACAAGCTCACATGACAAAACAGAGGCAACAAAATATACATTCAAATTACTATACTATACTATACGATACTATACTTTTCTGTATCAATTCAAAGATTTCATGACGTCATCACAAAGTAACGATGGGTTTGTCCTTTGCCACAACTCGTTACATTCGTGCCAAATTCGTGTCAGTGGGACTAAAGCATCAAGTTATTTCTCTGTGGTTTTTGAATTTTTTTTTTTGTTTTGTTTAATCCCAGAGGAATTATACAAGTGCTCACCCTATATTATGTTTTTGCCACACAATGTTTTGTGTCACCATGTTTTTGACTATAACACTCACTGTGCATACTTATGTTCCAGGAGTTTGCTGCTGCGTGTAAAATGCAGAGTGGCAAGTGTGTTATCACCATTAAGGTAAGCTGCTTCCATGTGATATAGCTTAAGTATGAGTATAAAAATACTGGTTCTTTCTGTCATTTTTTTTTTTTTTTGAAGTCATTTTTAGGAGAAGTCACTTTGGCCTATGATGAATTCAAATTTATTGGGGCTTTCTGGCCAAATTGTAGGGCACAAAAGTGCACAAACAGTAGGTGATAATTAGACTATTATTAGAATGAGAAGATAAAACAGGCTTAGCTGATAATAAGACAGATAAGCTACTGTAAACCATTAATCAAACCAATAAATAAATGCAGTATATCAGACAACCTAAAAGCTCATTTAATATCTCTTTATTATAAAATATAATGTCTTTTAAATTGTGTTCTGTACTTTCAGCAGTGAGTGACAGGTCAACACACGCAAAGGACAACCATTTATTGCATACTGCAGTTAGAACCTGACTATAATTAGCTGGCAATTAACCTGATCAGCTACAAAGTAATTGATACACAAATTATTAAACCATTAACCAACCAGTATCTAACAGTCAATGTCAAACAACTGTATGCTTAGAATTGTATAAATTGCGATGTCCATGGCCAATTCCATTCTATTTAAAGTCTGACCTTTGCAAATTCTGCTTTTCTGTCTTTGTCAGACCGACAGTATATAGAAATGTTTATGTAACTATGGAAAATTAAATTGTACATTCACACATACATTCATAATAAAACACTGGCTATGAAATAACTTTTACATTTTCTCCAAAAGTGCTCTGGGTCACTCTTAGCCTTAGTCTTATTAAGTTAACGTACCAGAGGAAGCACAATCTCCTGTGAAGTCATGGGTAGGCAGATGTAAACAAAACAGAGGCTGACTTGGTGCAACAGTTTGCTGTAGTACTGCTTAGCAGTGAGGAAAAAACAAAAGAAGAGACCTAAACAAGTCTGGATGATGTGTGGGGAGACATGAGGGGTATACTATGAAGCAAGCTCAACACAGCCAGGCTTTCTTTGCATGATCTGGATCGACAAAGCCTTAAACCGCAATCAGAGATAATGGGTATCACGATGGTGGTTATGAACTCACTTTGTTAATCCGGGCTTTCGGCTTCAGACTCAGTGCCCGCTCACATAAAAGGGGCGTTTGTTGCATCATTTGACTCTTCTTCCACCTGAAATGAAGCGATCGCAAGCCACTTAAGTCAAAATGATCAAGTTGTTATAATTATGAGCTGTGGAAAATAGACTTGCACCGATTAATCGGCAATGCTCGGAATCGGGCCGGTTTTCACGTGACTGGCCTTGACCGGTGACCGGCCGGTCAGCGTCACAAATCCGGTTCTGTGCCCGTCATTGTCACACACATGTTCTGCACGATGGTCACGTCATACGCGCAGCAGACAAACTGACCGTGACGTCAACACAGCGCTGATAACAGCTACACACTCAGACACGTCTGCTTGAAGCTGGTGTCAGAGACAGATTCCAAGAACAGGATAAAGAGAAGACAGTCTACAACGAGACAGAGCAGCTGACAATGTCGCAAAACAGCTGTAAACTCTCTCGCACTTCAGGCTAATGCTAGCAAGCAAACAGCAGACTGCTGTTCACAGAGGGACAGTTAAAATCTCACCTCCTGTTCTGGCTGAAGAATAAACAACCTGTGTTGATGTGTCTCCTCAAACATTTTCTCATCCAGACACGTTTAACTTCTGTGTTTGTTTTTCTCAAGTTTTACTTCAAACTGTTGCACCGCGTTAGTCTCTGGTTTGTTTACATCCGTTTCCACAGGAGATCACGTGAAATCGCGTCCCGCGAAATCCCGCGAGATGATCTCGCGAGATCACGTTCACCCAATTCATAATCTTAATATAAAATTATAATAAGGCCTGGTTGTAATCTGGATGATTTTGGAGAAAGTATTAAATGAATATTTAATAGTCAGTGTCTTATTATGAACATATTTACAAGAAAAGTTGCAAAAATGTTTGTGAATGCTGTCAATTACAGTTCTTAGAAAGACTGAAAATCGGAACCGGCCAAAATCGGAATCGGCAGGTCAGACCCTTATAAAAACCGGAGATCGGAATCGGCTAAGAAAATTGCAATTGGTGCATCTCTATAATTAACATCAGTAATAATCCAAAATCCACACTGTGGAAATTAAATTCAAACATATTAATCGGTAGTTCAGACCCCTCAAAAATCGTAAATCGGAATCGGCTAAGAAAGTTGAAATCGGTGCAAGTCTAGTGGAAAATATACAAAATACATTACGGCAAAAAGCAACATTGTTGCTGCAAATAAAGCAGGAGAAGAAGTATGCTGTCAGAAAATTACTGATCGACTAAATGCGGTCTTAATGCTGCTGTTTATTCTTACATGAAAACTGCACATTAAACAATAAAACTCCATATAGCAGATTTAAACATGATGAAGTCTGTCTGACACTGTCCTATGATGACAGAGACGTGGAGATCACTTAAGTTTTTGACCAAACCAACGTAAAATGAGTGTAACTGATTTAAGATTGTCTGTGATAAATGATGATGAATTTTCTAATCAGTAATCTGAGCTGCAATATCACCAAGACAAAACAGATAATAGTAAAAAGTATTCAAAGTGTCTGTAGTTGTTTCATCATTATTTTAGTATGTGGATTATATGTCATGTCAATTTAAAGTGTTAATATGATCTGGAGCAAACGGGAAAAATGACTCTGCATCACCAAACGGAGGTTACCATCATGACAGCGCGATGTATACCATTTGTGCTGCTTCGTTCGGTGATATTATGAACATACAGCTCAACAACTTTTCATTTTTATTGTCTTTCCTCAGTTTAAAAGCTATATCGCTTTGTTAGGACAATTATAAGTGAAAGAGCAGTGCTTTTTACAGACGATTTAATCTGAAACTCTGAACATAACCTACTCCTGACCAGGTTATGAGTTTAGTATAAGTTACCATGGTGATCTAGCCAGGTTAAAAGAGAGCCACTTTCGTGACACTGAAAATCCTGGCTTTAGACTCAACATAGCTCGCTAACCCATTAATCTCGCTTCGTAGTACACCCCTCACGAATGTGGCTCTCTTTTAACCTGGATAGATCACCATGGTAACTTATGCTAAGCTCATAACCTGGTCGGGAACAGGTTATGTTCAGAGTTTATGAGTAAATCGTCTGTAAAAAGTGCCTTTCTTTAACTATCTATTGTCCTAACAAGGTTGTTTATGAGCGATATAGCTTTTAAACTGAGGGAGGAGGTTAACAATGAAAAACTGCTTAGCTGTATGTTTGTAATATCACCGAACAAATTCATCTAATGTAAAAATGTAACAGCAGCACAAACGGTATACATCGCGCTGTCATGATGGTAACCTCCGTTTGGTGATGCAGAGTCATTTTTCCCGTTTGCTCCAGATCATATTAACACTTTAAATTGACATCGTATATAATCCACACAGTAAAATAATGATGAAGCAACTACAGATACTTTGAATACTTTTTACTGTTATCTGTTTTGTCTTGGTGATATTGCAGCTCAGATCACTGATTAGAAAATTCATCATCATTTATCACAGACAATCTTAAATCAGTTGCACTCATTTTACGTTGGTTTGGTCAGAAACTTAAGTGATCTCCACGTCTCTGTCATCATAGGACAGTGTCAGACAGACTTCATCATGTTTAAATCTGCTGTATGGAGTTTTATTGTTTAATGTGCAGTTTTCATGTTAGAATAAACGGCAGCATTAAAACCACATTTAGTCCATCAGTAATTTTCTAACAGCATACTTCTTCTCCTGCTTTATTTGCAGCAACAATGTTGCTTTTTGCCATAATGTATTTGTATGTTTTCCACAGCTCATAATTATAACAACTTCATGATTTTGACTTAAGTGGCTCGCGATCGCTTCATTTCATGTGGAAGAAGAGTCAAATGACGCAACAAACGCCCCTTTTATGTGAGCGCACACAGAGTCTGAAGACGAAAGCCTGGATTAACAAAGTGAGTTGATAACCACCATTGTGATACCTGTTATCTCTGATTGAGGTTTTAGGCTTTGTCGATCCAGATCATGCAAAGAAAGCCTGGCTGTGTTGAGCTTGCTTCGTAGTATACCCCCCTGGTCAGCACAGATTGTTTATTCTTAAGTCAGAACAGGAAATGAGTTTTTAACTGCCACTGTGTGAACAGTAATTTGCTGCCAGCTACACAGCAAAATCTATATACTCAGATTAACACTGTTGGAATTGATTTCAACACTTTTGAAATGTCTATATGGGTCCACACCACAGATAGTTAATTTTATTGTTTTGGAGAGTTGGTACCTTAACACTAATTTAGTGTAATAATTGACTCTTTTTGAGTTAAAATTCAACACTTTTTAACACTAACCATTGTTAGTTTTTCTAACTCTCGTATGCAGTGTTGATATTAATTCTCTCAAGGGTTACCACTAACACTGTAAGATGTTGGTTAATATAGCTTTTCTTAATTACTAAAAATGAACTTGAAAAGAACAATTTTCTGTTTTTATTAGGGAGGTCATTCACAGTCCAGGTTTGCAAGACATTCAGTACATGAAGACAGTACATAAATCACATTTACATAAGTACATAATAGTAAAGACATAACTCAAATTATGGCATTAAACTTAGTCAAAATAAGCTTGTCTATTTTTCTCCCTTACATTTTAGTGTCAGCAACTATAAACATTTGAACAAACAATGTCACACACATTCATTTATCTATGAAAGTCTGCTCCTCATAGTTCATTGAAAATGGCAATTTCCTTTAAAGTAGGTCAGGTCTCTGTGAATTAATGTATCCAATCCATTTTGACCACAATGTCCTAAATTTTTCTCTTTGCATTTTTATAGAAAAGGTTAGTCTCTCCATTGTGTAGATTTCCTGAATAATTTTTAACCAGTCCTCTAATGTTGGAGCATCTGGTTGTAACCACTTCCTCGTCACAGCTTTTTTGCCTCCAATAAGTAATATTCTCATTAAATATTTGTCTGTTTTAGTTTGAAGATTCAGTGTTACAGTGCCCATATACATTGTCAAAGCATCAAATGGAATAGTGATCTGAATTACTGTTTCCAAACATTTATGAATTTCCCTCCAATAGAATGTAATTTTGGGGCAATCCCAAAATAAATGATAATGGTTACCTACATCTGTTCCACATAGCCCCCAACAATTCATTCCAACACCTTGATATCTCTTCTGGGCAGGAGTAATGAAAATCTCATGATATTTTTCCATCCAAATTGCCTCCAACAGTGTGATGATGTAGTTATCCACTGTGATTTGCATATATCCCCCCACTCATCTTCAGATATGACCATTCCTCCCTCTCTTTCTCATTGAGTTTTTACATGTTGGGTGGTTGTCTTTGAGGAGTCCTGAAAGCTTTTATATAGAGCTGCACAATATATCGTTTGAGCATCGTCATTGCAATGTATGTGTGCGCAATAGTCACATTGCGATGTAGGAGGCAAATGAACTAAACGTGTCCTTTTAATTTCAAGGGTACCTGACACACACTGCGTGCAGCGATCCACCAATCACAATCTTTCTTAATCAGTTTGCCAAAACAGACCACGCCCCCGTATATGGAGTGAGTCACAAGATCAGTGCAGGTTAATTGTCCACAAGATGGCAGCAGTGCAGCATAACATAAAGTGCTATTCAAGTTATCTGGTGAAAATTCCTGTATTTTTTCATATCGCAATATATATCGCAGGGTTAAAAAAAAAAATTGCAATGTCAGTTTTTTCCAATATCGTGCAGCCCTACTTTTATATAATCTGGATATTATTTTGCATCCATTTCCTGATTTGTAAATTGACACAAAAATATTCAATATATCATTGTCTACTTTCTCCAAGCCCTCAGCTATAATTCCATTCACTCTGTCTCACTTGTAGATATCTGAAAAAATCCTGATCCTCCAATCCATAATCTTTTTTAAGTGTCTCAAAGCTTTTCAGTGTTTTGTTATGGATACATCAGCAATATGATGTTAGCCCTTTACCCATCCATATTTTAAATCTGGTATCCGTCTCGTTTGGGATGAAGTCAGTATCATATGCGCACCATCTTAATTTCTCCACACCCTTCAGGTTATATTTTTTAACTACCCTCTGCCAGGTGTTAAGAGCCACTTGTATCCAAGGATTGTTTTTATCTGTAAAGGTGTCCATCAATCTACTGTCGACAATCATAGCTTGTGTTGATGATCCAATAGATTTCCCAACTTCTATTTCCTTCCACCTTGCTCTGAACTGTGAATTACAAAGACACACCAAGGGCCTTAAGTGAGCTGCATAATAGTAGTCTTTTAAGTCTGGTAATGCTAGACCTCCATTCTCTTTAGATAATTGCATTACTTTGTATTTTACTCTTGGTTTTTTACCCATCCAGATGTACCAGGAAATTAATTTGTCCCATTCAATGAATTGCTGTTTAGTTATATTTATTGGCAGGGATTGGAAAAGGTATAACAGGCGAGGCAAAATAACCATCTTGACTCCTGGAGGATAAACTGAGGAATGGTAGGTGATTCCGCCTAAAAATATCACATTTAATTTTAGACTTTATAGGGATGTAATTGGCTTCAAATAATTTTGTGATATCCTGAGTAAGATTAACCCCTAAATACTTCATTGACTTCTTATCGCACTTCAAATCATACTTTTCTAGGAGGTGATTTGGTGGATCATAGTTGAGATTCAAAATTTGGGTTTTTTGGATATTTAGTTTATATCCTGACAACTGACCAAATCTCTTCAAAGATGACATCAAAGTTGGTAGTGATACTAGAGGCTGGGTTAAAAAGATCAATACGTCATCCGCAAATAACGATAATTTATGTTCCCCTCCCGCTATATGCATACCCCTGATTTCTTCATTTTGTCTAATATACTGGCTGAGAGGCTCTAATAAAGAGAGCAAAGAGGAGAGGGGAACAGGGGCAGCCCTGCCTGCAGGAACGTTCCAGTGTAAATGATTTTGAGATGCTGCCATTGATTTTAACTCTTGCTGTGGGATTATTGTATATTGCTTGGAGAGTTCAAATAAAGGTTTTGTGGAAGCCAAACTTCTCCAAAACTTTATACAGGAAGGTCCATCTGACTGAATCGAATGCCTTCTCTGCGTCTAATCCTATAAGCATTGCTTCCATCTTATTTTGATGAATATGCCACATAATGTGCAGTGTTCTCCTTAGGCTATCATTAGTTTGTCTCTGATGGATAAATCCTGTCTGGTCCAGGTGGATAAGGGATGATAGGATTTTTTTCTCTTCTTCTAGCTAATATTGAGATGTAAATTTTATAGTCCACGTTTAATACTGAAATGGGTTGATATTGTTTACAATCTAATTTATCTTTACCATCTTTTGGTATTGTTGAGATTACCGCTTCCCTCAATGAAGGGGGGATCTCTCCCTTTTTGAGTGCCCAATTGCAAGTCTGTCGCAAGCTTGGAGTTACCTGTTCGCTAAAAGTTTTATACCATTCAGTCGTAAAGCCATCCGAGCCTGGGCTTTTATGCGGTTTAAGTCTTGTTATTGCTGCCTTAACTTCTTTATCAGTAATTTCAGTAACCGGTGCTTTATTTTGTTCCTGTGTAACTAGAGGTAGATTCAGAAGTTTAAGGAAAATATTTATTTAATTTTTCCATCTAGTCTTGGTTGTGAATATAATTCTTTATAGTACTCCTCAAACCTACTTTGAATCTCCTCCATTTTATACTGTATTTTCTTTGTTTTAGGACATTTGTTTATAGACATTATTTATTAATAGTATTGTCTGCCTGCTGTTTCCTTAATTTGTATGCCAGTAGTTTCATAGCTTTACTTCCTGCCTCATAATAAGCCTGTTTCAGAAATATCCTTTTTTTTTTTTATTTCGTCAGAATATATCTCATCTATCTCATTTTGCAGTTTCTTAATTGCTACTGCCTTATCTGATTCTGCTCTACTCTTATGGTTTTTTTTGTAATTCCTTAAGTTTACTGTACAAATTGTTGAGCCTCTCTTGTTTGAGTTTCTTTAGTGATGAGGAACGGGAAATTATTTTCCCCCTTAATACTGCTTTATATGTATCCCACACAATAGGTGGGGACACCTCTCCATTACTGTTTTCTTTGAAATAGGTTTCTATTTCCTTTTCCATTTCTTCTTTTACCTGGGGGTTATTTAATATGTTTGAATTTAATTTCCACAGTGTGGATTTTGGATTATTACTGATGTTAATTATAGAGATGCACCAATTGCAATTTTCTTAGCCGATTCCGATCTCCGGTTTTTATAAGGGTCTGACCTGCCGATTCCGATTTTGACCGATTCCGATTTTCAGTCTTTCTAAGAACTGGAATTGACAGCATTCACAAACATTTTTGCAACTTTTCTTGTAAAAATTAAATTAGATGTTCATAATATGACACTGACTATTAAATATTCATTAACCCTCATATTGTCTTCCCATTTACTACACACCTTTTATCCTCCTGGGTCAAAATTGACCCGGTCTGGTTTGACTGCTTATAAAGCATGTAGTATAAAATGATCATCAAATTCTGTGTTGCACCTTTTTAGTTAACTTGTTTCCAACACATCAACATATATTTTACACTTTTGTTTTGTAATATATGGTATAATGGATGTAATTTATATAAAATTATGCTCAATTTTTGAGTAAAAAAAAAGCAGAAATATTGAACTATTTTGAATATAGTTATGATCTGAGGTACATAAGTTGATGTATTATCACAGACTGGTACATGTCAAAGTTTAGTCAGGATACTGTTTTGAAACAATGTAAAAAAAATGTAATGGCAGCAAATAGTCACACCTGTTGTCTTCCCAGTTCAAAATTGACCCGGTGTGGTTTGACTGTTTATAAAGCATAAAGTATAAAATAATCAAACAATTCTGTGTTCCATATTTTTAGCCAACTTCAGTCTAACTCATTACCACAAATTTTAGACTTATTTGTTTTACACTTATTCTTTTTATTATACTTTACTATACTTTTAATTTATGGCCAATATACCTCATTTACCTGAAATTATACCATGTTTTCAAGAAAAAAAAAAAAAAGTTATTTTGGATAATTACTCACTGGTATATGTCAAACATTAGCCAGGATATTCCCAGGTCAAAACCGACTGATACAAATAACAAAAAAATGTGATTTACAAAGTATAACATTTATTTCCAAAACTATTTTGAAATTCATATAAACACAGAACAGTGTGTGTGTGTCAGTCAGTGTGTGTCAGTCAGTGTGTGTGTGTGTGTGTGTGTGTGTGTGTGTGTGTGTGTGTGTGTGTGTGTCAGTCAGTTGGTGTGTGTGTGTGACAGAACAGTGTGTGTGTGTCAGTCAGTGGGTGTGTGTGTGTGTGTGTGTGTGTGTGTGTGTGTGTGTGTGTGTGTGTGTGTGTGTGTGTTTATTGTACTGGAAACCACAATAGTATGACCCATTATACCACAAATTGTGGCCGGGTCAAATTTGAGCCGGGAAGACCACAGATGCTATAAATTTTAATAAAACACACAATGAATATAGTCATAATTAATTTTACTTGCAAAGAGCATAGTATGGAACCATCCATGTCATTGTCAAGCAATTATAAGGAAGAATGCCATAGAGTCTGGATGAGAAAATGTTTGAGGAGACACATCAACACAGGTTGTTTATTCTTCAGCCAGAACAGGAGGTGAGATTTTAACTGTCCCTCTGTGAACAGCAGTCTGCTGCTGGCTAACATTAGCCTGAAGAGCTACATAGTTTACGGCTGTTTTGCGACATTGTCAGCTGCTCTGTCTCATTGTAGACTTTCTGTCTTCTCTTTATCTTGTTCTTGGAATCTGTCGCTGACACCAGCTTCAAGCAGACATGTATCAGAGTGTGTAGCTGTTATCAGCGCTGCATTGACATCATGGTCAGTTTGTCTGCTGCGCGCATGATGTGACCATCGTGCAGAACACGTGTGTGACAATGACGGGCACAGAATCGGATATGTGACGCTGACCGGCCGGTCACTGGTCAGGGCCGGTCACACGGTCGATCGGTTCATCTCTAGTTAATTATAAATCTATCGGTGAATGATCTGACATATCAATAGTTCCAATATCACATGATTGTATTTTTGGCCCAAACCTACTGCTACATAGCCTTTCTCTACAATGTTGAACACAAATTGAAGAATTGCCATTACTTCTTAAGCGAATATTAAGAAATGGTAAAATAAAGCAGTGACCTAAACGTATAAACAGCATCACAGGAGAGAAACTAAACGTTAATCAACAGTCATTCATTTAGAGGTTAGAAAGTACTGAGAGCCTAAGGTGATAGTTTACCCACAAATTAAATTTCTCTCGATATCTACTCATCCCTGTGCTGATGTGAGGATGGGTGAAGATCTCCAGTTCACAAAACACTGGAGCTTCAGTGGAAAACAGCGTTGCGGCCAATTGTAGTGAATGGTGACCAGTTTTAAGACGTAAAAAAGAACACAAAAAAACCCACAAAATGTCTCCATACTCTTTGTGTGGTATAACCCAAGTGTCCGTGAGCTGAGACATTAAAATTTGACCCAAAAAGACGCCATATTTTTAGACTAAATGTCAACTGTAACCTCTCAGACCGGAGTTGCTTGCACACGCCTGAAGTGGGTACACAAGCTCTTGCCCAAGCGGTGCAACACGAGATATACAAGGTCTTGCGATACTTTCACACCTGTGTTTACATGCTACCTGGAAGCAACTCAGACAGAGCGAGATCTTCTCAGAAATAGTGACTTGTTATGCGTATAGTTGACTTTGCAAACTCTCAACCAAGAAGAAAATGTTCGAGGACTGATATAGAAGAGGAACATCATTTCTTTGCTGCAGCTACACCACTTGGGCGAGAGCTTGTGT
Organism: Lutjanus erythropterus; assembly: GCF_056507025.1. Classification (NCBI taxonomy): domain Eukaryota; kingdom Metazoa; phylum Chordata; class Actinopteri; order Lutjaniformes; family Lutjanidae; genus Lutjanus; species Lutjanus erythropterus. The sequence goes on along the minus strand of NC_139324.1, from coordinate 251,500 downwards.
ACCTGCTTCAGGCATGTGCACACAGATCCGGTCTGAGAGGCTACAGATGACATTTAGGCTAAAGACATGGTGTAAATGAGTGAAATTTCATTTTTGGGTGAACTATCACTTTAACACACACACACTTCTTCAGACCACTGTCTCTGCTCTCCTGCACAGACAAGAGCTCAGTCTGACAACACACGCTAGCTTGAGGGCAAAGATGGGGTTCAGAGATGCTGAGGTCGAGATATATTCCAAGCACAGTGTCTTGGACGAGGGTGATGCAGTGTGGCACGGTGTGTTTTAGCCTTTAGTGATAATGGCCATAGAATGGTCAGTAAATTTCATAGAATGTTGTCTCCATCTAGATATGGTGTAATTACGAGTGAGTATTAAAGGACAACTTTGGAAATTTTAAACCTTGGCCTTAATGGAGACAGCTCGTTTTGAAATTGTTTCCAGTGTTGAGGGAGGCAGATGCAGCTGGCAGCTGCGAAATAAGTACAACAGTATACATTGGACAGATGCGTCCTGTTGCATTGAAAGTAGGGGTGTGCGATATGACGATATTAGATCGTGAAGGATTAGAACGTGTAGACGATCTGCCAAAGTGAGGAGATCGTATGGATCGTTCAGGGGTTCCTAACAGGAGGACCCACACGCCGTCTTATACGGACCCGGACCTATAACCAATAAACTATTAAGAGATTTTAAATTTTGACGGGACGCTTCTATTTTAACTGGCGCAACTTTTCTAGTCTTTCCGGCGCTGGTTTATCTGATCAGGAAACACACAGACCAACTGCAGAGAAGCTGCGTGTGGAGGAGACTGTTGTTAATGACGGAGTTTATTACAACAGTCGAAACTAACGTGATGATTAATGACATCGACATCAACCAGATGCTCTTATAAAATTAAACAATTGTCTATACGTAAAACAGGAGAGTCTGTGTTTCTCTGTGAGAAACATTCAGACCTTCTCACAGCAGAGTGAACAGGTGAGGGAGGAGAGGAGGGCAGACTGATCACTAATCAATCGCGGATGCCGCCGTCCTCTCGGACTGATTAAAAAAATAAAAATGCCAAAATTGGTGACAAACCAAACCTGGATGTCCACACAAATAAAGTCTTTGTGTGAAACACTGCAGAGTTTAACACCGTGCTGTTTAAAGACAGTCTGCTGTCATTAGTTTGCCAGAGACAAAGAGAGGGTCGTGTCTAGAAGGGAACCCTAGACCTGCGAAAGATCGCGCGAGTTTGATTATTTTAGTAGAAATAACGAACACAAATCTCGCGAGATTTGTGCAAATAAAGAGTTACCTTCTAGACACGAGCGAAAAAGGTGCGCGGCTCCAAAAATAGAAAATCATGTCATGGTGCCAATGTTTTTAATGTGGCGGGCCGCCATAAATAAAACTATTCACTGATCCACAGAGAGTCACTGAAACACTTATCACTGACCTGCTGTGATGAAAAAAATACTCAGATTCTTTACTTAGGTATTTTTACATTGTGGTATTAGTGTTTTTACTTAATTACAATTTAAAAACCTTGCATGTTATTGTTTCCTTTTTTGAAAAATCAACATTTTTATTGCTGTTGTTGTACTTTAATGGTATTCTTGTTGGTATTTTTTGATTACTAAATACAGACCTGCAAACTCATAAGAGGAGAAAAAGGTGGCATGTAAACCAGTCCCCTGTTGGGGGTCTGGGAGCGTCTGTCCTGCTCCAGAAGAAAAATGTTGTGATTTTAATATGTTAACAAAACATTCTGGTGACTGTTTCAGTTAAAAGAGTTAGTAACATCTTTTGTTTGTGGTTTTTGCAGACATTACTACCTTTACTTTTACCTTTGTGCTTGAAAAAAAAGTAGAAAGTAAAGTAAAAACAGTAAATGTAAGTCTAAATACATAGCATAATACATAATATAAATACATGTAAGATCGTGATAAAATCGAAATCGTGATTTTCTAATAAAAAAATCGTGATATAATATTTTTGCCATATCGCCCACCCCTAATTGAAAGTGCTTTTTTCACCACAGACCCGCTCAGATTGCCTGTTTTATCTCTGTCAACAGCATGCGGAGCGTCTGTCTTACCCTTCAATTGCTCCGGGCTGTGTGTGACAAAATCTCACGGGATCTTTGCTTGTTACTGGAAAAAAACAGAGGAGCCATGACTTGTAAAAGTCAGTTGGTTGTCCCATAGTACAGGTGAGAGTTTACTAGGCCGATTGAAGTGTCATGGCTAAATATTTACCTGATTTGGAGAATGTAGATGAGATCTTTGATTTCAGTGGCTGCCAGTATTTATTTGAGCCCGAGTATACGGATGAGGAGTTTGAGTTCCTACAAACAAAGAGCGGATGAGGATAGAGAGAAAGGGGCAACGGGCAGACGAGGATGAAGCAGCTGCTGCATGTCTGTGAATCTGTGAAGACTGATTGTGCTCCTTGAATGCTGTGACTCTATGCCCACAGAGGAAGAATGTCTGTGTTGTAACGAGTGGGACCTGTTGCCCAGTATTTATGGTCTTGATGTGTCCAGGGATGATAGAGAAACTACCCAACGCTGTGTAACCACTGTGGTGGGAAAATTATTCACCAAACTGGTCACTGTTGTTCCTCTTAGTTATTTCTCATGTTCTGTCAGGCACTAACTGGTTACTGGTCCTTGAACACACAGCTGTTTTCCCTTTGGAAGAACAACTTCTGATAACACAATCACATCCCGACTCTCCCGATAAGCAGTTCAGGTCCATCCTGACCCAGCCTCCTTCATCTCCTAACCCTGTAAGACAGATTTACATTCTTGACTTGATTATCAGTTCCTTTTACACTTTGAGTGTGACTGTGTACTGATCCTTTGCAAAGCTCGATTAAAACACCAGAAAGACAATCTTGGTCATGGGGTCTGTCTTAATTTTCAGATTTTCCACCACACCACCTTACAGGATTTCCGCCCTCTGACCAGCAGGGCAGTGCTAGATACCTTCTTTCATGTGCCCAAAATAAATTGGAGGAGGCAACCAAAACCACACGGACCAAATGGTCAACTATCCATTGAGTAAGTATAAATAATATGCCTTCATGCATGTAATATCTGTACCTAGAATTGTTTGACAGATGCACCTTTTCTGTTGCATGCATTAGTTTGCCCTCAGACATTTCTAAATCATCTTAACCCTTTCCTTTCATCCAGCCAGGACAGACTTGCAGCCTATCGTGTGGTGCTGGAGTGGGCTGTCAGAGGAGAACGTCTTGTTTGTGGTAACAGAAGAGTGCTGCCAAGCTGGATCATCACTGCTATCAGAAGCAAGTACCTGTCCCCCACTGGCACTTACAGCAGGTTCAAGGAGGCACATGTTCAGAACACATCTACCGATGAATGACTTTTCAATAATTGTACTCTTGACTGCACTGCTGAGCAGTCTACAAACTGTTCCAGTCTTTAGAGACACTAGCAGATCCTGCATAAATCTTGCACACTGTAAGTATTTACAGTACAAAATCATCCACTCCAAATATGCAGGGGTGGACAGTAAGAAAGTACATTTACTTGAGTACTGTACTTTACTTGAGTATTTGTTTTTCTGGAAACAAATATTGTACTCTTGTATGATTGTACCACATTTCTAGAAAGGTTGTCATTACTTTGAAGTCAGCTGTTGTTGTTTCTTCTTTTCTAAAATGCGACTGGCCCCATGCTGTGTTCCTCACAGAAGGAAACCAAGTACAGTACCCACTCTTAACTGGGATTGATGCAAAAGCAGAAATGCGTCATCCAGGCACTCTGTAACAAGCCCTAGCAAGCACTCCCTCTTTCATTCCAACAAAACTCAGTAATGATGACGGCAGGAGAAAGACAAAATTAAATCTCAAGATGTTGTTAGAATTAGAAAAAGAGAAATAAGAGACAGGAATTGTCATTTAGAAGATGTACAGCAGGATGTACAGCATTGGTAATACCACCCCAATTAGTCCTGCCAGGGTATTAACAACTTTTGCCCAGAAATCTAGAATCCCTGGACATTTTCATACAACATATATATTAAGGAGCCAACAGTTCTGTGGGAACAGAAAGAACAGTATGGGTCAGGGGCTAGTCCTATTTGATGCCTAATTCTCGGTTTAAAGGGGAACTATTATGCTTTTCCTCTTTTTTGACCTATAAATGTTGTCACAATGTCGGATACTCGTGTTAAACGATTCCAAAGCGTCAAATAATGAGGTTCATGCATTTGGAAGTGAGCCCTGCAAGCTGTTTTGGATGGCTCTGCATGCTGTGTTTTACTGTCTTTTTTAACGGTGTAGTAACATTGATGTTAATGCGTGCCAGACTTACTTATATGGTCATACCCAGGCATATGCTCTAGGCCTGCCCGCTCCCCCGCTCTGCTTCGGAAGTTACATCGCTGTGCGCTGCTCTGCTGTCTACAACGATTTCACAGTGTTAGCACGTTGAGCAATGGCTCCCAGAAAATGTTTGTTCGGGTGTGAGGGAAAGTTACCTTTGTTTAGCTTTCCTAAAGAGGCAAGCACCAGGCAGAAGTGGATAGAGTTGCTTTTTCCCGGCCAGCAAAAGAAAAATACCTCCGTGTTTGTCTGTCTACGGTACGTCACAGGGGACTGTTTTGTCAACATGGGCCAGTACGAAGCTGGATTAGCCGGTAGCCGGGCTCGGCAGCGCTCGCCAGCCCTTCGGAAGTCCTCGGGAGTGCGACCAATCACAATGGAGTGGGCTCGGCGGGAGGCGTACATGGAGCAGGGCCGGGGGGGTGGAGTAAATTACACAGACCGTTTTCGCGGTACGTAGAAAATACAAGGAAGAGATGCAGCAAGAGGCACAGCGTCCTGAAGATCTACAAAGCTTTCTGTGCGGGCGATCGTGTGTAGCTGCTCTATAGGAGTCCAGAAATCAAATACAAAGGCCCGAAAATGAATATAATAGGTCCCCTTTAAGGTATGCTCTACGACAAAATTTCAAATGTATATATACTGATGGTTTGGGTTTTAGGAGGCATCAGCAACGTTATTCCAAATTACAACCCATTTCAGTTCTTGTTCCACCTCAGCTATGTCTCTCCCCCAAGCCAAGCAAGTTTAATTTGTCATATATATAAGCCACTATTCATCTGGAGCACACTGTATCCAACTTAAAATAGGATGTTCTTGTAAGGCTGATTCCCACTGAACTTTATAGGCTTAACAAACTGACCCTAAAAGAGAATGTTTGTCAATATTGTATGGAACTTAAGGATTGTGCTTGCCCCATTAATATCTTGTTGTAATACCTTTATCTTCCCAGGCTTTGTTAGTAAAAGGTTTCCCCTGTTGCAGATTCAACTTATTACTAAAAAATGACAAAGCGAGACTCTTGATTCAAATTAGACGTTCTTTAGTGAATAAAAAAAAAGGAAACATACATTTAGCGTGCGCTACACGAGAGGCACAGCATGGCTGCCTAGCAACAACAACAATGATGTCATCACGTCGCGTCCACACTTTTTCCTAGAGCATCCTGGGTACTGAAGTCCATTACATCTAAGTCTAAATCAAATTAACTGAAAAAATGCAGTCCCTTATTAAACTACATTCTAACTGTTTATGAATATTAACAGTAACTTATATTTTAACTTATTAATCCTTACAAATAATATATTCCCTCAAAATAAATTCTCAACATCCCCCTAGATAAAAGGTCACCATTATTCCATAGCGGGGATGATTTACACCAAACACTTTTAACTTTGAGGAATTTTTCTGCCGCTTTAAACACTTGTAGCATATGAGTTAAAATCGGATGTATTCTCTTCTTGGACTGGCAGTAGTGATCTTGGGACACTGCAGACCCGATGGTCTGCAAGATGCAGTGTCTGGACAGGAATGTTAGCATCAATTTGTAGCACAATTAGCCACAACTTCAGCATCTTTTTTTTTTTTTTTTTGTTGTTTTTTGTTTTGTTTTTAATCGATATAGTGAAACTCTCAACTGCACTCAGGGACAACCAACTCCACTCTGACCGGCTCTTAGTCATGGTTCCTTTGTTTTCTTCTGGCAACACACTAAGATCCCATGAGATTTTGTCACACACAGCCTGGAGCAAGTGAAGGTTAAGAGATGTGCTTTGCATGCTGTTAACAGAGTTTACACTGGTGATCTGAGCTGGTCTGTGGTGGAAAAAAAGCACTTTCAATGCATGAACTTTTACAGGAGGCATTTACCCCCATATATACTGTTGTAACTTGTTTCGTGACTGCTGGCTGCATCTGCATCCCTCAATACTGGACCAATTTCAAAATGAGTTGTCCCCATCAATCATACACACACATACACATGGGGAAATTAGACCCAGGCTGAAAAATACTGAAGTTATCCTTTAAGAACTGAATACTTTGTAAGCCTAATTGTACTTCCTGTGTCCATGAATGCCATTTTGTGAGCCTGGCAGATGTGGGCATCCAGTGGAAATGAAATCAACTGTATCACCATGTAAGACTGTGAAAGCACTGTAATTGTGTGATCACTCTGCTGATGGAAAGTTGTAACAGACCAAAGTCTCCCTGTTATGATCACTTTAATTTCTGGCATCATAGTGTTATTGTTATTGTTGTTAAGGAAGATTTATCAGCCTTGTCTAGTTTTATTTTATCTTGTAAAGTACTTGGTAACATTAAAAAAGTGGTACATAAAAACATGAGCACGTCTCTCATGAGATCGACCACAAATGTTATCCCCGCACAGTCCAATCCATAGCGTTTTACTAACTCACTGTCACTCATCAGTCTTTGTCATGTTCTCCTCTGCTTAAGAAACACTTAAGCCTCCTCCCTACTCTGACTGGAATCAAACCAGGGCCGCTGCAGTAAGGATGCAGTGTTTGCATATGTAACATGCGTAATTACAGTTGAGCTAATGAGGAATCCGAACATAGATTGACTTGAGATTCTTTTCAAATCTATTCTAGACATGCAAAATTTAAAATATATCTCCTAACAGTGAGATAAGCTGGTATAAAGCACTTCATTTTCCACTCAGGGGTTAGAAGCTAGTTTCCACATTACAGACATTAAAAATCATGTCTTATGTATTGAATAACATTACAGCTTGATTTTTTTGGCTTTAATAACAGGGCAGACTGAAGAATGTGATAGGAAAGGTGGCAGAGAGAGAACAGATGACATGCAGGGCAGACTGAAGAATGTCATAGGACAGGTGGCAGAGAGAGAACAGATGACATGCAGCACATGTCCAAGGGCTGGAATGAAACCCTCTGCAGCAAGGAGTCTGCCTTTGCAAATAAGGCATGTGTTCTACCAGGTGAGCGACTAGATCTTGATCTTGAAGAGGGGTCTATGTATCATCCCTCCCAAACTGTATTTAACTTTGATAATTAGGATAAACAAATTTACAATATATCATTATATATCGATATATCAAACAAACAACCAACCAAACAAACAAAAAATAATAACAATGAAAAATCCACTTGCTTTTTTGGTCCATGTCCTCAAATCAGCAATTGAAATAGAAGTTAAACCAAAACCAGAAATGACTTTATTGTCACTTTAATTGTGTTATCTCTATTTTCTGATATGTTCAGGCATCATTATAGCTAAAGGCACTGCTAAGATTAAACATATATCATTTGTTGAATTATGAATAAAACTATAGGCTAGATATTTATTTACATATTTTTTTTTAAATTAATGAGTCTAAAAACTTTTCACCACTCCACTTGTGCCACAGACCCCTGTTTGAGAACCACTGCCCCAGAATATCTATACGAATTTAAAAAAAAATCAATTCCTCTAAAACTTTGTAGGTGGCAGGAAATGGTAGCTTTATCTGTCTGACCCTTGAATAAAGAATTCTTATTGTTTTTCCTTTTCATGGTTGGTATTCTGCAAAAAAGCCAGAGTTTGCAGTGTTTTTATACATTTCTGCCCAGCCTTTCTTTTATAGCACCACATCATAAGGTGTGTGATGTATGTAATTCCTTGAGCTCATTAAACATATACTCCCTCTTGTGGCATAAAGGGACAACAACTTCTGTCTTAAGATGTGCTGTGCCTCAGGTTATTTATGTATTTACTGGGTAAAAATTACAGATTTATTTTTTAACTTATTTTTAATTATTCTAGTTAACTCAGCTACACTGTAAGAAAACAATCTGTAGAGTAATGAATAATGTCCTGGCAAAAAATTATCAGTACATATTCTGTTAGGTTTGTGGACATTTCTTTCAACCCTAAAATGGAAAATTCTGTAGATTTACAGTATATCCCCTGGGCCGTTCATGGACACTTCTGTTAATCCTTAAGTAGACATTTCTGTAAAATAAAAGCACATCTAGAGCAGCATTTGCTGAAAATTTCTTCACCGCTTTAAAGTTCTAATCAAATATCAAATCTGTACAATTTTTATGGGCAGTTTCTTTGAAAGTGAAACGTAAATGGTGACTTACAACCACTTACATTTTCTGGTAAATACAATTGTATTTTCTTCCACGTTTTAGACCAACATCATGTTCTAATAATCTAAAATGAAAGACACCAGATTCGACCACCACAACAGAGTTCAAGGTCACTTGCTAGACTCTTCCATTCTGGTGGAACGATTGTCAGAGTCTCTCAGTCAGACTTGAACTTTGCTTCATGGGACTTATTCGTGTTGTTCTCTCATGACTAGATCCTTGCTTGTGTGTTGTATCAGCTCTCAGATGTACGTGACTTTAGTTAAAAATGTCTGCTAAATTAAATTGTAAATTGTAAGTTGTGATGAAATAAATCTTTACACAGCGAATACAGCATCATGGTCCAATAAATCCACCACAATATAAAAATATTTTATGTCTACATCTGCTAGTGGGCCATCACAACGAGATGAGGAAAGATAATATATTAGTTCAGTCCAAGAGAATCTTGATATTGCCAACAAACTGCCAACTATTTTGATAATCTGTTAATTGCTTTGAGTAATTTTTTAAGAGAAAAAAAGTCAAAATTCTCTGATGCACTTTCTCAAATGTGAGAGTTGTTGTTGTGGTTTCTTTAACCCTTTATTACAGTTTACTAAATATCTTTGGGTTGTGGACAAAATAAAACATTTGACACCATAATTGTGCACTTCGGGAGACACTAAACAAAACCCTTTTTTTTCACCATTTTCTGGCATTTCACAGACAAAACAACTACTTGATTAATTGAGAAGATATAATCAGCATTAATCAACAGTGGAAATAAGCGTTAGTTGCAACCCTAGTTTTAAACTTTGAAACAAGTGGAACTGTCTAAATGGAAAGAAAAACAACCGTGCAAGCATGAGACTATTTACACCATCACTACAGAACATTTCAGTGTTAGTGCCATTTTTTTTTCAGTCATGGAGGAATGTATTGCTGTTTCATCCCCTTATCACAGCTCTGTTGCATGTTTGGAAGATGGATGTATGGATGTATGGATGTATGGATGTATGTATAATATATATATTTGTAGTGGAGCCCCAGTATAAAGTGTTTGCAGGCCAAGATGATGTCTAAATTGAATCCATATTTTAATACTGGAGGACACTATCATAGTATAACAGTCAGTATAACAAGAAATAGAAGAATACAAGGGTGAGTACAGGAAGGGTTTCAATGATACCAGGTGAAAAGAATTTGACTCCAAAATCAACCATGACGGAGGGCCCTCAATATCCCTATATTTGACCCAATAGTTCAAATTTCTTATGTTTGTTGCCTAATAATAGTACAGAAAGTTTGGTAACACCATTCCGCCCTGAGCTTTGGGCCTCTGTAAAACTTGTCGACGTAACCTTGGAGACTTCTTATTCCAAACAAAACCGAGAATAAGACTGTCCACTTTATGGAAAAATGAAAGAGGAAGAAATATCGGAATACATTGGAATAACTATAAAAAGTGCGGGAAAACATTCATTTTAATTGCATTGATTCTGGCAGCTACAGAAAGATTTAGTAGGGAGCACCGCTCAAAATCCTGTTTAATTTGTGTGAGCAGCAAGAACTTATATATATGCAACATTCTATATACTGTCTATTTGTCTGAGCCAGGAAAATATAACTCATAGCACATAAATTAAGCACATATGAAGACAAAGAGTTGTTGTCCGTTTATGACACGTTTATGAAATATACCCTTAAGTGTGGACTTTCTATATTTTAAACCAAAATTGAAAAAAGGTCATTTTTACATCTAAATTACTTGAAAGATTACATTCTAATTAAATCTGAATCTGAATCTGAAATAATTTATATGAAAATTCTTACTACTAGTCCAACACGCATAAACCAGTATAAACCAGCATAAGCGAGTATTTTGTTTCCATATGATGTAAATATCTTTAATACATGTGTTTGTAATCTCCAAACATTAACTCTGTTTTTACCTTCATAGTTAAAAAAATAATACTTTGTCTCTTATAATGTGTCCTGAAAACTGAAGAAACTCAGCCCTTTGCCTTTATATTTATCAAAGTTCATAGATTGCTTAGGATGGTTGGTTAGGATGTAATCTATAAAATTATTTTGGATTTAAAGATGAGCAATTTCACATTTTGGTTTATTATTTATAGGATATATTCCCTACTATGGTATGAAGGGGCAACACTCATGTCTTCATATATGCTATGCCTGAGTTCAATTCTCCTGGCTCTTATTTTGATAGAGCTTATTTAACTTCCGGGTCAACTGTCTGCCTTTCTGCTGTTTTCAAGTCAACAAGTAAGAAATAAAATTACACTGAAACTGATCCCTTTTTTTTAGTTATTATTTAGATTTTTACTCTTGTTTTTATGTCTGCTGGCAAAAAAAAAAAAGAAAATTAGCTCTCTTTACCCATTTTTGTTTTCTGGTTCAAAGCACTAACTTGAGGGTATACTCCCTCTTGTGGCAAAAACAGGCAATAACTCAGGGTTTCATCTGTACAATGTGTGAGTATACCTATGAATTGCTGGCTAAAAATTACACATTTATTTTTCAGAGAGGAAACTGGTGCCCAGTGACTGTTTAGCTATCTCTGTTACATCTGAACATAAAACAATAAGTCCCTGAGTAAATGGGACAACACAACCTTCAAATACTATTTCTGTATTTGCTTTTAACTAATATCTTGCCTTTAACTTATAATATTTGTGCCTTTAGTGATGCTTTGCCTAACTGACACAAGCAATATATATATTATATATATTGATATCTTGTTTATTTAATGTAATTTCACTGTAGTTGAAGGCAAACACAGAATTAATGTTTGAAGGTTGCAATGTCCTGTTTGCTAAAACATACATGTATTGTTTTACATTGTGATATGACTGACGGGAAGACTTGACACAGAAGTTAAAGTAACTTTATGAAAATAAAAAAAAATATATATATATAAATATAATAAATATTCATTGGATATTGGTTAAAGGCAAATACAAAATTAATATTTGAAGGTTGTAATGTCCTAAAGCAGTAGTTCCCCCAAAAATGAAAATTCACTGAGTGAAGATCTCCAGTTCACAAAACACTCCCGGGGTTTCTGTGGAAAACAGTGTTGCAGCCAAATCCAGTACAATTGAAGTGAACAGTGACCAATTTTAAAATGTTAAAAGAATACACACAAAACCCCCCACAAAATGTCTCATACTGCTCATGTGGTGTAATCCAAGTGTCCGTAAGTCGCGACATTAAAATTTGACCCAAAAAGACGCCATTTACACCATGTTTTTAGCCTAAATGTCAAGTGTAGCCTCTCAGACTGTAGCTGCTTGCACAGAGATAACTGAACAGTCATTGGACACCAGATTCCTCCTTGAAAAATAAATATGTAATTTTTAACCAGTAATTCATAGGTATACTCACACAATGTACAGATGAAACCCCAAATTGTTGCCTATTTCTGCCACAAGAGGTAGTATACCCTCAAGTTAGTGCTTTTAAGCCAACAAAGAAAAATTGGTAAAGGGAGCTAATTTTCTATTTTTACTGGCAGAAATAAAAACAAAAACAAATCCAAATAATTATTGTAAATTATACTGGTGTTATCTTATTTCTTACTTGTTGACTTGAAAACCGTTGAAAGGCAAACATCTGACCTGGAAGTTAAATTAGTTCTATCAAAATAAAAGCCAGGAGAATCGAGCTCATGAAGAGAAGAATGTTGCTCCTCAATACTACAGGAGGGAATATATGCTTCAAAGTGTGCCCTTTTTGGGTTTTAGCTTTAAACCTATGGAGCTATATTGGGGCCAAATGTTTTGAACTTGAAAAATAAAATTTGAAACTGTTTTGATCTTGAATTTTGAAAAATACTGTAACAGCTCTGGGAAGTGAGACTCAGGTGCAGAGAACACACAGGAGGCAGAGTGAGGTTCAAATGAAAACCACTGTCTTTACTTAAGTCCAAAACAAGGCAAACACAGGGAGTCCAAAAAGGCAAACAAAAACAGACAGGGAAAAAAAGGCACAAAACTATAATCCAATAAATAGGCGAAGTCCAAAAGGAAACATGAGGCCTATAACCACACCAAGCAGCTTCACAGACAATAGAGACAATCTGGCAGAGACATGTGGAGCTGGTGGGGGTATAAATGCACAGGGATGGCAAGGAGGGTAATCAGGGGCAGGTGAGTGAGTGGCCTCAGGTGCAGTTGATGAGGGGCGGGAAAACACAGGAAAATGAAAAGACACAAGAGGTAGTGTTAAAAAATAAAACAGGAAACATAATAAAACCCGGAATGTTACAGTACCCCCCCCTTTAATGGACGGCTCCAGACGTCCCAGGCTGGTCCGCATGACGCTGATGAAATATCCAGGATGTCCCCAGAGGGAACCCAGGACCTCTCCTCAGGACCATATCCCTCCCAATCAACCAGGTATTGGCGACCTCTTCCCCTGCGTCGGACAGCCAGCAGGCGCTTCACCGTAAAGGCAGGCCCTCCATCGATGACCCGGGCGGGCGGAGGGGGTTTGGAGGCGGGAACCAAGGGGCTGATCTTCACAGGTTTGACTTTGGAGATGTGAAACGTGGGACGCACTTTCATGGTCCTAGGAAGATGTAATTGCACAGCCACAGGATTAATGATCTTAGAGATGGGGAAGGGGCCAACAAACCTGGGAGCCAACTTCCGACTCTCCACACGGAGAGGCAGGTCTTGAGTGGAAAGCCAAACCCTCTGTCCCACACGGTAACGAGGAGCTGGAGTGCGTCGTTTGTCAGCTTCCCTCTTGTAGCGTCCTGAGGCCCGAAGAAGAGCTGCCCGAGCCCTCCTCCAGGAGAGATGACAACGACGAACCAGGGCCTGAGCAGACGGCACAGCAACCTCACCCTCTTGGTCTGGAAACAGTGGTGGCTGGTACCCATAAACACAGTGAAAGGGGGACAGACCAGTGGCAGAAACGGGAAGTGAGTAGTGTGCATATTCTATCCATACCAACTGTTCATTCCACCGGGATGGATTCTGGGAGACTAGACATCTGAGAGCCGTTTCCAGTTCCTGATTGTAACGTTCTGTCTGACCATTGGATTGGGGATGGAAACCAGAGGAGAGGCTGGCTGTGGCACCAATCAGTCGGCAGAACTCCTTCCAGAACCGAGAGGCGAACTGAGGCCCTCTGTCTGAAACAACATCTTGAGGCAGGCCATGCAGACGAAAAACATGAGATAACATGACCTCTGCCGTCTCCTTAGCAGAGGGGAGTTTGGCCAAAGGGACAAAGTGTGCCATCTTGGAAAAACGATCAATTATGGTGAGTATAACAGTGTTACCTTCAGAGGGGGGCAAGCCAGTGACAAAGTCCAACGATATGTGGGACCAGGGTCGTCGGGGCACTGGGAGAGGATGAAGCAGCCCATGCGGTCGCTGTCGTGAGGTTTTATTCTGGGCACAAACAGAGCAGGCAGAGACAAATTCCCCCACATCTCCCACTAAAGAAGGCCACCAAAACCGCTGCTTCAGCAGACTGACTGTCCGACTCACCCCTGGATGGCAGCTCAGCCTGGAGGCATGAGCCCATTGCAGCACCCGTGGACGAAACGGGATTGGGACGAAGAGAAGGTTCTGAGGACATCCGGCAGGAATTTGAGCCCCCTCCAATGCTCGTCTCACCTCACTCTCAATGTCCCAGGTCACAGCTCCAACCACACGGGCAGCGGGCAGGATGGTAGAGGGGGCCCTGGGATAGTGATCGGATTCAAACTGGCGGGAGAGGGCATCTGGTTTGGTGTTCCTGGAGCCAGGGCGATAAGACAGGGTGAAGTTGAATCGGGTAAAAAACAGGGCCCACCTGGCTTGACGCGAGTTCAACCTCCTGGCTGTCTTGATGTATTCCAGGTTCTTATGGTCTGTCCATACAAGGAATGGCAGTTCAGCCCCCTCCAGCCAGTGTCTCCACTCCTCTAAGGCCAATTTCACAGCCAACAACTCCCGGTTACCCACATCATAGTTCCTCTCTGCTGTGGACAGTTTTCTAGAAAAGAAAGCACATGGGTGAACCTTGTTGTCTTTGAGAGAGCGTTGAGACAGTACTGCCCCCAACCCCACATCTGAGGCATCCACCTCCACAATGAATTGCAGTTTGGAGTTCGGCATGGAGAGGATGGGTGCGGAGGTGAACCGGTGCTTCAGGGTATTGAAGGCCTCTTCCGCTTGAGTATTCCACTGAAACTTAAAACCAGGAGAAGTGAGGGCATGCAAAGGGGCTGCTACAGAGCTGTAGTTCCTGATAAAACGTCTATAAAAGTTAGCGAACCCCAAAAATCTCTGCAACTGCTTGCGGTCAGAGGGTATTGCCCAGTCAACAACTGCACTGACCTAGGTGGGATCCATTTGGATGCTTCCAGGTGACACGATGAACCCCAGGAAAGAGACTGACTGCTGGTGAAACTCACATTTCTCCGCCTTGACAAAAAGCTGGTTCTCCAACAGCCGCTGAAGTACTTGCTGGACATGCTGGACATGCTCACTTTCACTCTTAGAAAAAATCAGAATGTCATCCAGGTAGACAAAGACAAAATGGTTAAGCATATCACGAAGAACATCGTTGACCAGGGACTGAAAAACTGCTGGGGCATTAGTAAGACCAAAAGGCATCACCAGGTACTCATAATGGCCACTAGGGGTGTTAAAGGCAGTCTTCCACTCATCCCCCTCCCTAATGCGAACAAGATGGTAAGCATTTCTGAGATCGAGCTTAGTGAAAATGGTGGCTCCCTGCAACAGTTCAAAAGCAGATGACATGAGAGGGAGGGGGTACCTGTTCTTGACGGTAATGTCGTTTATGCCCCTGTAGTCGATGCAAGGTCGCAGAGTCTTGTCCTTCTTCTCCATGAAGAAAAATCCAGCACCAGCAGGAGACGAGGAGGGGCGGATAATGCCAGCGGCCAAGGAGCTCTGGATGTATGTGTTCATGGCCTCCCTCTCAGGGGCTGACAGGGAGTAAAGGCGGCCCTTGGGGGGGAGGTTCCAGGGAGAAGGTCGATGGTGCAGTCATAAGGTCTGTGAGGTGGCAGGGAAGTAGCGCGGGCCTTGTTGAAAACCTCCTTCAAATCCATGTAAGCAGAAGGGATGCCAGACAGATCAGGGAACTCTGAGGAGGGGTCAACAGGCTTGGGGAGATCAGCAGTTTGGAGACAAGATGAATGACATAGGTTACTCCAGCCCAGAAAAGTGCCAGTAGACCAGTCTATATGTGTGTTGTGCTTAGTTAGCCATGGAAAACCGAGAATGAGAGGATGGTCAGGAGAGTCAATAATGTAAAAAGAAATAGTCTCTGAATGGTTACCTGACATGAGGAGAGTGAGAGCTGGAGTCTGGAGAGACACGTGACAGAGGAGGCGACCATCCAGGGCGTGGGCCACCAGGGGGGAGGGGAGAGGCTTGAGTTGCAGCTGGAGCCGGCGAGCAAGGCCCTGGTCCATGAAGTTCTCATCGGCTCCAGAGTCCACGAAAGCAGCCAACTCCAAGGAACCCACAGGAGAGGAAATACGGGCCTGGGTGAGTGCACGGGAGGGTCTTGAAGAGAAAGTTCTGCTCACCAGTAACCCTCCATTTACTGATGAGCACGGCCTTTTACTGGGCATGCTGCCAGGAAATGTCCTTTGAGACCACAGTAGAAGCATCTTCCTTCCCTAAAGCGGCGCTGACGCTCCTCTGGAGAAAGCTGAGTGCGGCCCACCTGCATAGGTTCCTCCTTTTCCCCAGGTGGCGCTGTAACTTCCTCACCGGAGCTCCCAGAAGAACAGGAATGGCGTTTGGTAGGAGACCAGGAAGTGGACTGCCCCCAGTGGGCTGGAGTTCTCTTCTCAGCATGACTTCTCTCCTTTCTTCTTGCAAACAGGCGATTATCAATCTTAATAGCCAAGGCAACCAGAGCATCAAAGTCAGCGGGCAAATCTAGTGGAGCGAGGTGATCCTTAATGTCGTCAGCAAGGCTATGCAGGAATGTGTCGGACAGGGACTGAGTGTTCCATTCACTGTCGGCAGCCAGAGTCCGGAAACGAATGGCATGGTCTGCCACACGGCTGTTGCCCTGTTTAAGAGCCAGCAAACCCCGGGCTGCCTCACGACCAGGGGTAGAATGTCCAAAAACTCTTCTTAAAGCAGCAGAAAAAGTCTCCTCAGAGCGGCATTCTGGCGACTGTCTGTCCCATTCAGCTGTAGCCCATTCTCGTGCCCTCCCAGTGAGGTTGGTGATCATGAATGCAACACGGGAATGATCGGTGGGAAACGATGACGGCTGGAGGCCGAATGTAAGGGAGCAGAGTGTCAGGAAGGAGCGGCAGGTCTCAGGGTCAAGAGAAATCCAAATAATTATTGTAAATTATACTGGTGTTATCTTATTTCTTACTTGTTGACTTGAAAACCGTTGAAAGGCAGACATCTGACCTGGAAGTTAAATTAGTTCTATCAAAATAAGAGCCAGGAGAATCGAGCTTATGAAGAGAAGAGTGTTGCCCCTCAATACTACAGGAGGGAATATATGCTTTTGTGCCCTTTTTGGGTTTTAGCTTTAAACCTATGGAGCTATATTGGGGCCAAATGTTTTGAACTTGAAAAATAAAATTTGAAACTGTTTTGATCTTGAATTTTGAAAAATACTGTAACAACTCTGGGAAGTGAGACTCAGGTGCAGAGAACACACAGGAGGCAGAGTGAGGTTCAAATGAAAACCACTGTCTTTACTTAAGTCCAAAACAAGGCAAACACAGGGAGTCCAAAAAGGCAAACAAAAACAGACAGGGAAAAAAAGGCACAAAACTATAATCCAATAAATAGGCGAAGTCCAAAAGGAAACATGAGGCCTATAACCACACCAAGCAGCTTCACAGACAATAGAGACAATCTGGCAGAGACATGTGGAGCTGGTGGGGGTATAAATGCACAGGGATGGCAAGGAGGGTAATCAGGGGCAGGTGAGTGAGTGGCCTCAGGTGCAGTTGATGAGGGGCGGGAAAACACAGGAAACTGAAAAGACACAAGAGGTAGTGTTAAAAAATAAAACAGGAAACATAATAAAACCCGGAATGTTACAAATACATCAGTGTATTCAAAATAAGTGTTCAAAAAGTTTTTTTCAGGTTAAATATAATTATGATTTACTCTGGTAATTATTTTGAATAAATTATTTTTATTTTTCACTTTCATATGTTTAGATATTTGAGATCCTATTTCTTTCAGTTACAAATTTTATGTTTTCAGATTCGAATCTTATTTTTTATAGTTTCAAATCTTTTTTTCACTTTCGGATCTTTCTGTTTCAGTTTCAGATCTTTTCTTTTCAGTTTCAGAATTTGGTATGTACTCCTTACAGCAGTGGTTCCCAACCTTGGGTCAGGACCTCAAAATGGGTTTGACAGATACTTAAATAAATAATTGCTAAATTAAAATTAAGGAGGAACTGATGCTCTGTGTTACCTGTTCTCACAGTGACATGACGTCTCTGTGGGTCAGACTTGTGGCTCTGTGCTTTTTCACTCACAAAAACAAGCCCTCCCTCCTCCCTCTCCTGTGTCTCCTCTTCATTTGCTCATAACAGACGGTGCTGAAAACAGTGACAGAATTGACATTGTACCGCGTTGCATCACCAAACTTTCATAAGACTCAAGTGTAGAATAAGTTTGGGTTTTATAGGAAAGATGAGAAATGCTGCTGCAAATCATTTATGCAAAACGTGAAAGTAACCGTATATTAAAAAATAAAGCCAGTAGGACATAGTATTCATTGGATTTTAGTCAAAAGCAAATACAGAATTAATGTTTTAAGGTTGTAATATCCCGTTAACTCAAAAACGTATTGCTTTACTCCCTGAAAAATCAATAATTAATTTTCTACCAGTAATGCATAGGTATACTCAGACATTACACACATGAAACCCTGAGTTGTTGCCAAACCATGCCACAAGAGGGAGTATGCCTTTAAGTGAGTGCTTTTTTTTTTTTTTTTTTTTTTTTTTTTCTTTGTGGTTTAAACCAAAAAAGAAAAATGGGTAAAGAGAGCAGTTTTTATTTTTTGCTGGCAGAAATAAAAACAAGACAGGTTTGTAAGTTTACATTCATGAATATGGAATTTACACAGTAGTAATATTAGATTAATAAAAAAAAAAGCATCTTTTTCTCTATACTCAACACTTCCTAATATAATATTCCTCTCCTCAAGAGCAAAACCTCATCTTGTCTACTATATAGTCATACCAGAAAGATGTGAGTTTTGGACAAGACCAGAAAAGATGGCCTAGAGTACCATCACCTGACTTACACTTATCACAAGTAGAAGAGACAGAATGAATGACTTTAAACTGAATGAGTTGAAGTCTAACATTGATAGAACATGCTTTAATCCTGCCCAGCCCTTTTGCCCATAATTTGTTTGAAATGTCTACAACAGTGTCCTTAATCCATGCCTCTTTAATGTGGAGAGAGGAGGTTGCCAATGAGAAAAGACCTACAAATTGTGAAATTAAATGTTTGGAGGTAGGGGTTTTAGTTGTAAGCTCATAAAAAAATGTGTTATTTGGGGATCGTATCAAAGTGAGGGAGTGACTGTCTGACAAAATTTCTAATTTGCAAATAGCGAAAGAAGTGACCAGGAGGCAGATTAAATTTCACCTGAAGTTACGCAAAAGAAGCAAGATAGTTGTTAATATAGAGATCCTTAATAGTGGACAGTCCCTTATCTGACCAGTGTGAAAAAACAGCATCCATCTGGCCTGGCTTAAAAGGGGTTCTGACATATAGAAGCATAGATGGACAAATCTGGGAGGCTCAGCACACCTTTGATTTGTTTTAGGATCTTAAATGAGTTACGCAAAATAAAGTCATCCTTTAGCCATTTGATAAGTGGATTTGGCTTCGAAAATAAAAAGGCCATTAAAGAGGCTCCAGTGAGTAAGACTGCATTACAAGACTCAATCTCAGGCCATCTGAGACAGGTACTGCTCTCCTGTCTAGCAGCAGAATGATGAGAAAACCCATGATCTGGCATTGCAGGCCCAGTAATAATGTTGGAAGACAAGAAAGCCCTGGCCACCTTCGTTAGCCCAAATGAAGGGCATATTTTAAAGAACGAAGATGTAAGAAAAATCGGGACATGTTGAAAGAGAGAAATAAATTTGGGGAGTACTAGCATCTTAATAATATTAACGCATCCGATTAAAGAAAGAGAGAGAAATTTCCATTTATCTATCATAGTTTTAGTCCCCAAATCCAAAAAATTAAGTTTAAAAAGAAATTTAGGGTTTCTACACTGTAAAATATAATAAGTTGACTTTACTTAAAAAAAATATGCAAACTTGCTGCCTCACAAAAAGTAATTTATGTTGACTTAGATAAATTACATTGGATTTACTTAATTATTATGACTGTGCAGTACTTAAATTAACCTAAATAAGTGGATTATAGTAACTTGTTTATTTAGAGTTTGCAGTTCTCAATTTATTCTAAATAATTGGATTATAGTAACTTGCTTATTTTGAGTTTGCAGTACTCAAATTATCCTAAATAATTGGATTATAGTAACTTGCTTATTTTCAGTTTGCAGTACTCAAATTATTCTAAATAATTGGATTATAGTAACTTGCTTATTTTGAGTTTGCAGTACTCAAATTATCTTAAATAATATGATTAGAGTAACTTGTTTATTTTTAGTATGGAGTACTCAAATTAACTTGAATGAATTAGATTACAGTAACTTATTTATTGTGAGCTTCCAGTACTCAAGTGATAGCTTAATTCGCTTTAGTGTTGCTCATCCATCATATTCAGGTCAACTTAATGTAATCTAACTTTGTGAGAGCCACACTTGGCCACTGTACTCAGGTTCAACTCAAGGAGCGAGGGAAGGATTAGTGTAAAAAGTAAACACATGGGCCTGGTTTTGGTGTTGACGAGGCTAGTTCAGCTAGTTGGCTGAGGTCATAAAAATAAAGCGTTTAGCTTCTCAAAACAATATGCGTTCAAGAGTGAAACATTGGCATCACAAAACCATTGTCCACGAAAAAGTCTGACCTCACAATCGCTTGGCACTATTTTCTCTGAGAGAGAGGGAGAGAGAGAGAGAGAGAGAGAGAGAGAGAGAGAGAAAGAGGTGATCCAAGCTGAAGTTGGACCCACAACTGTCTCTCATGGCTACAGCTGTGGGTCCAACTTCAGCTTGGACCACTTCTCTGTCCTTCCTCTCTCTCTGCCCGTTCCAACTCCGTCTGATGAAGTTCGGCATCTGTTTATTCAGGTTCATAAAGGTATCCCTGGCTCTGTGCTAAAAGTTTCTTGACCTAAAAGAATTACAACAGCACATGTTAATTTCATTAAAAAAAAACACACACAATGAAGGGAGAACACTTAATGGATTAACTCAGTGGAATTAAAATTTATTTTAAAATGCTCAACAATGCATTTAACAGAAGACATTGGCTCTTGACAGGCTGAAGAGTGTTTTGTTAATGCTCAGTATAAAAGTGAACAATCAATAGTTTGATTACAAACCTACTTAACATTCTTTTATGAATTTTTATTCATCAAACTATTCAATCCAGGTGTGCCTTGCTGCAACAGCCAACAGATGTCAACATACGAGGCAGTATAATCGAAAACGACAACTTCTCAGCCGAACAAGTCAGTTTTGAGTCTCCACTACATTTTTTGAATAAACATTAGCTCAAACAATTGAACTACCTGGGAACATGTTCCAGTTTTAGACAAGAAAAATATCAAAGAAATAGCCTCTCAACAAAAATGCACAACATATAAAAAAATTATGTTCCTGAAATAATTGCAAGAGAGAATATTATTATTAAGAACTAAACCCTTTCAGAGAATCTTTCTGAACTAATCATTTTTTAGTTCTGTAGCTTAGGGTTATCTTGGGTGCCTATACTTTTTGAAGACCAAAGTAACAACCTGAAACATGACGAATGCACATTAACAACAAATATTTCCTGTTCTTCCTCTCTTCAAAATAAGAGTCCTGGATGTGTTGGCATTACTTGTACAAAAGCACATACATTTAAAAAGCACATACATTTATTTTAAAAAAGGTTACAATTCTTTCTTGGTATGAGACACAGGAAACTATTGATATTACTAAAACAATAATATTGGTGTGTCAACACTACATAGGCATTTTAAATTATTGGGATTATTATCTTGCAGGAGCTGTAAGTGAAGCGAGATGCCTGTGCAGTGTGGACATACTAATATTGCTGATATTTCCGTGTCTCCTATTGAGAATGAAATATAATCTTTTTGTTAAGTTGCTCACACCAAATGGGTTTGGGTAAATTTAAGTCAATTTTCTTTTATACAGGTAGTGCTGGGACATCTGGGACTCTATTTTGAAGAGGGGAAAAGGTTTTTGCACTGTATCAACTTGCCTACCCCAGTAGTTTGTTTTTCAAACTAAGAAGTTTTGGAGGGAGTGTTTTGCTTCCCAATCCAAGCATGCCTGCTTGAATGAATCTGAGTGTGTTCGCCATGCATTTTGGGTAATCTAAGTGAAGAGCATACATAAGTCCAAACATGAGGCAGACTGCCTGGGGAAAGTCTCTAACATTGTCCATGACAGTACTTCCCTCAAGTATGATGGCAGTGGAAATGGGCTGGAGGTGCACTGCATTTAGACCCTGCTGCTGAGCATCTTCGTTGACCACGGTCAGCACCCCAACTGTCACTGAGGCAAGTGCTTCTTCCTTCGCTGTATCCTGCAAAAGAAGCACACATAACTACCTTTTGAATCTGGTCTTCTTTTGGGAAATTCTGTAGACTGGAAGTGTGAGATTGGGGAATTCACATCCTTAATTTAATTACATTATGTACTAATTTAGGGATTCTGATCATTTATGAGTGAGATTAGAATCCACCTGATTCTGATCAACTGAAAATAAGTGTATTTTAAATAGGGCTGTCAAACGATTAAAAATTTTAATCGAGTTAATTACAGCTTAAAAATTAATTAATCGTAATTAATCGCAATTCAAATTATCCCCAAAATATGTCATATTTTTCTGTAAATTATTGTTAGAATGGAAAGAAATGACACAAGGCGGATATATACTGTACAGCAACATACTGTATTTGTTCATTACAACCATAAATCCACACTGAATGGCATTAATATTGTTCAAGAACATTATTTATTTCTTAGACAGTATTCTTTTTTTCTCTTCAAAATCAACAAGACTTTTTCTTTCTTTCTTTCAGTAACAGCACAGTATTTTTCCCCCTCTTCAAACTAGCACAACAGGGCCACTCTTTTTTTTCTAATTAAAAATTCAAAACCAGAACATCAGGCTAAATCTACCTGCTTTGAGCTTCACCATATAAATCAAATGTTTCTTCTGCTGTGTCTCTCTCTCTCTCTCTGTGTGTGTGTGTGTGTGTGTGTGTGTGTGTGTGTGTGTGTGTGTGTGTACATTTAAATGTGGCCCTCTTCTCTACTCATCCTCTAGCCCAGGGGTGTCAAACTCAATCACAGAAGGGGCCAAAGTTTAAAACACAGTCTAAGTCGTGAGCCAAACAAGATTAACATTTATTAAACTGTCTAAAACTGACTATGTTTAATTCAGAAATATGAATTTGAACAGCCAGACTGCAACAACTTTTTCCTCAATAAAATAAATAAGATTTAAAATATTTTTTTTTTCTTCAACAATAACAAAGGAAAACGAGAATATTTCAGCTCAGAATATTTCAACTCACATATCCAGGTGGGGGTTACATTTGAAAATGCTTGCTTTTTGTCTGCACACAAGATATCGCACACTTTAATCATGCAACCCCTCAATGGCACTGCATTTGGCATAAAAGTCTGCTCATATAATAATATTACAAACCCATCAGTCCATCAGGTACAGATGAACATATTGACCTGCTCAATTTAACATTAAGGCCAAAACGCACTGAGAACTTCAACAGAAAAGTCAACTGTAGCTTCTATGGTGCACTGCAGGCTTCAGATTTAAAATGTAACACCACAAAACCAGCAGTATTTTAGGAAAAGGTTAAACTGCACACTGACAAGACAGAGTCAGTCCTCTTCATCATGACTTACAATAATGCAGCAATTAAGAATTTAAAAGTACACAAATCAGACTTGGAGTAAAAAAAAAAAAAATCGCGCACCACATAAGTGTACATTAATATTATGATTCATGATCATAAAAAGTTTTTTTTATCTCTCTCCCTCTCCCTCTCTCTGCTGTGGGTCAGTCTTATTTTTATTTTTACCTGGTTTCAGGTGGAGCTGCAGCTCATCTCCCTCCTCATATACTTGTGTTTCTTTGCACTGAGTCAGTTGCCTAAACAGACAAACCTGTTTACATTGTCGTTTGACAGAAGCTCGCGTCTTCGTGACTGCGAGCTGATTAATTTCTCGAGTTGTGCGGCAGCTGACGCAGTGCATTGTGGGACTTGTAGTATGAGTGGTGGGAGTGCTATTTACCGACGGGCCATTCATAATAGACACGTGAAATTATCTCGCGGGCCGTATATAATTGAATCGCGGGCCAGATGTGGCCACATGTGCTCTAGCCAGTCGCTGCAAATTACTATCTGCTTATTTATTGTTCCATCTGTATTCTTTTTAAACTGAAATTCCCCATCCAGAGGGCCAACCTGCTCTTCCTCCATGTTTACATTCACCGCACGCATGCATCCGCTCTGCTCACTGCGCGTCACTGCACTTCTGAGTGGTATTATGGGATGTATGGGGCGGGTCATTCTGCGCATGCGTCAAATGCGTGCAAATTTTTAACGGCACTAATTCTAAAAATTAATTATCGCCCGCTAACGCGATAATTTTGACAGCAGTAATTTTAAATATTTGACAACACTATCAAACGTATCAAATATGATTTGTCAGTAACTTGAGATCAATATGTTTCTTTCTTCTTTCAATATGTTACTTACAAAGCAAGTCTTGTAGACCTCACTGGAGTCATCACCAAGCACAATAGGAAGGCCTCTGAGGACAACAGAGTGAAGTGCCGTCACATCTGGCGACTAAAAATACAGAGAGAGAATAGATACAAGTTAAGAACTTCGTAGCATTTTGAGGGGTGGGGTGGGGGGTATGTGTTGATATACTTTTCTATATTTTCTCTAATAGTTCATAGCCTCATAATAGAGACAGGGCTTTAAGTTTTATTAGTATAATTGGTCACATTTAAATACCTAATTTTACACATCCCAATTTCCCTGTAAACATTTCCTTTGTTTTTATACAAACTCAACATTTCAATTAAATTTAAAATAAAATGCCCTTGTGCATGCATTTCATTGAGCACTCACTTGAAATGTGCAAACTACCATACTGTTGGACTTTCTTGTTACGAAGAATGACAGACTGAGAGACACATAAAAACCTGTTGAAATTGAACAAAAACATGTTGAGATGAGTAGTCCACAACAACTGGTATAGGTGTTGTGAAAGGATTTTAAAAAACATGATTTAATTGTTGAAGTGATTTAGTTAGTGTATTTATGGGTACACATCACTGGTACGGTCAGCAAGGGTACATCTGTCTCGCTTGCTCTCCACAGCAGCATGCAGCAACACAGCAGAGAGGAAGGCAGTGTGAATGGTATGTGAAACAGGCCTAAGGTGCATTGCCACCACCCGTTATTACTGGAGTGTAAATTACAAAATCCTTACCAGGCAGTTGATGTGCTGGATCAAGTCTGTCAGTTTTTGTCCTGTAGTTCCTTTTTTGGACTTGAAAAGCTCGATGAAGCGTGGGGTGTGTTGGTCTAGGGCTTCATAAAGGTCTCCTTCAAGGTTCCTACTGGCGACGCGATTAAACTCAGCAAAGACCTGAAAAAATGGAGAGTGGAAGGAGGGAGAGGGATAGCAACATTAAACTGACTGTCATTCAATTAATACTGTAGAAAATTAAAGAGCTTAACATATGAAACTATGGTGAATAATACATTACTACTTATATTATTAAACAAATAACATTAGTACACATACTGACATTGAAAACATTTTACTGATTTGTATATAGTACAAGAGTAATTTTTTGAGGATGATGTGTTTTAATATTCCACCTCACAGCATTGATATGTTCTGACTGACATTTAATCTGCTGGAAACTTAATGGGGGAAGGCAGGCCAAAACGAACAAGTAGCTTACCTGTCTCTCAGTGAAAAGTGCTGGCCAACGTTCAACCATGCTCTGCACAGCAGGCTCCTGTGTCACTATCTCCCTTCTGCACAGTGGGAATGTTTGGTCCATCATTTGCGAGACTAGAGTGGCATTGGGTTTTTTTTTCTTCATTTCCTCGATGACAATCTTCCTGGCATTTTCAAGGCTTCTTTCATCATGTCCGTCAGGTAAATTAGGCAAATAATTGGCTTCACCTCTTTTTGGTCGCTTGACATTCTTGCTGGATGATTCTCCATCTGGATTAAGTTTACTTCTTTTACCCCCATTTATCATTACATCATCACATCCTGCTTTTCGTAGCTTTGTACGATAGTTTGCCATCTTGAATTTTATGCTATTTTTCCAGCCATACCACCCTGGCTGGGGACCAGGTTCAGTGAGACTGGGGTGCTTACTTATCAGTGATTTTGCGACACTGCTGAAGTCGTCATCGTTCGGGTACGCCTTGAAACTGTACATCGTTTTGGCGAGCTTCTCAAGTATGTCATGTTTCATGTCTTGTGATGGAGTAATTGGGAGACGGTCTTTCATGAATGAAAGGTCTGCCTGTCTCAGCCTGTACTCTACATCCACTGAGAAATTGGGTATGTCGAAGAACTCTGGCCACTGTTTTCTAAGCGAAGGTGACAATTCAGCAGGGGACAAGATCTCAGTGTCTACTGTGCTGCAGTCTGATTCTTCGGTGGGTGAAGACAGGGTGGTCAACTTGAGAGTCACAAGAGGAATTACTTTCAGCGTAGCTCTTGCAGGCAAATCTGTTACTTCAGTCAAATTGCATAGCGCATTACTGAAATCTGGATCTTCATATTGGAGTTTGAAGTCGTACTGCAGTGACAGCTTATCCCGCAGCTGTGTTTTTAGTTCTTCAATGGAATCCGGTCTATCATTTAGGGTCAGCTTCCTTATATCATCTTCATCAATGACAACTCGGAGCATCAATCTTTGGTCCATCTCGATGTCACCTCCTGTGAAAAAATGAGATCATCTTGAGACATGCAACATCTCAGTGTTTAATCCACTTGGCATAATATGTACTGTTTGAGTGTAACAAGCTGTTTGCCATGAACTCTGTAAAGTGACAGAGGAAACACATCATTCAAATCTGACAACTGGGTGACTGAGAAGATGGGCAAATGGCTGCTGCAGAGGTCATACACTCTAAGATGCTCATCATACCATGAGGTCATCAGTCTGCAGACAAATGCTACATCTGTGTTTATAACAACAATCTTTGAGATTTGTCTGAACTCTGGGAGCCCTGCGCAAGATCCAACAGAAATGACCATGTCAGAACTGTACTTGATGCCATCAATGATGACAGAGGAAGCTACAAAGACTGTGTTCAGCTGGTTGTTTCTTTGATTGAGCCAGTTCTGCACATTTTCTGGAAATGAGGAAACCATCACAGACTTCACTTTGTGAATTTCAATAGATGGCTTAAAAAAAGTTGTGGCAGCTAGATGGAAGGCCATCATTTTCTGATGTCTGTTTGCTAAAGTCAGGGGAATGTTTTTAAAGTTGTGAGAGTGATGCACAACTTTCTTGAAGAACTTGTGTTTCCCCTCAAAACGCATTGTCCACACATCAGATAGAGGACCAAAGGTTTGAATGAGCTGAGGGTAATGCTCAACGTAGTGATCCTTTGGTCGTAGCTTTTCACCCGGGAAAACCTTCTGAAACAAGTGTCTATGGTCAGAGATTTTGCTATCAAGAAAGCACAAAGACTCTTCTGTAAAGCTTGTGGACATTGCCAATTCCACCACATATTTTAAGGTTATTAAAACCTCCCAGGTTTCATCACCGTCTGGAATGTGTTGACCAATTAATAATGGTAGAAGTCGGAGAAGAGTCCAATTTTCGTGACCATTTCCTCCAATTGTTGACTTTGAGGAGAAGGTCTTTGGAATGAGTTGGGGTTGATTTGCTCTGTCTGCAAATGTGTATGGGAACTGTTTAATAGCATCATTCAGGGCCTCAAGGGAGATAGTTCCCTTCGATATCAGTGCCTTTAAGTACAGAGCCAACTCTACTGGAACAATACCCTCCAGAAGATCATGTAGAATGTCTGGAAGGTAACCATCAACGACATGAAAATGTTGCAAGCTTTCAGTAAGTGGACAGCTTCCTTTCACACCGTATTGTTGAGCCTTGGTTGAATCCTGTGACACCTCTTGCACATGTTTGTCATGGTTTTCTTTTGTTCTTTGTTGAAATAAGCCTGTCCGTACTTCTTTGTCCTGCATTTCCTCCCGCTTGGCCATACAGAATCGACAAACTTGGGTAACTCTGAAGCTTTCAAAGAACCCTCCCAAAGAGTGGGCAGCCAGATTGTCTGCTGCAACAAATAACACTGTGCCCTTAACAGTGGCTCCCAACTGTTCAACATATATGCCTTGTTGCTCAAGAAAAACAAGGTCCTGAATAAGAGGGTGAAGAATTTTGGCATAACCCTGGTCTTTGATGTCATTGGCCTCGCAAAGCAGAGCAAGCTGAATGGAATGAAGAGACGAGCGATATTTAGGGTGTAAATTGCCAAGTGTCCAGTAGATGGCAGTTTGTTTGTGCTTTTTTCTGGAGGTTCCCAAGGGGTTAGACACCTCAAAATCATCAATATACAGTTGGAGAGCGATCCTGAATTCTTCCTCATTCAAGAAAGCACTGTCTTTGAAGCGGGCACCATCTCTGTAAGATTGGTATTTCTCTGACAAAGTTGCCTCATGTGACATGGTCTTTTCCAGAATTTCTCTATTGCTCAGTAATGTTTGCAGCATTTTTAGTATGGGGACATACACAACATTCTGCTTGTTTTCTAGGACAAATTCAACTGGCATAACCAAAGAGAATTCCCTTGAAATGTATGATTTTCGCCTGTTAGCAGTTGACAACGATCCCTCATCAGAAGTGAATTTGAGGAATACATTATTCTCAATGACCACTTGAGCTATCTCATTCACTAAAGCATCATCAACATTTGCACAATGCGTATGTAGAATTTTTCGAATAGAAGAATGTAGCAATGGCCGTGATAACAAATAAATTTGGTTGATCTGATCTATGACCTCTTGCAGGGCAGTTTCAGAGATGTTAAGAATTGATGACATTTTCAGGAAAAGAGCAGCTACATTGCGTTCCAACTGATTCTCTAAGTCCTCCACATCTTCATTTTGCTCAGCAACTTCACAGTCAATATCATCAACTTCAGGGTCACTCTCCTCTAGCTGAACACTCGTATTTTTTGGAAGTTCTTCAACTACATTTTTTGAAACAATTTCCTGTTTTAATGGTGTCTTGTTGTGCATCTGATGCTCTTTGCTTTTGTGTGCAGTAAAGGTAGAATAAACACTACTCTGAAAGTTACAGTTGTATAAAAGGTCTGGACATTCTGGTTGCCTGCCCCTTTAATCCGTATGTGTTGTTTTGGGTGCGTGTGTGGAGAGAGGAGGAGCTGCAGTTCAGTATGCATCACTCACAGTTTTAGCCTTTATCACCTGTTGTCTGTACCTGACGATTGTTGCCTTGTTCCTCCTGTGTAATCCAGCGCCTTATGTTTCCAGTATTGAGTTAATGACCAAAAGTAAGTGCCCGCTAATGCATGATAATTAGTCTGTTATAATGAGCGATAATCCCGACGTAGTCACGTTGCTCATGCTCTAGCTTACTGGCGAGAGTTCGAGCTAACAGCGGTGCTAAGTGTAAGCCTTCATGCACTCGAGTAGAAACGGCACCGTCTATGTTGTTATAAAGTGAAGAGTTGGCAGCGCCTCCATGTGGAGGAAATGTCGGGCATGTGGACACTATTATTGTTAATGCATCTAGCCACAGTGTGGCGCCATTGTCATCTGTAACTTGGGTGATATGTGAAGTTGAGTCATTTTGGTTTAGTATAGTGAGGGTTTCATTAATATGTAACTTTAAGCAACTGTTTAGTCAGAAACAACTATTACAACGTATATTTGTTTATGTTGGAATTGCATTTGGTGGGTGTAATAGGATAATGTTCATAAAGGCATTTATATTCATGTTAAAGAAGTTATTTGCTGTACTTTCAGTATCTCACAGTGATTTATTTGTTATTCTAGACTGATGACAATACTATATGGAATAAATCTGGCTGGACTACACTTCAGTTCTAAGAAGGCATTACATCTCTTCATCATCATTCCTGTGTCCTGGCCGATACACCATCCTGTTTACTGTTAGACCCCATACGAGCTAGCCCTGCTTAATCACCTCCATAACATTGGTCCTTCGAGCCGGATAACAGTATTCAGGATGGATTTGGATGAAGAGATGCACCCTGATGTGCGACCTAAGAGGCGAACATATCGACCTGCCAGATTTCAGGACTATGAAGTGGACTATGTGAGACCTCGCCAGGATGATCTGTTGCAGTGGAGCCTACCATCTCCTACACCAGAAGGGAGAGTGTTCCATTCACGGGAGGGACTAGTCCAGAAGACCCCTTTCCAAGCACCCCAGTCTCCCTCTGGTAGCATCCTAGAGAATGCTGCCCACCAGAGGTGTCCTCAGCTAGCCTCAGGACGCGTCCAGAGGAGAGATTGGGATCGTGATGTCCTACCTGAACACACCCCCTCATACCAGGGAGGCCCCTCCCGGGATTTCCACTTCCATAAGGAACTAAGATTTATTCAAGAGGAGAATGCTAAGCTACAACAGTCACGACAAGTCCTGCAGTCAGGTTTGAAGGAGCTAAATGAGGCACGCAGTGAGATAAAAGAACTAA
This sequence comes from Lutjanus erythropterus, assembly GCF_056507025.1. NCBI lineage: Eukaryota > Metazoa > Chordata > Actinopteri > Lutjaniformes > Lutjanidae > Lutjanus > Lutjanus erythropterus. The sequence continues at coordinate 221,107 of NC_139324.1, read as the reverse complement.
TAGAGGTAGCTCGTTCCCTCAAAGCAGACCTGAATCAGCCTACAAGTCCAGCCCCAACATACAGCCTCCACCAGCCTCCACAAGCTAGTGCTTCAGCCCCTAGGAGCTACCCATCTATAACAACAAAAGAGGAGGAGGAGGAGGAGGACTGGCCTGATCCTCCACCATGGCCGGAACCTGAGGATAACCTGCCTACCAGTATGTACAACTTTAGGCTTGATGCACCAGAGTTAAGCAGCCAAGCCTTCTATGCCCCTGAACATACTATATATCCACCTGCCATGCCTCCGCCACCAGCACATCTGCACCCTCAGTCTCTAGTCCCTGGCCCTGACAAACGGACCTCGCCCTTCATTCCTGCACGACCTTCACAGCCCCTCGTATGCCCTCCTTCAGCCAACACAGGTGTAATGCACCCTGCGCCTTCTAAAGCCTACCATCCACCAGTAGCTACTGGAGTACCGCCTGGGACAGCGCATGGCATGCCACCTCCTAACCACCCTGTGCACTTTCCTGTAACTGAACAAGTGTATAGAGGCCCCCAACCCACTATTCCAAAGTTCATTCACCCAGACCCGAGTGAGTTTGCGAGGCTTCGCATAGCTTTGGAGAACCTACTCCCATCCAATGCTACCGAACTATTCAAGTACCAAATACTCGTGGACCATTTGAAGCTGGAGGAAGCTAAGCTTATAGCTGATGCCTACCTAAACTCACTGACCCCTTATACTGACACCATGACTGCCCTACAAGATAAATTTGGCCAACCGCACCAGCTTGCTCTAAAGAAAATAGCAAGTGTCCTAGAAGCCCCTGAAGTCAAACGGGGAGACACTGTGGCCTTTCAGAAGTTCTCCCTTCAGATCCAATCATTAGTGGGCCTGTTGCAGACCTTGGGCCCTGAAGGGGAAATCGAACTGAACTGTGGTTCACACGTGGCTCGATTGCTGAGTAAGCTCCCGGCAGAACAGCGAGCCGACTTCCGCCGCCATCAGTTCAACCAGCCTGGAGCTACCCACACCCTACATGACCTATCAGAGTGGCTCCGCTATGAGTCTTGGTGTCAGGGCTTTGACCATCAAGCCATAGGAAAGCTCAGTAAGGAAAGGCAGAACACAAAGAGTGATGGTCGTCCAGGAAAACAAACAGTGACAGTCTTACATGGTGCCAGAGAAACTTCTGCAGCTTCCACCCTACCACACAAACAGAGTTCAGCGAAGAGTAAAGCCCAGAGTAAGGCTTTCTGCCCCTACTGCGAAAGCACCGAGCATTACCTCAGTCAGTGCAGTGATGTTGCTAAACTCTCCAAAGACCAGCTGAAAGAGTGGATCCAGGTAAATAAACGGTGCTGGCGTTGTGCACGAAACCATCAAGCTGCTCAGTGTACGTTGAAGAAGCCCTGTAACCTCTGTCAGGGAAAACACCTCTTGGCTCTCCATGAGATAAATACCCGATCAGAGAAGAGAACTAATGATGTTGCAGTTAAGGAAGAGAGCTGCTTAACCACCTCTGCCTCTGACTCCCTCTACCTCGACCGACCAGGAGCTGGGAATAGGGTCATGCTAAAGGTCGTCCCTGTGCTCGTGCGTTATGGGGAGCGGACCCTAGACACCTTCGCCATTCTCGACGATGGTTCCGAGAGGACGATGCTGTTACCATCAGCAGCTAAGTTTCTTGGCGTCAAGGGGACCCCTGAGGATCTTCCTCTCCGTACAGTCCGTCAGGATATCCAGGTACTCCATGGCCACACTGTGTCCTTCGGTGTCTCCCCAGCTGCCAGCCCTCAGACTAGTTATAAGATCAACTGTGCCTTTACAGCTGGTCGCCTCAGCTTGGCTCAGCATACCTACCCTGTTGACCGCCTTCAGAAGAAGTTCAATCACCTACGTGGTATTCCCATACCTGCTCTGAGTGAGGCCAAGCCATCCCTCCTTATAGGCTCCGACCAGCCCCATCTCATAACTCCCATTGAACCAGTTAGACTTGGCCCGCCTGGTAGCCCAGCTGCAGTCCACACCAGACTTGGGTGGTCACTTCAAGGCCCTATCCACCATACGGGGCGGCCAGCTCACTCAGCACAGTGTCTGTTTACGACATCTCCAACCCAGCTGGATGAATTATACAAGCATGTTGAAAGGCTCTGGCAAGTGGATACCATACCTCAGCGTATGGAGAGAGAGGTGACTCGGTCAAAGCAGGACCAACAAGCAGTAGCATTACTCGACGCCCAGACAGTCCGTACACAGGTAGATGGACTCCTCAGGTATGCTACACCGCTGCTGCGCCATGCAAATATGCCACCATTGCGAGCGCCAATGGAATTAGTCATGCCTCTCCTGCGTAGCACAGAGAGACGTCTCCTCAAAGACCCAAAGCAAGCTGAAGCCTACAAAACAGAGATGCAGAAGCTTATCAGCACCGGTCTGGTGCAGGAAGTCAGCACAGAGACCTCCTCTAAGGAAAACTGGTTCATCCCCCATCACCTTGTCAGCCACAACGGGAAAAATCGCCTTGTCTTCAACTGCTCTCACCAATACCTCGGGCAGACTCTGAACCACTACCTGCTACCTGGCCCGACCCTTGGCGCCTCTCTATTAGGAGTCCTGGTGAGGTTCCGCGAACATTCCATAGCAGTCAGTGGAGATATCAAGGGGATGTTTCACCAGGTGCGCCTCCTCCCTGATGATCGCCCTCTGCTGAGGTTCCTGTGGCGTGACTTGAAGGTGGATGAGGCCCCAAGGACGTTTGAGTGGCAAGTCCTGCCTTTTGGCACAACCTGCAGCCCCTGCTGCGCCACGTACGCTCTCCAACGCCATGTTGTTGACCACAGCCAGCCTGACGACGTTGTAAGATTCTCTGTTGAGAAGTGCTTTTACGTCGACAACTGCCTGCAGAGCGTGCGTACTCCAGAGGAAGCCAAGCTGTTGGTGGATCGGCTCCGTGCTCTTCTGGCCTCGGCCGGCTTCGAGCTACATCAGTGGGCATGCAATGATACTAGTGTCCTGAGCCACTTGCCCCAAGAAGCCAGATCAGAAAGCCTGGATCTGTGGCTAGCTCAAGATAAGTCCAACCCTCTCGAATCAACGCTTGGCCTCAGCTGGAATTGGGAGACAGACTCTTTGAGCTATAAGCACAGGCCTGTAGTCTATGAAACCCCAACCCTGAGGAACATTTATCGAGTCCTAGCTTCTCAATATGATCCCTTAGGTTACTTATTACCTTTCACGACCCGAGCAAAGCTCATTGTCCGGCAACTATGGGATAAGCAGCGCAGTTGGGACGACTCCAACTTACCCTCAGAACTCCTGCATGCCTGGTCCATTTGGGAGACTGAACTTGAGAGCCTACCTCTCCTTAGCTTCCCACGGCCCTACCTGCCTACGGACGCCAGCCTAGAGGGTACCATCTGTGAAGTGCACGTCTTCGCTGACGCATCAGAGCAAGCTTATGGAGCCGTGGCTTACTGGAGGACTGAGTATGGTGAAGCTCAGACACACCTGTCCTTCATTCTCGCTCGTTCCCGAGTTGCTCCAAGACGTCGGCAGTCCATCCCCCGCCTAGAGCTCTGTGCAGCTCTTGTGGCAGCACAGCTTGCTCATGTCCTCAAGGAAGAGCTCACTCTGACAGTAGCTCGCACTGTGTTGTGGTCTGACTCAACAACAGTACTAACCTGGCTACACTCCCAGTCCTGTCGCTACAAGGTCTTTGTGGGAACAAGAGTAGCTGAGATACAGGAGCTAACTGAGAATTGCACCTGGCGCTATGTAGATTCAGCGAACAACCCTGCAGATGATCTGACTAGAGGCAAGACTCTGGAAGCCCTTAAAGAGCCGAACCACTGGTCACAAGGACCTCCTTTTCTTCTCCAGAGCCCAGACACCTGGCCAGAGCAACCCAACACCAGGAACTCTGAGGATGAAGCAGAGCTCCGGAAGGCCACCTTCTGCGGGGTAACAGTGACTTCACCTGTAGCTGGCAGCCCAGATGACAAGGTGTACAACACCTGGCAGGAGCTCCTGGATGCCACTGTTTCGCAACTCCCTGGACAGCCTCCTTCAACGGCTCCACCTACCGCTGAAGACTATCAACAAGCCGAGGCGATTGTCCTTCAGCGAGCTCAACAACAGTCGTTCTCAGAGGATTACAAGCTCCTTGCAGCAGAGAAATCTGTCCCCTCTGGGAGTCGCTTACTTACTTTATCACCTGAAATGGACGTTTCCACGAACCTCATAAGAGTCGGTGGCCGGCTTCGTCGCCTAGAGGGTCTGGACAATGCAACTTTGCACCCTGTTGTCTTGGATGCCTCACACCCAGTGACCCGCCTGCTCATCCAGAAATATGACGCCGACCTACACCATCCTGGTCCAGAGCGAGTCTTCGCAGAGCTGCGGAGGTCATACTGGATAATCCGTGGACGAGAGGCAGTTCGCCGACATCAGCGTGCCTGTGTCGAATGTCAGCGCTGGAGAGCTCGGCCTTCCATTCCCAAAATGGCTGATCTTCCCACTGCCCGCCTCCAGTTACATAAACCAGCCTTCCACTCCACTGGGGTGGATTGTTTTGGGCCCATGCTTGTTAAGGTGGGTAGACGCCAAGAGAAGCGCTGGGGGATTATATTTAAGTGTTTAACTACCAGGGCAGTACACTTAGATCTCCTCAGAAGTATGGATGCTGATGCTTACCTCATGGCCCTGAGGCGATTCATCGCCCGAAGAGGAACCCCTATGGAGCTGTGGTCAGACCAAGGGACCAATTTTAAAGGAGGGGAACGAGAACTTCAAGAGGCCTTTGCTAGCATGGCACCAACCTTGCAAGAACAACTTGCCCGTCAAAGGATTAAGTTCCAGTTTAACCCCCCAGCAGCCCCACACTTTGGCGGAGTGTGGGAGCGAGAAGTGCGCTCTGTTAAGTCTGCACTGTACACCTGTGTGGGGACCCAAGCTGTCTATGAAGATGTCCTTCTCACGGTGCTCCTGGAGGTTGAGGCAATCCTCAATTCAAAACCATTGGGTTATGTATCTGCAGACATAGCAGATATTGACCCTGTGACCCCAAATAGTCTCCTCATGGGGCGGCCTGATGGATCACTACCCCAAGTGGTCTATCCTGAGACAGAAATTCTGAGCCGCAGACGGTGGCGGCATTCACAGATCCTTGCTGATCACTTCTGGTCCAGATTCATCAGAGAATACCTCCCTGGCTTGCAGACTCGACAGAAATGGCACTCCTCTTCCCCCCAACTCCTGGATAAGGCAGTTGTCATGCTGGTGGACCCGCAGCTGCCTCGGGCCCTGTGGGCCATTGGACATGTAATTAAGATTCACCGCAGCGATGATGGGTGCATCAGGTCAGCTGATGTGAATGTCAAAGGTCATGTGTATACCCGCCCAGTAGCTCGGTTGGTGATCCTGCCAGCTCTCCCGTCGGGGGAGGACACTGAGGAGGCCAAACCCAGGCCTGACTGATAGACCTTTATTTGAGCAAATGTGCCCTGCACATTTGGGGGCGGCTGTATAAAAGGTCTGGACATTCTGGTTGCCTGCCCCTTTAATCCGTATGTGTTGTTTTGGGTGCGTGTGTGGATAGAGGAGGAGCTGCAGTTCAGTATGCATCACTCACAGTTTTAGCCTTTATCACCTGTTGTCTGTACCTGACGATTGTTGCCTTGTTCCTCCTGTGTAATCCAGCGCCTTATGTTTCCAGTATTGAGTTAATGACCAAAAGTAAGTGCCCGCTAATGCATGATAATTAGTCTGTTATAATGAGCGATAATCCCGACGTAGTCACGTTGCTCATGCTCTATCTTACTGGCGAGAGTTCGAGCTAACGGCGGTGCTAAGTGTTAGCCTTCATGCACTCGAGTAGAAACGGCACCGTCTATGTTGTTATAAAGTGAAGAGTTGGCAGCGCCTCCATGTGGAGGAAATGTCGGGCATGTGGACACTATTATTGTTAATGCATCTAGCCACAGTGTGGCGCCATTGTCATCTGTAACTTGGGTGATATGTGAAGTTGAGTCATTTTGGTTTAGTATAGTGAGGGTTTCATTAATATGTAACTTTAAGCAACTGTTTAGTCAGAAACAACTATTACAACGTATATTTGTTTATGTTGGAATTGCATTTGGTGGGTGTAATAGGATAATGTTCATAAAGGCATTTATATTCATGTTAAAGAAGTTATTTGCTGTACTTTCAGTATCTCACAGTGATTTATTTGTTATTCTAGACTGATGACAATACTATATGGAATAAATCTGGCTGGACTACACTTCAGTTCTAAGAAGGCATTACATCTCTTCATCATCATTCCTGTGTCCTGGCCGATACACCATCCTGTTTACTGTTAGACCCCATACGAGCTAGCCCTGCTTAATCACCTCCATAACAACAGTCCTGATATGGGCAGGCAATCATTTGCCTCAGCTTAAGATGTCTTTGCAAATGGGTAAAGAAGTCTGCTTCTGTGCAAGGCTCCACAAAGTCGCACAACTGACAGTGAAATGCAGTTTCTCCACTTTTGCCTGCATCCTTTTGAGTGTGCCATGTTGAAAGGTGTACTTTGAGTGCATTAAAAGATTTAAATGTGCAGAGGCATTCCTTATGAAGGCATGGGAGTGGGGATGTCCGAGTGTGAAATCCATGTTTTAAGCGGTAATGCTTAAGCAAGTAGCCTCTCTTTTCAGCAAAAAATGTGCAGTACTTACAAGTCCACTGCATTAGGGAGCACTGCTCTGGTTGACCTGAAAAGACATGATAATTTCAGCATTAAGCACTTATTTTTTAAAAAAAATTTTTTTTCCTAAATAGTCACAAATTAAAATGTACAATTAATTGTTTTAAACACAAATTAAAATCTGCAATGAATCATTTTAACATTGACAAACTAAAATGTGCAATAAATTATTTTTAAATGAAATGAAAGATTTTTTAAATAGTGAAATTGAAATATACAATTAATTTTTTAGTCACAAACCAAAAATGTGCTTTGAATTATTTTTTAAACAGTCATAAATAAAGATGTACAATTAATTATTTTTTAACAGTCAAGTCGAAGTGTGCAATGAACAGTCACAAACTGCCATGTACAATGATTTATTTTAAACAGTCCAAAATTGGAATAAATTAACTTGATCCGTTTAACAATGGAATTGGTTTTATCATAATCCCACTGTAGTAACATTAATGTATTTCTGTTACCCAAACCCGTGGAACTAATACAAATATTGAATGATTATTGTATTGTATGAAGCATTAGGTAAATACCTTAAATTGCTGAGAGCGGGGTAAGTGTGGACAGTTGACCATCTGCTTCAGCCTGAATGGAGGACAGTGAAAAAACACACAATTAAGGCAACAATTTCAAAATATAGACACATAAATCAACACACCAGGTTGTTATAATATCACTCTTGTTAACTGTATTCCTATATTGAGCTTTAAATTCAGTGGCAAAGGAGAAATCCTTTAGAAAATACAGAGATAAGGACCCCGACTCTCGTTACATTGTCAAAATAAGTTAAATCTGTGTGGATCCTTAGGTGTAGTTCACATCAGTGGCGCCGGGATCGCTCGCGCTCTGCAGCGATCGTTTCGGCGTATGGTCTGTTTTGGGCGCGAGCCGCGAGCGATCGCGTCAATCTTGGCAGGAAGTCACACATGAAACAACGAGAGAATCCGGTCAATTTTCTAAATTAAATCAATTTTCAAAATAAAACACAGAGATTGACAAATACCATAGCCCTCTCCGTGTGCGTTTGTTGCCTATTTGTGTTTATTTATCTAAACAGAACGCGACAGAGATGAAAACACACACACATCGACACACATATATACACAAAGGGTACCCACACACACACCGACACACCTTAGGTGTATATAGATGACCTATATACGTTCAGGGTACACATAGCCTACACCGACAGACACACACACACACACACCGACACACAACGACACAGGCTACACATACACAGCTGAGGGGCAGAGGCCTTGTCGACCGGCGCAGAGAAATGAGCATCTGGTGTGAACTGGAAGGCTGCGGCTAGCGCGCGATTTTCAAGGGCGAGCCGCTTTGCACGCTTCGGCATCCGGTGTGAACCGGCTGAAACTAACTTCCCTGTGCGGGTCGGAACACCGTGGTCCCGGTACCGAAGCTCCGCCACACCCACAACAACGCCAAACGGCCGACCTTCTCTCCCACACTACATAAACTGTAGTCTACATTTGTTTAAAAAAATGGTAACGTTACTGTGCTAGTGGTGATATTTGAATTTGATTTTGTTTACTCCTCCCTGGCAAGCACACAGCACTACACTACAACAAGACAACGCAACGGTTTACAAAAGAGTAAAATATTTACTTACCAAATCAATGTGCTAAACACAAGTAGGCTAGGTTAAGGTGTTGAAGGGAGCTCCTGGTTGACCATGCGGTTGACGTGGACATGTGTAGGAAAGTTCTGGTTGCACGAAGTAGATGAGGCAGGTCTGAGCATGTCCAATAAAACGCCCAAAGCACACTGGGTACAATAAATTATTCTTTCTAATTTGACTTAACTAGGATAAATCAAGTTAAGCATGTTTTCCAACCCCAAATTACTACTTACTTATTTAAAATTAGTGTTCATAACAGGTTGATGAAAACTGAATTTAGTTCACTTATCATATTTAATTAATTTGTATGTTAGCATTTGCAGTGTAGTGATATTAATCCCGAGATACACAAGGTGTTCAGTGGAAAGTCTGAAGGGTAGATTGCCAAGAAAGCCAGCGTCGAGACCATGAGAGAAGGGCATGAACAAACTTTTTCTCCAGTTAACACTAAAAGATCTAAGAACATCCCTGTCTCCCCTTTTTGATATAATAAACAGCTTTGGGCAGCTTTCTGGGTTTAGAGACAAGATTATATCATCTGCGTACAGACCAATGGTACAATGAGATGTGCCGCAACCAGAGGCTCGAGAGTCAGCGCAAAGAGCATTGGGGAGAGGCAGCAACCCTGCCTGGTTTCATGGTGCAGTGAGAAAGGGGGAGACCTGTCATGATTAGTCAAAACAGAGGATTTGGGGCAAGAATAGTAGCAAACATGTACTTCCATTCAATTTGATCAAATGCCTGTTGGGCATCCAGGGAGATAACTGCCAAGTAAGGCAACTTAGTAGAGTAAATTATATTCAATGAACGCTGGGTGGTTAGAAAAGGAAAATCTATCTGGAATAAACTCTGTTTCAGTACCGTTGGAATTACTGTTGGTGGCTGAAAACAGCCACTAACAAAAACCGCTGTAAAAATATATCAGATAAATATTTTTTCAACTTTTTTTGCATAAATATGTTAATTAGCCTCACTTCTGGTCAAAACTACTAAATATTTAAATATTTTTAGAATTTTAAGATTTTAAATGCCAATTTTATAAGCAGTGTCACCGACACCAACAAAAGGAAACAGAAAACCAACCATGCACCCTCAATATGCATTTGGTTTTCTGAATTTTGTTTTTTCAGGGAAAATGAAAACTAGTATTACTGAAACATTTAGAATTTTTTTCATACTTGCTTTATGACCAGCATTTCATTCATAGGCCTATAGTGGGTAAATTGTGTCATGAGGTGGTCAACAATTAAAAATGACTAATTTGACCTCTCCCCTACAGACCAGAATGCATCTTTTTATACTGTAATGGCTGTGCGATCAAAAAATGTGGTTATAATGGAAGTCAATGGGGAAATTTCATCCACCAACAGTATGAAAGGGAGAAAAAGTTCAAATCTGATGGTGCACAAAAACTAATAATGCATCAAAGTCAATGTTGTACTTATTCATGTACATCATGCATGATGCTGCACAAATAGTTTTATTACTTTGTGAAAGCATTAAAACTTACAATAACACACAACATTTTTCACTTTTATTTCATTTATTATTTTGCAGGAAAAGATTAAAAATAACGTAATAAAATCAGAATTAAACAGCTCTGACTCACTTAAAACTGGTTTACAGCTAATTTCTGTTCTGCATTACATAAAAGACAATATCATATAACAAAACAGAACAAACAAAAGATCCAGTACCACAGAAATTACTACGTACTTTGTTGAATCAATTCAAAGATTTCATGAGATGATCACAAAGTAACGATGGGTTCGTCCTTTGCCAGTGGTTATTTCTCTGTGTTTTTTGAATGTTTTTTTTTTTATTCCAAAGGAATTATAAAATTGCTTGTCCTATATTATGTTTTTGGCATGCAGTGTTTTGTGTCACCATGTTTTTCACTTTAACACTCAGTGTGTATACTTGTGTTACAGGACTTTGCTGCTGGATATAAAATACAGAGTGGCAAGTGCGTTGTCACTATTAAGGTAAGTATTGGTTCTTTCTTTGTCAGACCTGGCTATTGGCAATGTATGCTCAGGCCTGGAATGAAGTCATTTTTAGGAGAAGTCACTTTGGCCTATGATGAATTTGCATTTATTTGAGCTTTCTGGACAAACTGTATGGCACAAAAGTGCACAAACAATAGGTTATAATTACACTGTATGAAGAAAGGAAACAGAAAAAGTTTTAGCTGATAATTAGCCAGATGAGCTCCTGTAAGTAATCAATACAAACACACATCATTAGACTGTAAACCATTATTCAAACCAATAAATAAATGCACTCAATCAGACAACGTAAAAGCTCATTTTATATTTCACTTTTATAAAAATATTGGGTTTTTATTTTGTTGTGTACTTTCAGTAGTGAGTGACAGATAAACACACACAAAGGGCAACCATTTATTGCATACTACAGTTAGAAACTGACAATAATTAGCTGATAATTAACCTGATTAGCCACAAAGTAATTGATACACAAATTATTAAACCATTAACCAACCAACATTATTAGACCAACTGTATGATTAGAATTGTATAGATTGCAGTGTCCATGGCCAATTCCATTCTATTTAAAGTCTGACCTTTGCTAATTCAAATTTTCTTTCTTTGTAAGACCTGTATACGGCAGTATACAAAAACATTTTTGGAAAATTGAATTGTACATTAACATTAACATCTTCAAATGGCTCTTAATAAACACAGTATTTTTTTCGGACAGTGTTTAACATTATAAATCAATAAATTCTACTACATTTTAGCAGCTTTCTGAGTGTTTTCTTAGTGTTAGACCAGTCGATTAGTCTAAATTCAATTTTGCCTTAATCGACAGGGAAATTAGTCACCAGGAACATCCCTAATGGTGACTAGGGATGTAACAATACATTCAACTCAAGATTCGATACAATTTCTGATACTGGCTTAATGATATGATTTTTTTTTAACATAATGAGATTGCAGACAAATTATGACTAAAAAATATTCTTGTAATTATTTGTCAGATAAAAAACACAACATTTCTGAGGTAGGGTGTAGCTGCAAAACACAAACTATGCGATGAATGTATATTTAATAGGGCTGTCAAAGTTAACACGTTAATGCTTTAATGTAAATTCCTTTTAACAACACAATTTTTTTTTTAAACTTTATTTTTATTATTTTCTTTTAAACAAAAACAGAACTTAAAACAGACAAGGTCATCACAGGTGTAGAGAAATGCTAAACATACAGAATGAGGATTGAATGAACCTGCGTTACATTCATTGTCGAAAAAGTCCTTTATGTCCATGAGTGTTATTTGAGGTCCAAAAAGTTTTTATGATCCTTGGCTCCATTTAATGCTAGTTGTCAGTGTTTCCTTCAAAGTGAGATGTCTCCCATTCTTTCTTAACTTAAAAGTCTACTCTGTTTGTGCAAAGGAAAAATACATTACATTGTTTCTCCAACCAAACACGTATAAAGAAATCACTACAGTTTCAAATAGGACAAATAGGACATTTTTTCCAGTATTTTTCACATTTCTTGGTAGCATGTCTCAGGGAAAAGGTCAATTGTTCCATAGTATAAATGGCATTAATTATTTCTATCCACTCAAGGATTGTAGGAGGATCTATGCTCAACCATTTTCTGGTTATTGCTTTTTTTTACTACCTGCTAGTAGTATTTGTAACAGGTATCTGTCCTGTTTTTTCAGGACAGTTGATACATTTCCCAAATATATAACACTGAAATTAAAATCAAGCTCTGAGCTGATTATAGATCTGATCTCTGTCACCACATCTGTCCAGTAAGAAAAGATTTTAGGGCACTCCCAAAAAATGTGAAAATGACCAGCAGACATTTTACCACACATTCTCCAGCACCGACCTTGTTCGGGGTTGTGACTTTGTGATTTTTTAACCTTTGGAGTTATAGGTGTCTAGGTGTATTCCCTCCATAAATCTGAACTTGAAGTTGTAGACATTGTCCTACAAATATTTAACCAGTCATCTTCAGTCAGTGTTATGTTAGCTTCTTTCTCCCACCTTGATTTAACATACAGAGTGGAAAAACCCCTGTCCAGTTGTAAAGATGAGTAAGTCTTTGAGATCAATTTCCTATTAGAGTTACCTTTGTATGCATCAGTGAATATCTTAATCAATCTCAGTCCCTTCTCTCCAATAGTTTTAATATTTGTGTCAAAATAATGTCTCAGTTGAAGGTACCTGTTACAGTGATGATTATTGTGGGAATAAGAAGAAAGAAGAGATGACACAGGTGTACCCAAAAAAAATGTTCAATACGAGCTCGGGTTCTTCCACATCATACAGCATACAGAGTAAGAAGGAATGAACCAAGAACACTCCAACAGTTACAGCTTACATAGGGTTGTCTGACTAGACATAACCGGTTTATTTTTGGACCATGCAAATATGCCAACAATGGACAGAGTCTTGTCCACCAGACTTTCTGGCACCCTGCCAGCCATATATCTGTCACCATACACGTCATGTCGGAGTGTAAAACATACCACACCGGTCACAGAAATACATCCTGACAGTACTTAAAGAAATTGCATTTCTCTACGTTATATGTTTTTGAAAGACTGCATTTGTCCAGAGTTTCAATCTGTTGTTAAATTTAGGCGGTGTTGCCAGCGTAATATTCGTGCATTCCTCTCGAAGTTCAGGTCTTTAAATTCTTTATGCCAAATGTTTAAGGGGACTGCAGTCCATTTAGATAATTTGTCTAAATACTTCTTCTGAAGGGATTTTTCCCCAAGTACAGATTGAAGAGGTATGTTTGTTTGACTTTGTTCTATGTCTTTCCATTTCACATCATATGTAGGATCACACCAGCAAACCAGAAAACGTTAACTGTGCTGCTTTGTAATAATCTTCTAAGCAGAGTGAAGCCCTTCCTCTTCTGTCCTTGGGCAATTGTAATGTCTGAAATTGAATCCTAGGTCTTTGCTTTCCCCAAATGAAGGATGAAATCATTCAGCTCCACTCACTGAATTGCTTGGGAGGGACATCAACAGGCAATGACTGAAAAAGGTAGAGCAGCCTGGGTATTATATTTATCTTTATAACGTCTATTCGATTATACATGTTCATTGGTAATAATGACCAGCGATTTAAATCGGCCTTAATATCCGCTGTTATATGAGTATAGTTATGTTCATAGATGGCAGTTAGATCTCTAGGTATTTGTACTCCCAGGTATTTAATTATGTCACCCTTCCATTTAAAATGACATAATCTGTAAACTTTTTCTTGTGGTTCATAGTTAAAAGTAAGAGTTTGGGTTTTCTGTAAGTTCAATTTGTACCTGGAGTATGAACCAAATACTTTAAGAAGAGACAGTAATTTAGGCAAGCTTTCATTAGGGTTGGTAAGCGTCACAAGAATGTCATCTGCGTACAGACAGGTCTTGTGTTGTGTATCTCCAATCAATATGCCTGTTATGTCATTATCTTCTCTGATTGCCTGTGCTAGTGGCTCAATAAAGAGGGCGAAAAATGTAGGGCTGAGGGGGCATCCCTGACGCCATCCCCTCTCAAGAGACACTGTTTTAGATAAATTCCCGTTTATTTTAATTCTGGCTGTGGGAGAGCAATGAAGGTAAAGATTTCAGGCATTCAACTACCTGGCTGTTAAAACCAAATCGTCTAAGAACCAACCAGTTTGGTTTGTATCTATCAAATCCAGGATTATATTTTCCATTCGTTTTGTGAGTATTAATGCAAATAATCTGTAGTCCATATTTAAAACAGATATGGGTCTGTAAGAACTAGACTCTGTCCTATCTTTACCCGTGTTAGGAATTACTAAAATTACTGCTTGTGTCCAGGACGATGGAGTCTCCCCCCCTCGAAGAACATAATTAAAACATTCCTTAAGAACTGGTATTGTAATCTCTCTAAAGGTTTTATACCATTCCGATGGGTAGCCATCTGCACCTGGCATTTTATTCGTTTTTAATCTTGATATATATATGTTTATTTCTTCTTCTATTATCTCCTGAGTTATTATTTTATTCTGCTCTGTTCCTACAGATGGTGAGTCTAAAGACATTAGAAAATTTGATATGGCCGTTGACTCAGCTGCCTGAGGCTGAGCAAAATAATATAATTTTGTGTAGTATTTTTCAAAGGAAATTTGTATGTCATCCAGTGTATGATACATCTTATTGGTTTGCGGGTCTCACTTTATGTATAAATCTCTCGGCCTGCTGTTTGCATATTCTCCAAGCAAGTAGTTTTTTTTTATTTAGAACCACTCTCATAAAAAATTTGTTTAATTAATTTAGCTCTCTTCTCTATTTGATTTTCATATACTTTGTTTAAAGTCTGTTTTATATCCTGAATCTGGTTTAGAACATCAATGTCATTATATTCCATATGTTTATTCTCCAAAGACTTCAAGTTTTCAGTCAAATCCTTGTTTCTCTTTTTCCTTCTTCTTCTGAGCTGACCACATGATAAGTTTACCTCTAATAACAGATTTTGCAGCGTCCCACAGTGTACTGGGAGACACTGTGCCATTATCATTATGTGTAGTGTATTCTTGAAATTCTCCCTTTATGTATTTCTGACATTGAGGATCATTCAAAAGATTAGTGTTAAATCTCCACAATGTGTCTTTGGGCTTGCTGTCAAAATGCAGTGTTAAATATACCCCTGCATGATCAGAGATATCCATTACCCCAATGTTACATTTGGTAATCCTGTGGTGATCTGAATTAAACATAAAAAATAATCAATTCTTGAATATACAGAATGAGCATGAGAAAAAAAAAGTAAAGCATCTATCAAGTGGGTGTAGCTCCCTCCACACATGTACCATACCGTCTTATTATTTTTTTGTTTTGTTTTGTTTGAGGAGTCCATAGAGGGATAAAGCTGGATATTCCAGTCTCCCCCACATACCAACACACCTGACACTTTCGTAGATATAAGATTAAAAACTTTTTTTGATCTGCTGTTTATTATTTCCTGGTGGTCTATAAACATTCAATAATGTCACTTGTTTGTGGTCAATTAAACCTTTGACCATTAAGTAGTGCCCTTCTTTATCGTTGATCTGTGAGGAGAGCTGGAAGTTTACCTTGTTTGAAATTAGTATCGCTACAGTGCAGTGCGCCATAGAAGCTTCAATTGACTTAACTATTGAAGTTTCTAGTGCATTTTGGCCTTAATGTTAAATTGAGCAGGTCAGTGCTCATCTGTGCCTGATGGACTTTGTCATGTAATTATTTGAGCATGTATTTTTATGCCAAATGCAGTGCCTCTGAGGGTTTCTGGGCATATTTGTCATTTAGGTTAATGTATTTGATTTAATAAAGTTACATTTGAATTACACTTTAAACACTTGAAAAATATCCCTTTAACCCTTGAGGCAGCCTTAAAAAAAACTATACACTTTTTTCCCAAAGGCCAAAACACATTGCAGGGTTCAGAAAAATGCAGTGAAGTGACAAACATTTCATGGAGGAGCCGAGCATCGGTCTGTTTCAGACAGATATTTTAATCTGATTTAATCTGATGCTGTGGATGTGGGCCCTCAATTCTGCAGTGTCTCTTGACTGGTCCTGCCATATGATAGCCAGAATACTTTTGACTGCGGTCTGGTGTTTGCTGAGTGTCCTGTATCTCAATGCAGTTGTCTGGATGCGGGCCCTCAATTCCAGTGGTGGACAAAGTACTCAACCCCAGTACTTGAGTCAAAGTATAGATACTCCTGGTCAAATATTACTCAACTGCAAGTGAAAGTTGCTCAGTCAAAATTTTACTTGAGTTAAAGTACTAGAGTACTTGGTTTTAAAAATACTTAAGTATTCAGAAGTACACGTTTATAAAAATACTTAAGTATTTAAAAGTACAAATTACAAAGTACATTTTCTAATATCAATACATGCTGTATTGTTTTCATGATGCATTTACAGAAGCTTGTAACTCTCTGAAACCATCTAATGATGCACTGACCTGCTTGTAGAACCACTCTGCTACACAAAGCCTATAGAAACACCTATAAACACTTCAGCATAGAAATACAATCAAAACCAAAAAGGACAGCTGTTGTCATGTTCTGATGTAACTGTATTAAAATCACCACATAAAATTAGATTGAAGCTAACTGTAAGGAGTTCTCCAAGTCTGTTAAATAACTGAGATTTCTTTCTGTCTTCAGAGGCAGTATATATACATGAATTATGTGGTATTTTTCACCCCGATAAAAACAATCCAACTTTAAAAGCTACCTGGAACAATTAATAATTATAATAACATCTTGAGATTTCATTTTGTCTTTCTCCTGCTGTCACCATTACTGCTTTTTGTTTGAATGACAGAGGGAGAACTTGCTTGTTCTTGTTACAGAGCGCCTGGATGATGTATTTCCACTTTTACATCAATCCAGAGGAGCTACTGTGATTGGTTTTCTTTTGTGAGGAGAGCACAGCATGTGACCAACTGCATTTTAGAAAAGAAAAACACCAACAGCTGACTTCAAAGCTCAGTCGAAAAGTAACAACAACCTTCCTAGAAATGTAGTGGAGTCAAAAGTACAATATTTGTTTTTGAAATGTAGTGGAGTGAAAGTAATACGTTTCCAGAAAAACAAATACTCAAGTAAAGTACAGATACTCAAAAATGTACTTAAGTACAGTACTCAAGTAAATGTACTTTGTTACTGTCCACCACTGTTTAGGTGTAAATCTGGAACAAATAAGTAATGCGAGTTTAATATTTAAGAAATTGAGTGACTCGAACTTAAACTAACATCATTTAAACAATTTTTGATTTGAGAGCTAAGTTGATTCCAAGTTTTAGAAAACTAAATCTGGTAAATTCCCTAAGGATATTCTAGGAGAGAGGAGGCACCATGGTAGATTTGTGAGGCTCGTGCAAACTGCTTCTTGTAACCGGCGCCAAAAGTAAAAGACTGTGCGCCTTAGGGAGCCTTCAACGAGCTTCATGGTCAGGCCAATGGGTAGAATAAGAGGGCCCACCTTCATCCCTCTCCCCTTTCCCATAGCTTTAATGCCTTGGGGTTCATACGTTGTCTCAAGCCAGAAACGAGGCCAGTGAACAGAGGTCAGGTTGTGCACGGGACCCACGGTGGCAACCGGACAAAGGACGCAGCCATAGCCGTAATTTTTCTGGGGGCTAAGGACCCGCTAGTACAGTCCACTGATCCATGAGTGCTGCAGGCAGCAGATTAATGAACATGCTGTCGCCTGCAGGAAAGTCTCAGTTTGTGGGTCTTGATGACACAAGATGAAAATCGCCAAAACTGCCCAATCAAGGGATACACCAGTGTATCCTCAGTCTGAGCTCCTCCCAGTAAATTGCACTGCTCTCTGTTCAGCGTAAATGAAAAGAAACTAAACTTAATTGATATGTTTTTTTTTGTTGTTGTTGCTTTTTCTGCATTTTACTGTGACACACCTAGTTTTCATACTGAAAATTATTCAGCTCTTGCAGTGAGCAATGTGAACGAAAATTTTGAGTTGCATGTGTTGAAAATATCTGTTTGCTTAATCAATTTCAATTTTCACTGTAATCAAAGAGTACATCTAACACTTAGAGTTTATTGGCTCTAAAAAAAGTTAGCTTTACTCTAGTACTTGCCTAACTTACTCAGGTTTACAGTGAATAAATATTAAATAATAACAACAACAATAATCATAATAATAATAATAATAATTATAATAATAATAACAAATAATAAATAATATATAATAAACAACCAGCCAAAAAGCTGGTATTTCTTTTTCCTTTTTTTTGTAATTTTTTTTTCATAGCACCTGTTCATAGAAGCACCAAAGAAAAGACATTTGAGGAAAGTATCTTTATCCCTGAATTGCACCTCAGTGGCGAACCGTGACAATTAGAGCTGGGACTTCAGTTCAGCCAAAACTTTGCCAGACACCAAAAATGCAGCAAAATGGAAAAGGATTTTGCTGGAATAAGGGAGAGGCCGCAGTTAGCTCATGACATGTTTGTACTATATACAAACCATGCCATACATGTCATATACGTGCCATATATAAACTCCACTTGAGGGCAGCAAACACCACACAATAATAGCTGAACAAGAGTTTTCTGTACTAAAACTTTACTGCAGTTACTGTTACTGTTATTATTGTTTGGGTAAGTTATAATTAAGTTTGTGTTTAATATTAAGAGCTGTACTAATGGATAAGGATCATGAGTCTCCAGTTTTATTTTTTCTGTCTACTAACACAGCTCTGTCTGCTGCCCTGTGCTGTGCTGTTAGGAGAAACTTTAATGAAGAAAATTCAAGTGTCTGAAAATTCTTTTCTAACAGACACCGGGATGAGCGCAATTTCAGTCCCGGACATGCAGATCCTCCACTACACCACGAAAGTCTGCCTTAAACAAGTCAGTACTATCAAGTCAGCTACCGAGCAACAGCGTTGGTCTCGATGGCTTAGTCACCAGCAAGATATCACTGACCTTCAAGAAGGCCTAATGCAGGGGTCGGCAACCCATGGCTCTGGAGCTGCAAGCAGCTCTTCAGCCTCCTTGTAGTGGCTCCCTCTGGCTTTGACAGAAAAAAAAGAAAAGAAAGAAAATGAATAACAGTTATTTCTTAATTTAACTTTGATTTATTTCATTTTTATTTATTTTGTTGCACAGTTATCTTGGAGTTTGAGGTGATACTAATTTTAAAAAGTTTTAATATTCTGTTAACTAAAATATGCATCACATCCACGTCTATCCACGCCTTTACCTGCAGGGGGCTTCTTGAGTGTGCGATCCCCGCCCTCTGTAAGCCAACCATGAATAAATCCAAAAAAAGAAAAGTCTCAGAGGAAAATAGAGAGTTTAATTCTGCGTGGACATATTCCTTTGCCTTAACTGCCAGCGATGCTGGCTTACCTGTGTGCTTGATATGTGGCGAGAAATTAGCAAACCAAAAAAAATGTAACGTTGAAAGACATTTTCAGAGCAAGCATTTGCTGAAAAGTACAAAACAGGAAATTGTTCAGAAAATTAAAGAAGTGCCTCTCTCTGCAAAGACCGTCAAGGACAGGGCCATTAAAATGGCATCAAATATCACCAGTAAGCAAATTAATGACATCAATTCAGCTCAAGCATATTCAACTGCCTGTGATGAGTCAAGTGATGTAACAGCACTGTTATGCAGATGTGTAAACTCTGATGGGTTGCAGGAAGAACTGATTGAACTTATAACGCTAAAAGGCCAAACATGGGGGGAGGACATTTGTGAGGCTGTTGTGAGTTGCCTAAAAGCCAAAGGAAAAAAAAAACACTCACCTGGTGTCAGTGGCAACTGACAGTAGTATGAGAGGAACACAGAAGGGCTTTGTGAATTTACTTCAGAATTCACTGGATCGAAAGCTGCTGACGTTTCACTGCATCTTGCACCCAGAAGCACTGTGTGCTCAAACAGCATTTGGGGAAAGATTCAGCGAGTTCAGAAAGGGAAAAAAACACTCTGTCCTTCCCTGTCACACCCCTGGACATGGACCCATCCCTGCTGAACATTTCTGCATTCGCAAGAGTAATTCAGCCCGATCTTGAAATTGAACTGGCCGACATAGCGGATAAAGACTTACGGCGGATCTTGAAAAAGTCATCTGTCAGAAGGCCGTTCTCGCTAAAGAGCACTAATGGAGTGATATTGAAACCCCCCCCAAACCCGACAAACTTGTTTTTGAAACATGAAATGCCATTCCTGACACTTATATGAACATGAAAAACCATTTGAAGTCCTGTCCATCCTTGGCTCAACATACTTATGTGAGCATGAAGCATGAACTTCATAAATTCCAAATATCACTCCCGCCTCACAGATGAAAATCAAGTCACATTAAATAGGTGAGAACACTAGCATTTAATAGGTTATTGCTTTTCAGAAAAACATTTATTTTAGACCCGGAGCTGATGTAGTTTTGTTTGTATGTTCAGGTGCTTTGGTGCTGATTGCTGTACGTGGCTGAGGAAAACAAAAACAGAAAACTATGACAGCACACTGAAATGGACTTCACTATGTTTTATTTATATTAAAGTGGGCTAGTTTTTATTTTATTAATTTTACACAAATAGGCACGCATAGTTCAGTGTTTAATTCATTTCAAAGTAGGCCTACACATGCACACTAAACTTCTGTTTGGGGTTTTCCTTCATTATAACAGGTAAAAATAGAAAAAGAATAAAATTTATAAAATTTTATAAGCTGTGTATATATATATATATAATCACTCTTTACACAACACTGCCGCTTACACAACAATTTCTCGTTTGTTAAAAGTGCAGTAATCCATATTAGTGAATTATTACAAAGTAAAAAATTATCACCACTTAATTAATCAGCACTTTTTAACCTTCTTTTAACTGATTGTTCTGATTTTCTAGATGGCAAACTCAGATCTCACCCTCAGTGTCATCAACCCAGGTTCTAGCAACAGCAGGCAGCTATTCAGTTTTCAGTGAAAAGGCTGTGATAAATTCACTGTACACTACCTACCTAGCACCAAACAGCAGAAATTTGGTGCAGACCAAAACACAAATAAAGTGAATACAAAGTGATATTTGTCAGGTGGACCCCACCACCACCACCACCTGTCAGGACAAGCGGTTGTGGATGGATGGAATACTTTTTCTGAATCTAACTACTTCAAATTGGTATTTCGAAAGTGTTATATCATGACAGAATTTAAGTACAGGCCCTCACACTAAGAGCTGAAATGATTTGGTTAATCATATATGAAATGTCAGACATTTGTGAAAATACTCCTTAGATTATATTTCTTTATATTTGTGTATATATGCTGTATGTGTGTGTAGCCCTGTGTTGTTCAATCATAAAAAATGGCATTGATATTTTTTTAATATTTTGTTGATCTTATTTTATCACACTGAAAATAATTAAAATGCTATTACTGGTGTTACGGTTCTCAATTCCTTTTGTCAGACAGTGACTTGATGTTGGGCAGTTGCCTATTTACGTCACAGGGTGGTACTGTTGCGCTGCCTGTTCTGCAGTTGATCTGGTGATTCGCTCTGTTTATCCCTTCCAGGGCACCGTAGTGTTGGGATTTGCTCCGTGTAGGACGCCATGTTTTTCAAAGTTTATTTTCGCTTGCTCCGCAAGGTAAGCATTGGATCAGTATCCTACATTATGTCTAAACGTCAGCACTAAAACCACCCATCCTGTTCACTGGTTCATGTGTACATGTTGGGTGAAAGTCCGCCATGTGTTTCAGTGATAATTGGCCGTGTTTTTAACAGTTTGTGAGTGAGTTTGTGACACAGTGAGGTGTGGCTATGAACGTGGCTGGCATGCTGTATATGAGTAGACAATTGACTGTAATCTAGACAGGATGGAGCATTCATTTTTTGTGTCTACCTAGTTAATAATTTGAGAATGTAATGTTATGTTGATCATTTGTTCTTTTCAGAATGTTGTATGTAATTAAATTAGACTGATATTTATTTTCATGTGACATATAATTTTTTCTATTTTTTGCTGGGTAAGAAATTGTAAAATAAAACCACTTGATGATATGGTAAAGACTGGCTTTGTAGACAGGGGATACATATTTTGGCAGACTGAAAATACAGCCTGACAGAATGTGTGTCCCCACATAATGGGGGATACATATTTTGACAGACTGACTGAACAAGTCTTCATAATGAAAACATGTCCTTAAAGAAGAAAGGAAAACATATTATTGCATTCGTGCAATAAACCTTGACAACAAGCACTGAAGAATAAAAACATTTATTTTGATACATGAGCCATGTAAAACTTTTTAAAGTCTCCTTGACAGAACAGCAGTAATCACACGACAAATTATACAATCCACATATTGCTATATTTCATTATTTCATTGAGCATAGTAACGTCCATCTTTACTGTACTCTACTGTTCACCTTTACTGTTTACAGTTCAAATTAAACAGCCCTGACTCATTTAAAACTGGTTTACAGCTAAATCCTGTTCTGTATCACATAAAAGACAGAAGCACGTGACAAAACAGAACAAACAGAAGATACAGTAACACACAAATTACTACGTACTTTGCTGTATCAATTCAAAGATTTCATGAGATGATCACAAAGTAACGATGGGCTTGTCCTTTGCCACAACTCGTTGCATTCATGCCAAATTTGCCAGTGAGACTAAACTATCAGGTTATTTCTGTGTTTTTGGAATGTTTCTTTTTTTTCATCCCAGAGGAATTATACATTTGCTTGTCCTATATTATGTTTTTGCCATGCAATGTTTTGTGTCACCGTGTTTTTCACTTTAACACTTTGTGTGCATACTTATGTTCCAGGAGTTTGCTGTTGCGTGTAAAATACAGAGTGGCAAGTGTGTTATCACCATTAAGGTAAGCTGCTTCCATGTGATGTAGCTTAAGTATGACTATAAAAATATTGGTTCTTTCTTTGTCAGAACAGGCTATTGGCAACATATACTCAGGCCTAGAATGAGGTCATTTTTAGGAGAAGTCACTTTGGCCTATGATGAATTCAAATTTATTGGGGCTTTCTGGCCACATTGTAGGGCACAAAAGTGCACAAACAGTAGGTGGTAATTACACTGTATATAGATGAAACAGTTTTAGCTGATAATTAGCTAGATGAGCTACTGTAAATAACCAACAAAAACACCCATTATTAGACTGTAAACCATTAATCAAACCAATGAATAAATGCAGTCAATCAGACAATTTAAAAGCTAATTTTATGTTTCACTAGTATAAAAGTATCAGTTCTTTTTGTTGTGTTGTGTACCTTCAGTAGTGAGTGACAGATAAACACACACAAAGGTCAACCATTTATTGCATACTGCAGTTAGAAACTGACAATAATTAGCTGATAATTAACCTGATCAGCCACAAAGTAATTGATACACAAATTATTAAACCATTAACCAACCAACATGATTAGACCAACTGTATGATTAGAATTGTGTCGATTGCAGTGTCCATGGCCAATTCCACTCTATTTAAAGTCTGACCCTAGCAACATCTCAGTGAAAGCCATGTATCTCTCCTCTGAATATCTGGAGCGGTACTCACAAACATTCTAAAAAATGAAAATAAAGGAGGAGGGACAGAAATTTTTATCTTGGTGAGGAGGTGTGGTTGACGCTGTTGCTGGGTATGACTTATTCTTTTAAAACGTGTGATTGGTTGATCCAAAAAATAGGACAGATAGAATTTAGTCTCTATTAGGGCTGAACAATTAATCAAAATTTTGTCACAATTTCAATATGTTCTGCTGCAATTTTCAAATCACAGGATGCACAACATTTTTTAAAGGCAAAATTAAGGTCAAAATACCATTTTAAATAAATATTGTGGTGCTGCAGAGGTGTACTGGCCAACACATCATTCTCTAGTTTAGTGCAGATCCCTGAAAATAACACACCATAATCATTTTAATGTGTTTTTCAACTGAGAATAATGTAAAAAATATCCTTTCCTCCAATATTACAAATCCTATTGCAATAGCAAAATCAATCAAAATAATTGCAACTAGATATTTCTTAAAATTTGTTCAGCCCTAGCCCCTATTAAGACATGGTGTAATTATAAACACTATTTAACCCTCAATAACACCCATGGACATTTTTGTCCTTTTGGATTTTAATTTTTCCATCATTTTGGCTGTGTTAATGCATATTGCATACACTTTGGTCATGTTGTGTATTTTTGTGTTAATTTAGACACTTAAACTTCATATGCTATGATATCTCTAAAATAAACTGTGTAATGAAAATGCTCCCCAATTTACATCCAGAAGATATTTTTGTCCCCTTGACTAGTGGCAAAACTGCGATTTTTGATCCCATTGCCATTGGAGCATAAAAGCATGTTTGGGGTTTTTTTGGCTCTCATCCTGCAGTCTTCAAAGTTGTTTTTGTATGTCTGCTGTAAACTATACTTGATGTGAATGTGGACTTTAGAGAGAAATTAAATGTGAGCTTTGAGCTTTACTTGTAGTAAAGTTCAAAGTCCCTCAATAATCCACAGTCAAACATTCACTCATTCATCTCATTCATGTAAACAGACAGCTGCATGAAGGACACAGGTGCAAGAAAAACAGAAAAACACAAAGTCTGAGAGTCCATGAGTTTACACACACACAAAGTCTCTCTCTCTCTCTCTCTGTCTCTCTCTCTCTCTCTCTCTCTCTCTCTCTCTCTCTCTCTCTCTCTCTCTCTCTCTCTCTCCCTGTCTCTCTGACTCTCTCTGTGTGTGTAGCTGTTATCAGCGGTCAGTTTGTCTGCTGTGCACATGACGTGACCATCGTGCAGAACTCGTGTGTGACAATGACGGGCACAGAATCAGATATGTGACGCTGACCGGCCGGTCACCGGTCAGGGCAGGTCATGCTGAAAACCGGCCGGTTCTGGTCGATCGGTGCATCCCTAATATGTGCTGTACTTATTAAGGAATGCACAAGGGTTAAGATAATATCTTTTGAATAAATTGTAAGCCATACTGTAAAAGTAGCTTACAAAATATAGCAGTAGCTATTAGGGATGGGCATCAAGACCCGGTTTTACTTTAGAACCAGTTCCAAAATTACGATTACTCCAGAATCATTAAGAATTGAGATTTCCAATTCCACTATTGATTCCCATGTGCAAATTTAATGCGTCTGAAGTCACAGACTCAAACTTTTCCCGACTTGGTTTTTGTTTTCTCTGCACCTGGGTCCTTGATACACATGTATGCATTACACGGAGTGCACGTGTGATTGATGTTATCGAGTGGCTTTGAACTTACCTACATCAGCATTAAGCTCACATTGTATTTCTGTGGTTCACATCCACATGAAGCAGAGTGAATGCAAACATGCAATGAGGACCACTAACTCATATAGTTTTACCCCTACAAAGATGCACACATGTACACACACTCACGCACACACACCACATAGGTGAGGGAAGTACCCATCACCTGTTCAGGCCCAGATTCTTTAACTTGCTGATGAGCCTGAAGGGCCCTATGGTGTTACACCCTGAACTGTAGTCCACAAACAGCACTCTCACATATGTAATATGATAAGTTTCTTTTTTTTCAATAACAGGACAAGCTGTGGCATGTAGCAAGAAAAAAGCACAGAAGAGGGGGCTATGCACCAGGGGCTATGCAGTAAGGACTTTAGTGTTGCATATGGGGCATGTGCACTACCAGGTAAGCAACTCGAGAGCCCCAAGATAAGGGATGGGCCTTGACACCCTGTTAACCCACTTAAGAACCAATTCCAAAAGTACAATTCCATCAATGGCTTTACACATATGCGTGTATTTTTGGCCCAAACCTACTGCTACATAGCCTTTCTCTACAATGTTGAACACAAATTGAAGCATTGCCATTACTTCTTAAGCGAATATAAAGAAATGGTAAAATAAAGCAGTGACCTAAAAGTATAAACAGCATAACAGGTGAGAAACTAAACTTGAATCCACAGTCATTCATTTAGAGGTTAGAAAGTATTGAGAGCCTAAGGTGATAGTTTACCCACAAATTAAATTTCTCCTGATATCTACTCATCCCTGTGCTGATGTGAGGATGGGTGAAGATCTCCAGTTCACAAAACACTCCTGGAGCTTCAGTGGAAAACAGTGTTGCGGCCAAACTTAGTACAATTGTAGTGAATGGTGACCAGTTTTAAAATGTAGAAAAAGAACACAAAAAACCCCACAAAATGTCTCCATACTCTTTGTGTGGTGTAACCCAAGTGTCCGTAAGCTGCAACCTTAAAATTTGACCCAAAAAGACGCCATATTTTTAGACTAAATGTCAACTGTAACCTCTCAGACCGGAGTTGCTTGCACACGCCTAAAGTGGGTACACAAGCTCTTGCCCAAGTGGCGCAACATGAGATATACAAGGTCTTGCGATACTTTCATACCTGTGTTTACATGCTACCTGGAAGCAACTCAGACAGAGCGAGATCTTCTCAGAAATAGTTACTTGTTATGCGTACAGTTGACTTTGCAAACTCTCAACCAAGAAGAAAATGGCCAAGGACTGATATAGAAGAGGAACATCATTTCTTTGCTGCAGCTACACCACTTGGGCAAGAGCTTGTGTACCTGCTTCAGGTGTGTGCACAGTTCCGGGCTGAGAGGCTACAGATGACATTTAGGCTAAAAACATGGTGTAAATGGCATGAGTGAAATTTCATTTTTGGGTGAACTATCACTTAAACACACACACTTCTTCAGACCACTGTCTCTGCTCTCCTGCACAGACAGGAGCTCAGTCTGACAACACACGCTAGCTTGAGGGCAAAGATGTGGGGTCAGAGATGCTGAGGTCGAGATATATTCCAAGCACAGTGTCTTGGACGAGAGTGATGCAGCGTGGCCCGGTGTGTTTTAGCCTTTAGTGATAATGGCCATAGAATGGTCAGTAAATTTCATAGAATGTTGTCTCCATCTAGATATGGTGTAATTACAAGTGAGTATTAAAGGACAACTTTTCCAGTATTCCAGTATTGAGGGAGGCAGATGCAGCTGGCAGCTGCAAAATAAGTACAACAGTATACATTGGACAAATGCGCCCCGTTGCATTGAAAGTGCTTTTTTTCACCACAGACCTGCTCAGATCGCCAGTTTTATCTCTGTCAACAGCATGCGAAGCGTCTGTCTTACCCTTCACTTGCTCCGGGCTGTGTGTAACAAAATCTCACGGGATCTTTGCTTGTTACCAGAAAAAAACAGAGGAGCCATGACTTGTAAAAGTCAGTTGGTTGTCCCATAGTACAGGTGAGAGTTTACTAGGCCGATTGAAGTGTCATGGCTAAATATTTACCTGATTTGGAGAATGTAGATGAGACCTTTGATTTCAGTGGCTGCCAGTACTTATTTGAGCCGGAGTATACGGATGAGGAGTTTGAGTTCCTACAAACAAAGAGCGGATGAGGATAGAGAGAGAGGGGCAACGGGCAGACGAGGGTGAAGCAGCTGCTGCATGTCTGTGAATCTGTGAAGACTGGTTGTGCTCCTGTGAATGCTGTGACTCTATGCCCACAGAGGAAGAATGTCTGTGTTGTAACAAGTGGGACCTGTTGCCCAGTATTTATGGTCTTGATGTGTCCAGGGATGATAGAGAAATTAGTCAACGCTGTGTAATGACTGTGGTGGGAAAATTATTCACCAAACTGGTCACTGTTGTTCCTCTTAGTTATTTCTGATGTTCTGTCAGGCACTAACTGGTTACTGGTCCTTGAACACACAGTTGTTCTCTCTTTGGAAGAACAACTTCTGATAACACAATCACATCCCGACTCTCCCGATAAGCACTTCAGGTCCATCCTGACCCAACCTCCTTCATCTCCTAACCCTGTAAAACAGATTTACATTCTTGACTCATTATCAGTTCCTTTTTCACTTTGTGTGTGACTGTGTACTGATCCTTTGCAAAGCTCGATTAAAACACCAGAAAGACAATCTTGGTCATTGGGGTCTGTCTTAATTTTCAGATTTTCCACCACACCACCTTGCAGGATTTCCGCCCTCTGACCAGCAGGGCAGTGCTGGATACCTTCTGTCATGTGCCCAAAATAAATTGGAGGCAACCAAAACCACATCGACCAAATGGTCAACTATCCATTGAGTAAGTATAAATAATATGTCTTCATGCATGTAATATCTGTACCTAGAATTATTTGACAGATGCGCCTTTTCTGTTGCATGCATTAGTTTGCCCTCAGACATTTCTAAATCATCTTAACCCTTTCCTTTCGTCCAGCCAGTACAGACTTGGAGCCTATCATGTGGTGCTGGAGTGGGCTGTCAGAGGAGAATGTCTTGTTTATGGTAACAGAAGAGTGCTGCCAAGCTGGATCATCACTGCTATCAGAAGCAAGTACCCATTACCCACTGGCACTTACAGCAGGTTCAAGGAGGCACATGTTCAGAACACATCTACCGATGAATGACTTTTCAATAATTGTACTCTTGACTGCACTGCTGAGCAGTCTACAAACTGTTCCAGTCTTTAGAGACACTAGCAGATCCTGCATAAATCTTGCACACTATTTTTATATTATATACTATATTTACAGTACAAAATCATCCCCTCCATATATGCAGGGGTGGACAGTAAGAAAGTACATTTACTTGAGTACTGTACTTTACTTGAGTATTTGTTTTTCTGGAAACAAATATTGTACTCTTGTACGATTGTACCACATTTCTAGAAAGGTTGTCATTACTTTGAAGTCAGCTGTTGTTGTTTCTTCTTTTCTAAAATGCGACTGGCCCCATGCTGTGTTCCTCACAGAAGGAAACCAAGTACAGTACCCACTCTTAACTGGGATTGATGCAAAAACAGAAATGCGCACTCTGTAACAAGCCCAAGCAAGCACTCCCTCTTTCATTCCAACAAAACTCAGTAATGATGACGGCAGGAGAAAGACAAAATTAAATCTCAAGATGTTGTTAGAATTAGAAAAAGAGAAATAATTTCAGGTAGGCTTTTAATGTTGGATTGTTTTTATTTGGGTGAAAAATACCACACAATTATACTGCCCCTGAAGCCAGAAAGAAATCTCAGTTATATAACAGACTTGGAGAACTTCCTTGGCTTCAATCTGATTTTATGCTGTGATTTTAACAGTTACATCAGAAAAAATGACAATAGCTGTCCTTTTTGTTTTTGATTGCATTTCTATGCTGAAGTTGGTGGTTCTACACGTAAGTCAGAGCACCATTGTGGTGGTTTCAGAGAGTTTCAAGGTTCAAACAATAAGCAGTGTATATAGAAATGAACTTTGTAATGTGTACTTTTGGATACTTAAGGTTTTTTTATCATTCATTTTTTATTGGAACAATAACAAATAGGCTAAAAGCCAGTCTAGCAAATTGCCATTTTACATTTTAGGTTTATGTACCCCCAGCCCTCAACCTCTTTCCCTATCCCTTCTTGCCCCCTACCCCAGCTCCCCTCTAGCAACCAACAGGATAGATCAGAGCAGTCCTATTTAGACAGAAAGTCTTTCAAGTCAGATATCAGATTCATCAACATTAAAATTGTGTTTGGTCCTGCATCAATAATCCTTGCTGATGGTAGTTCAGGTAAGGAATGTCCAAAAAGCTCCAGAGCCAATTAATATTTGAGATATTGTGAGGAAGTTTCCAGCACTGGACTACAATCTTCTTGGCTGCAGTTAGGCCTGCCAGCCAGATTTTGCGTGCTTTAGCCATGAGGGAGAGACAGGAATCGTCATTTAGAAGATGTACAGCAGGATGTACAGCATTGGTAATACCACCCCAATTCGTCCTGCCAGGGTATTAACAACTTTTGCCCAGAAATCTAGAATCCCTGCACATTTTCATACAACATGAATAAAGGAGCCAACAGTTCTGTGGGAACAGAAAGAACAGTATGGGTCAGGGGCTAGTCCTATTTGATGCCTAATTCTCGGTTTAAAGGGGAACTATTATGCTTTTCCTCTTTTTTGACCTATAAATGTTGTCACAATGTCGGATACTCATGTTAAACGATTCCAAAGCATCAGATAATGAGGTTCATGCATTTGGAAGTGAGCCCTGCAAGCTGTTTTGGATGGCTCTGTACGCTGTGTTTGACTGTCTTTTTTAACGATCTAGTAACATTGATGTTAATGCATGCCAGACTTACTTATATGGTCATACCCCGGCATATGCTCTAGGCCTGCCTGCTGCCCCGCTCTGCTTCGGAAGTTACATCGCTGTGCGCTGCTCTGCTGTCTACAACGATTTCACAGTGTTAGCACGTTGAGCAATGGCTCCTAGAAAATGTTTGTTCGGGTGTGAGGGAAAATTACCTTTGTTTAGCTTTCCTAAAGAGGCAAGCACCAGGCAGAAGTGGATAGAGTTGTTTTTTCCCGGCCAGCAAAAGAAAAATACCTCCTTTTTTTCTCTGTATACAGTATGTCACAGGGGACTGTTTTGCCAACATGGGCCAGTATGAAGCTGGATTAGCCGGTAGCCGGGCTCGGCAGCGCTCGCCAGCCCTTTGGAAGTCCTCGGGAGTGCGACCAATCACAGTGGAGTGGGCTCGGCGGGAGGCGTACATGGAGCAGGGCCGGGGGGGTGGAGTAAATTACACAGACCGTTTTCGCGGGACACAGAAAATACAAGGAAGAGATGCAGTGAGAGGCACTGCGTCCCGAAGATCTACAGAGCTTTCTGTGCAGGCGATCGTGTGTAGCTGCTCTATAGGAGTCCAGAAATCAAATACAAAGGCCCGAAAAGGAATATAATAGGTCCCCTTTAAGGTATGCTCTGTGACAAAATTTCAAATGTATATATACTGATGGTTTGGGTTTTAGGAGGCATCAGGAACGTTATTCCAAATTACAACCCATTTCAGTTTTTGTTCCACCTCAGCTATGTCTCTCCCCCAAGCCAAGTAAGATTAATTTGTCATATATATAAGCCACTATTCATCTGGAGCACACTGTATCCAACTTACAATAGGATGTTCTTGTAAGGCTGATTCCCACTGAACATTATAGGCTTTACAAACTGACCCTAAAAGAGAATGTTTGTCAATATTGCCCCATTAATATCTTGTTGTAATACCTTTATCTTCCCAGGCTTTGTTAGTAAAAGGTTTCCCCCTAGATAAAAGGTGACCATTATTCCATAGTGGGGATGATTTACACCAGACACTTTTAACTTTGAGGAATTTTTCTGCCACTTTAAAGACTTGTAGCATATGAGTTAAAATCGGATGTATTCTCTTCTTGGGCTGGCAGTAGTGATCTTGGGAAAAGTGTACACTGCAGACCCGATGGTCTGCAAGATGCAGTGTCTGGACAGGAATGTTAGCATCAATTTGTAGCACAATTAGCCACAACTTCAGCATCTTTTTTTTTTTTTTTTTTTCTTTTGTAATCGATATAGTGAAACTCTCAACTGCACTCAGGGACACCCAACTCCACTCTGACCGGCTCTCAGTCATGGTTCCTTTGTTTTCTTCTGGCAACACACTAAGATCCCATGAGATTTTGTCACACACAGCCTGGAGCAAGTGAAGGTTAAGAGATGTGCTTTGCATGCTGTTAACAGAGTTAACAGAGTTTACACTGGTGATCTGAGCTGGTCTGTGGTGAAAAAAAAAGCACTTTCAATGCATGAAGTTTTACAGGAGGCATTTGCCCCCATATATATTGTTGCAACTTGTTTCGCGACTGCTGGCTGCATCTGCATCCCTCAATACTGGACCAATTTCAAAATGAGTTGTCCCCATCAATCATGCACACACATACACATGGGGAAATTGGACCCAGGTTGAAAAATACTGAAGTTATCCTTTAAGAACTGAATACTTTGTAAGCCTAATTGTACTTCCTGTGTCCATGAATGCCATTTTGTGAGCCTGGCAGATGTGGGCATCCAGTGGAAATGAAATCAACTGTATCACCATGTAAGACTGTGAAAGCACTGTAATTGTGTGATCACTCTGCTGATGGAGAGTTGACCAAAGTCTCCCTGTTATGATCACTTTCATTTCTGGCATTGTTGTTATGGAAGATTTATCAGCCTTGTCTAGTTTTATTTTATCTTGTAAAGTACTTGGTAACATTAAAAAAAGTGGTACATAAAAAAAAGTTGATGAGCACATCTCTCATGAGATCGACCACAAATGTTATCCCCGCACAGTCCAATCCATAGTGTTTTACTTACTCACTGTCTACCATCAATTCTTTGTCATGTTCTCCTCTGCTTAAGAAACACTTAAGCCTCCTCCCTACTCTGACTGGAATCAAACCAGAGCCACTGCAGTAAGGATGCAGTTTTTGCATATGGAACATGCGTAATTACAGTTGAGCTAATGAGGAATCCGAACATAGATTGACTTGAGATTCTTTTCAAATCTATTCTAGACATGCAAAATTTAAAATATATCTCCTAACAGTGAGATAAGCTGGTATAAAGCACTTCATTTTCCACTCAGGGGTTAGAAGCTAGTTTCCACATTACAGACATTAAAAATCATGTCTTATGTATTGAATAACATTACAGCTTGATTTTTTTGGCTTCAATAACAGGGCAGACTGAAGAATGTGATAGGACAGGTGGCAGAGAGAGAACAGATGACATGCAGCACATGTCCAAGGGCTGGAATGAAACCCTCTGCACAAGGAGTCCGCCTTTGCAAATAAGGCATGTGTTCTACCAGGTGAGCGACCGGATCTTGATCTTGAAGAGGGGTCTATGTATCATCCCTCCCAAACTGTATTTAACTTTGATAATTAGGATAAACAAATATACAATATATCATTATATATCGATATATCAAACAAACAAACAATCAAACAAACAAACAAACAAACAAACAAAAAATAATAACAATGAAAAATCCACTTGCTTTTTTGGTCCATGTCCTCAAATCAGCAATTGGAATAGAAGTTAAACCAAAACCAGAAATGACTTTATTGTCACTTCAGGCATTGCTTATTCTGTCTCATTTCATTATAGCTAAAGGCACTGCTAAGATTTAACATATATTATTTGTTGAATTATGAATAAAACTATAGGCTAGATATTTATTTACATATTCTTTTTTAATTAATGAGTCTAAAAACTTTTCACCAATCCACTTGTGCCACAGACCCCTGTTTGAGAACCACTGCCCCAGAATATCTATACGAATTAAAAAAAAATCCATTCCTCTTAGGGGTGTGCGATATGACGATATTAGATCGTGAAGGATTAGAACGTGTAGACGATCTGCCAAAGTGAGGAGATCGTATGGATCGTTCAGGGGTCCCTAACAGGCGGACCCACACGCCGTCCTATACGGACCCGGACCTATAACCAATAAACTATTAAGAGATTTTAAATTTTGACGGGACGCTTCTATTTTAACTGGCACAGTTTTTCTAGTCTTTCCGGCGCTGGTTTATCTGATCAGGAAACACACAGACCAACTGCAGAGAAGCTGCGTGTGCGTGTTAATGACGGAGTTTATTACAACAGAAACTAACGTGATGGTTAATGACATCGACATCAACCAGATGCTCTTATAAAATTAAACAATTGTCTATACGTAAAACAGGAGAGTCTGTGTTTCTCTGTGAGAAACTTTCAGATCTTCTCACAGCAGAGTGAACAGGTAAGGGAGGAGAGGAGGACAGACTGATCACTAATCAATCGCGGATGCCGTCGTCCTCTCGGACTGATTAAAAAATAGAAATGACAAAATTGGTGACAAACCAAACCTGGGTGTCCACACAAATAAAGTCTTTGTGTGAAACACTGCAGAGTGTAACACCGTGCTGTTTACAGACAGTCTGCTGTCTGTAGTTTGACAGACAGAGAGGGTCGTGTCTAGAAGGGAACCCTAGATCTGCGAAAGAACGCGCGAGTTTGATTATTTTAGTAGAAATAACGGGCACAAATCTCGCGAGAGTTGCGCAAATAAATAGTTACCTTCTAGACACGAGCGAAAAAGGTGCGCAGCTCCAAAAATAGAAAATCATGTCGCGGTGCAGATGTTTTTAATGTGGCGGGCCGCCATAAATAAAACACTATTCACTGATCCACAGAGAGTCACTGAAACACTGATCACTGACCTGCTGTGATGAAAAAAATACTCAGATTCTTTACTTAGGTATTTTTACATTGTGGTATTAGTGTTTTTACTTAATTACAATTTAAAAACCTTGCATGTTATTGTTTCCTTTTTTGAAAAATCAACATTTTTATTGCTGTTGTTGTACTTTAATGGTATTCTTGTTGGTATTTTTTTTATTACTAAATACAGACCTGCAAACTCATAAGAGGAGAAAAAGGTGGCATGTTGGTAAACCAGTCCCCTGTTGGGGGTCTGGGAGCGTCTGTCCTGCTCCGGAAGAAAAATGTTGTGATTTTAACATGTTAACAAAACATTCTGGTGGCTGTTTCAGTTAAAAGAGTTAGTAACATCTTCTGTTTGTGGTTCCTGCAGACATTACTACCTTTACTTTTACCTTTGTGCTTGAAAAAAAAGTAGAAAGTAAAGTAAAAACAGTAAATGTAAATCTAAATACATAGCATAATACATAATACAAATACATGTAAGATCGTGATAAAATCGAAATCGTGATTTTCTAATAAAAAAATCGTGATATGATATTTTTGCCATATCGCCCAACCCTAATTCCTCTAAAACTTTGTAGGTGGCAGGAAATGGTAGCTGTATCTGTCTGACCCTTGAATAAAGAATTCTTATTTTTTTTCCTTTACATGTTTGGTATTCTGCAAAAAAGCCAGAGTTTGCAGTGTTTTTATACATTTCT
Source organism: Lutjanus erythropterus (assembly GCF_056507025.1). Taxonomy (NCBI): domain Eukaryota; kingdom Metazoa; phylum Chordata; class Actinopteri; order Lutjaniformes; family Lutjanidae; genus Lutjanus; species Lutjanus erythropterus. The sequence continues at coordinate 186,456 of NC_139324.1, read as the reverse complement.
GCCCAGCCTTTCTTTTATAGCACCACAGCATAAGGTGTGTGATGTATGTAATTCCTTGAGCTCATTAAACATATACTCCCTCTTGTGGCATAAAGGGACAACAACTTCTGTCTTAAGATGTGCTGTGCCTCAGGTTATTTATATATTTACTGGGTAAAAATTACAGATTTATCTTTTAGAGAAGAAATGGACACTTCTGTTAATCCTTAAGTAGACATTTCTGTAAAATTAAAGCACATCTAGAGCAGCATTTGCTGAAAATTTCTTCACCGCTTTAAAGTTCTAATCAAATTTCAAATCTGTACAATTTGTATGGGCAGTTTCTTTGAAAGTGAAACGTAAATGGTGACTTACAACCACTTACATTTTCTGGTAAATACAATTGTATTTTCTTCCACGGTTTAGACCAACATCATGTTCTAATAATCTAAAATGAAAGACACCAGATTCGACCACCACAACAGAGTTCAAGGTCACTTGCTAGACTCTTCCATTCTGGTGGAACGATTGTCAGAGTCGCTCAGTCAGACTTGAACTTTGCTTCATGGGACTTATTCGTGTTGTTCTCTCATAACTAGATCCTTGCTTGTGTGTTGTATCAGCTCTCAGATGTACGTGACTTTAGATAAAAATGTCTGCTAAATTAAATTGTAAATTGTAAGTTGTGATGAAATAAATCTTTACACAGCGAATACAGCATCATGGTCCAATAAATCCACCACAATATAAAAATATTTTATGTCTACATCTGCTAGTGGGCCATCACAACGAGATGAGGAAAGATAATATATTAGTTCAGTCCAAGAGAATCTTGATATTGCCAACAAACTGCCAACTATTTTGATAATCTGTTAATTGCTTTGAGTAATTTTTAAGAAAAAAAAAGTCAAAATTCTCTGATGCACTTTCTCAAATGTGAGGGTTATTGTTTGTGTTTCTTTAACCCTTTATTACAGTTTACTAAATATCTTTGGGTTGTGGACAAAATAAAACATATGAGAGCATAACTGTGCACTTCGGGAGACACTAAACAAAAACCTTTTTTTTTCACCATTTTCTGGCACTTCATAGACAAAACAACTACTTGATTAATTGAGAAGATATAATCAGCATTAATCAACAATGGAAATAACCTTTAGTTGCAACCCTAGTTTTAAACTTTGAAACAAGTGGAACTGTCAAAACGGAAAGAAAAACAACCGTGCAAGCATGAGACTATTTACACCATCACTACAGAACATCTCGGTGTTAGTGCCATTTTCTTGAACAGGACATGTAATGTTCTTTGAGTTGGGTTATCTTATTCATTCAAGTGCTAAGTAATGGTTGTGGGACAAACTTAAATTGGCATGTTTCTGCAGCAATCCTTTCTTGTATCTTGCATTCATACATGACAACAATATTTCATGTAAAACTACAAAGAAAATGGTATAATCAGAGGTTGATATATATATATATATATATTTATATGTGTATATATATATGTATATATATATGTGTATATATATGTATATATATGTATATATATATATATATATATATATATATATATATATATATATATATATATATATATATATATATATATATATATTTCTAATGGAGCCCCAGTATAAAGTGTTTGCAGGCCAAGATGATGTCTAAATTGAATCCATATTTTAATACTGGAGGACACTATCATAGTATAACAGTCAGTATAACAAGAAATAGAAGAATACAAGGGTGAGTACTGGAAGGCTTTTAGTGATACCGGGTGAACAGAATTTGACTCCAAAATCAACCATGACGGAGGGACCTCAGTATCCCCATATTTGACCCAGTAGTTCAAATTTCATATGTTTGTTGCCCAATAATAGTACAGGAAGTTTGGTAACACCATTCCGCCCTGAGCTTTGGGCCTCTGTAAAACTTGTCGACGTAACCTTGGAGACTTCTTATTCCAAACAAAACCGAGAATAAGACTGTCCACTTTATGGAAAAATGAAAGAGGAAGAAATATTGGAATACATTGGAATAACTATAAAAAGTGCGGGAAAACATTCATTTTAATTGCATTGATTCTGGCAGCTACAGAAAGACTTAGTAGGGAGCACCGCTCAAAATCCTGTTTAATTTGTGTGAGCAGCAAGAACTTATATATATGCAACATTCTATATACTGTCTATTTGTCTGGGCCAGGAAAATATAACTCATAGCACATAAATTAAGCACATATGAAGACAAAGAGTTGTTGTCCGTTTATGACACGTTTATGAAATATACCCTTAAGTGTGGACTTTCTATATTTTAAACCAAAATTGAAAAAAGGTCATTTTTACATCTAAAATACTTGAAAGATTACATTCTAATTAAAGAATCGATGAATCTGAAATAATTTATATGAAAATTCTTACTACTAGTCCAACACGCATAAACCAGTATAAACCAGCATAAGGGAGTATTTTGTTTTGATATGATGTAAATATCTTTAATACATGTTTGTAATCTCCAAACATTAACTCTGTGTTTACCTTCATAGTTCAAAAAATAGTATTTTGTCTCTTATAATGTGTCCTGAAAACTGAAGAAACTCAGCCCTTTGCCTTTATATTTATCAAAGTTAATAGATTGCTTAGGATGGTTGGTTAGGATGTAATCTATAAAATTATTTTGGATTTAAAGATGAGCAATTTCACATTTTAGTTTATTATTTATAGGATATATTCCCTACTATGGTATGAAGGGGCAACACTCATGTCTTCATATATGCTATGCCTGAGTTTGATTCTCCTGGCTCTTATTTTGATAGAGCTTATTTAACTTCTGGGTCAACTGTCTGCCTTTCTGCTGTTTTCAAGTCAACAAGTAAGAAATAAAATTACACCAAAACTGATCCCTTTTTTTAGTATCATTATTTAGATCTTTACTCTTGTTTTTATGTCTGCTGGCAAAAAAAAAGAAAATTAGCTCTCTTTACCCATTTTTGTTTTCTGGTTCAAAGCACTAACTTGAGGGTATACTCCCTCTTGTGGCAAAAACAGGCAATAACTCAGGGTTTCATCTGTACAATGTGTGAGTATACCTATGAATTGCTGGCTAAAAATTACACATTTATTTTTCAGAGAGGAAACTAGTGCCCAGTGACTGTTTAGCTATCTCTGTTACATCTGAACATAAAACAATAAGTCCCTGAGTAAATGGGACAACACAACCTTCAAATACTATTTCTGTATTTGCTTTTAACTAATATCTTGCCTTTAACTTATAATATTTGTGCCTTTAGTGATGCTTTCCTTCATTGCCTAACTGACACAAGCCATATATATTATATATATTGATATATTGTTTATTTAATGTAATTTCATTGTAGTTGAAGGCAAACACAGAATTAATGTTTGAAGGTTGCAATGTCCTGTTTGCTAAAACATACATGTATTGTTTTCCATTGTGATATGACTGACAGGAAGACTTGACACAGAAGTTAAAGTAACTTTATGAAAATAAAAAATATATATCAATATAATAAATATTCATTGGATATTGTTTAAAGGCAAATACAAAACTAATATTTGAAGGTTGTAATGTCCTAAAGCAGTAGTTCCCCCAAAAATGAAAATTCACTGAGTGAAGATCTCCAGTTCACAAAACACTCAGCCGCAGCCAAATCCAGTACAATTGAAGTGAACAGTGACCAATTTTAAAATGTTAAAAGAATACACACAAAAACCCCCAACAAAATGTCTCATACTGCTCATGTGGTGTAATCCAAGTGTCCGTAAGTCGCAACATTAAAATTTGACCCAAAAAGACGCCATTTACACCATGTTTTTAGCCTAAATGTCAAGTGTAGCCTCTCAGACTGTAGCTGCTTGCACAGAGATAACTGAACAGTCATTGGACACCAGATTCCTCCTTGAAAAATAAATATGTAATGTTTAACCAGTAATTCTTAGGTATACTCACACAATGTACAGATGAAACCCCAAATTGTTGCCTATTTATGCCACAAGAGGGAGTATACCCTCAAGTTAGTGCTTTTAAGCCAGCAAAGAAAAATTGGTAAAGGGAGCTAATTTTCTATTTTTACTGGTGTTATCTTATTTCTTACTTGTTGACTTGAAAACCGTTGAAAGGCAGACATCTGACCTGGAAGTTAAATTAGTTCTATCAAAATAGGAGCCAGGAGAATCAAGCTTATGAAGAGAAGAGTGTTGCCCCTCAATACTACAGGAGGGAATATATGCTTCAAAGTGTGCCCTTTTTGGGTTTTAGCTTTAAACCTATGGAGCTATATTGGGGCCAGATGTTTTGAACTTGAAAAATAAAATTTGAAACTGTTTTGATCTTGAATTTTGAAAAATACATCAGTGTATTCAAAATAAAAATAAGTGTTCAAAAAAAAATTTCAGGTTAAATATAATTATGATTCACTCTGGTAATTATTTTGATATTTGAGATCCTATTTCTTTCTGTTACAAATTTTATCTTTTCAGATTCGAATATTATTTTTTATAGTTTCAAATCTTTTTTTCACTTTCGGATCTTTCTGTTTCAGTTTCAGATCTTTTCTTTTCAGTTTCAGAATTTGGTATGTACTCCTTACAGCAGTGGTTCCCAACCTTGGGTCAGGACCTCAAAATGGGTTTGACAGATACTTAAATAAATAATTGCTAAATTAAAATTAAATTAATCTTTATAATGTTAAAAACACAACCTCAGCCGCTCAATTAAATATGGTGGGTTAAGAGAGAGCATTATAATATATGTTTTAACCAGATATTGCCTATATTTGATCACGAGCCAAAGAAGCCTGGGAACCACTGCTGTAAGGAGTACGATTCACAAACACTAGCTGATAGCATCAGGCCTAGGGGTGTGAATCTCACTGACTGAGACGATTCGATACGTATCTCGATACATGTTCAACAATACGATATATTTTATAAATCTTTAAGCGGCCAACGATTCGGTTCGATACGATTCAATTCTGATACGATACGATACAATACGATACGATGCAATACAAGACAATGCAATGTGTCAGTCTTTACATTTTGATTCAATTAATGCTATGTTTGTAGAGTGCTGTTAGTTGCCAAAAATCATGATAGTTTTACTAAATATAGTAACAGTAGAGACAGAGAGGGAGACTTTACAGTGATGTTTATATCTTATTATGAGTCTCATGTGTAAATGAGATAAATGAGAAACTTTAGAACTGTTTAAAATATCAGTATTTTTGCAGTAAGATGATCTGCTGCTCTGTTTCATTTGAAGAGTGGTGTGGTTTTGATTAGTGTGGAGGAACAGTGATGCTCTGCATTACCTGTTCTCACAGTGACATGACGTCTCTGTGGGTCAGACTCGTGGCTCTGTGCTTTTTCACTCACAAAAACAAGCGCTCCCTCCTCCCTCTCCTGTGGCTCCTCTTCATTTGCTCATAACAGACGGTGCTGAAAACAGTGACAGAACTGACATTGTACCGCGTCGCATCACCAAACTTTCATAAGACTCAAGTGTAGAATAAGTTTGGGTTTTATAAGAAAGATGAGAAATGCTGCTGCAAATCATTTATGCAAAATGTGAAAGTAACCGTATATTAAAAAATAAAGCCAGTAGGACATAGTATTCATTGGATTTTAGTCAAAAGCAGATACAGAATTAATATTTTAAGATTGTAATATCCCGTTAACTCAAAAACGTATTGCTTTACTCCCTGAAAAATCAATAATTAATTTCCTACCAGTAATTCATAGGTGTATTCAGACATTGCACACATGTAACCCTGAGTTGTTGCCAATCCATGCCACAAGAGGGAGTATGCCTTTAAGTGAGTGAGTGAGTGAGTGAGTGAGTTGCCAATCCATGCCACAAGAGGGAGTATGCCTTTAAGTGAGTGGGTAAAGAGAGCAGTTTTTATTTTTTGCTGGCAGAAATAAAAACAAGACAGGTTTGTAAGTTTACATTCATGAATATGGAATTTACACAGTAGTAATATTAGATTAATAAAAAAATCTTTTTCTCTATACTCAACACTTCCTCACCATCACCTGACTTACACTTATCACAAGTAGAAGAGACAGAATGAATGACTTTAAACTGAATAATATAAAAAAAAAAAAAAGTCATCCTTTAGACATTTGATAGGTGGATTTGGCTTTGAAAATAAAAAGGCCATTAAAGAGGCTCCAGTGAGTAAGACTGCATTACAAGACTCAATCTCAGGCCATCTGATACAGACACTGCTCTTCTGTCTAGCAGCAGAATGATGAGAAAACCCATGAACTGGCATTGCAGGCCCAGTAATAATGTTGGAAGACAAGAAGGCCCTGGCCACCTTCGTTAGCCCAAATGAAGGGCATATTTTAAAGAACGAAGATGTAAGAAAAATCGGGACATGTTGAAAGAGAGAAATAAATTTGGGGAGTACTAGCATCCTAATAATATTAATGCATCCGATTAAAGAAAGAACGAGAAATTTCCATTTATCTATCATAGTTTTAGTCCCCAAATCCAAAAAATTAAGTTTAAAAAGAAATTTAGGGTTTCTAGTGATATTAATTCCGAGATACACAAGGTGTTCATTGGAAAGTCTGAAGGGTAGATTGCCGAGAAAGCCAGTGTCGAGACCATGAGAGAAGGGCATGAACAAACATTTTCCCCAGTTAACACTAAAAGATCTAAAAACATCCCTGTTTCCCCTTTTTGATATAATAAACAGCTTTTGGCAGCTTTCTGGGTTTAGAGACAAGATTATATCACCTGCGCACAGACCAATGGTACAATGAGATGTGCCGCAACTTATACCAGTGATTTGGGGACTGGCTCTAATAGAAATGGCCAGAGGCTCGAGAGTCAGCGCAAAGAGCATTGGGGAGAGGCAGCAACCCTGCCTGGGGGAGACCTGTCATGATTAGTCAAAATGGAGGATTTGGGGCAAGAATAGTAGCAAACATGTACTTCCATTCAATTTGATCAAATGCCTGTTGGGCGTCCAGGGAGATAACTGCCAAGTAAGGCAACTTAGTAGAGTAAATTATATCTATCTGGAATAAACTCTGTTTCAGTACTGAAAACAGCCACTAACAAAAACTGCTGTAAAAATATATCAGATAAATATTTTTTCAACTTTTTTTTGCATAAATATGTTAATTAACCTCAGTTCTGGTCAAAACTACTAAATATTTAAATATTTTTAAAATTGTAATATTTTAAATGCCAATTTTATAAGCTCTGTCACTGACGCCAACAAAATGAAACAGAAAACCAACCATGCACCCTCAATATGCATTTGGTTTTCTGAGTTTTGTTTTTTCAGGGAAAATGAAAACTAGTATTACTGAAACATTTAGAATTTTTTTCATACTTGCTTTATGACCAGCATTTCATTCATAGGCCTATAGTGGGTAAATGGTGTCATGAGGTGGTCAACATTAAAAACTAATTTGACCGCTTCCTTACAGACCAGAATGCATCTTTTTATACTGTAATGGCTGTGCGATCAAAAAATGTGGTTATAATGGAAGTCGATGGGGAAATTTCATCCACCAACAGTATGAAAAGGAGAAAAAGTTCAAATCTGATGGTGCACAAAAACTAATAATGCATCAAAGTCAATGTTGTACTTCTGATGCTACTGATGCTGCACAAATAGTTTTATTACTTTGTGAAAGCCTTAAAACTTACAATAACACACAACATTTTTCACTTTTATTTCATTTATTATTTGCAGGAAAAGATTAAAAATAATGTAATAAAATCAGTTAGAATTAAACAGCTCTGACTCACTTAAAACTGGTTTACAGCTAATTCCTGTTCTGCATCACGTAAAAGACAAAATCATATAACAAAACGGAACAAACAAAAGATCCACTACCACAGAAATTACTACATACTTTGTTGTATCAATTCAAAGATTTCATGAGATGATCACAAAGTAACGATGGGATTGTCCTTTGCCAGTGGTTATTTCTCTGTGTTTTTTGAATGTTTTTTTTTTTTTTTTTTTTTATTCCAGAGGAATTATACAATTGCTTGTCCTATATTATGTTTTTGGCATGCAGTGTTTTGTGTCACCATGTTTTTCACTTTAACACTCAGTGTGTATACTTGTGTTACAAGACTTTGCTGCTGGGTGTAAAATACAGAGTGGCAAGTGTGTTATCACTATTAAGGTAAGCTGCTTCCATGTGGTATAGCGTAATAGGAGTATGACTATAAAAGTATTGGTTCTTTCTTTGTCAGACCTGGACCCCGTTTCCCAGAGCCTTCGTAGCGCTACGTGCATCGTAAGTTGTATTTCAAGGTTGTCCCAACTCTGGGAAACAGCCCGTAACCTTAAACCATTAATCAAACCACTAAATAAATGCAGTCAATCAGACAACCTAAAAACTCATTTTATATTTCACTATTATAAAAATATCGGGTTTTTATTGTGTTGTGTACTTTCAGTAGTGAGTGACAGGTAAACACACACAAAGGGCAACCATTTATTGCATACTGCAGTTAGAAACTGACAATAATTAGCTGATAATTAACCTGATCAGCCACAAAGTAATTGATACACAAATTATTAAACCATTAACCAACCAACATTATTAGACCAACTGTATGATTAGAATTGTATAGATTGCAGTGTCCATGGCCAGTTCCATTCTATTTAAAGTCTGACCTTTGCTAATTCAAATTTTCTTTCTTTGTAAGACCTGTAATCGGCAGTATACAAAAACATTTTTGGAAAATTTAATTGTACATTCATAATAAATCACTGGCAATGAAATCTTTTACATTTTCTTCAAAAGTGCTCCGGGTCACTCTTAGCCCCAGTCTTATCAAGTTTATATACCAGAGGAAGCGCAATCTCTTGTGATGGTAGGCAGATGTAAACAAAACAGAGGCTGACTTCATGCAACAGTTTGCTGTAGTAATGCTTAGCAGTGAGAAAACAAAAAACAAAAGAAGAAACCTGAAGAAGTCTGGATGATGTTTGGAGATGTTTGCTGATATAAACATCCAGAGTTGCAAAGTCGGACAGATGAATGTAAAACTGTGACAGAATAAGCTGATATGTATTCACTCGACTGGAGAAATGTGCCCACATTAAGAACTTACACGGACATAAATCTGCAAGCCAAACTGCTGCTGCTAGCATTACTAACATTAGCCACATTGTGTGTCAGGCTGGCAGCTAACATTAGCTCTGGGTCCTTTACCCGCAGACACTGTGACCCTCTGGTCTGAAAAGGTGAAGCGTTTAGTGAGTTGTTGTCATGTTTTGTACAGCAATGTGTGAGGCTTGTATTGCACAGCGCAAAATAACGTGCATTTCAGCGGCATTTAAAGTACGATTTTGCGATTGTAGACTGTGATTAACGTCTTCAAATGGCTCTTAATAAACACAGTATTTTTTTCAGACAGTGTTTAACATTATAAATCAATAAATTCTACTACATTTTAGCAGCTTTCTGAGTGTTTTCTTAGTGTTAGACCAGTCGATTAGTCTAAATTCAATTTTGCATAGGAAAAATACATTACATTGTTTCTCCAACCAAACATGTATAAAGAAATCACTACAGTTTCAAATAGGACTTCCATTTTTTTCAGGGAAAAGGTCAATCGTTCCATAGTATAAATGTCATTAACTATTTCTATCCACTCAAAGGTTTTAGGAGGTTCTGTGCTCAACCATTTTCTGGTTATTGCTTTTCTTTACTACGTTATATGTTTTTGAAAGTTGTTGAAAGGTATCTAAGCCTCTATTGGAGGATATCATACAGTATGAGGTCATGCCGCATTTGTCCAGAGTTTAAATCTGTTTTCAAATTTAGCCGGTGTGAATTCTGTGTCATACGCCACCCAGTGTAATATTTGTGCATTCCTCTCGAAGTTCAGGTCTTTAAATTCTTTATGCCAAATGTTTAAGGGGACTGCAGTCCATTTAGATAATTTGTCTAAATATTTCTTCTGAAGGGATTTTTCCCCAAATATAGATTGAAGAGGTATGTTTGTTTGAGTTTGTTCTATGTCTTTCCGTTGCGCATCATATGTAGGATCACACAGAAAACGTAACTGTGCTGCTTTGTAATAATCTTCTAAGCAGGCTGAAGCCCTTCCTCCTCTGTCCTTGGGCAATTGTAATGTTTGAAATCGAAACCTGGGTCTTTGCTTTCCCCAAATGAAGTTTGAAATCATTCTGTTCCACTCACTGAATTGCTTGGGAGGGACATCAACAGGCAATGACTGAAAAAGGTAGAGCAGCCTGGGTAATATATTCATCTTTATAACGTCTATTCGATTATACGTGTTCATTGGTAATAATGACCAGCGATTTAAATCGGCCTTAATATCCGCTGTTATATGAGTATAGTTATGTTCATAGATGGCAGTTAGATCTGTAGGTATTTGTACTCCCAGGTATTTAATTATGTCACCCTTCCATTTAAAATGACATAATCTGTAAACTTTTTCTTGTGGTTCATAGTAAAAAGTTTGGGTTTTCTGTAAGTTCAATTTGTACCCGGAGTATGAACCAAATACTTAAAGAAGAGATAGTAATTTAGGCAAGCTTTCATTAGGGTTGGTAAGCGTCACAAGAATGTCATCTGCGTACAGACAGGCTTTGTGTTGTGTATCTCCAATCAATATGCCTGTTACGTCATTATCTTCTCCGATTTCCTGTGCTAGTGACTCAATAAAGAGGGCGAAAAGTGTAGGGCTGAGGGGGCATCCCTGACGACATCCCCTCTCAAGAGACGCTGTTTTAGATAAATTCCCATTTATTTTAATTCTGGCTGTGGGAGAGCAATGAAGGTGAAGATTTCAGGCATCCAACTACCTGGCTGTTAAAACCAAATCGTCTAAGAACCAAGTATAAATATTCCCATCGAACAGAATCAAAAGCTTTCTCGATAATAGATTCTCTATCCACTGTTTCTCATATACTCAATGAGGTGGAAGCCCGCCTTACATTGTCCTGGGTCTGCCTGTTTTTTACAAAACCAGTTTGGTCTGTATCTGTCAAATCCTGGATTATATTTTCCTCCATATTTAAAACAGATATGGGTCTGTAAGAACTAGACTTATATTTACCCGTGTTAGGAATTACTAAAATTACTGCTTGTGTCCAGGACGATGGAGTCTCCCCCCCGCGAAGAACATAATTAAAACATTCCTTAAGAACTGGTATTATAATCTCTCTAAAGGTTTAATACCATTCCAATGGGTGTTTATTCTCCAAAGACTTTAAGTTTTCAGTCAAATCCTTGTTTCTCTTTTTCCTTCTTCTTCTGAGCTGACCACATGATAAGTTTACCTCTTATAACAGCTTTTGCAGCGTCCCACAGTGTACTGGGAGACACTGTGCCATTGTCATTATGGGTCATGTATTCTTGAAATTCTCCCTTTTTGTATTTCTGACATTGAGGATCATTCAAAAGATTAGTGTTAAATGTCCACAATGTGTCTTTGGGCTTGCTGTCAAAATGCAGTGTTAAATATACCCCTGCATGATCAGAGATGCCCCTTACCCCAATGTTACATTTGGTAATCCTGTGGTGATCTGAATTAAACATAAAAAAATAATCAATTCTTGAATATACAGAATGAGCATGAGAAAAAAAAAAGTAAAGCATCTATCAAGTGGGTGTAGCTCCCTCCACACATGTACCATACCAAATTATTTAAGCAATTTTTTGATGTATACTGCTTCAGGTCTTATTATTTTTTTGTTTTGTTTTGTTTGTCCCTGTCCATGGAGGGATAAAGTTGGATATTCCAGTCTCCCCCACATACCAACACACCTGACACTATATTACACACCAGATATAAGATTAAAAACTTTTTTGATCAGCTGTTTATTATTTCCTGGTGGTCTGTAAACATTCAATAATGTAACTTGTTTGTGGTCAATTAAACCTTTGACCATTAAGTAGTGCCCTTCTTTATCGTTGATCTGTGAGGAGAGCTGGAAGTTTACTTTGTTTGAAATTAGTATCGCTACAGTGCAGTGCGCTATTAGAAGCTTCAATTGACTTAACTATTGAAGATTTTAGTGCGTTTTGGCCTTAATGTTAAATTGAGCAGGTCAGTATGCTCATCTGTGCCTGATGGACTTGGGTTTGTCATGTAATTATTTGAGCATGTATTTTCATGCCAAATGCAGTGCCTCTGAGGGTTTCTGGGCATATTTGTCATTTAGGTTAATGTATTTGATTTAATAAAGTTACATTTGAATTACACTTTAAACACTTGAAAAATATCCCTTTAACCCTTGAGGCAGCCTTAAAAAAAACTATACACTTTTTTCCCAAAGGCCAAAACACACTGCAGGCTTCAGAATAATGCAGTGAAGTGACAAACATTTCATAGAGTAGCTGAGCATCTGTCTGTTTCAGACAGATATTTTAATCAGATAACTGTTCAGTACCATCAGGATTTATCATCAAAAAAGTTTTCTATCAGTCGGCACTTCACACACGATCCCCCTCCCTCCCTCCTCTCTGCTGTCCCTCTCTAGATCTTCGTAGCTTTTTTGCTTTGGGAGTGGGGTACCTGGGCTGGAATGAGCGTGGTCCATCTGTCCTTGCAGGACCCTCTCGTCAAAGGACCCCATTACCATGACTACAGAGCATTTGGACCTGAAAGGCTACAGATGACATTTAGCAGGGCTGTACACTTACTTTTTTAGGTGGTAGCACTGGTGCTAGCAAGTTAAAAATTTTAATAGCACAAAGAAAAATTTAGTAGCACACACAGTTGGACAGTTAGTTAACGTGTTTATTGGCTAAATTCGATACTGATCAGAAATTCTAACAATGTTAACCCCCTGGCTTCGTCTTAATTTCCATCCTAATTGGTTGTTAAGGACAAAAATGTCCACCTCCATAAAAACTACATTAAAAAAAAGTACAGATTCATATTTTTTCTACTTTTTTCTGCATAAATCTCTCAAACAACTTCAGTCCTGCCCCCAAAACTAAACATTCAATCATTTTGAGAAGTTTAACCCTTTAAATGCCTGTTTGATTACTCGATATCACTGTTATTATTTATGAAAAAAAGCAAAGAAATTTAGATATTTTCCATACAACAAATGTTGGGTGGCTGGGGCATTTTTTTTTATCAGTCTTGGATATGTCAAGGATTAACCAAAATATTGACTTTGATGCATTATTACTTTTTGTGTAGCATCAGATTTAGACATTAAGGACAATTAACTCCCATTCAAACCACATTTTTTTATCTCAAAGTTGCTGATTATAATCATGCATTCTGTAATGTTAGGGTTTCATCTTTGAGAAAAACAGTAAAATTAGTCATTTTTACTGTTCAACACTAAAATCTGCCATTTACTCATCATAGGCCTATGCATACAAATCTTGTTATTTCTTAGTGATAAAATACTGCAGTAACACTATTTCCACTTTTTTCCCACGTTTCCACTGAAATTATTTTTAAATCAGCAGCAGATCTTTCAATTCTTATTTATTTTACGTACTTGAACATTCAAATTGAACACTCAAAACAGAACAATATGTTACAAAAAAACTTGACTTGAGGCGAGGTGAGCATCTCTACAGGCGATGTGTCGCTTTGTAATACTGTGTTTATAAACGTTGTCACGTTTAAAGGTTGTACTCCCTGTGATGTATGGTGTATTCCCTGCCGTCAGTTCACCTGCCGCCACACAATATTTACAAAACAGTGCTTTTTTGGTTTGTTTACCCGGAAATGTAGTTCTTTTGTATTCGGATTGAGAAGGGCCGTACACACTTAGAACTACAACTCCCGTGAAGCATTGCTACAACAACTGACGTATAGGACAAGAGACAGCCTATAGCAGGGGTGTCAAACTCAAACACAGAAAGGGCCAAAATTTAAAACACAGTCTAAGTCGCGGGCCAAACAGGATTAACATTTATTAAACTGTCTAAAACTGACTATGTTTTATTCAGAAATATGAATTTGAACAGCCAGACTGCAACAACTTTTTCCTCAATAAAATAAATAAGATTTAATTTTTTTTTTTTTTCAACAATAACAAAAGAAAACGAGAATATTTCAGCTCAGAATATTTCAGCTCACATATCCAGGTGGGAGTTACATTTGAAAATGCTTGCTTTTTGTCTGCACACAAGATATCGCACACTTTAATCATGCAAACCCTCAATGGCACTGCATTTGGCATAAAAATATGCTCATATAATAATATTACAAACCCATCAGCCCATCAGGTACAGATGAACATATTGACCTGCTCAATTTAACATTAAGGCCAAAACGCACTGAGAACTTCAACAGAAAAGTCAACTGTAGCTTCTATGGTGCACTGCAGGCTTCAGATTTAAAATGTAACACCACAGAACCAGCAGTATTTTAGGAAAAGGTTAAACTGCACACTGACACACACTGAGGAGATGAAGAGGAGAGACAGAGTCTGGACTCTTCATCATGACTTACAATAACGCAGCAATTAAGTATTTAAAAGTAGACAGATCAGACTTGGAGTAAAAAAAAATCACGCACCACATAAGTGTACATTAATATTATGATTCATGATCATAAAAAGTTTTTATATCAAGTCGACACATCTGTCCATATTGACTCTCTCTCTCTCTCTCTCTCTCTCTCTCTCTCTCTCTCTCTCTCTGCTGTGGTCAGTCTTATTTTTACCTGGTTTCAGGTGGAGCTGCAGTTCATCTCCCTCCTCATATACTTTTGTTTCTTTGCACTGAGTCAGTTGCCTAAACAGACAAACCTGTTTACATTGTCGTTTGACAGAAGCTCGCGTCTTCACGACTGCGAGCTGATTTATTTCTCGAGTTGCGCGGCAGCTGACGCAGTGCATTGTGGGACTTGTAGTATGAGTGGTGGGAGTGCTATTTACCGATGGGCCATTCATAACAGACACGTGAAATTATCTTGCGGGCCGTATGTGGCCTGTAGCCTTGTTTTCCCTACTATTTTTTTTTAGACATGATACCAGCGCAACTCCTTCACACTTGTGCGAGTGGACACGTATTTCTCTTCGCACAGAATGATTTTTAGTAGCAAATGCGACAAAAATTGTCGCACTGTACAGCCCTGTTTAGGCTAAAAACATGGTGTAAATGGCATGAGTGGAATTTCATTTTTGGGTGAACTATCACTTTAACACACAGACACTTCTTCAGACCACTGCCTCTGCTCTCCTGCACAGACAGGAGCTCAGTCTCACAACACATTCTAGCTTGAGGGCAAAGATGGAGGGTCAGAGATGCTGAGGTCGAGATATATTCCAAGCACACTGTCTTGGACGAGAGTGATGCAGCGTGGCCTGGTGTGTTTTAGCCTTTAGTGATAATGGCCATAGAATGGTCAGAAAATTTCATAGAATGTAGTCTCCATCAAGACATGGTGTAATTATGAGTGAGTATTAAAGGACAACTTTGGAAATTTTCAACCTTGGCCTTGATTGAGACAGCTCGTTTTGAAATTGGTCCAGTACTGAGGAAGGCAGATGCAGCTGGCAGCTGCGAAATAAGTACAACAGTATACATTGGACAAATGTGTCCCGTACAAGTTCTTACATTGAAAGTGCTTTTTTTCACCACAGACCCGCTCAGATTGCCAGTTTTATCTCTGTCAACAGCATGCGAAGCGTCTGTCTTACCCTTCACTTGCTCCGGGCTGTGTGTGACAAAATCTCACGGGATCTTTGCTTGTTACTGGAAGAAAACAGAGGAGCCATGACTTGTAAAAGTCAGTTGGTTGTCCCATAGTACAGGTGAGAGTTTACTAGGCCGATTGAAGTGTCATGGCTAAATATTTACCTGATTTGGAGAATGTAGATGAGACCTTTGATTTCAGTGGCTGCCAGTACTTATTTGAGCCCGAGTATACGGATGAGGAGTTTGAGTTCCTACAAACAAAGAGCGGATGAGGATAGAGAGAGAGGGGCAACGGGCAGATGAGGGTGAAGCAGCTGCTGCATGTCTGTGAATCTGTGAAGACTGGTTGTGCTCCTGTGAATGCTGTGACTCTATGCCCACAGAGGAAGAATGTCTGTGTTGTAACGAGTGGGACCTGTTGCCCAGTATTTATGGTCTTGATGTGTCCAGGGATGATAGAGAAATTACCCAACGCTGTGTAACCACTGTGGTGGGAAAATTATTCACCAAACTGGTCACTGTTGTTCCTCTTAGTTATTTCTCATGTTCTGTCAGGCACTAACTGGTTACTGGTCCTTGAACACACAGCTGTTTTCCCTTTGGAAGAACAACTTCTGATAACACAATCACATCCCGACTCTCCCGATAAGCTGTTCAGGTCCATCCTGACCCAACCTCCTTCTTCCCTAACCCTGTAAGACAGATTTACATTCTTGACTTGATTATCAGTTCCTTTTACACTTTGAGTGTGACTGTGTACTGATCCTTTGCAAAGCTCGATTAAAACACCAGAAAGACAATCTTGGTCATGGGGTCATGGTCTTAATTTTCAGATTTTCAATTTACAATTTGGTGTCAGAAGTGGGATCGCTTGTGTGAGGGTTTCTGGACTCAGGGTCGACGGTGGTAGTGCACACCCTGAGGAGATATTCCCTTCAACCTCAACCTCCCCACAAAGACGGGTGAGAAGGAGGGCCTTAGACCCGAGACCAGACTCACTCAGCGCAGCGATTCAACAATTCTGATTGGTGAGAATCTGAAAATTTATTTAATTGATTTTTAGAAAAATAAAAAACGGGGAAAAATCAGGTTACTAAAGATGTCAAGATATAAGAGTTGAGATGGGAAAGAGTCCCGACAGTTTTTAACCAAGGTTTAGTAGAAACCTGGAGGTGCACTGACGAGTCCAACTTAAAAGAGTTTACTAAGACCACAATACTGTATGGGAAAAATTATCACTGGTTAATTGTCGTATTGTGCAAAGTAAGACTCAGTGTTTACTAAATCCACAATAGTGTATGGAAAAATCATTACTGGGTAATAATTATATTGTGTGAAGTAAGACTCCAAAAAGCATGCGTAGAAGAGTAGAGAATTCCTCTGTACTGTCTCTGCCTCTGTCTCCATTTGATTATCTTGTGAGAAAAAGAAAAAAAAGGGGTGAGAGAATTTAATAAGAAACAGCAATGCATTGAAATCAATTATATTATTTTGAGCATACTAATATTGATCAGTTCTGATACTTTTGTATTGGATCTTGGAAATAAGTTGAGGACACAACTATCTTCTAATTTTTTGTTGTGTTTTTTGTTTTTGTGTCGTTATTCTTCAGTTTACCAAAAATGGGTATTTGTAACAGCAAAAATCAAACCAAAATAAATAAATAAATAAATAAACAGGATAATGTGGATTTGTCTGCTCCAAACATAAATTACATGAACGTGAACTATGGTGATTCATTTGTGAAACAGATACATTTTTGGGTGACTTAATGTAACTTTTTGAGCACAGAAGCAATTGACTCCATGTCTTTCCCTATTTGTCTCAGAGATCATCCAGCATCATGAAGTGTTTTAATGTGTACTCTTTGATTTTCACTGCACTCTCGACGTTTTACCATTGTGAACAGGAATGAGGAATTTCAAACTGAATTCACCTTTTTGTACCCAAATTTGAGCTGGCTCACTGGGCTTCTCTGAGAAGTCAGAAATTAATCAAGCATAGCATTCAACCACTAAAACATTTTTTTCTGTTCAGGAATGCAAGTAAATAACTATAATTTGACATCTTAATCAAGAAATAATAATGTGCTTTACTATGTTTTCTGTTTTTTTTTGTAAACAGTAAATTTGAAAATTCATGGATAACAATAATAATTACATTTTAGAATTAGAAATATTTCGGTTAAATTCCCTCTACATACTGGTGTATTAACCATTACAGAAACATAAAAAAATGATTTGGGTATTTCCCAATGCTGTTAATTTAGGATACCTGTGGCATAAACCTTACATTCCATCCTTACCAGAACCTGTTTGCCATACATTTAAAATATTTTCACACTGCCACTCTAAAAACAAATCCAGCCCCCACACTGGGGTACATTAGGTTTGAGGAGGCAGAAGATAATCCTCTGAATTATTTTTTATATTTGAATTCAATTTTAATTCAGAGGATGTTCTTGCCCTACTTGATTTTTGTTACTGTGCATTTTTATATATTGATACTGACATTCTAATATCCCATCATATACAATAATAGAAATAGTCATACTGATAACTGCATACTCATATCAATTATATTGTATACAAATATATGACCTTTTTTCTTTAATTTCAGGACGTCAAGTGATGGGCACCGAGCAATGGACCAACCTGAAGTTTCTGGTCCGGCTGAGGAAAAATCTGTCACAAACTGACACAACCCGCTAATCCCTACCCGACTCATAGCTCACACAGCACACTAAGTCCTGTTACTTTTTGACACACCTCCTAAATAACATACACATTAAACAATCTATGAACTTTGATAATCATATATTGTAAAATTGTATATATTGTAAAATCTCCCTGTGTTGTGAGTGTTTCTTTGAAAATACCCCTCTGTTGTGATTGGCTGTCATGAAGAACATCTGTGCTGTGATTAACTGTTGCAAAATCCCCCTTTATTCAGATTGGCTGTTTGAAAATGACCTTGTATTGTGATTGGATGTCATGAAAAACATCTGTGCTGTGATTGGCTATTGTAAAATCACCCTGTATTGTGATTGGCTGTTGTAAAATCCCCCTGTAATGTTTTTGGCTGTTGAGAAGTACCTCTTCATTCTGATTGGTTGCTGGAAAATCCCCTGTATTATGATTGGCTGTTGCAAAATCCCCCTGTATTCTGATTGGCCGTTGCAAAATCCCCCTGCATTCTGATTGGTTGTTTGAAAATGACCCCGTATTGTGATTGGCTGTCGTGAAAAACATCTGTGCTGTGATTGGCTATCGTAAAATCACCCTGTATTGTGATTGGGTGTTGTAAAATCCCACTGTAATGTGATTGGCTGTTGAGAAATACCTCTTTATTCTGATTGGTTGCTGGAAAATTCCCCTGTATTGTGATTGGCTGTTGTAAAATCCCACTGTAATGTGATTGACTGTTGAGAAGTAGCTCTTTATTCTGATTGGTTACTGGAAATTCCCCCTGTATTGTGATTGGCTGTTGGAAAATCCTCCTGTGCTGTGATTGGCTGTTGGAAAATCCCACTGCATTGTGATTGGCTGTTGTAAAATTCCCCTGTATTCTGATTGGCTGTTTGAAAATCACCCTGTTTTGTGATTGGCTGTTGTAAAATCCTCCTGTATTCTGATTGGCTATTGGAAAACCCCCCTGTATTCTGATTGGCTGTTGTAAAATCACTCTGTAATGTCATTGGCTGTTGAGAAATACCTCTTTATTCTGATTGGTTACTGGAAAATCCCCCTGTGTTCTGATTGGCTGTTGGAAAGTCCCTCTGTATTCTGATTGGCTGTTGCAAAATCCCCCTGCATTCTGATTGGCTGTTTGAAAATCCCACTGTAATGTGATTGGTTGTTGTAAAATCCCCCTGCATTGTGATTGGTTGTTGGAAAATCCCACTGCACTGTGATTGGTTGTTGTAAAATCCCCCTGTATTGTAATTGGCTGTTGGAAAATCCCCCTGTATTGTAACTGGCTGTTGTAAAATGCCCCTATATTCTGATTGGCTGTTGCAAAAAACCCCTGCATTCGGTTGTTTGAAAATGACCCCATATTGTCACTGGCTGTCATGAAAAACATCTGTGCTGTGATTGGATGTTGTAAAATCCCCCTGCATTCTGATTGGCTGTTGGAAAATCACCCTTTGCTGTGATTGGCTGTTGTAAAATCCCACTGCATTGTGATTGGCTGTTGTAAAATTCCCCTGTATTCTGATTGGCTGTTTGAAAATCACCCTTTGTGATTGGCTGTTGTAAAATCCCCCTGTTTTCTGATTGGCTGTTGGAAAATCCCACTGTAATGTGATTGGCTGTTGAGAAATACCTCTTTATTCTGATTGGTTGCTGGAAAATCCCCCTGTATTGTGATTGGCTGTTGTAAAATCTCCCTATATTCTGATTGGCCGTTGCAAAACAACCCTGCATTCTGATTGGTTGTTTGAAAATGACTCTGTATTGTGACTGGCTGTCGTGAAAAACATCTGTGCTGTGATTGGCTGTTGTTAAATCCCCCTGCATTGTGATTGGCTGTTGTAAAACCCCCCTTTATTCTGATTGGCTGTTGTAAAATCCCCCTGTATTCTGATTGGCTATTGGAAAATCCCCCTGTATTCTGATTGGCTGTTGGAAAATCCCACTGTAATGTGATTGGCTGTTGAGAATTACCTCTTTATTCTGATTGGTTGCTGGAAAATCCCCCTGTATTGTGCCTGGCTGTTGTAAAGTATCCCTATATTCTGATTGGCCGTTGCAAAACAACCCTGCATTCTGATTGGTTGTTTGAAAATGACTCCGTATTGTGACTGGCTGTCATGAAAAACATCTGTGCTGTGATTGGATGTTGTAAAATCTAGACTTGCACCGATTTCAACTTTCTTAGCCGATTCTGATTTCCGATGTTTGAGGGGTCTGATCTACCGATTCCGATTTTGGCCGGTTCCGATTTTCAGTCTTTCTAAGAACTGTGATTGACAGCATTCACAAACATTTTTGCAACTTTTCTTGTAAATATGTTCATAATAAGACACTGACTATTAAATATTCATTTAATACTTTCTCCAAAATCATCCAGATTACAACCAGGCCTTATTATAATTTTATATTAAGATTCTGAATTGGGTGAATGTGATCTCGCGAGATCATCTCGCGGGATTTCGTGGTATGCGATTTCACGTGATCTTTTGTGGAAGCGGATGTAAACAAACCGGAGACTAATGCGGTGCAACAGTTTGAAGTAAAACTTTGCCGTGAGAAAAACAAACACAGAAGTTAAACGACTCTGGATGAGAAAATGTTTGAGGAGAAACATCAACACAGGTTGTTTATTCTTCAGCCAGAACAGGAGGTGAGATTTTAACTGTCCCTCTGTGAACAGCAGTCTGCTGCTAGCTTGCTAGCATTAGCCTGAAGTGCGAGAGCGTTTACGGCTGTTTTGCGACATTGTCAGCTGCTCTGTCTCGTTGTAGACTGTCTGTCTTCTCTTTATCCTGTTCTTGGAATCTGTCGCTGACACCATCTTCAAGCAGACGTGTCAGAGTGTGTAGCTGTTATCAGCGCTGTGTTGACGTCACGGTCAGTTTGTCTGCTGCGCACATGACGTGACCATCGTGCAGAACATGTGTGTAACAATGACGGGCACAGAACCGGATTTGTGACGCTGACCGGCCGGTCACCGGTCAAGGCCAGTCACGTGAAAACCGGCCCGATTCCGAGCATTGCCGATTAATCGGTGCAAGTCTAGTAAAATCCCCCTGTATTGTAAGTGGCTGTTGGAAAATCCCACTGTAATGTGATTGGCTGTTGAGAAATACCTCTTTATTCTGATTGGTTGCTGGAAAATCCCCCTTTATTGTGATTGGCTGTTGGAAAATCCCACTGTAATGTGATTGGCTGTTGAGAAATACCTCTTTATTCTGATTGGTTGCTGGAAAATCCCCCTGTATTGTGATTGGCTGTTGTAAAATCTCCCTATATTCTGATTGGCTGTCAAAAAAACACATCTGTGCTTTCATTTGTTGTTGGAAAAATTACTTGTATTTCATTGGCTGTTACGTACTGTGACAGGCCTAATGAAAACCCATCCTTTCATGTTCAGTAAGCCCTCTTAACTGTCCGTAACTCAAAAACACTAACTTAAAACTTAAAAAAGAAGACGTTTTTCTGTGTCATACAATATTATTTATGTATAAAGGAAGAGTGCTGAGAAATGTACTCAAAAAAGTGAGGCAGTCAGTTTCAGTAATTTTTTATTTCTTTTTTTATCCTAAAAGAACATTATAATTGCAGAGAAACACATTTGGCCATCTGTAAACCGTGTAGCAACTCAAAGCCTCTGGAAATCTGGTTTAAAATAAAGTATCTATCAACGTCATGTAACTAACAATATCAGGAAAGTGTGCAAAAACTATATCTTTAACTACAATATTTCATATTTGTATTAAAACTAATTTCTAACATTTTTCAGGTGTTTATACAGAACCTAGGTTGTATGAGACACTGACTTACCTGCAGTCGATGGATGTTGACACGCCTCCAATTTTGTAGAAGCAAAGACGCGTACCAGCACAGAAGCGTAGCAATGCACTGTTGAGGAAAGGGTCAGCAACAACATATTACATATTTTAACCACTTACAAAAATTTGTATCAGTTTAAATGTACATTATATTTTGAATATTTTCTCAGCTTCACCTTTCTACCAGGCAGCCTTTTCTCATGGTATACTGCTGTTATATAAGCCAAATATCGCGCTCTCCAAACCAACCATGTATTAAGTAAGTAGTGCTTCTGCTAAGACTCGGGCGGCTTTGGAGATATGATATTTGGCTTGTATAAAGGTGAGATCCTGTTGGAAAGGCTGGCTGACAGGAAGGTAAAGCAGTGAAAATATTTGAAATATTGCATAAAGTTAAATACTTTTTTGTTGGGAAGAACACTTTCAAGTGGTTAAAATATTTTGCTGCTAACCCTGTCTAAAGCAGTATACTGTTTAGCTCATCTACATCGGTACTCCTGCTGCTTCTCCAAACCAGAAGCAGGCAACTAACATCTACTGTGGGCAATACACTGACTATGGATAAGTACCCTATACAAACACACTTCGAATAACAGGAACCATCCTTTTAACAGTTATGAAGGTACTGTGTGGCATACTTCTGACCATTTAGTGTAAACCTAGCAACTATAAAGGCGCATTATGCAGTTTTGGAAAAGAAATTCAAACTCAGAAAAGTAATAATACAAACGCAAATATTGATATATTTTCATAACTGAATAAATAAGGGATCCTAAGAGGGAAATGAGGTCCCTAAAACACTGTCTGAAGCCAGAAAGTTGGGTCCCTGCAAAGAAAAGAAACAATATGAAAATTATGCTCTTTGAGGACAATTTGTTTATTCTGTAATTAATTATTAATTCAGTCAGTCATGTATGTATCCGTGAATATTCTTTTTTGATTCAAAATTCTTTCCCAAAACTACAAGTGTACCTTTAAAAACAAGATCTTTAAAATTGTCACATAACAGCTTATGAACACTACATATCTTTTTTACAATGGTTTAATGCAAATTTATTACATAAACAAGTTCAAATACAATGTGTACTGAAAGCCTGTAGACTACATTAGCAATCTGAACAAGATGAGCTAAACAGTTGTCAACATGGACAACAACATATTCATGTCGCAGACCATGCTGTAACTGAGTGAGCCACTAAAGTTCACTATTCCTTTTCAGAATCCACTAATCTTGTTTAGATCTTGAATTCTAAAATTGTGTCGTCGAGTCATTCGTGAGTCTGCAGCCGTGGTTTGCAGCTCTAATTTGCAGCTCTAAGTGAATTTAAAAGTGTTGGTCAGTCTTTTTGGGATGCATCAACAATCTGGTGAGGTTGATCACCACAGATCCTTATAGGCTGGTAGTGAACCAGGGTCCCAGTGATTCACCCCAAGATCTGGCTGTGGCTCAGAAAGACAATGCACTAATCGCATCCAGTGAAAACAATGGAAACTAAGGTGAGCAAAGAATTTTGATTATGGTTGATTGTCATAAAAATGCTGTATACACAAGTCCGATAGATCTGTTTTCATTCTACTGTTTAGTGCTCTTGATTGCAGAGAAGGTAAGATAACTTTTAAGTGTGCCACTACTGGACTAATGACATTTATTTGATTTGTTTGGGGTGGTGCTGCTACTAACAATTATTTTTAATATTTCATAATTTATTATTTCAGAATTAATGTATTGATTAATCAATCAGTTGGTTGGACTATAAAATGTCAAAAAAAAAGTGTGAAAATCACTTGATCAGCGTTTCTTGAAGCCCAAGATGATGTCCTCAAATGTCTTCTTTTGTCCACAAACTAGATATATTCAGTTTACTGTCACAGAGGACTAAAAAAAACAGAAAATATTCACATTTGAATATATTCACACTAAAAACAGACTATTGAGACTTTTTTTCTTTAAAAAATGACTCAAAGTGATTAATCAATTATCAGAATTATTGGTGATTAATTTGATAGTTGATTAATTATCTATTAACCAATTACATGTTACAGCTCTAGTTTGGGGTGGCTGTCATATATATAATCAACACAGCCCAAGTGGCCAAAAAATACACTTCATAGGTTTCAAAACTTCTCACCTGCAGTTGAAATTTAGCCAGCTAACTGTCTGTCTAACACTGGCACATTTACAGAAATGCTGATTAGGTTATCCCTAGAACTAAATGAAAATGAGGAGTCACGTGGGTACGCTGAGCAGGATGGCAGCACTGTAGGAGGGCTCAGACCACTCGCAACTAATTTAATTGTTTAATCCATATTTATCTGCCTACCTTGAGCTAAATATTGACAGACTTTATCCCAGAAAAGTTCTTACTACTTTGACTACATTTTTGGCGGTGAGAAATGGCGACAACGTCGAAATATTTTAAGGATATGGGCCACATAGCTACTCGGAACAAGCTAGCTGCTAATGAGGACAAGTCTCCCGACGAAGCTGCAGAACAGAAAATAAGTATGGAAAAAATCTTTGCTGAAATAACCAAACTGAGTACTAAACTGACGGAAGTAGCTGCTGATGTAGTGACCATCAAAGAAACCACCACCGAGCTGAAAAACTCTGTCAGCGGGCTACAGGTAGTGGAGGAGGCGGAGGAGCGAATCTCCCAGCTGGAGGACACGACTGAGGGCCTTGTGACAAACACCGGTACCATGGGGAAAAAGGTGGATATGCTATGGGACCGTGTGCAAATCCTGGAGAATCATTGCAAAAGAAACAACGTAAGATTGGTGGGACTGGCGGAGACATACGAGAGCAGAAATAGTTTACAGTCACCTTTAAAAGTAGGAATTCCTGTAGTTTAGCTGAAAAGTAGGCTACAGGTCTCTGTCTGTCTCCCTGGTCCTGGAGTAACACTCAGCACTCTTTGTCTACAGTCTGAGCGAAAGGTCGGTTTGGATCTGGTAACCCAAGAGTTGGAGTCGTCAGAGTCTTCCGAAGGACAAGTTTTAAGTCAACAAATGTTTACCCTGCATCAGCAGTCCATGTCACTTTACTATGTGCTTCTAGGCCTCACCCAGGTGCAATTGCACTCAGGGGGGCCTTGAGGACACCAGTGAAAACACCAGTGGGAATGAAGGGCCTGCAACAGGAACACAAAAGGCATAACGTGTTTCTTTATGATTGAGTTTGAAAATGTTTTAAAATGCTTTTACTCTTTTTTGGGAGAGGGATTTGCCCTCACATGTCATCACATGACCCAAAAATGTCACTTGTTGTTGGACAAACTGCAGTTTTGACGAGCTAGCTTTGTGACCTTCTTCATCCAAATGTTTCAAATGTGTCTTTTTCACACTGAGCTTGAGTAATCATGCACTTCCTGGTGACAGATTTAATGAGCTCAAACTTTGTTTTAAAGTTCGTACCTGATTTTTTGTTTTGTTTTGTGGGAATGATTACACCTGCCTTTAATCAAGTGATAAAGACTAGTGTAATACCGTCAACAGCCACTTTTTTTTTTTTTTTTTTTTAGTGGATATTATGGTTGACAGGGCCTTTAATTAGATTTTGGTGTGATCACAATTAGTTGCATGCCTCTGATTAGACTGACCTACAGTGTATCATTCTTTCACGGGGCGCTCGGCAAAGTGCCCCTGACCTGCAGCTAAGTAGCCAATCCGGTTATGGTTGCTAGGGAAAAATTATTAATAATTGGCCTATCAATGTCACCAAATTTATGCCGGTGGGGCGCTGGAAATGTAGCCCCAACTGCTACGTAAAATGTGTGAAGGTTTATGATTGCTAGAGCTACGTGAGGAGCCAGTGATAGGTTTTTTTTGTAGTGCGACTCCCAGACTCTGTCCTACAGCGGGAGAAAAAAAACTATGGTGACGAGGAAGAGAGATGATGGCGATGGCGATGGCAGTGACAACTGGAGTTCAAGCACAGCTTCCACCAAATTCGGTGAAATTATTAATGTACCCTTTTGCGAGACGGACGACGGAGGAAAAACTTCTCGTTAAGGAGCTGGGACCCGACAAACCTGAAATGAACATTTCCCAGCAAACCAAGGAGAAAGATAAATTGTACAAACAGAGTTTTTGTCTGAGCTGGTTGAACCGTAAGACGTGGCTGGCAGGTTGTGGAGCAGCCAATGCACTTTTCTGTTTCCCCTGTATCCTCTTCAGAAGTGACAAATGTGATTCAACTTGGACAAAGACTGGACTAACTGACTTAAAGCACCTCTCTGAACGGATCAAGAAGCACGAGAGGTCCAAAATTCACATGGAAAACTGCATAAAGCTAGCTGTGCTCGGAAAGATTAGCATAGCAACGCAGCTAGATGATGGGGACCACATTGCTGTAAGAAGGCACAATGAAGAGGTAGATAAAAACCGTAATATTTTATCCAAAATAAATGTAAAATTTTGTGGTGCTTTTGAATTAGCAATGCGGGGACATGATGAAAGGGATTCCTAAGACAACACCGGGATATTCAGAGGTTTAGTCAACTTAATGGCATCCATTGATTGGGACTTGAGGGAGCACCTTGAAAATGCGACCGTATTTAAAGGCACCTCGAAGACACTTCAGAACAAGCTCCTGGACTGTATGCTGGCAGTTCTGAGAGAACAGATCATAGATGAAGTAAAGACAGCTGAGTTTTTAGCAATCCAGGCTGATGAAACTACTGACATTTCCACACACTGTCAGCTAGTCCTGGTACTAAGGTACATTGATGGACGCAACAATATACAGGAGTGGTTCTATGAAATCATCAAGCTACCCAACAGCTATGCGGATTCAATAGCCAGTGCCTTATTGGAGAGGCTGCACAGCATCCTTCCCGAGGGACAAGAAAAAAAGTTAATGGCCCAGGCATATGATGGGGCTGCGGTAATGAGGGGTGCCACTGGAGGAGTGCAGCGAAAGGTACAGGACATCTATGCAAACGCTCACTACATTCACTGTCATGCCCATCAGTTAAAGCTGGTAATGCAGCAGGCAACTTCCCACATCCCTCAGATCATTCACTTTTTTACTGACATGGGGGGATTTGCTTCTTTTTTCTCAAAAGCGAGCAAGAGAACTGCAGTGCTAGATGAGATGGTGGCGCACCGACTTCCAAGTGCATCGTCAACACGTTGGAACTTCAACAGTGGTGCAGTCAACACAGTCTATGACAACAAGAATGATCTGGTGAAGTGTTTTCAGACCATCTGGAACAGTGAAGCGTTTGATAGCCCTACGAAAAGAGAGGCTGGAGGCTATGTGAGAATGCTGGAAGATGAAGCTTTGTGTTTTTTCCTAGCCTTGTTCCATAAGATCATGCCACATGTGGACATGCTGTATAATCAGCTCCAGAAGAGGAACATCGATGCTGTCTACATCGCAGGAATCACCCAGACATTCATGAATCGCATGCAGGCTATCAGGTATGTTAAATGCATTATTATGTAGCCTAGCCTAATTGTTAATTCTCTGCATAAATTATGTGTAGCCTTAAATGCTTATATGTCATCTTATTCAAATAATTAATGTGAAATTTAGATGAAATATAATTGCTAGTAATATAACAACCTTGGGTTTGGTTAATATATCCCTAATCGGTTTTCACAACTGATTCATAAAACTTATGTATTGGATCAGGGAAGCTGTTCCTAATCTGGCTGAGGATGAGGAGTACAGGGGACCTGTTCAGGAGCCACCCACAAAGAAACGGAGAACATTGGGAGAAGACACACAGCACCATTTGGCACTGGAGGTCAGCACTTGCTTACACACACAGAGACACAGAGAAACACAGGGCCCTATCTTGAGCTCGTGCCTTAGGGTCGTGTCTTGTGCTGATCGAAAGCGTAAGTGGAAGGCGGGAGGTGCAATGGATTTAATTTATCCAAGGTGTGTCCAAATCCAACCTTGTTGTCTTGTGCCAGGGGCGGGAGTGATATTTTGCCCTGCCCCGCCCTTTGCGCCACCAGCGCAAAGCGGGATAGACCTATCAGACGTGCCCAAGTGCCCTCGTTAATTCACAGGCGAGTTTAGGCCGAACATGCAATAAACCAATCAGAAAGTCAGCTCTCATCACCTTTGAGAGGCAGGTGCGCCAGCAGCGCAAGCGGAGGCAGCATGACGGCAGATTTACCAGGAAGAAACAAAGAGAAAAGATTTTTAAAGTGAGGAGACAGATCTCCTGGTAAGAGAAGTGAAAACGCGATATATGGAGATAGCAGGACGTCTCCAAAACAGCTTCATGCCGAAATAGTTTACTTTACAGTAACGCCTGCAAGAAACTTTACAACAAATGAACTGCAAATGTCATGCAGATATGTAACTGGTTATATTTTAACCTGGACCACGTTAAAAGTATGTTATATTTCATAATTAATTGTTATAATCAGCATCATTATTAACTTTGCTGGCTGAGGATCGGGGGAGAGAGATGGTGCAGTAGAGAGGGGAGGTGAACCGATCCAGTCTAGCTGCAAAGCTTCCTGGTTCCACTGGCCCACCTGAGCCAGGTGAAGGCACAGATACGCGGCTGTCTGTGCTCCTTCTTCTTCTCCTCTCCCACCTAATCATCATCTCCTCCTCCCATCCTCCCTCCTCTGACCCGCTGTGAAATAATCAGAGAGAGTTTCCTAAGTTTGAAGTGCACAAAATTACGCAGATATATCCAACTAGCTATGATAGAAGCACACATAACATTTTCTCTCAGGTTGGGCCGGACTTGTGCGGTCAAATATAGTGTCTTGTATATTTTCTATGTTATAGATCATAATTGTTTAAACATTGTTTTTCTGGATCATAACAAACACGCAGACATATACACTACAGCTGCTCCACCTGTCATGCTGACTCATCTGATAAAGACTATCAGACAGCTGTGATCCTGTTTGCAGGTCTGCTGAGATTTATTGGGCTTTATAATTATAATAAAAGTACTGTTGTACTTATTAGTGTGATTAACTTCAAAGACACACATGCGAGTGCACGACTTTTAAACATAAATGAAAGGTGTTTGGTGATTGTGGAGATGAGGGTGCGCACCTCAGCCAAGGGCAAGACACACACATACCTGCACTATTAACTTCAATATTCACACTTTATTGCTGGTTGATATGTTCAAAGGACACTTCACTAATCGGCACTCCTGTGGAGAATAAAGACTAATGTAAATTAAGGTGTTTGGTGATTGTGGAGCCATTGCGCCACCAGCGCAAGTGATTTTGCTATCTTACGCCAGCGCAAGTGCCATTTTTGCCATGTGGGTAAGATAGCAAACGCGCTTGCGCTGGGTCTGTGCCGCTGTGGGTGTGAGGTCTAAACATGAAGGCGTGGCCCCGCATGTTTGCTATCTTATGCTGAGCACATTGGAGTAAAACGCGCTTGCGCTTTAGACCAGCCAAAACCTGGTCGAAGCGCAAAGTCTGTGGTTTTTCAGCACAAGATAGCACCTGGCGGGCTTGGCCGAAACACACACACGTCTTCACAATCACAAAACACCTTCATTTATGATCATTCTCTTCCTCCCACTTGAGTGTCGATTAGTTAAGTGTTATTCAAACATATTTTCTATCAGCAATAAAAAGTAAATATTGAAGTTAAAAGCTTTCACGTGTGTCTCACGCTTGACTGAAGTGTACACGTCTCTACAATCACAGAACACTTTTCTTCTTTTAAGATGAACTCACTAATGAGGAAAAGAATTATAATTATAAAGCCTAAAGATTGTCTTTATCGGATGAGTCAGCATGACAGCTGGAGCAGCTGTAGTGTGTGTCTGCCTGTTTGTTATGATCCAGAAAAACAATGATTGAACAATTATGATCTATAACATACAAAATATACAGACACTATATTTGACCATAGGAGTCCGGCCCAACCTGAGAGAAAAAAGTTATGTGTGCTTCTGTCATAGCTGGTTGGATAGATCCGTGCATAATTTTGCACACTCCAAACTTCAGAACAGAACAACTTGTTTCGCAGCGGGACAGAGGAGGGAGGATGAGAGGAGGAGATGAGGATTAGGTGGGAGAGGAGAAGAAGGAGGAGCACAGACCACCGCTTAACTGCTCCTCCACCTGGCTCAGGTGTGCCAGGTGGAACCGGGAAGCTTCGCGGCCTCTGGATCTGTTCGCCTCCCCTCTCTACTACACCATCTCTCTCCCCGCTCCTCAGCCAGTAAAATTAATAATGATGATGATGCTAATAATTAATTATAAATTACAACACAGTTTCAAGGTGCTTCAGGTTAAAACATAACCAGTTACATATCTGCATGACATTTGCAGTTCATATTTATTGTATTATTGTATATAAACTATTTCGGCGTGAAGCTGTTTTGGAGACGTCCTGCTGTCTCCATATATTGCGTGCTCTTGCGCATTCTCTTCTGGAACCAGGAGATCTGTCTCCTTGCTTTGAAAATCTTTTCTCTTTGTTTCCTCTTGGTAAATCTGCCGTCATGCTGCCTCCGCTTGCGCTGCTGGCGCACCTGCCTCTTGAAAGGTGATGAGAGCTGACTTTCTGATTGGTTTATTGCAAGTTCGGCCTAAACTCCCCTGTGAATTAATGAGGGCACTTGGGCACGTCTGATAGGTCTATCCTGCTTTGCACTGGTGGCGCAAAGGGCGGGGCAGGGCGAAATATCACTTCCACCCCTGGCACAAGACAGCAAAGTTGGATTTGGACACACCTTGAATAAATTAAATCCATTGCGCCTCCCGCCTTCCACTTACGCTTTTGATCAGCACAAGACACGACCCTAAGGCACGAGCACGTTTTACCCTGAGCACAAGATAGCAAACGTGCCCAGCCACGCCTTCCTTTTGCCTTCATGTTTAGACCTCACACCCACAGCGGCACAGACCCAGCGCAAGCGCGTTTGCTATCTTATGCACATAGCAAAAATGGCACTTGCGCCAGGCTAAGATAGGGCCCACAGAGACACACAGAGGAACAGACACACAGAGACACAGAGGAACAGAGAGAAACAAAGACATCATCAAAAAAATCTAATGAAGATGCTCACCACTTGATATAGTAGTCCAGACTCAAATGTTTATTGTCATATGATATCTATGAATAATTACAGTTAACCATTTTGGTTTATTACACAATATAGGCTAGCTATTCAGAACATTGATTGTAGTGAGATGTGAAGACCTAATTCTTTAACTTTTTTATAATTGTATGTCATCACATAGGTATGTGACACCGTCATGAGCCATGCCAAGGAGAGGTTTTCTTTCACCAAGCACCTCATCAGTGCCACTGTCTTGCAAGGAGACTTGTTCCAACAACACAGCAGAAAGTTCCCAGATTCAGCACCGGAAACCACGGTGGAAGCCTATCCCTCATTGGACAAGGCCAGACTTAAAACAGAACTGTCCTTGATCTACGAGAATGAGGAGTTCCGGAGTTGCAAAGGTGCACTGGTTCTCTATCAGGTTTTGATGGAAAACGACCTTGGAGAAACATTCACTGAAACTGTAAGTCTTCTCAACATCATCATCACAACACCAATGACAACATCAGAGTCTGAGTGGTGCTTTTCTACATTAAAGAGGATAAAAACTTTCCTTAGAAACACTATGTCACAAGATCGGCTCAACGCTCTGGCTATGCTCTGACCCAAGATTGTACTATATCTCTTTTGAGATGGTGAAACTTGCCCTACATTGGACTGGACAATGCAAGTTAGACTGGCCCATTACAGAAAAATCTTTATCCTTTCCCTTTACACCCATAGAGCTCCTCTCTCAAAATTCAGGTAGAATCTCTAACCCTATTATGTTGCATTCCAAGGAAGTTTGGATGAAGATACACAAAATGATTAAATTATCTCATTCTAAACAGCCATATTCGTCTTTGTGGCAAAATCCTGCAATCTGTATTAGTAAAACACTGGTCTACTGAAAGAGTTGGCACAACCATGGGATATGTACGCTGGATAATTTGTATGATGGTAAAGTGTTTATGTCTTATATTGATGTATTGAGTAAATATAACCTAAATGGAAAGGAACATTTTTGGAAATATGTTCAGACAAGGCACTGTGTGATGTCACTAGACTGGCAAACTGAAGACAACCATATTTTAGAGTATTTGGTTTTGCCATCACACCATCACAGAGCCTCGATATTTTACAGAAGAATGAACTCTACACTCAGTACTGATCTAAACAATTTGAAGGTTTTATGGGAAAATGACTTTGGGGTTGTTCTTGGGAATGAGGAATGGAGGGAAATAATCTCACAATGTGGGAAATTTTTAAGGGAATGTAAAGGCAAATGTACACAATATAAGATTGTACAAAGATATTATTGGACTCCTGTGAGACTGAATAGATTAGGCCTCATGAACAACTCATTGTGCTGGAAGCGTCAAAATGATAACGGTACTCTGATACATTGTTTGTGGGAATGTCCAATTATCAAGCACTTCTGGATGGTTGTCATACGTATTCTAAGTGATTGGTTAGAAAGACTTGTGCCACTTTGTCCTACACTGTGTTTACTGGGTGACAAAGGACAGATAGATAATATATCAAAAGGAAAATTCTCTGTTATCATGGTTGGGGTCTCAGTGGCAGCTAAGATTATTCTTAAAGGGGACCTATTATGCTTTTTCCTCTTTTCTGACCTATAAATGTTGTCACAATGTTGGATACTTGTGTTAAACGATTCCAAAGCGTCAAATAATGAGGTTCATGCATTTGGAAGCGAGCCCCGCAAGCTGTTTTGGATGGCTCTGCATGCTCTGTTTTACTGTCTTTTTTTAACGGTGTAGTAACATTGACGTCGTGCCAGACTTACTTATATGGTCATACCCCAGCATGTGCTCTAGGCCTGCCCGCTCCCCCGCTCTGCTTCGTAAATTATATCGCTGCTCTGAGTGGTGAACTATTAAGTGAGATTAATGTGTTAGCGAGCTATGTTGAGTCTAAAGCCAGGATTTTCAGTGTCACGAATGTGGCTCTCTTTTAACCTGGTAACCATGGTAACTACTAAACTCATAACCTGGTCGCAAGCAGGTTATGTTCAGAGTTTCAAATTAAATCGTCTGTAAAACGCGCTATTCTTTAACAAATTTTTGTCCTTAGCTTTTAAACTGAGGGAGGACGTTAACATTGAAAAATTACTGAGCTGTATGCTCGTAATATCACCGAACGAATCCATATAATGTAAAAATGTAACAGCAGCACAAACTGTCTGCATCGCGCTGTCATGATGGTAACCTCCGTTTGGTGATGCAGAGTCATTTTTCCCGTTTGCTCCAGATCATATTAACACTTTGAATTGACATCGTATATAATCCACACACTAAAATAATGATGAAGCAACTACAGACACTTTGAATACTTTTTACTGTTATCTGTTTTGTCTCTGTGATTTTGCAGCTCAGATTACTGATTAGAAAATTCATCATCATTTATCACAGCCAATCTTAAATCAGTTACACTCATTTTACGTTGGTTTGGTCATAAACTTCAGTGATGTCCACGTCTCTGTCATCATAGGACAGTGTCAGACAGACTTAATCATGTTTAAATCTGCTGTATGGAGTTTTATTGTTTAATGTGCGGTTTTCGTGTTAGAATAAACGGCAGCATTAAGACCGCATTTAGTCCATCAGTTATTTTCTGACATCATTCTTCTTCTCCTGCTTTATTTGCAGCAACAATGTTGCTTTTGCCGTAATGTATTTTGTATATTTTCCACAGCTCATAATTATAACAACTTGATGATTTTGACTTAAGTAAGGCTCGCGATCGCTTCATTTCATGTGGAAGAAGAGTCAAATGACACAACAAACGCCCCTTTTATATGAACGCGCTGAACGAGTCTGAAGACGAAAGCCTGGATTAACAAAGTGAGTTGATAACCACCATCATGATACCCGTTATCTCTGATTGCAGTTTTAGGCTTTGTCAGGCAGAGAATGCCTGGCTGTGTTGAGCTTCCTTCGTAGCACAGCCCCCATGCTGTCTACAATGATTTCAGTGTTAGTACGTTGAGCAATGGCTTCCAAAAATGATTGTTTGGGTGTGAGGGAAAGTTAACTTTGTTTAGCTTTCCTAAAGAGGCGAGCACCAGGCAGAAGTGGATAGAGTTGCTTTTTCCCGGCCAGCAATGGAAAAATACCTCTGTGTTTGTCTGTCTATGGCACTTCCCAGGGGACTGTTTTGTCAACACGGGCCAATATGAAGCTGGGTTAGTCGGTAGCCGAGCTCGGCAGCGCTTGTCAGCCCTTCGGAAGTCCTCGGGAGTGTGACCAATCACAGCAGAGTGGGCTCAGCGGGAGGCGTACATGGAGGAGGGCCGGGGGGTGGAGTAAAGTACACAGACCGTTTTCGCGGGATGCAGAAAATACAAGGAAGAGATGCAGCGAGAGACACAGCGTCCTGAGATCTACAAAGCTTTCTGTGCGGGCGATCGTGTGTAGCTGCTCTATAGGAGTCCAAAATCAAATACAAAGGCCCGAAATTGAGTATAATAGGTCCCCTTTAAACACTGGAAAACTCTGAAAGCCTTACCGTTTAAAGAATGGGTAAATATGATGATAAAGACTGCTTCATATGAATGTATGTTTTATAAGTTGAATAATAGAGATGGTACCACAGCGCCAGAATGGGAACCATTTTGGTCCTACATTACTTTTACTGTCAGTCAGCAGGACGACAGCTGATTTCCTTCCCTCTGATATTTATTTTATTTTATTTATTTTTTTTCTTTCTAAGAACTTCCACACCTTGTAATATCATTGATACTTTCATTTATGTTTATGTATAAGAGCCCTGTTCTTTAATGTTAAAGAGCACTGTACGATTGTCATTTACCAAGTAAAAACTCAAATAAAAACCTGAATTATATAAAAAAAAAGAAAGAAATGAAAATATGAATGAATTAATAAAGAATGGGCCTGGTTTTTCTTAACTGAAACTTACCACATGATACACAGGAAGGCCAAGGAGAACAGCAGTACACCTTGTGTTTGATGTCATGAAGTTCCTAAGAGGATAAAAATAGTGTAAATTCTGTGACAAATTTATTCATCAAGCCCAATGCCAAACCGTTCCAACCAACTGGCCACTACAGCATCAGAAAAAAGGTCCACACGTCTTGTGCTGATTTATCTGGTGCAATCAGAGACAGAGCATGGACATGCAAAAACGTGGACTATGCAGTGGAGCAATTGTGGAATTAAAGTTCATTTGAACCATCAAATTAAACATTCCAAAAATTTAACCTGTGAAATGCATAATCACCTGCTGGTCGTGCACTTGAATATATCAGCCATAGCACCTGAAATCTTGTTTTTGTCTAGTTTTGGAAGCCCTTTGTCTGAATAAGATCATCAGTTGAGGGGTGTGGCAATCAAACTCGGTGTTCAAGGGCAGGTTCTTGTGACCATTAGAACGCTGCATACATACATCTACATTTCAGAAAAGAAGAAGTACATTAAGTTCTAGGTTTGTGAATCACTAAGATAAATTATTGTTTTATTTAAAAAAGAATAATAAAATCAGAACAGGATTAGAACAGCATTTTCTTATTATGGCTAAATGGTTGTAAAGCAGTATTAGTAATGATTGCAACATAAAAGTCACTACATAAACCCAATATCTCATTGCAAAGAAATCTATAAAGTCAAAATAAATAAATTCACAGTAAAACCAATGATTTCAAGATTAATTAAATTAGATAAAACTATGCATAATGTGACATACATTACTGACAAAGGAAAAACAGGTGAGAGAGATTAACCATATTACCTCAGACTGCATATGAAGAGTGGGCCAGAGGTCCCTGAGCTGTTTCACAGAAAGTTGATTCTGCATGTTTGAGTCACTGGAGTGTGAAGATGTGGAGTTGTCTTGGTTTCTTGGGCTTCTTGTTTCAGCTCAAGGCATCAACCCAAAGTATCCGTATTTGATGACCAAGGAATGAGACTTAAAAGGGGCACTGCCAGAAATCTTGGGCCCCCTCAAAGATTACATAGATAATACTATTAAAATAATATTGATAGCAAAAGGGCCCCCTGTTAGGCCCGGGCCCTTAGAATCGTCCTAACTCCCCCCCCCCCCCCGGCGGTGCCCCTGAGACTTAACAATCAAATGTCTTCCTCCAGAATTACTTACTGCTCCTTGAAAACTGGGACTCGTCTGACTCCTGATCATCATCAAAATCATGGTACTGGTGTCACAGTTCGGTACACAGCATGTGAATGATGAATACAACAAATACATCTGTTTTTCTGACCGACTCAGTCACACTATTGTCATTTTGTCAAGTGAAGTAACACTCCAATCCAGCGGGTGGCATTAAATCACCAAAATGCTGTTTGCCAACTGCCATTTAAAACAAAGAACAGCCAAAGAAGACGGTGCAGCAAAACAAGGACACTGGATGCTTTTCATTCTGTAAATTCATCTCCTCCACTTGCTCCCTCTCCTCACATCTTTGCTCCACCCAGCGAGGTCATGACAGAGATGTGAGGACAGAGAAGACAGAGCTGTGAGATGAAAAATCCTTGGTTCCTTTTTTGGCATTAGTCTGAAGCGGCGTCAGTTACTGATGACGAGCTGATGACGAGCTGATAACAGCTGTATCAGCGGTCAAACTGACTGGTACGAATGTTCACAGAAACAAATCTAAGAAAGATTTCGATACCTAACAGCATTCAGTTAGATCTGTAAATTGAAATGGCTGATTATTGGTAGTATTCTTTCTGATGCTGATTTCAGTCATCATTTAATATTCCTTTTTCCATCTTCTAATTAATATAGGCAACTGATCAGTGTTATTTGTTTACTTAGGCTATTTATTGGCTTGCATTATGGTCATCTGCACAATAATACACACACCACACTTTCTACTTGCTTGTGTCATTATTCACAACATGCAGGTGCAAGTGCTGCAGAAACTTCTGTCAGTCCCTTTGTGGGTCTTGATGACGCAGGATGAAAATTGCCAAAACTGCCCAATTAAGGGATACACCAGCGTATCCTCGGTCTGAGCACCTCCCAGTAAATTGCACTACTCTCTGCTCAAAGTAAATGAAAAGAAACTAAACTTTGGATTTTTGATGTCGTTGTTGTTGCTTTGTCTGCATTTTACTGTGACACGCCTAGTTTTCATACTGAACATTATTCAGCTCTTGCAGTGAGTAAGGTGAACGAAAATTCAGAGTTGCTTAATGATCATTCATCTGACCCTTAACTCAGAAGCGGTTGTTATCTTTGGCAGCCATGGCTGCTAAAATGTTGGTTGCTGTAAGATAGTTATTTTCTAATAAATAATCAATCCATCAGTTGTACCATTCTTTAAAGTGATAGTTCACCCAAAAATGAAATTTCATTCAATATCTATTGACCAATTTGCTGATGTGAGGATGAGTGAAGATCTCCAGTTCACAAAACACTCCTGGGGTTTCAGTGGAAAACAGCCGAATCCATTGAAGTGACCGGTGACCAGTTTTGAAATTAAATAAATAAATAAAATAAAACACAACAAAACACAAAAAATGTCTCCATACTGCTTGTGTGGTGTAATCCAAGTGTCCATAAGCTGCAACATTAAAATCTGACCCAAAAGGATGCCATTTACGCCGTGTTTTTACCCTAAATGTCAACTGTAGCTTCTCAGACCAGAGCCACATGTACACCTGAAACATAAGTTGGACCTTTCTCAATCTGGAAAGGATTTTGTACACTACACCACCAGGTTTCTGTTGCTCTCGCTCTGTAGTCCATGGCTGCAGCAACAAAATGATGTTCCTCCTCTATGTCGAAGGCCTTGTACATTTTCTTCTTTGTTGAAAGTTTGTGAAGTCAACTGTATGCATAACAAGTCACTATTTCTGAGCAGATCTCTCTCTGTTGTCTGAGTCACTTCCAGGTAGCATGTAAACACAGATGTGAAGGTATTGCAAGATCTCATATATCTCGTGTCGTGCAGCTTAGGCGAGAGCTTATGTACCCACTTCAGGCGTGTGCATGTAGCTCTGTTGTGAGAGGTTACAGCTGAGATTTAGGCTAAAAACATGATTTAAAGGGTGTCTTTTTAGGTCAAATTTTAATGTCCCATCTTACAGACACTTGGATTACACCACACAAGCAGTATGAAGACATCTTGTGGTTTTTGTTCTTTTTTTTTTACATTTTAAAATTTTCACTTCAGTTGTACTGGATTTGGCTGCAAGGCTGTTTTCTGCTGAAACCCGGGAGTGTTTTGTGAACTGGAGGTCCTCACCCATCATCACATCAGCACAGGGGTGAGTAGATTGATTGAGTGAATTTTCATTTTTGGCTGAACTATCACTTTTTAATAGAGTATGTGCTTATAGAACTGTCCAGAGCAAAGATGAACTATTATAGCCAAAACAATCTTGAGAAGTGAATGGAAGCACTGAGCTCAACAAAGCATATAACAAGTTGAAGGGAGGAAGAAGAGAGGTCAGAAAAATTCTTAGTATGAAAACTTGTATCAGTGGCGTACCATGATGGTTAGAACTGGGACTTCAGTTTAGCCAAAACTTTGCTAGACACACCAAAAAAAAAAAGGATTTTGGTGGAATAAAAGGCAGGCAGCAGTTACCTTGATAACTGTATTAAAATTTGTATTAAACAGTAGATGACTACCATTTACTCTGTTACTATTGTTTGGTTAAGTTATAATGAAGTTTGTGTTTGATATTAAGAGCTGTAATAATCAATAAGGGTCATTGATCTCCAGTTCTATTATTTCTGTCTACCAACACAGCTCTGTCTGCTGTGCTGTGCTGTTGGAAGAAGTTTTAATAAAGAAGATTCAAGTGTCTGAAAATTGTTTTCTAACAGACTCGGAGACGAGGGCAATTTCAGTCCCTGAAATGCAGATCCTCCACAACACCATGGAAATCTGCCTTAAAAAAGTCAGCACTATCAAGTCAGCCACCTAGCGACAGCATTGGTCTCCACTGCTTAGTCATCAGCAAGAAGGCACTGACCTTCAAGAAGGCCTAAGGGGATGATTTTGGTCCCACTCACTGTAAATCAAAATGTCATTGGTCAATTCACTTGTCACTGTTCTAAACAAACACACAGGCTGCAGCCTTCTGTCACCTACATCATGTTACCTTCATCCATCACATCAGGAAAAACAAAATAATCTTGGTAGAAAAAAATGAAGTGAGCAAATTTAGTTTTCCATCCACATGTTGATGGACTAGTAAAATGTGTCAAATATATCCCTACCTGGGAAGGTGGGCGAAATAGGCTATTTCCAAGTAAGTAGAAAAAAAAAAATCTCCTCCAAACAAATCCAAATTTCCAGAGCTGTCTTATTTACACACAGGGTCATTTTGGTGAGCAAGGTAGTTGCAGCATTATTCAAGTAGTGTCCAAAATCCTCTATGAAGACGGTCTACTTTATGCAGCTTGTGTGCCCAGCATTTTTTATCACTCTTTAAAAAACTGCTGCTTACACAACAATTTCTTGTTTGTTAAAAGTGCATTCATCCATATTAGTCAATTATCACAAAGAATCATCACCAACACGTTTTAACCTTCTTTTAATCATTTGTTCTGATTTTCTAGATGGAAAATTCAGATCTCACGCT
This sequence comes from Lutjanus erythropterus, assembly GCF_056507025.1. Lineage (NCBI taxonomy): Eukaryota > Metazoa > Chordata > Actinopteri > Lutjaniformes > Lutjanidae > Lutjanus > Lutjanus erythropterus. The sequence continues at coordinate 146,720 of NC_139324.1, read as the reverse complement.
CAACATCATCAACCCAGGTTCCAGCAACAGCAGGCAGCTGTTCAGTCTGTGGTAAATTCACTGTACAGTACCTACCCAGCACCAAACAGCAGAAAATCTGGTCCAGACCTGAACAGAAATAAAGTGAATATTGATCTTTGTCAGGTGGACACAAATCTGACTTCAAATGAATGCTTAAGTTTCTCTGTAAATGGGCAACTGTTTGCTCATGTTCACCACTTACAGCTTCACTTACAACTTTATAAAGTGGTGATAGGCCAATGTTCTGTTAAAGCTGTAAAGCCTGTTTTCCTTTCCCCTAAAGTGGTCAAAAAATCAATAATTCAATAACATAACAACATCTAAAGAGATCACTTGTGACAGAGCTTCGTCAGAAGTTTCCCCCTGCTTGCAGTCATTGCACTCATTCAGCATAAATATCTCTGTTAATATTCAATTAAAAGTTCTCACTTTTTTTTTTTTTTTTTTTTTAAATTTAGGCTTTATATTTAATAGTTCCTGCAACTGCCAATTCACCTGTCTTTGATTTCAGAGCCAACAGTAGACATCATCCATCTAACTGGAGACAGCAATGGGCATGTGCAGTTTGGTCAAGACGCACACAGTCTACCAAAAGATCAAGCATATCCCCAATCACTTCAACTTCCTGTCAAGCAGAGTCCATTGTGAGACCAGACAGAGATCTCACAGGCACAGAGATCTGGTCACACCATTCTGCACCTTCAGCACTGGATGTTCCATGAACAGACACTTTACCCACGACATTCTAGTTTGACTTTTTTTTGGGGGGGGGGGCTTTTAGCCTTTATTGGACAGGACACCTGTTGCCATTCACAGTAGTTATTTTTAAGGACTTGTCCCACAATGATACCATTCAGAAATAACACTGAAATTACTTTCTGATGACCCTCTGCTTCAGATTGGTATTTGCAAAGTGTTATATCATGACAGAATTTAAGTACAAGCAATTGGTGACTCTAAGTTTTCTGTAGGTGTGAGTGTGTGTCTGTCTCTATGTTGTCTGTGGTGTACCCCACCTCTCGCCCAATGTCAGCTGGGATAGGCTCCAGCCCCCATGACCCTTCCAGAATAAACGGTTACAGAAAATGAATGAATAATCATATCATATGAGTTGTCAGACATTTGAGAAAATACTCATCAGATCATATGTTTATATTTGTTGTATATGGATGTAGCATGGATGAAGTCTCATTTTGTTGCCCAACCCTGTTTTGATGAATGATAAAAAAAAAAAAAAAAAAAAAAAAAACTGACATTGATATATTATGGCATCGCACTGAAAATAATTAAAATGCAATTTTTGTCATGACAAAGAGACAGAAAAGGCAGGGGAAGACAAATTTCCTCTTGGGACAAGAAACCGAAGTAGGAACTATGAAGTCCTACTTTTGAATTAGAAAATCCTTAATATTAAACTTCTTTACTTCTTTTTTTCTTTCTTCATAGAGATACCGTTTTCTCTTTTTATTTAAGTAAATTTGCGTATTTTAAAATACTGAGCAGGGTCTTTAGACTGACAGTATTTGTTGTTTGATCTTCTAGCTGCCTTGTGTTATATTCATAAATTGTAGCGTTCCCATTTCCAGGGCCCTCTGAATGTAGCATACCGGGTTGACGACAACAGGCAGTAATTAAATCAGGGGACTGACCTACCAACCAGAAACTCGAGGTGGAAAACTCCGCACAATAAAGTGAAGTAAGTTTAAAATTAGTTAAATGATAAATAAGTCTTTGTGCTGGTGATTGGTATATTGTTAGCTAGCTAACATTAATGTAGAGTCATGTCAGCTAGTAACAGTTTGCTATTTGAAGAGAAATTATTTTGACAGTTCAAGGGCAACTGTGGCATTTTAGGCTGGATGGTAGCTAACGTTAGCTAATTTAACCATAACACTAACCCTGCTTAGTAGTTCTCATTATAAATTGTGCTGAGGCTCAACGCCACGTTCCTCTTTTCACACATTATTTCACCCTGTTTGTCAGTGAATCTCAAAGTCTAAAGTTGAGGCGCAGGGAGGGTAAGTGTCCGTGATACCCAGTTAACACCCAGAAATTATGGACAAGGGCATGCCTGATATTAGTGTATGTGGATCCGAAGTGAAGAAAGTGAGGGGACGGAGGTACCGGTGTTACAATTCTCAATTCGAGTAAGGGAGTAATAATGTTGATTTAATGACTCACTGGATGAAAATGCGTTTTGCAAAAGACTCGGGCTGGTATCAAAACATCCTTGTTTCCTTCTCTTCCTCGTCATGCTACCACTGCTTGCGCTGGTGCCGCACCTGCTTTTAATTTCTGATTAGTTTATTGCATGATTGGCTTAAAAAAGTTAAAAGTTAAAGTACTTATCTCATCATATAAATACAGTGCAATGCTGCACAAATATTTTTATTCCTTTGTGAAGGCATAAAAAACAATAACATACCATTTTTCACTTTTATTTCATTTATTATTGTGCAGGAACAAATTGAAAATGAAGTAATAAAATCAGTTCAAATTAAACAGCCCTGACTCACTTAACTCTGCTTTACAGTTAATTCCTGTTCTGTATCACATAAAAGACAAGCTCACATGACAAAACAGAGGCAACAAAATATACATTCAAATTACTATACTATACTATACGATACTATACTTTTCTGTATCAATTCAAAGATTTCATGACGTCATCACAAAGTAACGATGGGTTTGTCCTTTGCCAGAACTCGTTACATTCGTGCCAAATTCGTGTCAGTGGGACTAAAGCATCAAGTTATTTCTCTGTGGTTTTTGAATTTTTTTTTTTGTTTTGTTTAATCCCAGAGGAATTATACAAGTGCTCACCCTATATTATGTTTTTGCCACACAATGTTTTGTGTCACCATGTTTTTGACTATAACACTCACTGTGCATACTTATGTTCCAGGAGTTTGCTGCTGCGTGTAAAATGCAGAGTGGCAAGTGTGTTATCACCATTAAGGTAAGCTGCTTCCATGTGATATAGCTTAAGTATGAGTATAAAAATACTGGTTCTTTCTGTCATTTTTTTTTTTTTTGAAGTCATTTTTAGGAGAAGTCACTTTGGCCTATGATGAATTCAAATTTATTGGGGCTTTCTGGCCAAATTGTAGGGCACAAAAGTGCACAAACAGTAGGTGATAATTAGACTATTATTAGAATGAGAAGATAAAACAGGCTTAGCTGATAATAAGACAGATAAGCTACTGTAAACCATTAATCAAACCAATAAATAAATGCAGTATATCAGACAACCTAAAAGCTCATTTAATATCTCTTTATTATAAAATATAATTTCTTTTAAATTGTGTTCTGTACTTTCAGCAGTGAGTGACAGGTCAACACACGCAAAGGACAACCATTTATTGCATACTGCAGTTAGAACCTGACTATAATTAGCTGGCAATTAACCTGATCAGCTACAAAGTAATTGATACACAAATTATTAAACCATTAACCAACCAGTATCTAACAGTCAATGTCAAACAACTGTATGCTTAGAATTGTATAAATTGCGATGTCCATGGCCAATTCCATTCTATTTAAAGTCTGACCTTTGCAAATTCTGCTTTTCTGTCTTTGTAAGACCGACAGTATATAGAAATGTTTATGTAACTATGGAAAATTAAATTGTACATTCACACATACATTCATAATAAAACACTGGCTATGAAATAACTTTTACATTTTCTCCAAAAGTGCTCTGGGTCACTCTTAGCCTTAGTCTTATTAAGTTAATGTACCAGAGGAAGCACAATCTCCTGTGAAGTCATGGGTAGGCAGATGTAAACAAAACAGAGGCTGACTTGGTGCAACAGTTTGCTGTAGTACTGCTTAGCAGTGAGGAAAAAACAAAAGAAGAGACCTAAACAAGTCTGGATGATGTGTGGGGAGACATGAGGGGTATACTACGAAGCAAGCTCAACACAGCCAGGCTTTCTTTGCATGACCTGGTTCGACAAAGCCTTAAACCGCAATCAGAGATAATGGGTATCACGATGGTGGTTATGAACTCACTTTGTTAATCCAGGCTTTCGGCTTCAGACTCAGTGCCCGCTCACATAAAAGGGGCGTTTGTTGCATCATTTGACTCTTCTTCCACCTGAAATGAAGCGATCGCAAGCCACTTAAGTCAAAATGATCAAGTTGTTATAATTATGAGCTGTGGAAAATAGACTTGCACCGATTAATCGGCAATGCTCGGAATCGGGCCGGTTTTCACGTGACTGGCCTTGACCGGTGACCGGCCGGTCAGCGTCACAAATCCGGTTCTGTGCCCGTCATTGTCACACACATGTTCTGCACGATGGTCACGTCATACGCGCAGCAGACAAACTGACCGTGACGTCAACACAGCGCTGATAACAGCTACACACTCAGACACGTCTGCTTGAAGCTGGTGTCAGAGACAGATTCCAAGAACAGGATAAAGAGAAGACAGTCTACAACGAGACAGAGCAGCTGACAATGTCGCAAAACAGCTGTAAACTCTCTCGCACTTCAGGCTAATGCTAGCAAGCTAACAGCAGACTGCTGTTCACAGAGGGACAGTTAAAATCTCACCTCCTGTTCTGGCTGAAGAATAAACAACCTGTGTTGATGTGTCTCCTCAAACATTTTCTCATCCAGACACGTTTAACTTCTGTGTTTGTTTTTCTCACGGCAAAGTTTTACTTCAAACTGTTGCACCGCGTTAGTCTCTGGTTTGTTTACATCCGTTTCCACAGGAGATCACGTGAAATCGCATCCCGCGAAATCCCGCGAGATGATCTCGCGAGATCACGTTCACCCAATTCATAATCTTAATATAAAATTATAATAAGGCCTGGTTGTAATCTGGATGATTTTGGAGAAAGTATTAAATGAATATTTAATAGTCAGTGTCTTATTATGAACATATTTACAAGAAAAGTTGCAAAAATGTTTGTGAATGCTGTCAATTACAGTTCTTAGAAAGACTGAAAATCGGAACCGGCCAAAATCGGAATCGGTAGTTCAGACCCCTCAAAAATCGGAAATCGGAATTGGCTAAGAAAGTTGAAATCGGTGCAAGTCTAGTGGAAAATATACAAAATACATTACGGCAAAAAGCAACATTGTTGCTGCAAATAAAGCAGGAGAAGAAGTATGCTGTCAGAAAATTACTGATCGACTAAATGCGGTCTTAATGCTGCTGTTTATTCTTACATGAAAACTGCACATTAAACAATAAAACTCCATATAGCAGATTTAAACATGATGAAGTCTGTCTGACACTGTCCTATGATGACAGAGACGTGGAGATCACTTAAGTTTTTGACCAAACCAACGTAAAATGAGTGTAACTGATTTAAGATTGTCTGTGATAAATGATGATGAATTTTCTAATCAGTAATCTGAGCTGCAATATCACCAAGACAAAACAGATAATAGTAAAAAGTATTCAAAGTGTCTGTAGTTGTTTCATCATTATTTTAGTATGTGGATTATATGTCATGTCAATTTAAAGTGTTAATATGATCTGGAGCAAACGGGAAAAATGACTCTGCATCACCAAACGGAGGTTACCATCATGACAGCGCGATGTATACCATTTGTGCTGCTTCGTTCGGTGATATTATGAACATACAGCTCAACAACTTTTCATTTTTATTGTCTTTCCTCAGTTTAAAAGCTATATCGCTTTGTTAGGACAATTATAAGTGAAAGAGCAGTGCTTTTTACAGACGATTTAATCTGAAACTCTGAACATAACCTACTCCTGACCAGGTTATGAGTTTAGTATAAGTTACCATGGTGATCTAGCCAGGTTAAAAGAGAGCCACTTTCGTGACACTGAAAATCCTGGCTTTAGACTCAACATAGCTCGCTAACCCATTAATCTCGCTTCGTAGTACACCCCTCACGAATGTGGCTCTCTTTTAACCTGGATAGATCACCATGGTAACTTATGCTAAGCTCATAACCTGGTCGGGAACAGGTTATGTTCAGAGTTTATGAGTAAATCGTCTGTAAAAAGTGCCTTTCTTTAACTATCTATTGTCCTAACAAGGTTGTTTATGAGCGATATAGCTTTTAAACTGAGGGAGGAGGTTAACAATGAAAAACTGCTTAGCTGTATGTTTGTAATATCACCGAACAAATTCATCTAATGTAAAAATGTAACAGCAGCACAAACGGTATACATCGCGCTGTCATGATGGTAACCTCCGTTTGGTGATGCAGAGTCATTTTTCCCGTTTGCTCCAGATCATATTAACACTTTAAATTGACATCGTATATAATCCACACAGTAAAATAATGATGAAGCAACTACAGATACTTTGAATACTTTTTACTGTTATCTGTTTTGTCTTGGTGATATTGCAGCTCAGATCACTGATTAGAAAATTCATCATCATTTATCACAGACAATCTTAAATCAGTTGCACTCATTTTACGTTGGTTTGGTCAGAAACTTAAGTGATCTCCACGTCTCTGTCATCATAGGACAGTGTCAGACAGACTTCATCATGTTTAAATCTGCTGTATGGAGTTTTATTGTTTAATGTGCAGTTTTCATGTTAGAATAAACGGCAGCATTAAAACCACATTTAGTCCATCAGTAATTTTCTAACAGCATACTTCTTCTCCTGCTTTATTTGCAGCAACAATGTTGCTTTTTGCCATAATGTATTTGTATGTTTTCCACAGCTCATAATTATAACAACTTGATGATTTTGACTTAAGTGGCTCGCGATCGCTTCATTTCATGTGGAAGAAGAGTCAAATGACGCAACAAACGCCCCTTTTATGTGAGCGTGCACAGAGTCTGAAGACGAAAGCCTGGATTAACAAAGTGAGTTGATAACCACCATTGTGATACCTGTTATCTCTGATTGAGGTTTTAGGCTTTGTCGATCCAGATCATGCAAAGAAAGCCTGGCTGTGTTGAGCTTGCTTCGTAGTATACCCCCCTGGTCAGCACAGATTGTTTATTCTTAAGTCAGAACAGGAAATGAGTTTTTAACTGCCACTGTGTGAACAGTAATTTGCTGCCAGCTACACAGCAAAATCTATATACTCAGATTAACACTGTTGGAATTGATTTCAACACTTTTGAAATGTCTATATGGGTCCACACCACAGATAGTTAATTTTATTGTTTTGGAGAGTTGGTACCTTAACACTAATTTAGTGTAATAATTGACTCTTTTTGAGTTAAAATTCAACACTTTTTAACACTAACCATTGTTAGTTTTTCTAACTCTTGTATGCAGTGTTGATATTAATTCTCTCAAGGGTTACCACTAACACTGTAAGATGTTGGTTAATATAGCTTTTCTTAATTACTAAAAATGAACTTGAAAAGAACAATTTTCTGTTTTTATTAGGGAGGTCATTCACAGTCCAGGTTTGCAAGACATTCAGTACATGAAGACAGTACATAAATCACATTTACATAAGTACATAATAGTAAAGACATAACTCAAATTATGGCATTAAACTTAGTCAAAATAAGCTTGTCTATTTTTCTCCCTTACATTTTAGTGTCAGCAACTATAAACATTTGAACAAACAATGTCACACACATTCATTTATCTATGAAAGTCTGCTCCTCATAGTTCATTGAAAATGGCAATTTCCTTTAAAGTAGGTCAGGTCTCTGTGAATTAATGTATCCAATCCATTTTGACCACAATGTCCTAAATTTTTCTCTTTGCATTTTTATAGAAAAGGTTAGTCTCTCCATTGTGTAGATTTCCTGAATAATTTTTAACCAGTCCTCTAATGTTGGAGCATCTGGTTGTAACCACTTCCTTGTCACAGCTTTTTTGCCTCCAATAAGTAATATTCTCATTAAATATTTGTCTGTTTTAGTTTGAAGATTCAGTGTTACAGTGCCCATATACATTGTCAAAGCATCAAATGGAATAGTGATCTGAATTACTGTTTCCAAACATTTATGAATTTCCCTCCAATAGAATGTAATTTTGGGGCAATCCCAAAATAAATGATAATGGTTACCTACATCTGTTCCACATAGCCCCCAACAATTCATTCCAACACCTTGATATCTCTTCTGGGCAGGAGTAATGAAAATCTCATGATATTTTTCCATCCAAATTGCCTCCAACAGTGTGATGATGTAGTTATCCACTGTGATTTGCATATATCCCCCCACTCATCTTCAGATATGACCATTCCTCCCTCTCTTTCTCATTGAGTTTTTACATGTTGGGTGGTTGTCTTTGAGGAGTCCTGAAAGCTTTTATATAGAGCTGCACAATATATCGTTTGAGCATCGTCATTGCAATGTATGTGTGCGCAATAGTCACATTGCGATGTAGGAGGCAAATGAACTAAACGTGTCCTTTTAATTTCAAGGGTACCTGACACACACTGCGTGCAGCGATCCACCAATCACAATCTTTCTTAATCAGTTTGCCAAAACAGACCACGCCCCCGTATATGGAGTGAGTCACAAGATCAGTGCAGGTTAATTGTCCACAAGATGGCAGCAGTGCAGCATAACATAAAGTGCTATTCAAGTTATCTGGTGAAAATTCCTGTATTTTTTCATATCGCAATATATATCGCAGGGTTAAAAAAAAAAATTGCAATGTCAGTTTTTTCCAATATCGTGCAGCCCTACTTTTATATAATCTGGATATTATTTTGCATCCATTTCCTGATTTGTAAATTGACACAAAAATATTCAATATATCATTGTCTACTTTCTCCAAGCCCTCAGCTATAATTCCATTCACTCTGTCTCACTTGTAGATATCTGAAAAAATCCTGATCCTCCAATCCATAATCTTTTTTAAGTGTCTCAAAGCTTTTCAGTGTTTTGTTATGGATACATCAGCAATATGATGTTAGCCCTTTACCCATCCATATTTTAAATCTGGTATCCGTCTCGTTTGGGATGAAGTCAGTATCATATGCGCACCATCTTAATTTCTCCACACCCTTCAGGTTATATTTTTTAACTACCCTCTGCCAGGTGTTAAGAGCCACTTGTATCCAAGGATTGTTTTTATCTGTAAAGGTGTCCATCAATCTACTGTCGACAATCATAGCTTGTGTTGATGATCCAATAGATTTCCCAACTTCTATTTCCTTCCACCTTGCTCTGAACTGTGAATTACAAAGACACACCAAGGGCCTTAAGTGAGCTGCATAATAGTAGTCTTTTAAGTCTGGTAATGCTAGACCTCCATTCTCTTTAGATAATTGCATTACTTTGTATTTTACTCTTGGTTTTTTACCCATCCAGATGTACCAGGAAATTAATTTGTCCCATTCAATGAATTGCTGTTTAGTTATATTTATTGGCAGGGATTGGAAAAGGTATAACAGGCGAGGCAAAATAACCATCTTGACTCCTGGAGGATAAACTGAGGAATGGTAGGTGATTCCGCCTAAAAATATCACATTTAATTTTAGACTTTATAGGGATGTAATTGGCTTCAAATAATTTTGTGATATCCTGAGTAAGATTAACCCCTAAATACTTCATTGACTTCTTATCGCACTTCAAATCATACTTTTCTAGGAGGTGATTTGGTGGATCATAGTTGAGATTCAAAATTTGGGTTTTTTGGATATTTAGTTTATATCCTGACAACTGACCAAATCTCTTCAAAGATGACATCAAAGTTGGTAGTGATACTAGAGGCTGGGTTAAAAAGATCAATACGTCATCCGCAAATAACGATAATTTATGTTCCCCTCCCGCTATATGCATACCCCTGATTTCTTCATTTTGTCTAATATACTGGCTGAGAGGCTCTAATAAAGAGAGCAAAGAGGAGAGGGGAACAGGGGCAGCCCTGCCTGCAGGAACGTTCCAGTGTAAATGATTTTGAGATGCTGCCATTGATTTTAACTCTTGCTGTGGGATTATTATATATTGCTTGGAGAGTTCAAATAAAGGTTTTGTGGAAGCCAAACTTCTCCAAAACTTTATACAGGAAGGTCCATCTGACTGAATCGAATGCCTTCTCTGTGTCTAATCCTATAAGCATTGCTTCCATCTTATTTTGATGAATATGCCACATAATGTGCAGTGTTCTCCTTAGGCTATCATTAGTTTGTCTCTGATGGATAAATCCTGTCTGGTCCAGGTGGATAAGGGATGATAGGATTTTTTTCTCTTCTTCTAGCTAATATTGAGATGTAAATTTTATAGTCCACGTTTAATACTGAAATGGGTTGATATTGTTTACAATCTAATTTATCTTTACCATCTTTTGGTATTGTTGAGATTACCGCTTCCCTCGATGAAGGGGGGATCTCTCCCTTTTTGAGTGCCCAATTGCAAGTCTGTCGCAAGCTTGGAGTTACCTGTTCGCTAAAAGTTTTATACCATTCAGTCGTAAAGCCATCCGAGCCTGGGCTTTTATGCGGTTTAAGTCTTGTTATTGCTGCCTTAACTTCTTTATCAGTAATTTCAGTAACCGGTGCTTTATTTTGTTCCTGTGTAACTAGAGGTAGATTCAGAAGTTTAAGGAAAATATTTATTTAATTTTTCCATCTAGTCTTGGTTGTGAATATAATTCTTTATAGTACTCCTCAAACCTACTTTGAATCTCCTCCATTTTATACTGTATTTTCTTTGTTTTAGGACATTTGTTTATAGACATTATTTATTAATAGTATTGTCTGCCTGCTGTTTCCTTAATTTGTATGCCAGTAGTTTCATAGCTTTACTTCCTGCCTCATAATAAGCCTGTTTCAGAAATATCCTTTTTTTTTTTTATTTCGTCAGAATATATCTCATCTATCTCATTTTGCAGTTTCTTAATTGCTACTGCCTTATCTGATTCTGCTCTACTCTTATGGTTTTTTTTGTAATTCCTTAAGTTTACTGTACAAATTGTTGAGCCTCTCTTGTTTGAGTTTCTTTAGTGATGAGGAACGGGAAATTATTTTCCCCCTTAATACTGCTTTATATGTATCCCACACAATAGGTGGGGACACCTCTCCATTACTGTTTTCTTTGAAATAGGTTTCTATTTCCTTTTCCATTTCTTCTTTTACCTGGGGGTTATTTAATATGTTTGAATTTAATTTCCACAGTGTGGATTTTGGATTATTACTGATGTTAATTATAGAGATGCACCAACTGCAATTTTCTTAGCCGATTCCGATCTCCGGTTTTTATAAGGGTCTGACCTGCCGATTCCGATTTTGACCGATTCCGATTTGCAGTCTTTCTAAGAACTGGAATTGACAGCATTCACAAACATTTTTGCAACTTTTCTTGTAAAAATTAAATTAGATGTTCATAATATGACACTGACTATTAAATATTCATTAACCCTCATATTGTCTTCCCATTTACTACACACCTTTTATCCTCCTGGGTCAAAATTGACCCGGTCTGGTTTGACTGCTTATAAAGCATGTAGTATAAAATGATCATCAAATTCTGTGTTGCACCTTTTCAGTTAACTTGTTTCCAACACATCAACATATATTTTACACTTTTGTTTTGTAATATATGGTATAATGGATGTAATTTATATAAAATTATGCTCAATTTTTGAGTAAAAAAAAAGCAGAAATATTGAACTATTTTGAATATAGTTATGATCTGAGGTACATAAGTTGATGTATTATCACAGACTGGTACATGTCAAAGTTTAGTCAGGATACTGTTTTGAAACAATGTAAAAAAAAATGTAATGGCAGCAAATAGTCACACCTGTTGTCTTCCCAGTTCAAAATTGACCCGGTGTGGTTTGACTGTTTATAAAGCATAAAGTATAAAATAATCAAACAATTCTGTGTTCCATATTTTTAGCCAACTTCAGTCTAACTCATTACCACAAATTTTAGACTTATTTGTTTTACACTTATTCTTTTTATTATACTTTACTATACTTTTAATTTATGGCCAATATACCTCATTTACCTGAAATTATACCATGTTTTCAAGAAAAAAAAAAAAAAGTTATTTTGGATAATTACTCACTGGTATATGTCAAACATTAGCCAGGATATTCCCAGGTCAAAACCGACTGATACAAATAACAAAAAAATGTGATTTACAAAGTATAACATTTATTTCCAAAACTATTTTGAAATTCATATAAACACAGAACAGTGTGTGTGTGTCAGTCAGTGTGTGTCAGTCAGTGTGTGTGTGTGTGTGTGTGTGTGTGTGTGTGTGTGTGTGTGTGTGTGTGTGTGTGTGTGTCAGTCAGTGGGTGTGTGTGTGTGTGACAGAACAGTGTGTGTGTGTCAGTCAGTGGGTGTGTGTGTGTGTGTGTGTGTGTGTGTGTGTGTGTGTGTGTGTGTGTGTGTGTTTATTGTACTGGAAACCACAATAGTATGACCCATTATACCACAAATTGTGGCCGGGTCAAATTTGAGCCGGGAAGACCACAGATGCTATAAATTTTAATAAAACACACAATGAATATAGTCATAATTAATTTTACTTGCAAAGAGCATAGTATGGAACCATCCATGTCATTGTCAAGCAATTATAAGGAAGAATGCCATAGAGTCTGGATGAGAAAATGTTTGAGGAGACACATCAACACAGGTTGTTTATTCTTCAGCCAGAACAGGAGGTGAGATTTTAACTGTCCCTCTGTGAACAGCAGTCTGCTGCTGGCTAACATTAGCCTGAAGAGCTACATAGTTTACGGCTGTTTTGCGACATTGTCAGCTGCTCTGTCTCATTGTAGACTTTCTGTCTTCTCTTTATCTTGTTCTTGGAATCTGTCGCTGACACCAGCTTCAAGCAGACATGTATCAGAGTGTGTAGCTGTTATCAGCGCTGCATTGACATCATGGTCAGTTTGTCTGCTGCGCGCATGATGTGACCATCGTGCAGAACACGTGTGTGACAATGACGGGCACAGAATCGGATATGTGACGCTGACCGGCCGGTCACCGGTCAGGGCCGGTCACACGGTCGATCGGTTCATCTCTAGTTAATTATAAATCTATCGGTGAATGATCTGACATATCAATAGTTCCAATATCACATGATTGTATTTTTGGCCCAAACCTACTGCTACATAGCCTTTCTCTACAATGTTGAACACAAATTGAAGAATTGCCATTACTTCTTAAGCGAATATTAAGAAATGGTAAAATAAAGCAGTGACCTAAACGTATAAACAGCATCACAGGAGAGAAACTAAACGTTAATCAACAGTCATTCATTTAGAGGTTAGAAAGTACTGAGAGCCTAAGGTGATAGTTTACCCACAAATTAAATTTCTCTCGATATCTACTCATCCCTGTGCTGATGTGAGGATGGGTGAAGATCTCCAGTTCACAAAACACTGGAGCTTCAGTGGAAAACAGCGTTGCGGCCAATTGTAGTGAATGGTGACCAGTTTTAAGACGTAAAAAAGAACACAAAAAAACCCACAAAATGTCTCCATACTCTTTGTGTGGTATAACCCAAGTGTCCGTGAGCTGAGACATTAAAATTTGACCCAAAAAGACGCCATATTTTTAGACTAAATGTCAACTGTAACCTCTCAGACCGGAGTTGCTTGCACACGCCTGAAATGGGTACACAAGCTCTTGCCCAAGCGGTGCAACACGAGATATACAAGGTCTTGCGATATTTTCACACCTGTGTTTACATGCTACCTGGAAGCAACTCAGACAGAGCGAGATCTTCTCAGAAATAGTGACTTGTTATGCGTATAGTTGACTTTGCAAACTCTCAACCAAGAAGAAAATGTTCGAGGACTGATATAGAAGAGGAACATCATTTCTTTGCTGCAGCTACACCACTTGGGCGAGAGCTTGTGTACCTGCTTCAGGCATGTGCACACAGATCCGGTCTGAGAGGCTACAGATGACATTTAGGCTAAAGACATGGTGTAAATGGCATGAGTGAAATTTCATTTTTGGGTGAACTATCACTTTAACACACACACACTTCTTCAGACCACTGTCTCTGCTCTCCTGCACAGACAAGAGCTCAGTCTGACAACACACGCTAGCTTGAGGGCAAAGATGGGGTTCAGAGATGCTGAGGTCGAGATATATTCCAAGCACAGTGTCTTGGACGAGGGTGATGCAGTGTGGCACGGTGTGTTTTAGCCTTTAGTGATAATGGCCATAGAATGGTCAGTAAATTTCATAGAATGTTGTCTCCATCTAGATATGGTGTAATTACGAGTGAGTATTAAAGGACAACTTTAGAAATTTTAAACCTTGGCCTTAATGGAGACAGCTCGTTTTGAAATTGTTTCCAGTGTTGAGGGAGGCAGATGCAGCTGGCAGCTGCGAAATAAGTACAACAGTATACATTGGACAGATGCGTCCTGTTGCATTGAAAGTAGGGGTGTGCGATATGACGATATTAGATCGTGAAGGATTAGAACGTGTAGACGATCTGCCAAAGTGAGGAGATCGTATGGATCGTTCAGGGGTTCCTAACAGGAGGACCCACACGCCGTCTTATACGGACCCGGACCTATAACCAATAAACTATTAAGAGATTTTAAATTTTGACGGGACGCTTCTATTTTAACTGGCGCAACTTTTCTAGTCTTTCCGGCGCTGGTTTATCTGATCAGGAAACACACAGACCAACTGCAGAGAAGCTGCGTGTGGAGGAGACTGTTGTTAATGACGGAGTTTATTACAACAGTCGAAACTAACGTGATGATTAATGACATCGACATCAACCAGATGCTCTTATAAAATTAAACAATTGTCTATACGTAAAACAGGAGAGTCTGTGTTTCTCTGTGAGAAACATTCAGACCTTCTCACAGCAGAGTGAACAGGTGAGGGAGGAGAGGAGGGCAGACTGATCACTAATCAATCGCGGATGCCGCCGTCCTCTCGGACTGATTAAAAAAATAAAAATGCCTAAATTGGTGACAAACCAAACCTGGATGTCCACACAAATAAAGTCTTTGTGTGAAACACTGCAGAGTTTAACACCGTGCTGTTTAAAGACAGTCTGCTGTCATTAGTTTGCCAGAGACAAAGAGAGGGTCGTGTCTAGAAGGGAACCCTAGACCTGCGAAAGATCGCGCGAGTTTGATTATTTTAGTAGAAATAACGAACACAAATCTCGCGAGATTTGTGCAAATAAAGAGTTACCTTCTAGACACGAGCGAAAAAGGTGCGCGGCTCCAAAAATAGAAAATCATGTCATGGTGCCAATGTTTTTAATGTGGCGGGCCGCCATAAATAAAACTATTCACTGATCCACAGAGAGTCACTGAAACACTTATCACTGACCTGCTGTGATGAAAAAAATACTCAGATTCTTTACTTAGGTATTTTTACATTGTGGTATTAGTGTTTTTACTTAATTACAATTTAAAAACCTTGCATGTTATTGTTTCCTTTTTTGAAAAATCAACATTTTTATTGCTGTTGTTGTACTTTAATGGTATTCTTGTTGGTATTTTTTGATTACTAAATACAGACCTGCAAACTCATAAGAGGAGAAAAAGGTGGCATGTAAACCAGTCCCCTGTTGGGGGTCTGGGAGCGTCTGTCCTGCTCCAGAAGAAAAATGTTGTGATTTTAATATGTTAACAAAACATTCTGGTGACTGTTTCAGTTAAAAGAGTTAGTAACATCTTTTGTTTGTGGTTTTTGCAGACATTACTACCTTTACTTTTACCTTTGTGCTTGAAAAAAAAGTAGAAAGTAAAGTAAAAACAGTAAATGTAAATCTAAATACATAGCATAATACATAATATAAATACATGTAAGATCGTGATAAAATCGAAATCGTGATTTTCTAATAAAAAAATCGTGATATGATATTTTTGCCATATCGCCCACCCCTAATTGAAAGTGCTTTTTTCACCACAGACCCGCTCAGATTGCCTGTTTTATCTCTGTCAACAGCATGCGGAGCGTCTGTCTTACCCTTCAATTGCTCCGGGCTGTGTGTGACAAAATCTCACGGGATCTTTGCTTGTTACTGGAAAAAAACAGAGGAGCCATGACTTGTAAAAGTCAGTTGGTTGTCCCATAGTACAGGTGAGAGTTTACTAGGCCGATTGAAGTGTCATGGCTAAATATTTACCTGATTTGGAGAATGTAGATGAGATCTTTGATTTCAGTGGCTGCCAGTATTTATTTGAGCCCGAGTATACGGATGAGGAGTTTGAGTTCCTACAAACAAAGAGCGGATGAGGATAGAGAGAAAGGGGCAACGGGCAGACGAGGATGAAGCAGCTGCTGCATGTCTGTGAATCTGTGAAGACTGATTGTGCTCCTTGAATGCTGTGACTCTATGCCCACAGAGGAAGAATGTCTGTGTTGTAACGATTTGGACCTGTTGCCCAGTATTTATGGTCTTGATGTGTCCAGGGATGATAGAGAAACTACCCAACGCTGTGTAACCACTGTGGTGGGAAAATTATTCACCAAACTGGTCACTGTTGTTCCTCTTAGTTATTTCTCATGTTCTGTCAGGCACTAACTGGTTACTGGTCCTTGAACACACAGCTGTTTTCCCTTTGGAAGAACAACTTCTGATAACACAATCACATCCCGACTCTCCCGATAAGCAGTTCAGGTCCATCCTGACCCAACCTCCTTCATCTCCTAACCCTGTAAGACAGATTTACATTCTTGACTTGATTATCAGTTCCTTTTACACTTTGAGTGTGACTGTGTACTGATCCTTTGCAAAGCTCGATTAAAACACCACAAAGACAATCTTGGTCATGGGGTCTGTCTTAATTTTCAGATTTTCCACCACACCACCTTACAGGATTTCCGCCCTCTGACCAGCAGGGCAGTGCTAGATACCTTCTTTCATGTGCCCAAAATAAATTGGAGGAGGCAACCAAAACCACACGGACCAAATGGTCAACTATCCATTGAGTAAGTATAAATAATATGCCTTCATGCATGTAATATCTGTACCTAGAATTGTTTGACAGATGCACCTTTTCTGTTGCATGCATTAGTTTGCCCTCAGACATTTCTAAATCATCTTAACCCTTTCCTTTCATCCAGCCAGGACAGACTTGCAGCCTATCATGTGGTGCTGGAGTGGGCTGTCAGAGGAGAACGTCTTGTTTGTGGTAACAGAAGAGTGCTGCCAAGCTGGATCATCACTGCTATCAGAAGCAAGTACCTGTCCCCCACTGGCACTTACAGCAGGTTCAAGGAGGCACATGTTCAGAACACATCTACCGATGAATGACTTTTCAATAATTGTACTCTTGACTGCACTGCTGAGCAGTCTACAAACTGTTCCAGTCTTTAGAGACACTAGCAGATCCTGCATAAATCTTGCACACTGTAAGTATTTACAGTACAAAATCATCCACTCCAAATATGCAGGGGTGGACAGTAAGAAAGTACATTTACTTGAGTACTGTACTTTACTTGAGTATTTGTTTTTCTGGAAACAAATATTGTACTCTTGTATGATTGTACCACATTTCTAGAAAGGTTGTCATTACTTTGAAGTCAGCTGTTGTTGTTTCTTCTTTTCTAAAATGCGACTGGCCCCATGCTGTGTTCCTCACAGAAGGAAACCAAGTACAGTACCCACGCTTAACTGGGATTGATGCAAAAGCAGAAATGCGTCATCCAGGCACTCTGTAACAAGCCCTAGCAAGCACTCCCTCTTTCATTCCAACAAAACTCAGTAATGATGACGGCAGGAGAAAGACAAAATTAAATCTCAAGATGTTGTTAGAATTAGAAAAAGAGAAATAAGAGACAGGAATTGTCATTTAGAAGATGTACAGCAGGATGTACAGCATTGGTAATACCACCCCAATTAGTCCTGCCAGGGTATTAACAACTTTTGCCCAGAAATCTAGAATCCCTGGACATTTTCATACAACATGAATAAAGGAGCCAACAGTTCTGTGGGAACAGAAAGAACAGTATGGGTCAGGGGCTAGTCCTATTTGATGCCTAATTCTCGGTTTAAAGGGGAACTATTATGCTTTTCCTCTTTTTTGACCTATAAATGTTGTCACAATGTCGGATACTCGTGTTAAACGATTCCAAAGCGTCAAATAATGAGGTTCATGCATTTGGAAGTGAGCCCTGCAAGCTGTTTTGGATGGCTCTGCATGCTGTGTTTTACTGTCTTTTTTAACGGTGTAGTAACATTGATGTTAATGCGTGCCAGACTTACTTATATGGTCATACCCAGGCATATGCTCTAGGCCTGCCCGCTCCCCCGCTCTGCTTCGGAAGTTACATCGCTGTGCGCTGCTCTGCTGTCTACAACGATTTCACAGTGTTAGCACGTTGAGCAATGGCTCCCAGAAAATGTTTGTTCGGGTGTGAGGGAAAGTTACCTTTGTTTAGCTTTCCTAAAGAGGCAAGCACCAGGCAGAAGTGGATAGAGTTGCTTTTTCCCGGCCAGCAAAAGAAAAATACCTCCGTGTTTGTCTGTCTACGGTACGTCACAGGGGACTGTTTTGTCAACATGGGCCAGTACGAAGCTGGATTAGCCGGTAGCCGGGCTTGGCAGCGCTCGCCAGCCCTTCGGAAGTCCTCGGGAGTGCGACCAATCACAATGGAGTGGGCTCGGCGGGAGGCGTACATGGAGCAGGGCCGGGGGGGTGGAGTAAATTACACAGACCGTTTTCGCGGTACGTAGAAAATACAAGGAAGAGATGCAGCAAGAGGCACAGCGTCCTGAAGATCTACAAAGCTTTCTGTGCGGGCGATCATGTGTAGCTGCTCTATAGGAGTCCAGAAATCAAATACAAAGGCCCGAAAATGAATATAATAGGTCCCCTTTAAGGTATGCTCTACGACAAAATTTCAAATGTATATATACTGATGGTTTGGGTTTTAGGAGGCATCAGCAACGTTATTCCAAATTACAACCCATTTCAGTTCTTGTTCCACCTCAGCTATGTCTCTCCCCCAAGCCAAGCAAGTTTAATTTGTCATATATATAAGCCACTATTCATCTGGAGCACACTGTATCCAACTTAAAATAGGATGTTCTTGTAAGGCTGATTCCCACTGAACTTTATAGGCTTAACAAACTGACCCTAAAAGAGAATGTTTGTCAATATTGTATGGAACTTAAGGATTGTGCTTGCCCCATTAATATCTTGTTGTAATACCTTTATCTTCCCAGGCTTTGTTAGTAAAAGGTTTCCCCCTAGATAAAAGGTCACCTTTATTCCATAGCGGGGATGATTTACACCAAACACTTTTAACTTTGAGGAATTTTTCTGCCGCTTTAAACACTTGTAGCATATGAGTTAAAATCGGATGTATTCTCTTCTTGGGCTGGCAGTAGTGATCTTGGGACACTGCAGACCCGATGGTCTGCAAGATGCAGTGTCTGGACAGGAATGTTAGCATCAATTTGTAGCACAATTAGCCACAACTTCAGCATCTTTTTTTTTTTTTAATCGATATAGTGAAACTCTCAACTGCACTCAGGGACACCCAACTCCACTCTGACAGGCTCTCAGTCATGGACCAATTTCAAAATGAGTTGTCCCCATCAATCATACACACACATACACATGGGGAAATTAGACCCAGGCTGAAAAATACTGAAGTTATCCTTTAAGAACTGAATACTTTGTAAGCCTAATTGTACTTCCTGTGTCCATGAATGCCATTTTGTGAGCCTGGCAGATGTGGGCATCCAGTGGAAATGAAATCAACTGTATCACCATGTAAGACTGTGAAAGCACTGTAATTGTGTGATCACTCTGCTGATGGAAAGTTGTAACAGACCAAAGTCTCCCTGTTATGATCACTTTAATTTCTGGCATCATAGTGTTATTGTTATTGTTGTTAAAGAAGATTTATCAGCCTTGTCTAGTTTTATTTTATCTTGTAAAGTACTTGGTAACATTAAAAAGTGGTACATAAAAAAAAAAGTTGATCATTATTATTGTTACATGAGCACGTCTCTCATGAGATCGACAAGAAACAAATGTTATCCCCGCACAGTCCAATCCATAGCGTTTTACTAACTCACTGTCACTCATCAGTTCTTTGTCATGTTCTCCTCTGCTTAAGAAACACTTAAGCCTCCTCCCTACTCTGACTGGAATCAAACCAGGGCCGCTGCAGTAAGGATGCCGTGTTTGCATATGTAACATGCGTAATTACAGTTGAGCTAATGAGGAATCCGAACATAGATTGACTTGAGATTCTTTTCAAATCTATTCTAGACATGCAAAATTTAAAATATATCTCCTAACAGTGAGATAAGCTGGTATAAAGCACTTCATTTTCCACTCAGGGGTTAGAAGCTAGTTTCCACATTACAGACATTAAAAATCATGTCTTATGTATTGAATAACATTACAGCTTGATTTTTTTTTTGGCTTTAATAACAGGGCAGACTGAAGAATGTGATAGGAAAGGTGGCAGAGAGAGAACAGATGACATGCAGGGCAGACTGAAGAATGTCATAGGACAGGTGGCAGAGAGAGAACAGATGACATGCAGCACATGTCCAAGGGCTGGAATGAAACCCTCTGCAGCAAGGAGTCCGCCTTTGCAAATAAGGCATGTGTTCTACCAGGTGAGCGACCAGATCTTGATCTTGAAGAGGGGTCTATGTATCATCCCTCCCAAACTGTATTTAACTTTGATAATTAGGATAAACAAATATACAATATATCATTATATATCGATATGTCAAACAAACAACCAACCAACCAAACAAAAAATAATAACAATGAAAAATCCACTTGCTTTTTTGGTCCATGTCCTCAAATCAGCAATTGAAATAGAAGTTAAACCAAAACCAGAAATGACTTTACTGTCATTTTAATTGTGTTATCTCTATTTTCTGATATGTTCAGGCATTGCTTATTCTGTTTCATTTCATTATAGCTAAAGGCACTGCTAAGATTAAACATATATCATTTGTTGAATTATGAATAAAACTATAGGCTAGATATTTATTTACATATTTTTTTTAAATTCATGAGTCTAAAAATTTTTCACCACTCCACTTGTGCCACAGACCCCTGTTTGAGAACCACTGCCCCAGAATATCTATACGAATTAAAAAAAAAATCCATTCCTCTAAAACTTTGTAGGTGGCAGGAAATGGTAGCTGTATCTGTCTGACCCTTGAATAAAGAATTCTTATTTTTTTTCCTTTTCATGGTTGGTATTCTGCAAAAAAGCCAGAGTTTGCAGTGTTTTTATACATTTCTGCCCAGCCTTTCTTTTATAGCACCACATCATGGTGTGTGATGTATGTAATTCCTTGAGCTCATTAAACATATACTCCCTCTTGTGGCATAAAGGGACAACAACTTCTGTCTTAAGATGTGCTGTGCCTCAGGTTATTTATGTATTTACTGGGTAAAAATTACAGATTTATTTTTAACTTATTTTTAATTTATTCTAGTTAACTCAGCTACACTGTAAGAAAACAATCTGTAGAGTAATGAATGATGTCCTGGCAAAAAAATTATCAGTACATATTTTGTTAGGTTTGTGGACATTTCTTTCAACCCTTAAATGGAAAATTCTGTAGATTTACAGTATATCCCCTGGGCCGTTCATGGACACTTCTGTTAATCCTTAAGTAGACATTTCTGTAAAATAAAAGCACATCTAGAGCAGCATTTGCTGAAAATTTCTTCAACGCTTCAAAGTTCTAATCAAATATCAAATCTGTACAGTTTTTATTGGCAGTTTCTTTGAAAGTGAAACGTAAATGGTGACTTACAACCACTTACATTTTCTGGTAAATACAATTGTATTTTCTTTCACGGTTTAGACCAACATCATGTTCTAATAATCTAAAATGAAAGACACCAGATTCGACCACCACAACAGAGTTCAAGGTCACTTGCTAGACTCTTCCATTCTGGTGGAACGATTGTCAGAGTCTCTCAGTCAGACTTGAACTTTGCTTCATGGGACTTATTCGTGTTGTTCTCTCATGACTAGATCCTTGCTTGTGTGTTGTATCAGCTCTCAGATGTACGTGACTTTAGATAAAAATGTCTGCTAAATTAAATTGTAAATTGTAAGTTGTGATGAAATAAATCTTTACACAGCGAATACAGCATCATGGTCCAATAAATCCACCACAATATAAAAATATTTTATGTCTACATCTGCTAGTGGGCCATCACAACGAGATGAGGAAAGATAATATATTAGTTCAGTCCAAGAGAATCTTGATATTGCCAACAAACTGCCAACTATTTTGATAATCTGTTAATTGCTTTGAGTAATTTTTAAGAGAAAAAAAGTCAAAATTCTCTGATGCACTTTCTCAAATGTGAGAGTTGTTGTTGTGGTTTCTTT
This sequence comes from Lutjanus erythropterus, assembly GCF_056507025.1. Taxonomy (NCBI): domain Eukaryota; kingdom Metazoa; phylum Chordata; class Actinopteri; order Lutjaniformes; family Lutjanidae; genus Lutjanus; species Lutjanus erythropterus. The sequence goes on along the minus strand of NC_139324.1, from coordinate 124,490 downwards.
AACCCTTTATTACAGTTTACTAAATATCTTTGGGTTGTGGACAAAATAAAACATTTGACACCATAATTGTGCACTTCGGGAGACACTAAACAAAAACCTTTTTTTTTTCACCATTTTCTGGCATTTCACAGACAAAACAACTACTTGATTAATTGAGAAGATATAATCAGCATTAATCAACAATGGAAATAACCGTTAGTTGCAACCCTAGTTTTAAACTTTGAAACAAGTGGAAAATGGAAAGAAAAACAACCGTGCAAGCATGAGACTGTTTACACCATCACTACAGAACCTTTCAGTGTTAGTGCCATTTTCTTGAACAGGACATGTAATGTTCTCTAGTTGGGCTATCTTATTCATTCAAGTGCTAAGTAATGGTTGTGGGACAAACTTAAATTGGCATGTTTCTGCAGCAATCCTTTCTTGTATCTTGCATTCATACATGACAACAATATTTCATGTAAAACTACAAAGAAAATGGTATAATCAGAGGTTAAGGGAAGAAGAAGAAGAAGAGGCAGAGCTCTATGCATGCTTGTGTGTGTGCTCCTGATACCTCTCTCGGTGTGAGCAAGGTACTGAGTACAGCCTTCTGTCTAACAGTCATGGAAGAATGTATTGCTGTTTCATCCCCTTATCACAGCTCTGTTGCATGTTTGGAAAAGGTATGTATAAAATATGGATTCAATTTAGACATCATCTTGGCCTACAAAAACTTTATACTGGGGCTCCACTAGAAATATATATATATATATTATTATTATACATACATACATACATACATACATACATACATATATATATATATATATATATATATATATACATATATATATATATATATATATGTACATACATACATACATACATACATACATACATACATACATACATATATATACACATACATACATACATACATACATACATATATATATATATATATATATATATATATATATATATTTATGTACTAACTTCAGGGTATACTCCCTCTTGTGGCAAAAACAGGCAATAACTCAGGGTTTCATCTGTACAATGTGTGAGTATACCTATGAATTGCTGGCTAAAAATTACACATTTATTTTTCAGAGAGGAAACTGGTGCCCAGTGACTGTTTAGCTATCTCTGTTACATCTGAACATAAAACAATAAGTCCCTGAGTAAATGGGACAACACAACCTTCAAATACTATTTCTGTATTTGCTTTTAACTAATATCTTGCCTTTAACTTATAATATTTGTGCCTTTAGTGATGCTTTGCCTAACTGACACAAGCCATATATATATTATATATATTGATATCTTGTTTATTTAATGTAATTTCACTGTAGTTGAAGGCAAACACAGAATTAATGTTTGAAGGTTGCAATGTCCTGTTTGCTAAAACATACATGTATTGTTTTCCATTGTGATATGACTGACGGGAGGACTTGACACAGAAGTTAAAGTAACTTTATGAAAATAAAATATAAATATATATATATGTATATATACATATATATCAATATAATAAATATTCATTGGATATTGTTTAAAGGCAAATACAAAATTAATATTTGAAGGTTGTAATGTCCTAAAGCAGTAGTTCCCCCAAAAATGAAAATTCACTGAGTGAAGATCTCCAGTTCACAAAACACTCCCGGGGTTTCTGTGGAAAACAGTGTTGCAGCCAAATCCAGTACAATTGAAGTGAACAGTGACCAATTTTAAAATGTTAAAAGAATACACACAAAACCCCCCACAAAATGTCTCATACTGCTCATGTGGTGTAATCCAAGTGTCTGTAAGTCGCGACATTAAAATTTGACCCAAAAAGACGCCATTTACACCATGTTTTTAGCCTAAATGTCAAGTGTAGCCTCTCAGACTGTAGCTGCTTGCACAGAGATAACTGAACAGTCATTGGACACCAGATTCCTCCTTGAAAAATAAATATGTAATTTTTAACCAGTAATTCATAGGTATACTCACACAATGTACAGATGAAACCCCAAATTGTTGCCTATTTCTGCCACAAGAGGTAGTATACCCTCAAGTTAGTGCTTTTAAGCCAACAAAAGAAAAATTGGTAAAGGGAGCTAATTTTCTATTTTTACTGGCAGAAATAAAAACAAAAACAAATCCAAATAATTATTGTAAATTATACTGGTGTTATCTTATTTCTTACTTGTTGACTTGAAAACTGTTGAAAGGCAAACATCTGACCTGGAAGTTAAATTAGTTCTATCAAAATAAGAGCCAGGAGAATCGAGCTTATGAAGAGAAGAATGTTGCTCCTCAATACTACAGGAGGGAATATATGCTTCAAAGTGTGCCCTTTTTGGGTTTTAGCTTTAAACCTATGGAGCTATATTGGGGCCAAATGTTTTGAACTTGAAAAATAAATTTTGAAACTGTTTTGATCTTGAATTTTGAAAAATACATCAGTGTATTCAAAATAAGTGTTCAAAAAGTTTTTTTCAGGTTTAATATAATTATGATTCACTCTGGTAATTATTTTGAATAAATTATTTTCATTTTTCACTTTCATATTTTTAGATATTTGAGATCCTATTTCTTTCAGTTACAAATTTTATCTTTTCAGATTCAAATATTATTTTTTATAGTTTCAAATCTTTTTTTCACTTTTGGATCTTTCTGTTTCAGTTTCAGATCTTTTCTTTTCAGTTTCAGAATTTGGTATGTACTCCTTACAGCAGTGGTTCCCAACCTTGGGTCAGGACCTCAAAATGGGTTTGACAGATACTTAAATAAATAATTGCTAAATTAAAATTAAGGAGGAACTGATGCTCTGTGTTACCTGTTGTCACAGTGACATGACGTCTCTGTGGGTCAGACTTGTGGCTCTGTGCTTTTTCACTCACAAAAACAAGCCCTCCCTCCTCCCTCTCCTGTGTCTCCTCTTCATTTGCTCATAACAGACGGTGCTGAAAACAGTGACAGAATTGACATTGTACCGCGTTGCATCACCAAACTTTCATAAGACTCAAGTGTAGAATAAGTTTGGGTTTTATAAGAAAGATGAGAAATGCTGCTGCAAATCATTTATGCAAAACGTGAAAGTAACTGTATATTAAAAAATAAAGCCAGTAGGACATAGTATTCATTGGATTTTAGTCAAAAGCAAATACAGAATTAATGTTTTAAGGTTGTAATATCCCGTTAACTCAAAAACGTATTGCTTTACTCCCTGAAAAATCAATAATTAATTTTCTACCAGTAATGCATAGGTATACTCAGACATTACACACATGAAACCATGAGTTGTTGCCAAACCATGCCACAAGAGGGAGTATGCCTTTAAGTGAGTGCTTTTTTTTTTTTTTTTTTTTTTTTTTTTTGTGGTTTAAACCAAAAAAGAAAAATGGGTAAAGAGAGCAGTTTTTATTTTTTGCTGGCAGAAATAAAAAGAAGACAGGTTTGTAAGTTTACATTCATGAATATGGAATTTACACAGTAGTAATATTAGATTAATTAAAAAAAAGCCTCTTTTTCTCTATACTCAACACTTCCTAATATAATATTCCTCTCCTCAAGAGCAAAACCTCATCTTGTCTACTATATAGTCATACCAGAAAGATGTGTTTTGGACAAGACCAGAAAAGATGGCCTAGAGTACCATCACCTGACTTACACTTATCACAAGTAGAAGAGACAGAATGAATGACTTTAAACTGAATGAGTTGAAGTCTAACATTGATAGAACATGCTTTAATCCTGCCCAGCCCTTTTGCCCATAACTTGTTTGAAATGTCTACAACAGTGTCCTTAATCCATGCCTCTTTAATGTGGAGAGAGGAGGTTGCCGATGAGAAAAGACCTACAAATTGTGAAATTAAATGTTTGGAGGTAGGGGTTTTAGTTGTAAGCTCATAAAAAATGTGTTATTTGGGGATCGTATCAAAGTGAGGGAGTGACTGTCTGACAAAATTTCTAATTTGCAAATAGCGAAAGAAGTGACCAGGAGGCAGATTAAATTTCACCTGAAGTTACGCAAAAGAAGCAAGATGGTTGTTAATATAGAGATCCTTAATAGTGGACAGTCCCTTATCTGACCAGTGTGAAAAAACAACATCCATCTGGCCTGGCTTAAAAGGGGTTCTGACATATAGGAGCATAGATGGACAAATCTGGGAGGCTCAGCACACCTTTGATTTGTTTTAGGATCTTAAATGAGTTACGCAAAATAAAGTCATCCTTTAGCCATTTGATAAGTGGATTTGGCTTTGAAAATAAAAAGGCCATTAAAGAGGCTCCAGTGAGTAAGACTGCATTACAAGACTCAATCTCAGGCCATCTGAGACAGGTACTGCTCTCCTGTCTAGGAGCAGAATGATGAGAAAACCCATGATCTGGCATTGCAGGCCCAGTAATAATGTTGGAAGACAAGAAAGCCCTGGCCACCTTCGTTAGCCCAAATGAAGGGCATATTTTAAAGAACGAAGATGTAAGAAAAATCGGGACATGTTGAAAGAGAGAAATAAATTTGGGGAGTACTAGCATCTTAATAATATTAACGCATCCGATTAAAGAAAGAGAGAGAAATTTCCATTTATCTATCATAGTTTTAGTCCCCAAATCCAAAAAATAAGTTTAAAAAGAAATTTAGGGTTTCTACACTGTAAAATATAATAAGTTGACTTTACTTTAAAAAAAATATGCAAACTTGCTGCCTCACAAAAAGTTATTTATGTTGACTTAGATGAATTACATTGGATTTACTTAATTATAATGACTGTGCAGTACTTAAATTAACCTAAATAAGTGGATTATAGTAACTTGTTTATTTAGAGTTTGCAGTACTCAAATTATTCTAAATAATTGGATTATAGTAACTTGCTTATTTTGAGTTTGCAGTACTCAAATTATCCTAAATAATTGGATTATAGTAACTTGCTTATTTTCAGTTTGCAGTACTCAAATTATTCTAAATAATTGGATTATAGTAACTTGCTTATTTTGAGTTTGCAGTACTCAAATTATCTTAAATAATATGATTAGAGTAACTTGTTTATTTTTAGTATGGAGTACTCAAATTAACTTGAATGAATTAGATTACAGTAACTTATTTATTGTGAGCTTCCAGTACTCAAGTGATAGCTTAATTCGCTTTAGTGTTGCTCATCCATCATATTCAGGTCAACTTAATGTAATCTAACTTTGTGAGAGCCACACTTGGCCACTGTACTCAGGTTCAACTCAAGGAGCGAGGGAAGGATTAGTGTAAAAAGTAAACACATGGGCCTGGTTTTGGTGTTGACGAGGCTAGTTCAGCTAGTTGGCTGAGGTCATAAAAATAAAGCGTTTAGCTTCTCAAAACAATATGCGTTCAAGAGTGAAACATTGGCCTCACAAAACCATTGTCCACGAAAAAGTCTGACCTCACAATCGCTTGGCACTATTTTCTCTGAGAGAGAGGGAGAGAGAGAGAGAGAGAGAGAGAGAGAGAGAGAGAGAGAGAGAAAGAGGTGATCCAAGCTGAAGTTGGACCCACAACTGTCTCTCATGGCTACAGCTGTGGGTCCAACTTCAGCTTGGACCACTTCTCTGTCCTTCCTCTCTCTCTGCCCGTTCCAACTCCGTCTGATGAAGTTCGGCATCTGTTTATTCAGGTTCATAAAGGTATCCCTGGCTCTGTGCTAAAAGTTTCTTGACCTAAAAGAATTACAACAGCACATGTTAATTTCATTAAAAAAAAACCACACACAATGAAGGGAGAACACTTAATGGATTAACTCAGTGGAATTAAAATTTATTTTAAAATGCTCAACAATGCATTTAACAGAAGACATTGGCTCTTGACAGGCTGAAGAGTGTTTTGTTAATGCTCAGTATAAAAGTGAACAATCAATAGTTTGATTACAAACCTACTTAACATTCTTTTATGAATTTTTATTCATCAAACTATTCAATCCAGGTGTGCCTTGCTGCAACAGCCAACAGATGTCAACATACGAGGCAGTATAATCGAAAACGACAACTTCTCAGCCGAACAAGTCAGTTTTGAGTCTCCACTACATTTTTTGAATAAACATTAGCTCAAACAATTGAACTACCTGGGAACATGTTCCAGTTTTAGACAAGAAAAATATCAAAGAAATAGCCTCTCAACAAAAATGCACAACATATAAAAAAATTATGTTCCTGAAATAATTGCAAGAGAGAATATTATTATTAAGAACTAAACCCTTTCAGAGAATCTTTCTGAACTAATCATTTTTTAGTTCTGTAGCTTAGGGTTATCTTGGGTGCCTATACTTTTTGAAGACCAAAGTAACAACCTGAAACATGACGAATGCACATTAACAACAAATATTTCCTGTTCTTCCTCTCTTCAAAATAAGAGTCCTGGATGTGTTGGCATTACTTGTACAAAAGCACATACATTTAAAAAGCACATACATTTATTTTAAAAAAGGTTACAATTCTTTCTTGGTATGAGACACAGGAAACTATTGATATTACTAAAACAATAATATTGGTGTGTCAACACTACATAGGCATTTTAAATTATTGGGATTATTATCTTGCAGGAGCTGTAAGTGAAGCGAGATGCCTGTGCAGTGTGGACATACTAATATTGCTGATATTTCCGTGTCTCCTATTGAGAATGAAATATAATCTTTTTGTTAAGTTGCTCACACCAAATGGGTTTGGGTAAATTTAAGTCAATTTTCTTTTATACAGGTAATGCTGGGACATCTGGGACTCTATTTTGAAGAGGGGAAAAGGTTTTTGCACTGTATCAACTTGCCTACCCCAGTAGTTTGTTTTTCAAACTAAGCAGTTTTGGAGGGAGTGTTTTGCTTCCCAATCCAAGCATGACTGCTTGAATGAATCTGAGTGTGTTCGCCATGCATTTTGGGTAATCTAAGTGAAGAGCATACGTAAGTCCAAACATGAGGCAGACTGCCTGGGGAAAGTCTCTAACATTGTCCATGACAGTACTTCCCTCAAGTATGATGGCAGTGGAAATGGGCTGGAGGTGCACTGCATTTAGACCCTGCTGCTGAGCATCTTCGTTGACCACGGTCAGCACCCCAACTGTCACTGAGGCAAGTGCTTCTTCCTTCGCTGTATCCTGCAAAAGAAGCACACACAACTACCTTTTGAATCTGGTCTTCTTTTGGGAAATTCTGTAGACTGGAAGTGTGAGATTGGGGAATTCACATCCTTAATTTAATTACATTATGTACTAATTTAGGGATTCTGATCATTTATGAGTGAGATTAGAATCCACCTGATTCTGATCAACTGAAAATAAGTGTATTTTAAATAGGGCTGTCAAACGATTAAAAATTTTAATCGAGTTAATTACAGCTTAAAAATTAATTAATCGTAATTAATCGCAATTCAAATTATCCCCAAAATATGTCATATTTTTCTGTAAATTATTGTTAGAATGGAAAGAAATGACACAAGGCGGATATATACTGTACAGCAACATACTGTATTTGTTCATTACAACCATAAATCCACACTGAATGGCATTAATATTGTTCAAGAACATTATTTATTTCTTAGACAGTATTCTTTTTTTCTCTTCAAAATCAACAAGACTTGTTCTTTCTTTCTTTCTTTCTTTCTTTCTTTCAGTAACAGGACAGTATTTTTCCCCCTCTTCAAACTAGCACAACAGGGCCACTCTTTTTTTTTCTAATTAAAAATTCAAAACCAGAACATCAGGCTAAATCTACCTGCTTTGAGCTTCACCATATAAATCAAATGTTTCTTCTGCTGTGTCTCTCTCTCTGTGTGTGTGTGTGTGTGTGTGTGTGTGTGTGTGTGTACATTTAAATGTGGCCCTCTTCTCTACTCATCCTCTAGCCCAGGGGTGTCAAACTCAATCACAGAAGGGGCCAAAGTTTAAAACACAGTCTAAGTCGCGGGCCAAACAGGATTAACATTTATTAAACTGTCTAAAACTGACTATGTTTAATTCAGAAATATGAATTTGAACAGCCAGACTGCAACAACTTTTTCCTCAATAAAATAAATAAGATTTAAAATATTTTTTTTTTCTTCAACAATAACAAAGGAAAACGAGAATATTTCAGCTCAGAATATTTCAACTCATATATCCAGGTGGGGGTTACATTTGAAAATGCTTGCTTTTTGTCTGCACACAAGATATCGCACACTTTAATCATGCAACCCCTCAATGGCACTGCATTTGGCATAAAAGTCTGCTCATATAATAATATTACAAACCCATCAGTCCATCAGGTACAGATGAACATATTGACCTGCTCAATTTAACATTAAAGCCAAAACACACTGAGAACTTCAACAGAAAAGTCAACTGTAGCTTCTATGGTGCACTGCAGGCTTCAGATTTAAAATGTAACACCACAGAACCAGCAGTATTTTAGGAAAAGGTTAAACTGCACACTGACAAGACAGAGTCTGTCCTCTTCATCATGACTTACAATAATGCAGCAATTAAGTATTTAAAAGTACACAAATCAGACTTGGAGTAAAAAAAAAAAAATCGCACACCACATAAGTGTACATTAATATTATGATTCATGATCATAAAAAGTTTTTTTTATCTCTCTCCTTCTCCCTCTCTCTGCTGTGGGTCAGTCTTATTTTTATTTTTACCTGGTTTCAGGTGGAGCTGCAGCTCATCTCCCTCCTCATATACTTGTGTTTCTTTGCACTGAGTCAGTTGCCTAAACAGACAAACCTGTTTACATTGTCGTTTGACAGAAGCTCGCGTCTTCGTGACTGCGAGCTGATTAATTTCTCGAGTTGCGCGGCAGCTGACGCAGTGCATTGTGGGACTTGTAGTATGAGTGGTGGGAGTGCTATTTACCGACGGGCCATTCATAATAGACACGTGAAATTATCTCGCGGGCTGTATATAATTGAATCGCGGGCCAGATGTGGCCACATGTGCTCTAGCCAGTCGCTGCAAATTACTATCTGCTTATTTATTGTTCCATCTGTATTCTTTTTAAACTGAAATTCCCCATCCAGAGGGCCAACCTGCTCTTCCTCCATGTTTACATTCACCGCACGCATGCATCCGCTCTGCTCACTGCGCGTCACTGCACTTCTGAGTGGTATTATGGGATGTATGGGGCGGGTCATTCTGCGCATGCGTCAAATGCGTGAAAATTTTTAACGGCACTAATTCTAAAAATTAATTATCGCCCGCTAACGCGATAATTTTGACAGCAGTAATTTTAAATATTTGACAACACTATCAAACGTATCAAATATGATTTGTCAGTAACTTGAGATCAATATGTTTCTTTCTTCTTTCAATATGTTACTTACAAAGCAAGTCTTGTAGACCTCACTGGAGTCATCACCAAGCACAATAGGAAGGCCTCTGAGGACAACAGAGCGAAGTGCCGTCACATCTGGCGACTAAAAATACAGAGAGAGAATAGATACAAGTTAAGAACTTCGTAGCATTTTGAGGGGTGGGGTGGGGGGTATGTGTTGATATACTTTTCTATATTTTCTCTAATAGTTCATAGCCTCATAATAGAGACAGGGCTTTAAGTTTTATTAGTATAATTGGTCACATTTAAATACCTAATTTTACACATCCCAATTTCCCTATAAACATTTTCTTTGTTTTTATACAAACTCAACATTTCAATTAAATTTAAAATAAAATGCCCTTGTGCATGCATTTCATTGAGCACTCACTTGAAATGTGCAAACTACCATACTGTTGGACTTTCTTGTTACGAAGAATGACAGACTGAGAGACACATAAAAACCTGTTGAAATTGAACAAAAACATGTCGAGATGAGTAGTCCACAACAACTGGTATAGGTGTTGTGAAAGGATTTTAAAAAACATGATTTAATTGTTGAAGTGATTTAGTTAGTGTATTTATGGGTACACATCACTGGTACGGTCACCAAGGGTACATCTGTCTCGCTTGCTCTCCACAGCAGCATGCAGCAACACAGCAGAGAGGAAGGCAGTGTGAATGGTATGTGAAACAGGCCTAAGGTGCATTGCCACCACCCGTTATTACTGGAGTGTAAATTACAAAATCCTTACCAGGCAGTTGATGTGCTGCATCAAGTCTGTCAGTTTTTGTCCTGTAGTTCCTTTTTTGGACTTGAAAAGCTCGATGAAGCGTGGGGTGTGTTGGTCTAGGGCTTCATAGAAGTCTCCTTCAAGGTTCCTACTGGCGACGCGATTAAACTCAGCAAAGACCTGAAAAAATGGAGAGTGGAAGGAGGGAGAGGGATAGCAACATTAAACTGACTGTCATTCAATTAATACTGTAGAAAATTAAAGAGCTTAACATATGAAACTATGGTGAATAATACATTACTACTTATATTATTAAACAAATAACATTGAAAACATTTTACTGATTTGTATATAGTACAAGAGTAATTTTTTGAGGATGATGTGTTTTAATATTCCACCTCACAGAATTGATATGTTCTGACTGACATTTAATCTGCTGGAAACTTAATGGGGGAAGGCAGGCCAAAACGAACAAGTAGCTTACCTGTCTCTCAGTGAAAAGTGCTGGCCAACGTTCAACCGTGCTCTGCACAGCAGGCTCCTGTGTCACTATCTCCCTTCTGCACAGTGGGAATGTTTGGTCCATCATTTGCGAGACTAGAGTGGCATTGGGTTTTTTTTTCTTCATTTCCTCGATGACAATCTTCCTGGCATTTTCAAGGCTTCTTTCATCATGTCCGTCAGGTAAATTAGGCAAATAATTGGCTTCACCTCTTTTTGGTCGCTTGACATTGTTGCTGGATGATTCTCCATCTGGATTAAGTTTACTTCTTTTACCCCCATTTATCATTACATCATCACATCCTGCTTTTCGTAGCTTTGTACGATAGTTTGCCATCTTGAATTTTATGCTATTTTTCCAGCCATACCACCCTGGCTGGGGACCAGGTTCAGTGAGACTGGGGTGCTTACTTATCAGTGATTTTGCGACACTGTTGAAGTCGTCATCGTTCGGGTACGCCTTGAAACTGTACATTGTTTTGGCGAGCTTCTCAAGTATGTCATGTTTCATGTCTTGTGATGGAGTAATTGGGAGACGGTCTTTCATGAATGAAAGGTCTGCCTGTCTCAGCCTGTACTCTACATCCACTGAGAAATTGGGTATGTCGAAGAACTCTGGCCACTGTTTTCTAAGCGAAGGTGACAATTCAGCAGGGAACAAGATCTCAGTGTCTACTGTGCTGCAGTCTGATTCTTCGGTGGGTGAAGACAGGGCGGTCAACTCGAGAGTCACAAGAGGAATTACTTTCAGCGTAGCTCTTGCAGGCAAATCTGTTACTTCAGTCAAATTGCATAGCGCATTACTGAAATCTGGATCTTCATATTGGAGTTTGAAGTCGTACTGCAGTGACAGCTTATCCCGCAGCTGTGTTTTTAGTTCTTCAATGGAATCCGGTCTATCATTTAGGGTCAGCTTCCTTATATCATCTTCATCAATGACAACTCAGAGCATCAATCTTTGGTCCATCTCGATGTCACCTCCTGTGAAAAAATGAGATCATCTTGAGACATGCAACATCTCAGTGTTTAATCCACTTGGCATAATATGTACCATTTGAGTGTAACAAGCTGTTTGCCATGAACTCTGTAAAGTGACAGAGGAAACACATCATTCAAATCTGACAACTGGGTGACTGAGAAGATGGGCAAATGGCTGCTGCAGAGGTCATACACTCTAAGATGCTCATCATACCATGAGGTCATCAGTCTGCAGACAAATGCTACATTTGTGTTTATAACAACAATCTTTGAGATTTGTCTGAACTCTGGGAGCCCTGCGCAAGATCCAACAGAAATGACCATGTCAGAACTGTACTTGATGCCATCAATGATGACAGAGGAAGCTACAAAGACTGTGTTCAGCTGGTTGTTTCTTTGATTGAGCCAGTTCTGCACATTTTCTGGAAATGAGGAAACCATCACAGACTTCACTTTGTGAATTTCAATAGATGGCTTAAAAAAAGTTGTGGCAGCTAGATGGAAGGCCATCATTTTCTGATGTCTGTTTGCTAAAGTCAGGGGAATGTTTTTAAAGTTGTGAGAGTGATGCACAACTTTCTTGAAGAACTTGTGTTTCCCCTCAAAACGCATTGTCCACACATCAGATAGAGGACCAAAGGTTTGAATGAGCTGAGGGTAATGCTCAACGTAGTGGTCCTTTGGTCGTAGCTTTTCACCCGGGAAAACCTTCTGAAACAAGTGTCTATGGTCAGAGATTTTGCTATCAAGAAAGCACAAAGACTCTTCTGTAAAGCTTGTGGACATTGCCAATTCCACCACATCTTTTAAGGTCATTAAAACCTCCCAGGTTTCATCACCGTCTGGAATGTGTTGACCAATTAATAATGGTAGAAGTCCGAGAAGAGTCCAATTTTTGTGACCATTTCCTTCAATTGTTGACTTTGAGGAGAAGGTCTTTGGAATGAGTTGGGGTTGATTTGCTCTGTCTGCAAATGTGTATGGGAACTGTTTAATAGCATCATTCAGGGCCTCAAGGGAGATAGTTCCTTTCGATATCAGTGCCTTTAAGCACATAGCCAACTCTACTGGAACAATACCCTCCATGTAGAATGTCTGGAGGGTAACCATCAACGACATGAAAATGTTGCAAGCTTTCAGTAAGTGCACAGCTTCCTTTCACACCCTCCCAAAGAGTGGGCAGCCAGATTGTCTGCTGCAACAAATAACACTGTGCCCTTAACAGTGGCTCCCAACTGTTCAACATATATGCCTTGTTGCTCAAGAAAAACAAGGTCCTGAATAAGAGGGTGAAGAATTTTGGCATAACCCTGGTCTTTGATGTCATTGGCCTCGCAAAGCAGAGCAAGCTGAATGGAATGAAGAGACGAGCGATATTTAGGGTGTAAATTGCCAAGTGTCCAGTAGATGGCAGTTTGTTTGTGCTTTTTTCTGGAGGTTCCCAAGGGGTTAGCCACCTCAAAATCATCAATATACAGTTGGAGAGCGATCCTGAATTCTTCCTCATTCAAGAAAGCACTGTCTTTGAAGCAGGCACCATCTCTGTAAGATTGGTATTTCTCTGACAAAGTTGCCTCATGTGACATGGTCTTTTCCAGAATTTCTCTATTGCTCAGTAATGTTTGCAGCATTTTTAGTATGGGGACATACACAACATTCTGCTTGTTTTCTAGGACAAATTCAACTGGCATAACCAAAGAGAATTCCCTTGAAATGTATGATTTTCGCCTGTTAGCAGTTGACAACGATCCCTCATCAGAAGTGAATTTGAGGAATACATTATTCTCAATGACCACTTGAGCTATCTCATTCACTAAAGCATCATCAACATTTGCACAATGCGTATGTAGAATTTTTCGAATAGAAGAATGTAGCAATGGCTGTGATAACAAATAAATTTGGTTGATCTGATCTATGACCTCTTGCAGGGCAGTTTCAGAGATGTTAAGAATTGATGACATTTTCAGGAAAAGAGCAGCTACATTGCATTCCACCTGATTCTCTAAGTCCTCCACATCTTCATTTTGCTCAGCAACTTCACAGTCAATATCATCAACTTCAGGGTCACTCTCCTCTAGCTGAACACTCGTATTTTTTGGAAGTTCTTCAACTACATTTTTTGAAACAATTTCCTGTTTTAATGGTGTCTTGTTGTGCATCTGATGCTCTTTGCTTTTGTGTGCAGTAAAGGTAGAATAAACACTACTCTGAAAGTTACAGTCCTGATATGGGCAGGCAACCATTTGCCTCAGCTTAAGATGTCTTCGCAAATGGGTAAAGAAGTCTGCTTCTGTGCAAGGCTCCACAAAGTCGCACAACTGACAGTGAAATGCAGTTTCTCCACTTTTGCCTGCATCCTTTTGAGTGTGCCATGTTGAAAGGTGTACTTTGAGTGCATTAAAAGATTTAAATGTGCAGAGGCATTCCTTATGAAGGCATGGGAGTGGGGATGTCTGAGTGTGAAATCCATGTTTTAAGCGGTAATGCTTAAGCAAGTAGCCTCTCTTTTCAGCAAAAAATGTGCAGTACTTACAAGTCCACTGCATTAGGGAGCACTGCTCTGGTTGACCTGAAAAGACATGATAATTTCAGCATTAAGCATTTATTTTTAAAAAAAAGTTTAATTTTTTTCCTAAAGAGTCACAAATTAAAATGTACAATTAATTGTTTTAAACACAAATTAAAATCTGCAATGAATCATTTTAACATTGACAAACTAAAATGTGCAATAAATTATTTTTAAATGAAATGAAAGATTTTTTAAATAGTGAAATTGAAATATACAATGAATTTTTTAGTCACAAACCAAAAATGTGCTTTGAATTATTTTTTTAAACAGTCATAAATAAAGATGTACAATTAATTATTTTTTAACAGTCAAGTCGAAGTGTGCGATGAACAGTCACAAACTGCCATGTACAATGATTTATTTTAAACAGTCCAAAATTGGAATAAATTAACTTGATCCATTTAACAATGGAATTGGTTTTATCATAATCCCACTGTAGTAACATTAATGTATTTCTGTTACCCAAACCCATGGAACTAATACAAATATTGAATGATTATTGTATTGTATGAAGCATTAGGTAAATACCTTTAATTGCTGAGAGCGGGGTAAGTGTGGACAGTTGACCATCTGCTTCAGCCTGAATGGAGGACAGTGAAAAAACACACAATTAAGGCAACAATTTCAAAATATAGACACATAAATCAACACACCAGGTTGTTATAATATCACTCTTGTTAACTGTATTCCTATATTGAGCTTTAAATTCAGTGGCAAAGGAGAAATCCTTTAGAAAATACAGCGATAAGGACCCTGACTCTCGTTACATTGTCAAAATAAATTAAATCTGTGTGGATCCTTAGGTGTAGTTCACATCAGTGGCGCCGAGCGATCGCGTCAATCTTGGCAGGAAGTCACACATGAAACAACGAGAGAATCCGGTCAATTTTCTAAATTAAATCAATTTTCAAAATAAAACACAGAGATTGACAAATACCATAGCCCTCTCCGTGTGCGTTTGTTGCCTATTTGTGTTTATTTATCTAAACAGAACGCGACAGAGATGAAAACACACACACATCGACACACATATATACACAAAGGGTACCCACACACACACCGACACACCTTAGGTGTATATAGATGACCTATATACGTTCAGGGTACACATAGCCTACACCGACAGACACACACACACACACACCGACACACAACGACACAGGCTACACATACACAGCTGAGGGGCAGAGGCCTTGTCGACCGGCGCAGAGAAATGAGCATCTGGTGTGAACTGGAAGGCTGCGGCTAGCGCGCGATTTTCGAGGGCGAGCCGCTTTGCACGCTTCGGCGTCCGGTGTGAACCGGCTGAAACTAACTTCCCTGTGCGGGTCGGAACACCGTGGTCCCGGTACCAAAGCTCCGCCACACCCACAACAACGCCGACCTTCTCTCCCACACTACATAAACTGTAGTCTACATTTGTTTAAAAAAATGGTAATGTTACTGTGCTAGTTGTGATATTTGAATTTGATTTTGTTTACTCCTCCCTGGCAAGCACACAGCACTACACTACAACAAGACAACGCGACGGTTTACAAAAGAGTAAAATATTTACTTACCAAATCAATGTGCTAAACACAAGTAGGCTAGGTTAAGGTGTTTGAAGGGAGCTCCTGGTTGACCAATGCGGTTGACGTGGACATGTGTAGGAAAGTTCTGGTTGCGCGAAGTAGATGAGGCAGGTCTGAGCATGTCCAATAAAACGCCCAAAGCACACTGGGTACAATAAATTATTCTTTCTAATTTGACTTAACTGGGATAAATCAAGTTAAGCATGTTTTCCAACCCCAAATTACTACTTACTTATTTAAAATTAGTGTTCATAACAGGTTGATGAAAACTGAGTTTGGTTCACTTATCATATTTAATTAATTTGTATGTTAGCATTTACAGTGTAGTGATATTAATCCCGAGATACACAAGGTGTTCAGTGGAAAGTCTGAAGGGTAGATTGCCAAGAAAGCCAGCGTCGAGACCATGAGAGAAGGGCATGAACAAACTTTTTCCCCAGTTAACACTAAAAGATCTAAGAACATCCCTGTCTTCCCTTTTTGATATAATAAACAGCTTTGGGCAGCTTTCTGGGTTTAGAGACAAGATTATATCATCTGCGTACAGACCAATGGTACAATGAGATGTGCTGCAACCAGAGGCTCGAGAGCCAGCGCAAAGAGCATTGGGGAGAGGCAGCAACCCTGCCTGGTTTCATGGTGCAGTGAGAAAGGGGGAGACCTGTCATGATTAGTCAAAACGGAGGATTTGGGGCAAGAATAGTAGCAAACATGTACTTCCATTCAATTT
Organism: Lutjanus erythropterus; assembly: GCF_056507025.1. Classification (NCBI taxonomy): domain Eukaryota; kingdom Metazoa; phylum Chordata; class Actinopteri; order Lutjaniformes; family Lutjanidae; genus Lutjanus; species Lutjanus erythropterus. Next base: position 108,129 of record NC_139324.1, on the reverse strand, counting down.
GATCAAATGCCTGTTGGGCATCCAGGGAGATAACTGCCAAGTAAGGCAACTTAGTAGAGTAAATTATATTCAATGAACGCTGGGTGGTTAGAAAAGGAAAATCTATTTGGAATAAACTCTGTTTCAGTACCGTTGGAATTACTGTTGGTGGCTGAAAACAGCCACTAACAAAAACCGCTGTAAAAATATATCAGATAAATATTTTTTCAACTTTTTTTGCATAAATATGTTAATTAGCCTCACTTCTGGTCAAAACTACCAAATATTTAAATATTTTTAGAATTTTAAGATTTTAAATGCCAATTTTATAAGCAGTGTCACCGACACCAACAAAATGAAACAGAAAACCAACCATGCACCCTCAATATGCATTGGGTTTTCTGAGTTTTGTTTTTTTAGGGAAAATGAAAACTAGTATTACTGAAGCATTTAGAATTTTTTTCATACTTGCTTTATGACCAGCATTTCATTCATAGGCCTATAGTGGGTAAATTGTGTCATGAGGTGGTCAACAATTAAAAATGACTAATTTGACCTCTTCCCTACAGACCAGAATGCATCTTTTTATACTGTAATGGCTGTGCGATCAAAACAAGTGGTTATAATGGAAGTCAATGGGGAAATTTCATCCACCAACAGTATGAAAGGGAGAAAAAGTTAAAATCTGATGGTGCACAAAAAGTAATAATCATCAAAGTCAATGTTGTACTTATCTTATGTACATCATGCATGATGCTGCACAAATAGTTGTGAAAGCATTAAAACTTACAATAACACACAACATTTTTCACTTTTATTTCATTTATTATTTTGCAGGAAAAGATTAAAAATAACGTAATAAAATCAGAATTAAACAGCTCTGACTCACTTAAAACAAATGAAAATCACTGTCTTTACTTAAGTCCAAAAAAAGGCAAACACAGGGAGTCCAAAAAGGCAAACAAAAACAGACAGGGAAAAAAAGGCACAAAACTATAATCCAATAAATAGGCGAAGTCCAAATGGAAACATGAGGCCTATAACCACACCAAGCAGCTTCACAGACAATAGAGACAATCTGGCAGAGACATGTGGAGCTGGTGGGGGTATAAATGCACAGGGATGGCAAGGAGGGTAATCAGGGGCAGGTGAGTGAGTGGCCTCAGGTGCAGTTGATGAGGAGCGGGAAAACACAGGAAACTGAAAAGACACAAGAGGTAGTGTTAAAAAATAAAACAGGAAACATAATAAAACCCGGAATGTTACAAAAACAGAACAAACAAAAGATCCAGTACCACAGAAGTTACTACGTACTTTGTTGAATCAATTCAAAGATTTCATGAGATGATCACAAAGTAACGATGGGTTCGTCCTTTGCCAGTGGTTATTTCTCTGTGTTTTTTGAATGTTTTTTTTTTTATTCCAAAGGAATTATAAAATTGCTTGTCCTATATTATGTTTTTGGCATGCAGTGTTTTGTGTCACCATGTTTTTCACTTTAACACTCAGTGTGTATACTTGTGTTACAGGACTTTGCTGCTGGATGTAAAATACAGAGTGGCAAGTGCGTTGTCACTATTAAGGTAAGTATTGGTTCTTTCTTTGTCAGACCTGGCTATTGGCAATGTATGCTCAGGCCTGGAATGAAGTCATTTTTAGGAGAAGTCACTTTGGCCTATGATGAATTCGCATTTATTTGAGCTTTCTGGACAAACTGTATGGCACAAAAGTGCACAAACAATAGGTAATAATTACACTGTATGAAGAAAGGAAACAGAAACAGTTTTAGCTGATAATTAGCCAGATGAGCTCCTGTAAGTAATCAATACAAACACACATCATTAGACTGTAAACCATTATTCAAACCAATAAATAAATGCAGTCAATCAGACAACGTAAAAGCTCATTTTATATTTCACTATTATAAAAATATCGGGTTTTTATTGTATTGTGTACTTTCAGTAGTGAGTGACAGATAAACACACAAAGGGCAACCATTTATTGCATACTACAGTTAGAAACTGACAATAATTAGCTGATAATTAACCTGATCAGCCACAAAGTAATTGATACACAAATTATTAAACCATTAACCAACCAACATTATTAGACCAACTGTATGATTAGAATTGTATAGATTGCAGTGTCCATGGCCAATTCCATTCTATTTAAAGTCTGACCTTTGCTAATTCAAATTTTCTTTCTTTGTAAGACCTGTATACGGCAGTATACAAAAACATTTTTGGAAAATTGAATTGTACATTAACATTAACATCTTCAAATGGCTCTTAATAAACACAGTATTTTTTCGGACAGTGTTTAACATTATAAATCAATAAATTCTACTACATTTTAGCAGCTTTCTGAGTGTTTTCTTAGTGTTAGACCAGTCGATTAGTCTAAATTCAATTTTGCCTTAATCGACAGGGAAATTAGTCACCAGGAACATCCCTAATGGTGACTAGGGATGTAACAATACATTCAACTCAAGATTCGATACAATTTCTGATACTGGCTTAATAATACGATTTTTTTTTAACATAATGAGATTGCAGACAAATTATGACTAAAAAATATTCTTGTAATTATTTGTCAGATAAAAAACACAACATTTCTGAGGTAGGGTGTAGCTGCAAAACACAAACTATGCGATGAATGTATATTTAATAGGGCTGTCAAAGTTAACACATTAATGCTTTAATGTAAATTCCTTTTAACAACACAATTTTTTTTTTAAACTTTATTTTTATTATTTTCTTTTAAACAAAAACAGAACTTAAAACAGACAAGGTCATCACAGGTGTAGAGAAATGCTAAACATACAGAATGAGGATTGAATGAACCTGCGTTACATTCATTGTCGAAAAAGTCCTTTATGTCCATGAGTGTTATTTGAGGTCCAAAAAGTTTTTATGATCCTTGGCTCCATTTAATGCTAGTCGTCAGTGTTTCCTTCAAAGTGAGATGTCTCCCATTCTTTCTTAACTTAAAAGTCCACTCTGTTTGTGCAAAGGAAAAATACATTACATTGTTTCTCCAACCAAACACGTATAAAGAAATCACTACAGTTTCAAATAGGACAAATAGGACATTTTTTCCAGTATTTTTCACATTTCTTGGTAGCATGTCTCAGGGAAAAGGTCAATCGTTCCATAGTATAAATGGCATTAATTATTTCTATCCACTCAAGGATTGTAGGAGGTTCTATGCTCAACCATTTTCTGGTAATTGCTTTTTTTACTACCTGCTAGTAGTTTTTCTAACAGGTATCTGTCCTGTTTTTTCAGGACAGTTGATACATTTCCCAAATATATAACACTGAAATTAAAATCAAGCTCTGAGCAATTATAGATCTGATCTCTGTCACCACATCTGTCCAGTAAGAAAAGATTTTAGGGCACTCCCAAAAAATGTGAAAATGACCAGCAGACATTTTACCACACATTCTCCAGCACCGACCTTGTTCGGGGTTGTGACTGTGATTTTTTAACCTTTGGAGTTATAGGTGTCCAGGTGTATTCCCTCCATAAATCTGAACTTGAAGTTGTAGACTTTGTCCTACAAATATTTAACCAGTCATCTTCAGTCAGTGTTATGTTAGCTTCTTTCTCCCACCTTGATTTAACATACAGAGTGGAAAAACCCCTGTCCAGTTGTAAAGATGAGTAAGTCTTTGAGATCAATTTCCTATTAGAGTTACCTTTGTATGCATCAGTGAATATCTTAATCAATCTCAGTCCCTTCTCTCCAATAGTTTTAATATTTGTGTCAAAATAATGTCTCAGTTGAAGGTACCTGTTACAGTGATGATTACTGTGGGAATAAGAAGAAAGAAGAGATGACACAGGTGTACCCAAAAAAAATGTTCAATACGAGCTCGGGTTCTTCCACATCATACAGCATACAGAGTAAGAAGGAATGAACCAAGAACACTCCAACAGTTACAGCTTACATAGGGTTGTCTGACTAGACATAACCGGTTTATTTTTGGACCATGCAAATATGCCAACAATGGACAGAGTCTTGTCCACCAGACTTTCTGGCACCCTGCCAGCCATATATCTGTCACCATACACGTCATGTCGGAGTGTAAAACATACCACACCGGTCACAGAAATACATCCTGACAGTACTTAAAGAAATTGCATTTCTCTACGTTATATGTTTTTGAAAGACTGCATTTGTCCAGAGTTTAAATCTGTTTTCAAATTTAGGCGGTGTTGCCAGCGTAATATTTGTGCATTCCTCTCGAAGTTCAGGTCTTTAAATTCTTTATGCCAAATGTTTAAGGGGACTGCAGTCCATTTAGATAATTTGTCTAAATATTTCTTCTGAAGGGATTTTTCCCCAAGTACAGATTGAAGAGGTATGTTTGTTTGAGTTTGTTCTATGTCTTTCCATTTCGCATCATATGTAGGATCACACCAGCAAACCAGAAAACGTTAATTGTGCTGCTTTGTAATAATCTTCTAAGCAGAGTGAAGCCCTTCCTCTTCTGTCCTTGGGCAATTGTAATGTCTGAAATCGAATCCTAGGTCTTTGCTTTCCCCAAATGAAGGATGAAATCATTCAGCTCCACTCACTGAATTGCTTGGGAGGGACATCAACAGGCAATGACTGAAGGTAGAGCAGCCTGGGTAATATATTTATCTTTATAACGTCTATTCGATTATACATGTTCATTGGTATTAATGACCAGCGATTTAAATCGGCCTTAATATCCGCTGTTATATGAGTATAGTTATGTTCATAGATGGCAGTTAGATCTCTAGGTATTTGTACTCCCAGGTACTTAATTATGTCACCCTTCCATTTAAAATGACATAATCTGTAAACTTTTTCTTGTGGTTCATAGTTAAAAGTAAGAGTTTGGGTTTTCTGTAAGTTCAATTTGTACCCGGAGTATGAACCAAATACTTTAAGAAGAGACAGTAATTTAGGCAAGCTTTCATTAGGGTTGGTAAGCGTCACAAGAATGTCATCTGCGTACAGACAGGTCTTGTGTTGTGTATCTCCAATCAATATGCCTGTTATGTCATTATCTTCTCTGATTGCCTGTGCTAGTGGCTCAATAAAGAGGCGCCATCCCCTCTCAAGAGACACTGTTTTAGATAAATTCCCGTTTATTTTAATTCTGGCTGTGGGAGAGCAATGAAGGTAAAGATTCAGGCATCCAACTACCTGGCTGTTAAAACCAAATCGTCTAAGAACCAACCAGTTTGGTTTGTACCTATCAAATCCAGGATTATATTTTCCATTCGTTTTGTGAGTATTAATGCAAATAATCTGTAGTCCATATTTAAAACAGATATGGGTCTGTAAGAACTAGACTCTGTCCTATCTTTACCCGTGTTAGGAATTACTAAAATTACTGCTTGTGTCCAGGACGATGGAGTCTCCCCCCCTCGAAGAACATAATTAAAACATTCCTTAAGAACTGGTATTGTAATCTCTCTAAAGGTTTTATACCATTCCGATGGGTAGCCATCTGCACCTGGCATTTTATTCGTTTTTAATCTTGATATAGCCTTGTTTGTTTCTTCTTCTATTATCTCCTGAGTTATTATTTTATTCTGCTCTGTTCCTACAGATGGTGAGTCTAAAGACATTAGAAAATTTGATATGGCCGTTGACTCAGCTGCCTGAGGCTGAGCAAAATAATATAATTTTGTGTAGTATTTTTCAAAGGAAATTTGTATGTCATCCAGTGTATGATACATCTTATTGGTTTGCGGGTCTCACTTTATGTATAAATCTCTCGGCCTGCTGTTTGCGTATTCTCCAAGCAAGTAGTTTTTTTTTATTTAGAACCATTCTCATAAAAATTTTGTTTAATTAATTTAGCTCTCTTCTCTATTTGATTTTCATATACTTTGTTTAAAGAACATGTCTCACCTGTGTGCTTGCTCCAGCAGATCGGCCTGCAGAGCCGGACGCCATCATTACGAGCGGACACTGTGCTGCATTCACAGTACTACGTGGAAAGCATTAAAGTGTGTCTGTTGAAGTGAACAATCTGGCATAATTTATCCCCCCGCTTCTGCAGTTGGTCCTCAGTACTGTCTAAAACAGGATTAAACAGGATTCGGATTAAATTTCAAAAAAGGCGATGTTTGGATAAACCTACCACGTATTAAAGAATATAAAACGTATATACAGTGACATATTAGCAGCTTTAGACTTACAGAGAAAATTAAAACAGATTTATTCCTGCACGCCGTGCAAATGGAAGTTTGTCACTGACATCAGTTTTTTCACTGCCAATCACCTGGTGTAGCCTACATGAAGTGTTGAGTTGAATTGTTTTAGTTCCTACGTTCCCTGAAGGCAACGTGATAGGGGAAGGTCCCCAGCCTTTTTGTTAAGCTGTCTGTCATGATTCCACACCCCTCTCAGTTGATGCCACGCCCCCCATGCGAAATCCGGGTCAAAAGTCTGAAACTGAAAAGAAAAGATCTGAACCTGAAAAATAAAGATCTGAAACTGAAAAAATTTTTTTTGAAACTGTAAAAAATAAGATTTGAATCTGAAAAAAATAAGATCTCAAATATCAAAACATATGAAAGTGAAAAATGAAAATTAATAATTTATTCAAAAGAATTACCAGAGTGAATCATAATTATATTTAACCTGAAAATTTTTTTTGTGCACTTATTTTTATTTTGAATACGCTAATGTATTTTTCCAAATTCAAGATCAAAACTTGAATTTTCAGTTTCAAATTTTATTTTTTCAAGTACAAAACTTTTGACCCCAATATAGCTCCATAGTTTTGGCCTTAATGTTAAATTGAGCAGGTCAGTATGCTCATCTGTGCCTGATGGACTGTCTTGTAATTATTTGAGCATGTATTTTTATGCCAAATGCAGTGCCTCTGAGGGTTTCTGGGCATATTTGTCATTTAGGTTAATTTATTTGATTTAATAAAGTTACATTTGAATTACACTTTAAACACTTGAAAAATATCCCTTTAACCCTTGAGGCAGCCTTAAAAAAACTATACACTTTTTTCCCAAAGGCCAAAACACACTGCAGGCTTCAGAATAATGCAGTGAAGTGACAAACATTTCATGGAGGAGCCGAGCATCTGTCTGTTTCAGACAGATATTTTAATCAGATAACTGTTCAGTACCATCAGGATTTATCGTCAAAAAAGTTTTCTATCAGTCGGCACACACGATCCCCATCCCTCCCTCCTCTCTGCTGTCCCTCTCTAGATCTTCGTAGCTTTTTTGCTTTGGGAGGGGGGCACCTGGGCTGGAATGAGTATGGTCCATCTGTCCTTGCAGGACCCTCTCATCAAAGGACCCCATTACCATGATTACAGAGCATTTGGACCTGAAAGGCTACAGATGACATTTAGGCTAAAAACATGGTGTAAATGGCATGAGTGAAATTTCATTTTTGGGTGAACTATCACTTTAACACACAGACAATTCTTCAGACCACTGCCTCTGCTCTCCTGCACAGACAGGAGCTCAGTCTGACAACACACGCTAGCTTGAGGGCAAAGATGGGGGGTCAGAGATGCTGAGGTCGAGATATATTCCAAGCACACTGTCTTGGACGAGAGTGATGCAGCGTGGCACGGTGTGTTTTAGCCTTTAATGATAATGGCCATAGAATGGTCAGAAAATTTCATGGAATGTTGTCTCCATCAAGACATGGTATAATTATGAGTGAGTATTAAAGGACAACTTTGGAAATTTTAAACCTTGGCCTTGATGGAGACAGCTTGTTTTGAAATTGGTCCAGTATTGAGGAAGGCAGATGCAGCTGGCAGCTGCGAAATAAGTACAACAGTATACATTGGACAAATGTGTCCCGTACAAGTTCTTGCATTGAAAGTGGTTTTTTTTTTTACCACAGACCCGCTCAGATCGGCAGTTTTATCTCTGTCAACAGCATGCGAAGCGGCTCTCTTGCTCCGGGCTGTGTGTGATGAAATCTCACGGGATCTTTGCTTGTTACTGGAAGAAAACAGAGGAGCCATGACTTGTAAAAGTCAGTTGGTTGTCCCATAGTACAGGTGAGAGTTTACTAGGCCGATTGAAGTGTCATGGCTAAATATTTACCTGATTTGGAGAATGTAGATGAGACCTTTGATTTCAGCGGCTGACAGTATTTGTTTGAGCCTGAGTATACGGATGAGGAGTTTGAGTTCCTACAAACAAAGAGCGGATGAGGATAGAAAGAGAGGGGCAACGGGCAGACGAGGGTGAAGCAGCTGCTGCATGTCTGTGAATCTGTGAAGACTGGTTGTGCTCCTGTGAATGCTGTGACTCTATGCCCACAGAGGAAGAATGTCTGTGTTGTAACGAGTGGGACCTGTTGCCCTGTATTTATGGTCTTGATGTGTCCAGGGATGATATAGAAATTACCCAACACTGTGTAACCACTGTGGTGGGAAAATTATACGCCGAAACGTCACCTTTGTTCCTCTTAGTTATTTCTCATATTCTGTCAGGCACTAACTGGTTACTCGTCCTTGAACACACAGCTGTTTTCCCTTTGGAAGAACAACTTCTGATAACACAATCACATCCCGACTCTCCCGATAAGCTGTTCAGGACCCATCCTCCTTCATCTCCTAACCCTGTAAGACAGATTTACATTCTTGACTTGATTATCAGTTCCTTTTACACTTTGAGTGTGACTGTGTACTGATCCTTTGCAAAGCTCGATTAAAACACCACAAAGACAATCTGGGTCATGGGTTCATGGTCTTTTTCAGAATTTTCAGATTTTCAATTTAAAATTTGGTGTCAGAAGTGGGATCGCTTGTGTGAGGGTTTCTGGACTCGGGGTCGACGGTGGTAGTGCACACCCTGAGGAGATATTCCCTTCAACCTCAACCTCCCCACAAAGACGAGTGAGAAGGAGGGCCTTATACCCGAGACCAGACTCACTCAGTCACTGCGATTCAACAATTCTGATTGGTGACAATCTGAAAATTTATTTAATTGATTTTTAGAAAAATAAAAAAGGGGGAAAAATCAGGTTGCTAAAGATGTCAAGATATAAGAGTTGAGATGGGAAAGCGGTTTTGGTGTACCAGTTCGGGAAAGAGTCCCGACAGTTTTTAACCAAGGTTTAGTAGAAACCTGGAGGTGCACTGACGAGTCCAACTTAAAAGAGTTTACTAAGACCACAATACTGTATGGGAAAAATTATCACTGGTTAATTGTCGTATTGTGCAAAGTAAGACTCAGAGTTTACTAAAACCACAATAGTTTATGGAAAAATCATTACTGGGTAATAATTATATTGTGTGAAGTAAGACTAGAGTAGAGAATTCCTCTGTACTAATCACTCTGATTTTTGATTATCTTGTGAGAAAAAGACAAAAAAGGGGTGAGAGAATTTAATAAGAAACAGCAATGCATTGAAATCAATTATATTATTTTGAGCATACTAATATTGATCAGTTCTGATACTTTTGTATTGGATCGTGGAAATAAGTTCAGGATACAACTATCTTCTAATTTTTTTGTCGTTATTCTTCAGTTTACCAAAAATAGGTATTTGTAACAGCAAAAATCAAACCAAAAAATAAATAAATAAACAGGATAATGTGGATTTGTCTGCTCCAAACATAAATTACATGAGCGTGAACTATGGTGATTCATTTGTGAAACAGATACATTTTTGGGTGACTGAATGTAATTTTTTGAGCACAGAAAGTTTCAGTATAAGACAGCTGAACAAACTGAGGGATTGCAAGAAAAAAAGTATATACTGAACATAAGAAAGGTAAGAGTAAGTTCACAGCAGATTGGAGAGCATTTAGTTTATGGAAGGACAAAGCACAAAGGAGGGACAGAAAAACTGGCAGGGACAGACAACACCTCATCTGTGTCTCAATGTGTCAAAAATGCAGGATTCCAACCTCGACTGTGTGCCGCCGCCAAGGAGACACCGTAACATGCCACGAGAGACAGTTGGACCACACCCAAGGGCACCACCATCATAAAATACTGACCTCCCCTCATCTACTGGCCTCCCTCCATCTCCTGTTCCCCTCATCTAATCGGATACATCTGATCTACAACAACTTCTGAATGGGGAAACAACAACAAAGTGTCTACAGGGCAACCCTGCCTCTCCTTCCCACACCAAGTCTGGTCTGAAGTTCAGAAAATCTTCAAATCATTCATCTCCCTATCACCAGTGAGATCGACACAGGGGAAAACGTACACAAAGCCCTGAATCTCCCTGTGATGGAGAAAGCAGAGGCTGGTGGACATCTCATCTTGATCCGCAGACCATGGACTATGGAGGACATTAAACAGACATTAAACCCACCTCCCATCACTATCAGATTGAGGTGTAAAGGTTGTCGCTGAACTGACTGTTTTGACATTTCACAAATGGTGAAACAGACATGTGTAACATGGGACTCAGGCAAATTAAGCCTGATAAAAGGACACACTGTGCATGCTGAAGACTCCTCAAAGAGAGAGAGAGAGAAAAAGAGAGAAAGATCTAAACATGGCAGCATTGACTATGTTCTAAGGACGTTCTGTGGAGGTCTGCATACAGCTGATCCAGATGTTTGTTTCCATTGGCAAAAGAGAACATTGAGCCAAAAACTACCCAAAGACTGATCCAACTCAAAGATGACTGACTCGGGGCGGCAGCTCAGGAGGGGAGGAATCAGCATCTTTAACTTTGACCTCACTGACGCACGATGAGAGACAACCTACACATCAGACTGGTGATATCACACACACACACACACACACACACACACACAGAGATAAATGATGTGATAGCTCAATTAGAAGAGAAGGAGGAAACAGCAAATACACAAACAATAGGCGTGCACTAAATATTTAGCTGATGCAAACATGCCAACTTGTACATGGCAAAGATGTAACATTCCTTGTTGATTCTGATACAACATACTCAACACACTGTTATTTAATCCGACACTTTTCCAACATCTCCAAAGGTCAGCAGAAGATACAGGAAATTTATAAGGGCATCAGGTGACACACATCTGGAGAAATACACAACTCTATTATCATGTACTGATAATGTCACAGGCGAATTTAAACATTTGTTTTTGCGGTTGAATTGTTGCTGTTGTTGATATACTGTGTATTTTGGGTATTTGTCTTATTTTCACACCAGAGGGGATTATTGTTACTCAAACAAGTGAACTGGGTCTCTCTGACAATTACATATTTGTGACATATAGCCCTGACACACTGCCTTATGTGTATGAATGGAAAATCTGCACATCAGCTGTGACTCCTGTAACTACTGCTATCGCTGACAATGCACACACACTCACACACAACACAGAGACAGATTACATGAAATCACATGCACTGCACACACAAAGGGAAAGATGCAGAGTTTGAAAAATGATGGTTCAGAGAAGGTCGCCTGAGAGAAAAGCTAACGTTAAGTTGAATGTTTTGGAACAAACACAGATGTGCTGTCTCAGTAACTACCAAAATTGACAAAACCAAAGCCAAGTGATGAATTGTCACCATATTTCTCCTTCAGTGATTCAGATTCCAACTTTCTGTTTGATGGTCTTGGTTCATATCCACACGTGTCGCTTGCCAAATACAGAAAAGAAAGATGGCAAGATTTGGATCTGTGGATAAGAAAATGTGTCAGTGCAGAATCATGGAAATCAACATCTGACCCTAATGTTCAATATAATCCTGTTTTGAAGGTTTATCGACAAAACTTCACCTGTGTTGTCCACACATTCAGATCTGTTCAACCGATACCAGACACACAACACACATTTGCCTATTTGCGTAAAACATGTGATGTCACAAACACCCCAGCCTTTCAGAAGATCCCTAAAACTCTGTGGGCCCAAGGCAAACATGATATTGGTCTAATCAGAGGCATGCAACCAATTGTGATCACACCAAAATCTAATTAAAGGCCCTGTCGACCATAATATCCACTCTGACGGTATTACACCAGTCTTTATCACTTGATTAAAGGCAGGTGTAATCATTCCCACAAAACAAAACAAAAAATCAGGTATGAAAATCAAAACAAAGTTTGAGCTCATTAAATCTGTCACTAGGAAGTGCATGATTACAGTGTTGATGATCAAATGATTTGTGTTCCAACTCAAGCTCAGTGTGAAAAAGACACATTTGAAACATTTGGATGAAGAAGGTCACAAAGCTAGCTTGTCAAAACTGCAGTTTGTCCAACAACAAGTGACATTTCTGGGTCATGTGATGACATGTGATAGCAAATCCCTCTCCCAAAAAAGAGTAAAAGCATTTTAAAACATTTTCAAACCCAATCATAAAGAAACAAGTTATGCCTTTTGTGTTCCTGTTGCAGGCCCTTCATTCCCACTGGTGTTTTCACTGGTGTCCTCGAGGCCCTCCTGAGTGCAATCGCACCTGGGTGAGGCCTAGAAGCACATAGTAATGTGACATGGACTGCTGATGCAGGATAAACATTTGTTGACTTAAAACTTGTCCTTCGGAAGACTCTGACGACTCCAACTCTTTGGTTACCAGATCCAAACCAACCTTTTGCTCAGACTGTAGACAAAGAGTGTTGAGTGTTACTCCAGGACCACGGAGACAGACAGAGACCTGTAGCCTACATTTCAGCTAAACTTGACGCTTTAGCTACAGGAATTCCTACTTTTTAAGGTGACTGTAAACTAACTCTGCTCGTTCCACATGTTGTTTCATTGATTTTGCTTTAGCAGAAAACATCTTATCTTTCAGCAGCAAGATTGTTCCTTTATAACACTGTTCTATTTGAAATCCCTGATATCACAAATAGTGACGATATGTGAATAGATACAATGTCCTTAACCCTGCAACTCTTTTCCCCACAGAAGGTGATGGAGGAGAACACAACTATGTTGTTACAATAACTGAAGATTGTTCCCCAAGACCAGATTTGCAAGAAACACCATTGCAAAATCCAGATTTTGAACTGTTTGTTGATGGCTCAGCATCACGCAACCCTGACACAGGAAAAAACTAATTACAAATACTCAAATTACTGCAATTAAGTAGTTTTTTGGGGGGTAATTGTAATTTTATGAGTAGATTTTCAAGTCTGTAATTTTACATGTACTTAAGTATTGATTTCACCATGTAATCTACTTAGTTACTTTCAAAATCACAGTTGAGTACTGAGTACAATTTGAATTAATATCCAAAGCTTTCATCTGCATTTTTGAGGCCAATCAGGTGATCTGATCACGGACGAGCCAATGAAAAGAAAAAGAACTGAAAAACAAAACAAAATGGTGTGGCAGCAACTGTTAAGGGTGTTAATGATTAATCATTAGTCAATTAATTGCCATTTAGAATTTACCCAATTAGAAATGTATTCATTGATGTTTAATCAATAGTTTTGGTAGTAACTGAACCTCATTTTATATTGTTTTGTCTGCAGAGCCATTTGTTGAATAAGGAAACTTAAACTTTGACTTAAAAAGAGAAAAAAAAAGAAAATAAGAAAAAAAAAAAAAGGAAATAAATTGTGTTATGTATCTTTACTAATAATCTTATATTATTAATGATTAATCAGTTGTTAACGTTTTCAACGATTGTACAACGAAATACACAAAATTTGCAACGCTAGTTTGGAGAGGTGACAGTGACATCAACGGTTGAAAGTAACTAATACTCTAGTAGTTTTTCAGACAAATACTTTGTACTTTTACTGAAATATTTTTCTAACGGCAGTACTAGTAATTGAGTAATGTTTTAGCAATGAAACAGTACTTGTACTTGAATACAGATTTCTAGTACCCTTTCCACATGATACAGTCAATGCCAAATCACTTCCTGCTTCACATCACCTGGCAAACCTATAGCACATCACACTCTTGTTTTACAACTGCTGGATGCTGTTCTGCTCCCAAAACAGGTTGCTGTGTGTAAATGTCATGCTCACACTAACAATGACCAAGTTTCACAGGAGAACACCAGCAGCAGCCAAGGCCGCAGCAAGCCCAGAATTAACTATGTCTGAATTCTTTCCATATGATGATCGTCAAACGCCCTCCACTCCTACAGCTGTTTTATATAACATTCACCAAAGGAAGTGCTACCAGCTCCAGCCACAGGACCTCTTCATGACCTGCAGCCTGGTGACTGGGTAGTGGTGAGAGACCTGAGGTGGAAGACTTGATGTTCTAAGTGGTGGATGGGTCCATTCCAGGTGCTGCTGACCACACAGACGACAGTAAAGTTTGCCGAAAGAGTCACCTGAATCCATGCCAGCCACTGCAAAAGGGTCCCACTATGACAGAACAGGTCATCACATCGCGAGGACGAGAAGACGAGGTAACAGTATTGGCATACTGTCCAACGAGAACTTCCACAGCTCCAACTAAGTGGCGTGCTGAGTGAACCTCAGTGTCACCATAATGGGATCAGAGATGGAACTCCAACAACAGTCATGGCATGCATTCAGACACGCTGGATGGTGTGGCCTGCGAGGTTCAGTGTGTGCTTTCTTTTTGTGAGTTCATTCCCTACAGTTGAAAAAAAAAACTGTTTTCCATCAGATGACACAGTTAAGAACTCCTGATTGGCTCCCACCATGCAATGCTGAAAGCATTCCTGATCCTGTTGACAATCTGGATTTTGACATTTATGTTAAGGGGTGCAACGCATCAAAAAACTCACGCTTTGGATCGTATCACGGTTTTGAGTCATGGATCGGATCATTTTTCGGATCAGCAAAAAAGAAAAAAGTGGTGGGATTAGGGTTAAATTATTTTAAAAATGCACTTGTCTTTGATCTTTGTCTGTCCGTAATTATCACCATAGTTATCCAATGTAATAATAATGATAATAGTAATGATAATGATAATAATATTAAAAACTTCAAACTTATACAGTGCTGTACTATGTATATACTATACATATATTAGATCATTATATACTGTACAGTATAATACACAACTACGCTCTGTAGTCTGGCTCAATGTCCCACCTACAGCACAGCACATCTGATTGGTTAGAAGTCATGATCAATCAATCATCACCAGTGAGTAGAGAGGAGCTGTGTAGAAGTTAAGACAGCTGATATCACCAAAGTTTCAATGAACATCACAGTTTTATGATCCGTTTCTTTGGTGATAGCATAGTTACATCAGTGAAAAAAAGTTATGGTCTGGATTTCACTCAAGGCGATGTGACGGCATTTAAATCAGTCACTCTTGGCAGAGATGCGCTGCACTAAGCAGCATCTGTCCCGTCTTTTCACTGCAACTCTGCATTGAGATTTCAGTTATTATAACTTATACAAAAGTAACAGTGACAGTAAAACTATGATGCTCACATGTAGTCCGCGGATCACATGCGTGCTGAACTGTAGAGGGTGATCCGTACGGGACACGGGTCAACTGCGATCCATTGCACCCCTAGTTAATATATATGTAACTTTCCTACCTATTGCTTGCATTTGTTATATTGAATTCTCCCATCTGCAACAACAGCATCTTGCTTTTTCTAGGGGTAGTACTTTATGGAGTAATGTTTTAAAATCATAATTGACATAACATTGCAGATGTTTCTTCACTCTCTTATACTTCCTATTATGTTACCATATGTAAGGATTATTATTTGCAGTAAAGGTGTGATCTTTTATAGTCTTTTATAATTTTATTTTACATGTGATCACATATGATCAAAAGGAGGGATTGTAGTGGGAAAATAATATGCTGAACTGGTCACTGTTGTTCCTCATAGTTATTTCTCATGCTCTTTCAGGCACTAACTGGTTACTCGTCCAACACACAGTTGTTCTCTCTTTGGAAGAAGAGCTTCTGATAACACAATCACATCCCGACTCTCCCGATAAGCAGTTCAGGTCCATCCTGACCCAACCTCCTTCATCTCCTAACCCTGTAAGACAGATTTACATTCTTGACACGTTATCAGTTCCTTTTACACTTTGTGTGTGACTGTGTACTGATCCTTTGCAGAGCTCTATTAAAACACCACAAAGACAATCTTGGTCATGGGGTCTGTCTTAATTTTCAGATTTTACACCACACCGTCTTACAGTATTCCCACCCTCTGATCAGCAGGACAGTGCTGGATACCTTCTTTCATGTGCCCAAAATAAATTGGAGGAGGCAACGAAAACCACAGGGACCAAATGGTCAACTATCCATTGAGTAAGTATAAATGTCTTCATGCATGTAATATCTGTGCCTAGAATTGTCTGACAGATGCGCATTTACTGTTGCATATATTAGTTTGCCCTCAGACATTTCAAAATCATCTTAACCCTTTCATGCCCATCATGTGGTGCTGGAGTGGGCTGTCAGAAGAGAATGTCTTGGTTGTGGTAACAGAAGAGTGCTGCCAAGCTGGATCATCACTGCTATCAGAAGCAAGTACCCATTACCCACTGGCACTTACAGCAGGTTCAAGGAGGCAGATGACATGTTCAGAACACACCTACCGATGAATTTTACTCTTGACTGCACTGCTGAGCAGTCTACAAACTGTTCCAGTCTTTAGAGACACTAGCAGAGCCTACATAAATCCTGCACACTGTAAATACGACTTACACTCCATTTACATTTCAAAGACAAATATTGTAGTCTTGACACCACTACATTTCCGTTACTTTTAGTCTAAGCATAGCTTTGAAGTCAGCTGTTGCTGTTTCTTCTTTTCTAAAATGCGACTGGCCACATGCTGTGATCCTTACAGAGGAAACCAATTACAGTACCCGCTCTCAACTGGGATTGATGTAAAAGCAGAAGCACATCATCCAGGCATGCTCTGTAACAAGCACAAGCAAGCTCTCCCTCTTTCATTCAAACAAACTCGGTAATGGTGACGGCAAAATTAAATCTCAAGATGTTATTATCATTAGAAAAAGAGAAATAATTTCAGGTAGGCTTTTAATGTTGGATTGTTTTATTGGGGTGAAAAAAACACATAATTAATGTATATACTGCCTCTAGGGGTCAGAAAGAAATCAGTTATTTAACAGACTTGGAGAACTCCTTACGGTTGGTTTCAATCTAATTTTCTATACTTTTAATTAAATACAGTTATGTCAGAAAATGACAATAGCTGTCCTTTTTATTTTTGACTGTTATTTCTATGCTGAAGTTTTTATAGGTATTTCTATAGGTCTTTCATCGTGGTTCTACAAGCAAGTCAGTGCATCATTAGGCGGTTACAAAGTTTCTGTAAATTCACAGTGAAAACAATACAACAGTGTGTTTATTAGAAATGTACTTTGTAATCTGTACTTTTGAATACTTGAGTATTTTTAAAAACGAGTACTTCTGAATACTTAAATATTTTTAAAAACAAGTACTCTAGTACTTTAACTCGAGGAAAATTTTGACTGAGCAACTTTTACTTGTAGTTGAGTAATATTTGACCAGGAATATCTATGCTTTGACTCATGTACTGCGGTTGAGTACTTTGTCCACCACTGCATATACAGTGCTAAACAAATTTATTAGACCACCTGTTATAAAAACAAGAAAACATAAATATTTTAGAAGTCTTTCAAAAACTTGTTTAAAATGAAAAATGTTATTGTTTTTTATTTGGCAAATAACAAACTGAAACAACTAAATAGTCCCTTTCCACACATAATAATCAAAAAATGTCATATTTTGTATGGCCTCCTTTGGCCTTGATAACAGCGTGCATTCTTGTTGGCATTGTTTTTATGTAGTTTTCAACAGTCTCTTTTGTTATTGAGTTCCAAATAGTTTCTAGTAGAGTTGGGTGATATGCTAAAATTTTCCAAACTATCATCATCAGCTCATCCATCAGCGATTGGCGATACCATTGTCCCCCCACCCACTTTCTCCCGTCCTTTCGGGTCTCAGCTGGGAGATGTGCGCAAGCGGCAAATTCACAATGTTACGCATGCTGCGTACGTTCACTACATCCGGTGGACAAAATAAACTTACAAAGTATCTACAAATTACATGTTTTCACACTTATTTTCCATTTTAAATAGAGAAATACAACCATTCACTTTCTGAATTTATGTAATTTCTGAAGTTTCTGTCTTTTACCGAACTAATACAAGCTTAATTGGCTTGTTAACGCCTTGGAAAACACACTTTGTTCAAACTTACAGAAAAACATGTAAAACTCACCAAAACCGTCTTTGTTAGTCAAGCCACTCTTCCAACAATTACCAACTTGGGTTTGGTCAAAATAAATCCTCACTTTACCGTGGGGAAAGAGTTTAAAGAGTCTGACTCTGCAGCCTGTTTTCTTCTCACTCGTCACCCAGCTCAGCACATTCATGGTCAGCTGAGTGGATGTGTACTGTGCCGCTGGATGAGAGCGCGGTGTAGAGCAGAGGCTGTCACTCTGCAGACTATTACATTAGCAAAATAAAATGACAAATATCACCCTAAAAATCTGGCAGAAAAAGCAATCTGCTATGGATTCAGCCCATCGTCGATAGACGATATAGTCGTCCAATCGCCCAATCCTAGTTTCTAGCTGTTCCCACAGTCTTGCTTCAGAAGAAAATTTTGTGCAATCAATCCATACTAATCCTACTAAATCCCAAATTTATTCAATAGGATTGAAATCCGGACTGTGACTTGGCCAGTCCATCAGTTCCAGTACTTCAGATTCCTTTTTCTTGGTCAAATAGTGTCTGCAAAGCTAAGTGGTCATAAGTATGCTTGTGGTCATTGTCTTGTTGGTAATATGAACCCACGACCAATCAGATTCAGTCCAGAAGGGATTCCATGATGCACCAAGATGCTGTGGTAGACGTTCTTGTTCATGATACAGTCGATTTTCAAATTTATATGAAATGCAGCCTCTTCTCAGCATACTTCAGCTTAGAAGAATGGAACACCTACAGAGATCCTGTGTTGATGCAAGTTTAAAAACCCCAGTTGTTGCTACACCCAGATAAAAAAAAATGATATGTTCAAGTTGTTCAAAACAAATGGTAAAACTATAAATACAGAGAGTGTGATTTTGCTCGGTGGGTGTAAAACTTGTGGCAGTGTTAGTAATATTACTGTACTGTAGTATTATTACTCCTCACTGCAATGGACATTTTTTTACTTGGCGTTGTACAAAACAGGTGTTATTGAATGAAAAACATGAGTCTAAAAAATGCATACCAGTGTGCTTGAAATGAGGCGTCTGCTTCAAGTTCTGAAGGAGGGTCTTGTCCATGACAATGGCCTTGAGAGCCCAAAAAGCAGGTGAATCTGTTTTGAGCCACCTCTGTCTTTTCTGCTGTTCCTCTGTCAAAGGTGGGTGATAACATGTTTACTCCACACTATTCGCCTCCCATTGATGCATGTCGCAAATATGATGTAGCAGAGACTTCCACTGACACACACATTCCTGCAGAAATGAGAACACAAAAACATTTATAAGTGAAACATTCATGTTTCAAGAACAAACATTTTCTGAAAGACATCTTAAATGTAGAGTATACATTGGGGACAGCTGAATAGAAATTAGGTTTAACCTTCTGGATTATACCAGAGTGAAAACCGGTGAATACCATTCTTATCGTGTTACCTAAAAATTATTATTCTTTTAAAATTTGCAACATTGTCTCAGGTCAATTATTGTGTATTACGCTTACTAGATAATCTCTTTATTACCTCCTCATCACTTTTACATGACCAGTACAGGTGGCGGTTAATAGCTTTCAGCCATGGTTGGAGATCTTTGTTGTCCCTCTTATTTGATGCAGCAACAAGCTTTTTCTTTACACCTGAGAAAAACAAAAGTAACAGATCCAAATTATCATGAAAGAAAAAAGAAAATATGAAGTATCTACCCTTATACATAAAACAAATAAACTAAACACATTTTACTTAATCTTGTTGACATGCTAGGAGTCAAATTCGTGGTGGAGGTTGGTGTACGTCTCTCTCATTATCTTTCAGATTGATGGTGATCTGTCAGTAGTCATGACACCTAAATCCACGCCCATTTAGAGTAGGTGTTTCAACCCCCCCCCCCCCACCAAGCTCCATTGCCTCCATAGCCACAGAACTTAATGCTTTTGTAACTGTAATTGTGTGTAGTAAATGCAAATGTAGCACCCTGTATTGTGATTGGCTATTGAGAAATACCTCTTTATTCTGATTGGTTACTGGAAAATCCACCTGTATTGTGATTGGCTGTTGTAAAATCCCCCTGTATTGTGATTGGCTGTTGTAAAATCCCCCTGTAATGTGATTGGCTGTTGAGAAGTACCTCTTTATTCTGATTGGTTGCTGGAAAATCCCCCTGTGTTCTGATTGGCCGTTGCAAAAACCCCTGCATTCTGATTGGTTGTTTGAAAATGACCCCGTATTGAGATTGGCTGTTGTGAAAAACATCTGTGCTGTGATTGGGTGTTGTAAAATCCCCCTGCATTGTGATTGGCTGTTGTAAAATCCCCCTGTATTCTGATTGGCTGTTTGAAAATGACCTTGTATTGTGATTGGATGTCATGAAAAAACATCTGTGCTGTGATTGGCTATTGTAAAATCACCCTGTATTGTGATTGGCTGTTGAGAAAAACCTCTTTATTCTGATTGGTTACTGGAAAATCCCCCTGTATTGTGATTGGCTGTTGTAAAATCTCACTATAATGTGATTGGCTGTTGAGAAATGCCTCTTTATTCTGATTGGTTACTGGAAAATCCTCCTGTATTGTGATTTGCTGTTGTAAAATCCCCCTATATTCTGATTGGCTGTGGCAAAATCCCCCTGTATTCTGATTGGTTGTTTGAAAATGACCCCATATTGTTATTGGCTGTCATGAAAAACATCTGTGCTGTGATTGGCTGTTGTAAAATCCCCCTGTATTCTGATTGGCTGTTTAAAAATCACCATGTTTTGTGATTGGCTGTTGTAAAATCCCCCTGTATTCTGATTGGCTGTTTGAAAATCACCCTGTTTTGTGATTGGCTGTTGTAAAATCCCTCTGCATTCTGATTGGTTACTGTAAAATCCCCCTTTATTGTGATTGGCTGTTGTAAAATCCCCCTATATTCTGATTGGCTGTTGCAGGATTCCCCTGCATTCTGATTGGTTGTTTGAAAATGACCCTGTATTGTGATTGGCTGTCATGAAAAACGTCTGTGCTGTGATTGGCTGTTGTAAAATCCCTTTGCATTGTGATTGGCTGTTGTATAATCCCACTGTAATGTGATTGGCTGTTGAGAAATACCTCTTATTCTGATTGGTTGCTGGAACATCCCCCTGTACTGTGATTGGCTGTTGTAAACACTCCCTTATATTTTGATTTGCTGTTGCAAAAAACTCCTACATTCTGATTGGTTGTTGTAAAATCCCCCTGTATTCTGATTGGATGTTGTAAAATCCCCCTGCATTCTGATTGGTTATTGTAAAATCCCACTGTAATGTGATTGGTTGTTGTAAAATCCCCCTGCACTGTGATTGGCTGTTGTAAAATCCCCCTGTATTCTGATTGGCTGTTGTAAAATTCCTCTGTATTGTAATTTGCTGTTGGAAAATCCCACTCTAATGTGATTGGGTGTTGAGAAGTACCTCTTTATTCTGAATGGTTACTGGAAAATCCCCATGTATTGTGATTGGCTGTTGAAAAATCCCCCTATATTCTGATTGGCTGTTGTAAAATCCCCCTGTATTCTGATTGGCTGTTGTAAAATCACACTGCATTCTGATTGGCTGTTGTAAAATCCCACTGTAATGTGATTGGCTGTTGAGAAATACCTCTTTATTCTGATTGGTTGCTGGAACATCCCCCTGTACTGTGATTGGCTGTTGTAAACACTCCCTTATATTTTGATTGGCTGTTGCAAAAAACCCCTACATTCTGATTGGTTGTTGTAAAATCCCCCTGTATTCTGATTGGCTGTTTGAAAATCCCCCTGTATTCTGATTGGATGTTGTAAAATCCCCCTGCATTCTGATTGGTTATTGTAAAATCCCACTGTAATGTGATTGGTTGTTTTAAAATCCCCCTGCACTGTGATTGGCTGTTGTAAAATCCCCCTGTATTCTGATTGGCTGTTGTAAAATTCCTCTGTATTGTAATTTGCTGTTGGAAAGTCCCACTGTAATGTGATTGGGTGTTGAGAAGTACCTCTTTATTCTGAATGGTTGCTGGAAAATCCCCATGTATTGTGATTGGCTGTTGTAAAATCCCCCTATATTCTGATTGGCTGTTGTAAAATCCCCCTGTATTCTGATTGGCTGTTTGAAAATCCCCCCATATTCTGATTGGCTGTTGTAAAATCACACTGCATTCTGATTGGCTGTTGTAAAATCCCACTGTAATGTGATTGGCTATTGTAAAATCCCCCTTTATTCTGATTGGCTGTTGGAAAATCACCCTGTATTGTGGTTGGCTGTTGTAAAATCCCACTGTAATGTGATGGGCTGTTGAGAAATACCTCTTTATTCTGATTGGTTGCTGGAAAATCCCCCTGTATTGTGATTGGCTGTTGTAAAATCCCCCTATATTCTGATTGGCTGTCATAAAAAACATCTGTGCTTTGATTGGTTGTTGGAAAAATTACTTGTATTTCATTGGCTGTTATGTACTGTGACAGGCCTAATGAAAACCCATCATTTCATGTTCAGTAAGCCCTCTTATTATTCGTAACTCAAAAACACTAACTTAAAACTTTTTTTTTTAAAAAGATGTTTTTCTCTGTCATACAATATTATTTATGTATAAAGGAAGAGTGCTGGGAAATGTACTCAAAAAAGTGAGGCAGTCAGTTTCAGTAATTTTTTTTTATCCTAAAAGAAAATTATAATTGCAGAGAAACACATTTGGGAATCTGTAAACCGTGCAGCAGCTGAAAGCCTCTGGAAATCTGGTTTAAAATAAAGTATCTATCAACGTCATGTAACTAACAATATCAGGAAAGTGTGCAAAAACTATACCTTTAACTACAATATTTCATATTTGTATTAAAACTAATTTCTAACATTTTTCAGGTGTTTATAAAGAACCTAGGTTGTATGAGACACTTACTTACCTGCAGTAGATGGATGTTGACACGCCTCCAATTTTGTAGAAGCAAAGATGCGTACCAGCACAGAAGTGTACAATGCACTTTTGAGGAAAGGGTCAGCAACAACATATAACATATTTTAACCACTTACAAAAATTTGTATCAGTTTAAATGTACATTATATTTTGAAGATTTTCTCAGCTTCACCTTGCTACCAGGCAGCCTTTTCTCATGGTATACTGCTGTTATATAAGCTAACTATCGCTCTCTCCAAACCAACCATGTATTAAGTAATTAGTGCTTCTGCTAAGACTCGGGTGGCTTTGGAGATATGATATTTGGCTTGTATGAAGGCGAGATCCTGTTGGAAAGGATGGCTGACAGGAAGGTAAAGCAGTGAAAATATTTGAAATATTGCATAAAGTTAAATACTTTTTTGTTGGGAAGAACACTTTCAAGTGGTTAAAATGTTTTGCTGCTAACCCTGTCTAAAGCAGTACACTGTTTAGCTCATCTACATCGGTACTCCTGCTGCTTCTCCAAACCAGAAGCAGCCAACTAACATCTACTGTGGGCAATACACTGACTATGGATAAGTACCTTATACAAACACACTTTGAATGAACCATCCTCTTAACAGTTATGAAGGTACTGTGTGGCATACTTCTGACCATTTAGTGTAAACCTAGCAACTATAAAGGCACATTATGCAGTTTTGGAAAAGAATTTCAAACTCAGAAAAGTAATAATACAAACGCAAATATTGATATATTTTCATAACTGAATAAATAAGGGATCCTAAGAGGGAAATGAGGTCCCTAAAACACTGTCTGAAGCCAGAAAGTTGGGTCCCTGCAAAAAAAAGAAACAATATGAAAATTATGCTCTTTGAGGACAATTTGTTTATTCTGTAATTAATTATTAATTCAGTCAGTCATGTATGTATCCGTGAATATTCTTTTTTGATTCAAAATTCTTTCCCAAAACTACAAGTGTACCTTTAAAAACAAGATCTTTAAAATTGTCACATAACAGCTTATGAACACTACATATCTTTTTTACAATGGTTCAATGCAAATTTATTACATAAACAAGTTCAGTGTGTACTGAAAGCCGGTAGACTACATTAGCAATCTGAACAAGATGAGCTTAACAGTCGTCAACATGGCATATTCATGTCGCAGACCATGCTGTAACTGAGTGAGCCACTAAAGTTCACTATTCCTTTTCAGAATCCACTAATCTTGTTTAGATCTTGAGTTCTGAAATTGTGTCATCAAGTCATTCTTGAGTCTGCAGCTGTGGTTTGCAGCTCTAATTTGCAGCTCTAAGTGAATTTAAAAGTGTTGGTCAGTCTTTTGGGACG
This sequence comes from Lutjanus erythropterus, assembly GCF_056507025.1. NCBI lineage: Eukaryota > Metazoa > Chordata > Actinopteri > Lutjaniformes > Lutjanidae > Lutjanus > Lutjanus erythropterus. The sequence goes on along the minus strand of NC_139324.1, from coordinate 83,836 downwards.
CATCGACAATCTGGTGAGGTTGATCACCACATCACCTTCTACAGTGACAGATCCTTATAGGCTGGTAGTGAACCAGAGTCCCAGTGATGCACCCCAAGATCTGGCTGTGGCTCAGAAAGACAATGCACTAATCGCATCCAGTGAAAACAATGGAAACTAAGGTGAGCAAAGAATTTTGTTCATGGTTGATTGTCATAAAAATGCTGTATACACAAGTCCGATAGATCTGTTTTCATTCTACTGTTTAGTGCTCTTGATTGCAGAGAAAGTAATTGTGCCACTCCTGGACTAATGACATTTATTTGATTTGTTTGGGGTGGTGCTGCTACTAACAATTATTTTTAATATTTCATAATTTATTATTTCAGAATTAATGTATTGATTAATCAATCAGTTGGTTGGACTATAAAATGTCAAAAAAAAAGTGTGAAAATCACTTGATCAGCGTTTCTTGAAGCCCAAGATGACGTCCTCAAATGTCTTCTTTTGTCCACAAACTAGATATATTCAGTTTACTGTCACAGAGGACTAAAACAAACAGAAAATATTCACATTTGAGGATCTAAAAACAGAGTATTGAGACTTTTTTTCTTTAAAAAATGACTCAAAGTGATTAATCAATTATCAGAATTATTGGTGATTAATTTGATAGTTGATTAATTATCTATTAACCAATTACATGTTACAGCTCTAGTTTGAGGTGGCTGTCATATATATAATCAACACAGCCCAAGTGGCCAAAAAATACACTTCATAGGTTTCAAAACTTCTCACCTGCAGTTGAAATTTAGCCAGCTAACTGTCTGTCTAACACTGGCACATTTACAGAAATGCTGATTAGGTTATCCCTAGAACTAAATGAAAATGAGGAGTCACGTGGGTACGCTGAGCAGGATGGCAGCACTGTAGGAGGGCTCAGACCACTCGCTACTAATTTAATTGTTTAATCCATATTTATCTGCCTACCTTGAGCTAAATATTGATAGACTTTATCCCAAAAAAGTTCTTAGTACTTTGACTACATTTTTGGCGGTGAGAAATGGCGACAACGTCGAAATATTTTAAGGATATGGGCCACAAAGCTACTCGGAACAAGCTAGCTGCTAATGAGGACAAGTCTCCCGACGAAGCTGCAGAACAGAAAATAAGCATCGAAAAATTTTTTGCTGAAATAACCAAACTGTACGGTGGCCGACAAGTGCAAACGCGCTGCATATACAGACAGGTGCTGCAGGCCTACGTGAAAATATTATGGCACATATTACTAGATAAAATCCTTACTGTCTGTTATGTATTATGCACTCCCTGTACTTTACTGTTGTTTTATGTATGAGTGTTGTCATGTTGCTTATATAATGTCATGTTTCCTTTCCTTGTCTTCAACATGACAATAAAGTTTGTTTTAAAAAAAAATAAAAATAAAATAAAAAAAAAAATCCTGAAAGGGGAAACGTAATTATGAAGAATAAACATCCCGTAACTGTTTTTTAAACTAAAAAAAAAAAAAAAAAAGGAATAGGCCTATGTGAGAAGTAGAAAGTTATTGGTGAGAGGAAAATTGGAGGCGGGAGAGGCTACATGAAAAAGTACGTATTCTTTTTTCTTTTTCTTTCTTTCTTTCTTTCTTTTTTCCACATGTGGCCCTCATCTTTTACTGTATTATGAAAGTGCAGCTGATTTACATTTTTACATTTTTGTTTGTTTGTCGGATTTACATTTTCTGATTTTTTGCCTCTCCCACCTCCAATTTTCCTCTCACCAATAACTTTCTACTTCTCACGTAGGACTATTCCTCTCCTCCGCAGGTTGATTCGTCCGTTGTCTGTCTCTCGGGGGAAAGCTCAGCACTGCCCCTAGAGGCCTGGAGCACTTCCGTTGTGTGACTGTATATGCAGCGTTTTCGTTTTGCATTTGTTTTCTCATTTGCAGCGCGTTTCTGTATATGCGGCGTTTTCTTTTTGCATTTGTTTTCTCATTTGCAGCGCATTTCTGTATTTGCAGCGTTTTCGTTTTGCATCTGTTTTCCTATATGCAGCGCGTTTCTGTATTTGCAGCACGTTTCTGTTTATGCAGCGCATTTCTGTATTTGCAGCACATTTCTGTTTATGCAGCGCGTTTCTGTATTTGCAGCGATTTCGTTTTGCATCTGTTTTCCTATATACAGCGTGTTTCTGTATTTGCAGCACATTTCTGTTTATGCAGCGCGTTTCTTTATTTGCAGCGTTTTCCTTTTGCATCTGTTTTCTTATATACAGCGCGTTTCTGTATTTGCAGCGCCTGTCTGTATATGCAGCGCGTTTCCACTTGTCGGCCACCGTAAAACTGAGTACTAAACTGACAGAAGTAGCTGCTGATGTAGTGACCATTAAAGAAACCACCACTGAGCTGAAAAACTCTGTCAGCGGGCTACAGGTACGAGTGGAGGAGGCGGAGGAGCGAATCTCCCAGCTGGAGGACACGACTGAGGGCCTTGTGACAAACACTAGTACCATGGGGAAAAAGGTGGATATGCTATGGGACCGTGTGCAAATCCTGGAGAATCACTGCAAAAGAAACAACATAAGATTGGTGAGACTGGTGGAGACATACGGGACAAATGGCACTTTGGAGGAATGTGTCAAAAAAGTTCTGAGCAAAGGGCTAGGGATAAACCCTGAGGCGGAGTTTAAAATTGAACAAATGCACCAAATGCTAGCGATGGTGCGATGCTAGCCCCAAATAGAGGAGGGAGAGAAAATGGAAGAAAAACTCATTCTCTGTGTTTCCGAGTTCCCCGAACTGTATAACACATGATACCACGATCTCGGCAGGAAGAGTATTGCTTGGCGAAATGTCAGTAGTCAGATCGGGCTAGCAGGCTTGTGATTAGGCAGAGTTTACAAGCTACCGTTAAGCTAAATACAATGCTAACGTTAGTTTAGCTGTTTGTGTACGTTCGCTATTCCAGGCAGACACAGTGACAGGATCAGTGCTTCATAGCTATATAAACTGTCCTTTAGCTCAGCAACAGTAAATCCTATCATGTTGTTACATAGAGCTGTGGTTAGTTTTTGCAAAAGGGGAGTCTGCTTTTTCCTCCAGGTCCTTTTCTTTCCGGAGTGACAAGTAGCGTTTGGTGTTGCCTAGCAACGGTGAATAGCTCGCACTTCTCGATGACGTATACCTGAGCTCCTCCGCGTCCGCTCAGCGCCTCTGCGCCCTACCTGGCGGTGAGCGAAGAGCAAATTTCTTGTCATGACAGTTGAGCTAGCTAACTTGGTGCTGCCTGTTAGCTGCAGTAACATATCTGCAGTAACAAGCGCCTGTCTCCCCCCATTCCTCTGTGTGTATGAATGTAGCCCTAGCTTCAGTAAAGCACAAACCACAGGTGAGAGAGAGGAGGAGAGACAGTGTGACAGTAAATATTAAGTAAAATAAATAAATAAAGCAAAGGGCATCTTGAGGGAAAGACTGAATCTTATATTCAGTATACTTAAGCATTAAGTCAGCTAAGGTATATATAGGCTAATTGTTGTGTTTATGTTTAATTATGTCTCATGTGATTGTGTTTTTATTTGACAATTATTAGCTGATAGCTTTATTACGTAAAGATTGTTGGTTATGTGTGAACTTTTGCTTAATGTAGTGTGTGTAGAAGTACCTAGAATTTGAATATTTATTATGAATGTACTTTCTTGCAAACCTGCGGATAAAAACAGTCATAACTGGTGCTGCATAGTTTGAGCAGACATACACACAGATAAACTGAGATACATAAGATGAGACTAATATTGTTTCTAGGCAAAGAGAAATACGTTTGGAGGCTGCGCTTGAGTGGTGAGTGAAGTAAAATCTGAACTCAAAGTAACAACAGAGTACATTATTTGACTGTGTGTGGACTGTGTTTAGCTGCCTTAAATGGGACAGAAGAACAATGGTAGTAGGCAGCCATGTATATTAGACTTAGAGCCAGACATTCAGTTAAACCAATCACAATCAGCTTTGACAATTTCTGCCCAGCAACTGTGGGTGGACATGTATCCACTGTGTAGGCAAGACATGCATTTGATGAAAATCTGCCTCTCGAACTACTGCCTCTGAGTGACAGACCCTAAGTCCCACAGCCAAACCAAACACATGTTGAGCGAGAAGAGAAGACTGCGAACACAGCCGTGTAAATTTTATTCTTGTGGTGCCAAATATGTGGTCACACCAACGATTTAAAGAACTGGGGTCATCTGCTTTTCTCCTGAAGGTCTTAATCTGAGTTAATATGGGAGTGAATGGGGCAGTTGGTTGGAAAACTTGTCCTTTTTGACCTTGCTGAGCCAAAACTATAAGTCCTTTTGTTTCTGTGGTCACATGTTGCTACCGGCACAGCTTTTCCTACAATCTGATGTGCAATTTGTGTATGTTGAGAGAACACTGAAGTCTGAATCTGAGAAGGGGTGTAAGTGAGAGAAGAACAAAATGGCTGACAATAAAAATGGCAGTAGGCAGTGATGGATATTAGCCTTAGAGCTAGATATTCAATGGCTGCTATGGCCAGCAGCTATGAGTGAACATGCATCCAATGTGTAAGCAAGACACACAGACACGCACACACTCACCCATACACATACAAACATGCACAATAGTGCATGCACGCACACACACGTGCACGGACACACAGACACGCACACATGCACAACTTCAATGATACATTTAGTGCTATTATTACTGCTGGCAGTATGGTGGAAATACTAGTTGGCAGTGAGCATAAGGCACACTCAAAGTTTTGTGCAAAATTTTCTGGCTATAGTTAGTGATGCCTATGTGAATTCTACATCAGGCACACTGAATGACACTTACACTACAGCATTTACAGTGAACATGATGCTGAAGCATCCCTTTAAGAAATTTAATTGTTTTACTGTAATAAATTCATCCCACTGCAGTTGAAGTAAATAAAGGCAGACTTAAAAAGTGTAAATGTTTCTTTTATGTCAGTCTGCTTTCTTGAAGTTGCAGAAGTTAGTCCTAATGTCATGCTTTGTTGAAGTTGCATAAGTTAGTCTAATGCCATGTTAAGGTGGGGAGGCTTAAACTGCATTTTCTCACAAAACATGTTGATATACTATTTGTTGGTAAACAAAAAAGCCAAGTGCCTTTAAAACAATTTTAATAGCTTTTAAAGGGATCATTCAGTTTATTTGAAGTGGGGTTATGTGAGGACCTTATCTATAGTCAGTGTATTAAGTACAGTGAATTTGAGACAGCACACCCCCAATTGGGACAAGCAGAGAGGAGCACCATTAGGGAAGCTAGCAGTGTATTACTGTGGACAAGGTCAGTAACAAAACATATTTTAGCCACCTGAACAAGGTCCACCTAGAAAATAATTATTTTCCATTGTAAATGGCCCACTGGTAATCCAGAGTTTTACTTATGTCAAGATTAACTAACTGAGATTTTTCACTAAACCTAGAATACACCCCTGGTCTTAGCACAGTGCATGAGGAGATGGAGTCCAGCAATCCGCCACTGCTGTCCTCACCGCTAACCTAAAGCATCCATGTACCTGGGAGTGGGAGTCGGCACACCAAGAGGCCACTGCTTCACCATTATTTGACCTGGAGCACGACCTGGACCTGGTGGGTAACTATGTTTGTTTTCTTTGATTCTTTGAATGCTGCCAATAACTTATAGTTATACTTATGGACACAGTAAATTTTGACCACGTACATCATTGGTTAATGTCATCTCTCTCTTCCACTGATCTATAAACATGAAATAATTATCATACATAACTTACAGCATCTTGATTTTTTTTTTTTATTATTATTTTCATTTGCAGAGGTAAACATGTAAATGAGTGTTGATCCGTGTTTGTGCACTTGTTCTTAACAGGAAACAAACATGTTCCAGAGATGGAGAGACAAAACTCACAGGAACACACCACTACTATCTGCTCTATAAATCGACCTGTGCCAGGTAAATAAGAACAGCCTCCTCCCATGCATGATATGTGTCTCTTTTTTATTGTGTATTAGTGGTATATAAGCATGTAATGTACACTGTCTGTATTGTGCTTTTTTATATCCGAGGGACAGGAACAGGTAGTGCAGCTATATGTCTTGACTCTGAAAACTGCTGATTTCCAGACATGGCGCTAAAGTGTCCTCTCCTCTCCTCTCCTCTCCTCTCCTCTCCTCTCCTCTCCTCTCCTCTCCTCTCCTCTCCTCATCGACACCAACCAGATGCACTTATAAAATTAAACAACCGTATAAGGAGGCCTATACGTAAAACGGGAGAGTCTGTGTTTCTCTGTGAGAAACTTTGAGATCTTCTCACAGCAGAGTGAACAGGTCTTTGTGTGAAACACTGCAGAGTGTAACATCATACTGTTTACAGACAGTCTGCTGTCATTAGTTTGACAGAGAGACAGAGAGGGTCGTGTCTAGAAGGGAACCCTAGACCTGCGAAAGATCGTGCAAGTTTGATTATTTTAGTAGAAATAACGAACACAAATCTTGCGAGAATTGTGCAAATAAAGAGTTAGAGCTTCTAGACACGACCGAAAAAGGTGCGCAGCTCCAAAAATAGAAAATCATATCGTGGTGTTGATGTTTTTAATGTGGCGGGCTGCCATAAATAAAACACTATTCACTGAAACACTGATCACTGACCTGCTGTGATGGAAAAAAATACTCAGATTCTTTACTTAGGTATTTTTACATTGTGGTATTAGTGTGAATACAATTTAAAAATTTTGCATGTTATTGTTTCCTGTATCATCCTGTATCGTATCATAACAGTCATTGTTTTTTAAATTCTTAAGCAACAGACAGTCAAATGTGCATAATTCAAACATTATTATATCATAAAGGTAGCTATTGAGTGTTCATTATTGCACTAAATTAATGTTATACTGCTTTATAAAAACATTAGTGTGTGTGTTTCTGTTATTTCAGAATAGCTCGACCAAATAAGCAGTTTGTAGCAGAAGCAGAATTCAACCATTGTGATATTATAAAGGCAGCTATTGAGTGTGGGGTCAGCTTTCTAACAAACATTCAAATATTCTACATAATTCAAATATTATATTTACATGGCAGGTATTCAGTGTTGCGTCAGGTTTTTAAGTAATATTCAAATATTCTACATAATTCAAAAATTATATTTTCGAGGCAGCTATCAGTGTGGCATCAGCTTTTTAACAAAAATCCAAATATTCTACCTAATTCAAATATTACCTTAAAAAGGCAGCTATTCAGTGTGGTATCAGTCATTCTACAAACATTCAAAAATTCCACGTAATTCAAACTTTATTATATTTTAAAGGTTGCTATTCAGTGTGGTGTCAGCCTTTCTAACTAATATTCAAATATTATACATAATTCAAACCTTCTTATATCATTCACGCAGCTGTTCAGTGTGGCGTCAGGCATATTGTTGCAGCAAGCCAATGCAGCATTGCAGCTTGGCTTCAGCTTGTTGCATTCACAGCGGTAATTTCTTTAGAAATTGCTTTTCTAGTATCTCTAGTATCCTATTTAACTCGACCCTAAATTCCTTCAGGGGTCCATCCTCTTTTGTAAGAATGAGCAGTTTTTGAAGCAATGTGACCTTCTGACCTTTCCTGAGAGTTGGTAGTTAAGGTTTGTTTCATTACTTGAGGTGTATTTCACCGTCAATATTGTTATTATTTTTATTATTGTTAATAGTGATTTTGAAGACAGTTTTGCTCTAATTTTTGGTTGTGAATGCCTTCCTTTTGATATTATTTGGGTTTATTACATTGACACCAGGCCTTTTCTCTGTATTTCAGAATGGTCTGGTGTAAGTGAAGACCTGAGCCGGTGCAAGCTGCGTCCCCCAGCAAGGTGAAAGGACTGCCACAAAGGAGGTGAAACAGCACAATAGCCGAAGTTATAAAGACATTTTTTCTTTATTCTGTGAGCCATATGGCTCCAAAATTCAACTTCTCTGGACTATTTTCATCTTTTGTGACTCTCTTTTAGAAAATAATTATGATATTTTATTTTACTATAGCTTTAGAGGCTTTGCAGAGGCTGTAAACTGACTCTCCATGTGCTGCTGAATTGTTTGACCGTTCACTTGATAGGCCGTGCAGAGACTCTTTTTGTCCAGCAGATGGAGCCAAGCTATCAGTAACCAGTTGTTTGACTTTTGCTCTTTCTCATCAAACAGCTACCCTGACACAGTAGGACGTGCTTTTTTTTTTTTTTTTTTTTTCCCTTCTTTTATACATTTTATTTAATACTGAAGGTTTTTTTCAATTAGGACTTAGTCTCCATTATTTATTTATTTATTTATTTTACATTTATTCTATTTTTTTTTTAATAATAATTTCTTTTCTTTGCATTTATATTTTAGGGATTTATTTGTTTTTTTAAGAGGATACAGTTTTTTTCTTCCATAACCCCCCATAAAGGTTTTATTGTGTGTGTGATTTTGGATCGTTATCCTGACCTCTTCTCAATTTGATATCTTCTAGATATTATCACCTCACCTGAGATATAGGTGTGCTGAATAATTATTGGTGCATACAGCACTGGATAAGAAGAGGTCAGGTGACGATCCATGGCTGCTCAACCATTTACTTTTTATTTTTAACGGAGCCTCAGGAAAGGGCCATCCAATTAGAGATTTAATCTCACCGCAGGTCACAAATGTGGTGTATGCCAGTGTTCCCCAACCCTGGTTCTCAGGGCCCACTGTTTAGGTCGGGAGGCTTAAACTGCATTTTCTCACAAAACATGTTGATATACTATTTGTTGGTAAACAAAAAAGCCAAGTGCCTTTAAAACAATTTTAATAGCTTTTAAAGGGATCATTCAGTTTATTTGAAGTGGGGTTATGTGAGGACCTTATCTATAGTCAGTGTATTAAGTACAGTGAATTTGAGACAGCACACCCCCAATTGGGACAAGCAGAGAGGAGCACCATTAGGGAAGATAGCAGTGTACTACTGTGGACAAGGTCAGTAACAAAACATATTTTAGCCACCTGAACAAGGTCCACCTAGAAAATAAATAGTTTCCATTGTAAATGACCCACTCGTAATCCAGAGTTTTACTTATGTCAAGATTAACTAACTGAGATTTTTCACTAAACCTAGAATACACCCCTGGTCTTAGCACAGTGCATGAGGAGATGGAATCCAGCAACCCGCCACTGCTGTCCTCACCGCTAACCTAAAGCATCCATGTACCTGGGAGTGGGAGTCGGCACACCAAGAGGCCACTGCTTCACCATTATTTGACCTGGAGCATGACCTGGACCTGGTGGGTAACTATGTTTGTTTTCTTTGATTCTTTGAATGCTGCCAATAACTTATAGTAATACTTATGGACACAGTAAATTCTGACCACGTACATAATTGGTTAATGTCATCTCTCTCTTCCACTGATCTATAAACATGAAATAATTAACATACATAACTTACAACATCTTGAATTTTTTTTTTTATTATTTTCATTTGCAGAGGTAAACATGTAAATGAGTGTTGATCTGTGTTTGTGCACTTGTTCTTAACAGGAAACAAACATGTTCCAGAGATGGAGAGACAAAACTCACAGGAACACACCACTACTATCTGCTCTATAAATCGACCTGTGCCAGGTAAATAAGAACAGCCTCCTCCCATGCATGATATGTGTCTCTTTTTTATTGTGTATTAGTGGTATATAAGCATGTAATGTACACTGTCTGTATTGTGATTTTTTATATGCATCAATGGTGTAACATTTTTCTCTTCCTCTCACAAGGCTCTGACAAGATGTGAAGTTGGACACATGTCAATGAAGCAACAAGCAACATCAGCAGTCATCTTGAGCTGGAGTCAAACATGCTGTAAGTCAACTTTACAGTTCATAGATTGTGCATACCATTAGTATGAGCAATAGTTATAATGTGAAAACATTTAAAGGTTCAGTCACTGCTCCTTCTGTTTTGCTCTGACACTCATGAACAACAAACAGAAATCAAGGAGGGCTCCAGCAACATTTGACCGTGCTTTGCACAGCTAAGCCACACTGAGAGGCTACGACGAATACACCTGACAACTGCCTGACCTGTACCTCGTATGCGACTGTGTTTTTCTGTCAGTCATAAACACTGTAGTGTTACAGCATGACTCTGCAAACTGTTGATTTCCAGACAACAAATAACTGTGGGTTGTTTGTGTTGGCCGTCTACATCATCAGTCTTATAGTGTCCTCTCCTCTCGTCACATAACCAGAGCCACATGGACCGAGGGACAGGAACAGGTAGTGCAGCTATATGTCTTGACCAAATGTGAAGTAGGACACATGTCAACGAAGCAGTGCGGTACTGACAGCAACACTTGAGTGTGCTTTGCACAGCTAAGCCACACTGAGAGGCTACGACAAATATACCTGACCTGTACCTGGTATGTGACTGTGTTTTTCTGTCAGTCATGAACACTATAGTGTTACACCATGACTCTGAAAACTGCTGATTTCCAGACATGGCGCTAAAGTCTCCTCTCCTCTCCTCTCCTCTCCTCTCCTCTCCTCTCCTCTCCTCTCCTCTCCTCTCAGGGACAGGAAAAGGCAGTGCAGCTATGTGCTTTTTACTCAACATTCATTGCTAATCTTCAGATGGACCCAGACCATCTGTAAGTATCCTATATAGCAGGGGTCCCTAACAGGCGGACCGAGGTCCGAGTCCTGACCCACACGCCGTCCTATATGGACATGGACCTATAACCAATAAATTCTTAATAGATTTTAAATTTTGACGGGACGCTTCTGTTTTAACTGGCGCAACTATTCTAGTCTTTCCGGCGCTGGTTTAGCTGATCAGGAAACGCACAGACCAATTGCAGAGAAGCCGCGTGTGGAGGAGACTGTTGTTAATGACAAAGTTTATTACAACAGTCAAAACTAACGTGATGGTTAATGACATCGACACCAACCAGATGCACTTATAATATTAAACAACCGTATAAGGAGGCCTATACATAAAACGGGAGAGTCTGTGTTTCTCTGTGAGAAACTTTGAGATCTTCTCACAGCAGAGTGAACAGGTGAGGGAGGGAGGAGGGCACATTGATCACTAATCAATCACTGATACCGTCGTCATCTTGGACTGATTCAAAAATAAAAATGACAAAATTGGTGACAAACCAAACCTGGGTGTCCACACAAATAAAGTCTTTGTGTGAAACACTGCAGAGTGTAACATTATGCTGTTTACAGACAGTCTGCTGTCATTAGTTTGACAGAGAGACAGAGAGGGTCGTGTCTAGAAGGGAACCCTAGACCTGCGAAAGATCGTGCAAGTTTGATTATTTTAGTAGAAATAACGAACACAAATCTTGCGAGAATTGTGCAAATAAAGAGCTTCTAGACACGACCGAAAAAGGTGCGCAGCTCCAAAAATAGAAAATCATTTCGTGGTGTTGATGTTTTTAATGTGGCGGGCTGCCATAAATAAAACACTATTCACTGAAACACTGATCACTGACCTGCTGTGATGGAAAAAAATACTCAGATTCTTTACTTAGGTATTTTTACATTGTGGTATTAGTGTGAATACAATTTAAAAATTTTGCATGTTATTGTTTTCTGTATCATCCTGTATTGTATCATAACAGTCATTGTTTTTTAAATTCTTAAGCAACAGACAATCAAATGTTGTACATAATTCAAACATTATTATATCATAAAGGTAGCTATTGAGTGTTCATTATTGCACTAAATTAATGTTATACTGCTTTATAAAAACATTAGTGTGTGTGTTTCTGTTATTTCAGAATGGCTCGACCAAATAAGCAGTTTGTAGCAGAAGCAGAATTCAAACATTGTGATATTATAAAGGCAGCTATTGAGTGTGGGGTCAGCTTTCTAACAAACATTCAAATATTCTACATAATTCAAATATTATATTTACATGGCAGGTATTCAGTGTTGCGTCAGGTTTTTAAGTAATATTCAAATATTCTACATAATTCAAAAATTATATTTTCGAGGCAGCTATCAGTGTGGCATCAGCTTTTTAACAAAAATCCAAATATTCTACCTAATTCAAATATTACCTTAAAAAGGCAGCTATTCAGTGTGGTATCAGTCATTCTACAAACATTCAAAAATTCCACGTAATTCAAACTTTATTATATTTTAAAGGTTGCTATTCAGTGTGGTGTCAGCCTTTCTAACTAATATTCAAATATTATACATAATTCAAACCTTCTTATATCATTCACGCAGCTGTTCAGTGTGGCGTCAGGCATATTGTTGCAGTAAACCAATGCAGCATTGCAGCTTGGCTTCAGCTTGTTGCATTCACAGCGGTAATTTCTTTAGAAATTGCTTTTCTAGTATCTCTAGTATCCTATTTAACTCGACCCTAAATTCCTTCAGGGGTCCATCCTCTTTTGTAAGAATGAGCAGTTTTTGAAGCAATGTGACCTTCTGACCTTTCCTGAGAGTTGGTAGTTAAGGTTTGTTTCATTACTTGAGGTGTATTTCACCGTCAATATTGTTATTATTTTTATTATTGTTAATAGTGATTTTGAGGACAGTTTTGCTCTAATTTTTGGTCTGAATGCCTTCCTTTCGATATTATTTTGGTTTATTACATTGACACCAGGCCTTTTCTCTGTATTTCAGAATGGTCTGGTGTAAGTGAAGACCTGAGCCGGTGCAAGCTGCGTCCCCCAGCAAGGTGAAAGGACTGCCACAAAGGAGGTGAAACAGCACAATAGCCGAAGTTATAAAGACATTTTTTCTTTATTCTGTGAGCCATATGGCTCCAAAATTCAACTTCTCTGGACTATTTTCATCTTTTGTGACTCTCTTTTAGAAAATAATTGTGATATTTTATTTTACTATTGCTTTAGAGGCTTTGTAGAGACTGTAAACTGACTCTCCACTTGCTGCTGAATTGTTTGACCGTTCACTTGATAGGCCGTGCAGTGACTCTTTTTGTCCAGCAGATGGAGCCAAGCTAGGGCTGGGCGGTATGACCCAAAATTCATATCACGGTATAAATTGAATCCCTTCACGGTAATGGTATATATCGTGGTATAAATGTTGCGGTGTAAAACTTATGGAAGTGTTTCTGAATGGGTTTTGTAAAACAACAACAACAACAGCAAAGATATAATGTAATTTTTGAGCATTTATTGTGCAGAAGAACAACAGAAGTAAGGATAGTGCCTCAGAAATACAAAAATTCTTACAAAAAAAGTGGATATTGTAAACAGTACTTCAAGTAAGAGAGGTTTTCTATAAGACGAATGGCAAAAACAGTGAAAAGGTTCTGTAATCCTGTAAAAATCTGTAAAAAAAAAATACCAAAGTAAATAATGTGAGTATTTTTGTCATCACAGCAGGTCAGTGATCAGTGTTTCAGTGACTCTCTGTGGTTCAGTGAATAGTGTTTTATTTATGGCGGCCCGCCACATTAAAAACATCGACACCACAACATGATTTTCTATTTTTGGAGCTGCGCATCTTTTACAGTCGTGTCTAGAAGGTAAGTCTTTATTTGCACAACTCTTGTTTCCGTTATTTCTACTAAAATAATCAAACTGGCGCGATCTTTTGCGGGTCTAGGGTTCCCTTCTAGACACGACCCTCTCTGTCTCTGTCAAAGTACAGACAGCAGACTGTCTGTAAACAGCACAATGTTACACTCTGCAGTGTTTCACACAAAGACTTTATTTGTGTGGACACCCAGGTTTGGTTTGTCACCAATTTTGTCATTTTTATTTTTTAATCAGTCCAAGATGACGACGGTATCAGTGATTGATTAGTGATCAGTCTGCCCTCCTCCCCTCCCTCACCTGTTCACTGTGCTGTGAGAAGGTCTGAAAGTTTCTCACAGAGAAACACAGACTCTCCTGTTTTACATAGGCCTCCTTATACAGTTGTTTAATTTTATAGGTGCATCTGGTTGGTGTCAATGTCATCACGTTAGTTTTGACTGTTGTAATAAACTCCGTCATTAACAACAGTCTCCTCCACACGCAGCTTCTCTGCAGCTGGTCTGTGCATCTCCTGATCAGCTAAACCAGTGGTGGAAAGACTAGAAAAGGTATGCCAGTTAAAATAGAAGCGTCCCGTAAAAAAATAAAATCTATTAATAATTTATTGGTTATAGGTCCAGGTCCGTATAGGACGGCGTGTGGGTCCGGACTTGGACACACATCTTGCAGATGACATTTTTCTGCTCAACATCCGACTTTTTAAACCCGAACCACGTCCAAATCACGGATGTAGCACCGTTTTTTTTTTTTTTACCAGCCCCTCCTTCTCCGCCGTTACTGTGCTTGCGGCCATTTTCACACAGAGGCAGGGGCGATGACGTCATCGACGGTATGACAGCATAGCACAAATCTCTACCGTGGCCAATTTATACCGTTTCTACCGTCATACCGTGTATACCGCGCAGCCCTAAGCCAAGTTATCAGTAACCAGTTATTTGACTTTTGCTCTTTCTCATCAAACAGCTACCCTGACACAGTAGGACGTGCTTTTCTATCCCCTTTTCCTTCTTTTTTCCCTTCTTTTATAAATTTTAATTAATCCTGAAGGTTTTTTCTATTAGGAATTAGTCTCCATTAGTTAATTTTTTGTTGTTTTTTTTACACATTTATTCTAATTTTTTTAGTAATAATTTCTTTTCTTTGCATTTATATTTTGGGGATTTGTTTTTTTAAGAGGATAAAGTTTTTTTCTTCCATAACCCCCCCCCCCCCCCCCATAAAGGGTTTTATTGTGTGTGTGATTTTGGATCATATAGGTGTGCTGAATAATTATTGGTGCATACAGCACTGGATAAGAAGAGGTCAGGTGACGATCCGTGGCTGCTCAACCATTTACCTTTTATTTTTAACGGAGCCTCAGGAACGGGCCAGAGATTTAATCTCACCGCAGGTCACAAATGTGGTGTATACTATAGTGGGAAAATTATATGCTGAACTGGTCACTGTTGTTCCTCAGAGTTACTTCTCATGTATTGTCAGGCACTAATTGGTTACTTGTCCTTGAACACACAGCTGTTCTCCCTTTGGAACAACAACTTCTGATAACACAATCACATCCTGACTCTCCCACTAAGCACTTCAGGTCCATCCTGACCCAACCTCCTTCATCTCCTAACCCTATAAGACAGATTTACATTCTTGACTCATTATCAGTTCCTTTTACACTTTCCGTGTGACTGTGTACTGGTCCTTTGCAAAGCTCTATTGAAACACCACATCAAACACCAGACAATTTTGGTCATGGTGTCTGTCTTCATTTTCAGATTTTCCACCACAATTTGGTGTCAGAAGTGGGATTGTTTGTCTGAGGGTTTCTGGACTCGGGGTCGACGGTGGTAGTGCACACCCTGAGGAGATATTCCCTTCAGCCTCAACCTCCCCACAAAGACGAGTGTAGAAGCTAGCCTATTACTTAGCCCCAGAGACGTTTAACCTGGAGTGACCTGGCTGACGCGCTTGACTCTTTGTTTTATAACCATACGCTGTGCCGTTCCTTGAATTAATCCACAGGTCATTCTTCATTGCAGCAAAAATAATTTATTTCCCTCATGCAATCATGAATTATGTCCATTGTTGTTTCAAAAAAGAAAAGACCAAACATTCAGCTACGGCGTGACAAACATTTTGCGCCTTAGCAGTCCTGACAACAACAGTAACCCAGCTACCTTTACACCTGAGCATTACAAAGGTACAGTGACACCCTATGTTCAAAACAGTGAACTACAAGTCAGCCTTTGAAATATTTCACCAACATATTTGGCTCCTACAAAGAGTGAGAAGGATGGCCTGAGACCAAGACCAGACTCACTCAGCGCTGCGATTCAACAATTCTGACTGGTGAGAATCTGAAAATTTATTTAATTGACTTGAAGTTCAGAAAATCTTCAAATCCATTTATCTCCCTGTCACCAGTGAGATCCAACATGGGGGAAATGTACTCAAAGTCCTGAATTTCCCTGTGATGGAGACAGCAGGGGCTGGCTCACCTCCCATCACCATCAGATGGAGGTGTAAAGTTTGCCACTGAACTGACTGTGTTTTGACATTTCACAAATGGTAAAACAAACATGTATAACATGGGACAAAAGGACATGCTGTGCATGCTGAAAGCTCCTCAAAGCAGGAGAGAAAAAAACAGAGAGAAAGATCTAAATATGGCAGCATTGACTATGTTCCAAGGACGTTCTATGGAGGTCTAAGTACAGCTGATCCAGATGTTTGTTTCCATTGTGGCAAAAAGGGACATTGAGCCAAACACTACCCAAAGACTGATCCAACTCAAAAGATGATTGACTCGCGGCGGAATCATGAGACTCAATATCTGACCATAATGTTCAAAATAATCCTGTTTTGAAGGTTTATCGACAAAAATTACCTTTGTTGTCTACATACTCAGATGTGTTCAACTGGTACCAGACACACAACACACATTTGCCTATTTACATAAAGCATGTGACATCATAAACACCCCAGCCTTTCAGAAGATCCCTAAAACTGATATTGGTCTAATCAGAGGCATGCAACCAATTGTGATCACACCAAAATCTAATTAAAGGCCCTGTCAACCATAATATCCACTCAACCAAAAAAAAAAAAAAAAAAATTACACCAGTCTTTAACACTTGATTAAGGGCAGGTGTAATCATTCCCTGTGAAAATTCTCCTGTATGCACACCAATTTTCTCAGTTAAAACAAAACAAAAATCAGCTAAAAATTCAAAAGAAAGTTTGAGCTCATTAAATCTGTCACCAGGAAGTGCACGATTACAATATGTTGATGATTAAATGATTCGTGCTTTAACTCAAGTTCAGTGTGAAAAAGACATATTTGAAACATTTGGCTGAAGAAGGTCACAAAGCTAGCTCATCAAAACTGCAGTTTGTCCTACACGTGACATTTTTGGGTCATGTGATCATATCTGAGGCCAAATTCCTCTCCCAAAAAAGAGTAAAAACATTTCAAAACATTTTCAAATCCAATCATAAAGAAACAAGTTATGTCTTTTGTGTTCCTATTGCAGGCCCTTCATTCCTAATTATGCTGTCCTCGAGGCACCCCTGAGCGCAATCGCACATGAGTGAGGCCTAGAAGCACATAGTAAAGTGACATGGACTGCTGATACAGGATAAACATTTGTTGACTTAAAACATGTCCTTCGGAAGACTCTGATGACTCCAACTCTTGGGTTACCAGATCCAAACCGACCTTTTACTCAGACTGTAGACAAAGAGTGTTCAGTACTCTAGGATGGCAGAGGCAGACAGAGACCTGTAGCCTACTTTTCAGCTAAACTTGATGCTTTAGCTACAGGAATTCCTACTTTTTAAGGTTACTCTAAACTAACTCTGCTTGTTCCACATGTTGTTTCATTGGTTTTGCTTTAGCAGAAAACATCAGCAGCAAGATTGCTCTTTTATAACACTGTTCTATTTGAAATCCCTGATATCACTGTGAAAAGATACAATGTAACTGAGGTATATTTCTGGTAAGATAACCATGGGTTCATGTGTAGTATAGGCCTACAGATCATACAGTCTCTAACCTTCTCTAATAATTCAGCGTTGAGGCCTGAGAGCCATGTATTTCCATTTTTGGGTATCATGAAGATACAGCTCTTTGTATCGGTCCATGTTAGGAGATGTGCGGAGAACACAACTATGTTCTTACAATAACTGAAGTTTGTTCCCCCAGACCAGATTTGCAAGAAACAACTTTGCAAAATCCAGATTTTGAACTGTTTGTGGATGGATCAGCATCATGCAACTCGACACAGGAAAAAAAATGTAATTAGTTTCGCTGTGGTAACCAGGGGTTAGGGGTCTGTTTGTTGAATAAGGAAACTTAAACTTTGACTCAAAAAGAAAAAAAAAACAAAATTAGAAAATAAATGGTGTTATGTATCTCATAAATGATCAATGATTAATCAGTCAAAGCTTTCAACTATTGGTTCTGGAAAATGCACAAAATTTATAACCCTAGTTTGGAGAGGTGACAGTGACATCAATGGTTGAAAGTAACTAATACTCTAGTAGTTTTTCAGGCAAATACTTTGTACTTTTACTGAAATATATTTCTAACGCCAGTATTTTTACTTGTAATTGCGTAATGTTTTAGCAATATAACAGATTTCTTGTACTCTTTTCACCATTGGTGGTAACTGCACATGATACAGTCAATGCCAAATCACTCTCATAGAAGCATGTAATCTAGCAGCAGACAAAACAGTGAATATCTGCACAGACAGTAGATATGTTTTTGGCTTTATGCATGATTTTGGTACAATTTGGAAAAAGAGAAATTTTCAAACACCATCTGGCAAACCTATAGCACATCACACTCTTGTTTTACAACTGCTGGATGCTGTTCTGCTCCCAAAAAAGGTTGCTGTGTGTAAATGTCATGCTCACACTAACAATGACCAACTTTCACAGGAGAACACCAGAGGAGAAGCAGCTGCCAAGGCCGCAGCATGCCCAGAATTAACTATGTCTAAATTCTTTCCATATGATGACCCTAACATACCCTCCACTACTATAGCTGTTTTATCTAACATTCATAAGCAGGTGAAGGAAGCGCTACCAGCTCCAGCCACAGGACCTCTTCATGACCTCCAGCCTGGTGACTGCGTAGTGGTGAGAGACCTGAGACAAAAGACCTGGCACTCGAAGCAGTGGACGGGTCCATTCCACATGCTGCTGACTGCACAGACGGCAGTAAAGTTTGCCAAAAGAGTCACCCGGATCCATGCCAGCCACTGCAAAAGGGTTCCACCTCCACCAGAGACACCTATAGCAAAATAGGTCATCACATCGCGAGGATGAGAAGAAGAGGCAACAGTATTGGCATACTGTCCAACGAGAACTTGCATGGCTCCAACTAAGTGGCGTGCTGAATGAACCTCAGTGTCACCATCATGGGATCAGAGATGGAACTCCAATAACAGCCATGGCATGCATTCAGACACGCTGTATGGTGTGGCCTGTGAGGCTCAATGTGTTTTCTTGTGAGTTCATTCCCTACAGTTAAAAAAAATGTTTTCCATCAGTTGACACAGTTAACTACTCCTGATTGGCTCCCACCATGCAATGCTGAAGAGATCCTGATCCTATTGACAACCCAGATTTTGCAATTGTTATGTTAATACATATATGGAACTTTCATGCCTAAGTTGCTTGCATTTGTTATACTAAATTCTCCCATCTGTAACAACAGCATCTTGCTTTTTCCAGGGGTAATATTTTATGAAGTAATGTTTTAAAATTTTTCTTCACTCTCTTATACTTTACTATTATGTTATCATATGTAAGGACTATTATTTTTTGTATTATTTGTAGAGAAGGTGTGATCTTTTATGGTCTTTTATAATTTTCCTTTTTATGTGATCACATATGATCAAAAGGGGGGATTATAGTGAGAAAATTATATGCTGAACTGGTCACTGTTGTTCCTCATAGTTACTTCTCATGTATTGTCAGGCACTAACTGGTTACTTGTCCTTGTTCTCCCTTTGGAACAACAACTTCTGATAACACAATCACATCCTGACAATAAGCACTTCAGGTCCATCCTGACCCAACCTCCTTCATCTCTAAGACAGATTTACATTCTTGGCTCATTATCAGTTCCTTTTACACTTTCTTTGTGACTGTGTACTGATCCTTTGCAAAGCTCTATTAAAGGAAATCTTGGTCATGGTGCCTGTCTTCATTTTCAGATTTTCCACCACAATGCTGTCCAATGTCGACACTGTAAATTACTGTACATTGGGGAAACAGGCTGAACTCTGAAAACGAGAATACTGGAGCATGTTAATAATGTTAAGAAAAGTCACATGCTCATTTTACCATTCATGGTATCCACAATTTCAAGTATATTGGCTTGGAACAACTCTTTGGTCCAAAAACCAAAGGGTGAGACATGAGATCCAACTCATTAATAAACTTGCCACAGTTTCACCAGACTGCTTAAATCAAAGGGTTTAAAGACTTTCAGTTTTCATTTAAGATCCAAATGAAACGAGTAAAGACTTTTATTGTGGCTGTTGTTTTTTCACAAGATTCAAATTTTGCGGATTATTCCTTTACAATTTAGGCTTTTTTAGGAGGCGCAAGCCCTGGTTAAAGATAAATAATTAAATAATTTTTATGTCTAAATTATGAACTTCCCTAAATTGTGCTTTCTGGGCATCTGATGCTCAGAAGAACCTTATTTCACCACATGCAGTCGCATAGGCAGCTCACATCACAGTGTGGCCACTTACGCTCAGAAGTGAAAAATCTGACAAAACAGGGCATACAACCATGTTTTCCATCAAGAAGATGAGGATTGCAGCTACGAAACTGTGCTTTCTGGGCGTCTGATGCTCAGAAACACCTTAATTCATCATATGCTTTCACATAGGCAGCCCCCAGCAACATGTGGCCACTTACACTCAGAAGTGAAAAAGCTAACAAAACAAGGCATAAGACCACACAAAACCACGTTTTCCATCAAGAAGATCAGGATTGCGGCCACTTCTGCTATGAAACTGCGCCTTAATTCATCATATACAGTCACAGGCATCCCACAGCAGCGTGTGATCACTCATGCTCAACATGCTCATGCTCATGCTCAAAACAGGTCTGAAATCTACATAAAAATCGGAATCGGTAAGTCAGACCCCTCAAAAAAAAAAAAAATCGGGAATCGGAATCGGAATCTTTTACACCCAACGGCATAGTCCTGTAACACAAGTATACAGGACTAAACTGCATATGGTGACTGCATATGGTGAAATAAGCGTTTTCAGAGCGTAAAAAGCTCAAAAAGCACACTTTTCACAGCCAAGTGGCTGCAATCATCATCTTCTTGATGAAAAAGGTGGTTTTGTGTCTTTTTATGCCCTTTTTTGGCAGATTTTTCACTTTTTAGCATCAGTGACCACTGTGATTTGGTCCCGGTATGTGACTGCATATGGTGAAATAAGCGTAAAAAGCTCAAAAAGCACACTTTTCACAGCCAAGTGGCTGCAATCATCATCTTCTTGATGGAAAAGGTGGTTTTGTGTCTCTTTATGCCCTGTTTTGGCAGATTTTTCACTTTTTTAGCATGAGTGACCACTGTGATTTGGTCCCGGTATGTGACTGCATATGGTGAAATAAGCGTTTTCAGAGCGTAAAAAGCTCAAAAAGCACACTTTTCACAGCCAAGTGGCTGCAATCATCATCTTCTTGATGGAAAAGGTGGTTTTGTGTCTTTTTATGCCCTGTTTGGCCAGATTTTTCACTTTTAAGCATCAGTGACCACTCTGTGATTTGGGCCCTGTATGTGACTGCATATGGTGAAATAAGCGTTTTCAGAGCGTAAAAAGCTCAAAAAGCACACTTTTCAAGTGGCTGCAATCATCATCTTCTTGATGGAAAAGGTGGTTTTGTGTCTCTTTATGCCCTGTTTTGGCAGATTTTTCACTTTTAAGCATCAGTGACCACTCTGTCACTTGTGCCCTGTATGTGACTGCATATGGTGAAATAAGCGTTTTCAGAGCGTAAAAAGCTCAAAAAGCACACTTTCACAGCCAAGTGGCTGCAATCATCATCTTCTTGATGGAAAAGGTGGTTTTGTGTCTTTTTATGCCCTGTTTGGCCAGATTTTTCACTTTTAAGCATCAGTGACCACTCTGTGATTTGGTCCCGGTATGTGACTGCATATGGTGAAATAAGCGTTTTCAGAGCGTAAAAAGCTGAAAAAGCACACTTTTCACAGCCAAGTGGCTGCAATCATCATCTTCTTGATGGAAAAGGTGGTTTGTGTCTTTTTATGCCCTGTTTTGCCAGATTTTTCACTTTTTTAGCATGAGTGACCACTGTGATTTGGTCCCGGTATGTGACTGCATATGGTGAAATAAGCGTTTTCAGAGCGTAAAAAGCTCAAAAAGCACACTTTTCACAGCCAAGTGGCTGCAATCATCATCTTCTTGATGGAAAAGGTGGTTTTGTGTCTCTTTATGCCCTGTTTTGGCAGATTTTTCACTTTTAAGCATCAGTGACCACTCTGTCACTTGTGCCCTGTATGTGACTGCCTATGGTGAAATAAGCGTTTTCAGAGCGTAAAAAGCTCAAAAAGCACACTTTTCACAGCCAAGTGGCTGCAATCATCATCTTCTTAATGGAAAAGGTGGTTTTGTGTCTCTTTATGCCCTGTTTTGGCAGATTTTTCACTTTTAAGCATCAGTGACCACTCTGATTTGGTCCCTGTATGTGACTGCATATGGTGAAATAAGCGTTTTCAGAGCGTAAAAAGCTCAAAAAGCACACTTTTCACAGCCAAGTGGCTGCAATCATCATCTTCTTGATGGAAAAGGTGGTTTTGTGTCTTTTTATGCCCTGTTTGGCCAGATTTTTCACTTTTAAGCATCAGTGACCACTCTGTGATTTGGGCCCTGTATGTGACTGCATATGGTGAAATAAGCGTTTTCAGAGCGTAAAAAGCTCAAAAAGCACACTTTCACAGCCAAGTGGCTGCAATCATCATCTTCTTGATGGAAAAGGTGGTTTTGTGTCTTTTTATGCCCTGTTTGGCCAGATTTTTCACTTTTAAGCATCAGTGACCACTCTGTGATTTGTGCCCTGTATGTGACTGCATATGGTGAAATAAGCGTTTTCAGAGCATAAAAAGCTCAAAAAGCACACTTTTCACAGCCAAGTGGCTGCAATCATCATCTTCTTGATGGAAAAGGTGGTTTTGTCTCTCTTTATGCCCTGTTTTGGCAGATTTTTCACTTTTTTAGCATCAGTGACCACTGTGATTTGGGCCCTGTATGTGACTGCATATGGTGAATTAAGCGTTTTCAGAGCGTAAAAAGCTCAAAAAGCACACTTTCACAGCCAAGTGGCTGCAATCATCATCTTCTTGATGGAAAAGGTGGTTTTGTGTCTCTTTATGCCCTGTTTTTGCAGACTTTTCACTTTTAAGCATCAGTGACCACTCTGTCACTTGTGCCCTGTATGTGACTGCATATGGTGAAATAAGCGTTTTCAGAGCGTAAAAAGCTCAAAAAGCACACTTTTCGCAGCCAAGTGGCTGCAATCATCATCTTCTTGATGGAAAAGGTGGTTTTGTGTCTTTTTATGTCCTGTTTTGGCAGATTTTTCACTTTTTTAGCATGAGTGACCACTCTGATTTGGTCCCGGTATGTGACTGCATGTGGTGAAATAAGCGTTTTCAGAGCGTAAAAAGCTCAAAAAGCACACTTTTCACAGCCAAGTGGCTGCAATCATCATCTTCTTGATGGAAAAGGAGGTTTTGTGTCTTTTTATGCCCTGTTTTGGCAGATTTTTCACTTTTAAGCATCAGTGACCACTCTGTGATTTGGGCCCTGTATGTGACTGCATATGGTGAAATAAGCGTTTTCAGAGCGTAAAAAGCTCAAAAAGCACACTTTTCACAGCCAAGTGGCTGCAATCATCATCTTCTTGATGGAAAAGGTGGTTTTGTGTCTTTTTATGCCCTAAATTGGCAGATTTTTTACTTTTTGGCATGAGTGACCACTCTGATTTGGTCCCGGTATGTGACTGCATATGGTGAAATAAGCGTTTTCAGAGCGTAAAAAGCTCAAAAAGCACACTTTTCACAGCCAAGTGGCTGCAATCATCATCTTCTTGATGGAAAAGGTGGTTTTGTGTCTTTTTATGCCCTGTTTTGGCAGATTTTTCACTTTTAAGCGTCAGTGACCACTCTGTCACTTGTGCCCTGTATGTGACTGCTTATGGTGAAATAAGCGTTTTCAGAGCGTAAAAAGCTCAAAAAGCACACTTTCACAGCCAAGTGGCTGCAATCATCATCTTCTTGATGGAAAAGGTGGTTTTGTGTCTTTTTATGCCCTGTTTTGGCAGATTTTTCACTTTTTTAGCTTGAGTGACCACTCTGATTTGGTCCCTGTATGTGACTGCATATGGTGAAATAAGCGTTTTCAGAGCGTAAAAAGCTCAAAAAGCACACTTTTCATAGCCAAGTGGCTGCAATCATCATCTTCTTGATGGAAAAGGTGGTTTTGTCTCTCTTTATGCCCTGTTTTGGCAGATTTTTCACTTTTTTAGCAACAGTGACCACTGTGATTTGGGCCCTGTATGTGACTGCATATGGTGAATTAAGCGTTTTCAGAGCGTAAAAAGCTCAAAAAGCACACTTTCACAGCCAAGTGGCTGCAATCATCATCTTCTTGATGGAAAAGGTGGTTTTGTGTCTCTTTATGCCCTGTTTTTGCAGATTTTTCACTTTTAAGCATCAGTGACCACTCTGTCACTTGTGCCCTGTATGTGACTGCATATGGTGAAATAAGCGTTTTCAGAGCGTAAAAAGCTCAAAAAGCACACTTTCACAGCCAAGTGGCTGCAATCATCATCTTCTTGATGGAAAAGGTGGTTTTGTGTCTTTTTATGCCCTGTTTTGGCAGATTTTTCACTTTTTTAGCTTGAGTGACCACTCTGATTTGGTCCCTGTATGTGACTGCATATGGTGAAATAAGCGTTTTCAGAGCGTAAAAAGCTCAAAAAGCACACTTTTCGCAGCCAAGTGGCTGCAATCATCATCTTCTTGATGGAAAAGGTGGTTTTGTGTCTTTTTATGCCCTGTTTGGCCAGATTTTTCACTTTTTTAGCATCAGTGACCACTGTGATTTGGTCCCGGTATGTGACTGCATATGGTGAAATAAGCGTTTTCAGAGCGTAAAAAGCTCAAAAAGCACACTTTCACAGCCAAGTGGCTGCAATCATCATCTTCTTGATGGAAAAGGTGGTTTTGTGTCTCTTTATGCCCTGTTTGGCCAGATTATTCACTTTTAAGCATCAGTGACCACTCTGTGATTTGGGCCCTGTATGTGACTGCATATGGTGAAATAAGCCTTTTCAGAGCGTAAAAAGCTCAAAAAGCACACTTTCACAGCCAAGTGGCTGCAATCATCATCTTCTTGATGGAAAAGGTGGTTTTGTGTCTTTTTATGCCCTGTTTTGGCAGATTTTTCACTTTTAAGCATCAGTGACCACTCTGTCACTTGTGCCCTGTATGTGACTGCATATGGTGAAATAAGCGTTTTCAGAGCGTAAAAAGCTCAAAAAGCACACTTTTCACAGCCAAGTGGCTGCAATCATCATCTTCTTGATGGAAAAGGTGGTTTTGTGTCTCTTTATGCCCTGTTTGGCCAGATTTTTCACTTTTAAGCATCAGTGACCACTCTGTCACTTGTGCCCTGTATGTGACTGCATATGGTGAAATAAGCGTTTTCAGAGCGTAAAAAGCTCAAAAAGCACACTTTTCGCAGCCAAGTGGCTGCAATCATCATCTTCTTGATGGAAAAGGTGGTTTTGTGTCTCTTTATGCCCTGTTTTGGCAGATTTTTCACTTTTAAGCATCATTGACCACTCTGTCACTTGTGCCCTGTATGTGACTGCTTATGGTGAAATAAGCGTTTTCAGAGCGTAAAAAGCTCAAAAAGCACACTTTCACAGCCAAGTGGCTGCAATCATCATCTTCTTGATGGAAAAGGTGGTTTTGTGTCTTTTTATGCCCTGTTTTGGCAGATTTTTCACTTTTTTAGCTTGAGTGACCACTCTGATTTGGTCCCTGTATGTGACTGCATATGGTGAAATAAGCGTTTTCAGAGCGTAAAAAGCTCAAAAAGCACACTTTTCATAGCCAAGTGGCTGCAATCATCATCTTCTTGATGGAAAAGGTGGTTTTGTCTCTCTTTATGCCCTGTTTTGGCAGATTTTTCACTTTTTTAGCATCAGTGACCACTGTGATTTGGGCCCTGTATGTGACTGCATATGGTGAATTAAGCGTTTTCAGAGCGTAAAAAGCTCAAAAAGCACACTTTCACAGCCAAGTGGCTGCAATCATCATCTTCTTGATGGAAAAGGTGGTTTTGTGTCTCTTTATGCCCTGTTTTTGCAGATTTTTCACTTTTAAGCATCAGTGACCACTCTGTCACTTGTGCCCTGTATGTGACTGCATATGGTGAAATAAGCGTTTTCAGAGCGTAAAAAGCTCAAAAAGCACACTTTCACAGCCAAGTGGCTGCAATCATCATCTTCTTGATGGAAAAGGTGGTTTTGTGTCTTTTTATGCCCTGTTTTGCCAGATTTTTCACTTTTTTAGCTTGAGTGACCACTCTGATTTGGTCCCTGTATGTGACTGCATATGGTGAAATAAGCGTTTTCAGAGCGTAAAAAGCTCAAAAAGCACACTTTTCGCAGCCAAGTGGCTGCAATCATCATCTTCTTGATGGAAAAGGTGGTTTTGTGTCTTTTTATGCCCTGTTTGGCCAGATTTTTCACTTTTTTAGCATCAGTGACCACTGTGATTTGGTCCCGGTATGTGACTGCATATGGTGAAATAAGCGTTTTCAGAGCGTAAAAAGCTCAAAAAGCACACTTTCACAGCCAAGTGGCTGCAATCATCATCTTCTTGATGGAAAAGGTGGTTTTGTGTCTCTTTATGCCCTGTTTGGCCAGATTATTCACTTTTAAGCATCAGTGACCACTCTGTGATTTGGGCCCTGTATGTGACTGCATATGGTGAAATAAGCCTTTTCAGAGCGAAAAAGCTCAAAAAGCACACTTTCACAGCCAAGTGGCTGCAATCATCATCTTCTTGATGGAAAAGGTGGTTTTGTGTCTTTTTATGCCCTAAATTGGCAGATTTTTCACTTTTTGGCATGAGTGACCACTCTGATTTGGTCCCGGTATGTGACTGCATATGGTGAAATAAGCGTTTTCAGAGCGTAAAAAGTTCAAAAAGCACAATTTTCACAGCCAAGTGGCTGCAATCATCATCTTCTTGATGGAAAAGGTGGTTTTGTGTCTCTTTATGCCCTGTTTGGCCAGATTTTTCACTTTTAAGCATCAGTGACCACTCTGTCACTTGTGCCCTGTATGTGACTGCATATGGTGAAATAAGCGTTTTCAGAGCGTAAAAAGCTCAAAAAGCACACTTTCACAGCCAAGTGGCTGCAATCATCATCTTCTTGATGGAAAAGGTGGTTTTGTGTCTTTTTATGCCCTGTTTGGCCAGATTTTTCACTTTTAAGCATCAGTGACCACTCTGTGATTTGGTCCCGGTATGTGACTGCATATGGTGAAATAAGCGTTTTCAGAGCGTAAAAAGCTGAAAAAGCACACTTTTCACAGCCAAGTGGCTGCAATCATCATCTTCTTGATGGAAAAGGTGGTTTGTGTCTTTTTATGCCCTGTTTTGCCAGATTTTTCACTTTTTTAGCATGAGTGACCACTGTGATTTGGTCCCGGTATGTGACTGCATATGGTGAAATAAGCGTTTTCAGAGCGTAAAAAGCTCAAAAAGCACACTTTTCACAGCCAAGTGGCTGCAATCATCATCTTCTTGATGGAAAAGGTGGTTTTGTGTCTCTTTATGCCCTGTTTTGGCAGATTTTTCACTTTTAAGCATCAGTGACCACTCTGTCACTTGTGCCCTGTATGTGACTGCCTATGGTGAAATAAGCGTTTTCAGAGCGTAAAAAGCTCAAAAAGCACACTTTTCACAGCCAAGTGGCTGCAATCATCATCTTCTTAATGGAAAAGGTGGTTTTGTGTCTCTTTATGCCCTGTTTTGGCAGATTTTTCACTTTTAAGCATCAGTGACCACTCTGATTTGGTCCCTGTATGTGACTGCATATGGTGAAATAAGCGTTTTCAGAGCGTAAAAAGCTCAAAAAGCACACTTTTCACAGCCAAGTGGCTGCAATCATCATCTTCTTGATGGAAAAGGTGGTTTTGTGTCTTTTTATGCCCTGTTTGGCCAGATTTTTCACTTTTAAGCATCAGTGACCACTCTGTGATTTGGGCCCTGTATGTGACTGCATATGGTGAAATAAGCGTTTTCAGAGCGTAAAAAGCTCAAAAAGCACACTTTCACAGCCAAGTGGCTGCAATCATCATCTTCTTGATGGAAAAGGTGGTTTTGTGTCTTTTTATGCCCTGTTTGGCCAGATTTTTCACTTTTAAGCATCAGTGACCACTCTGTGATTTGTGCCCTGTATGTGACTGCATATGGTGAAATAAGCGTTTTCAGAGCATAAAAAGCTCAAAAAGCACACTTTTCACAGCCAAGTGGCTGCAATCATCATCTTCTTGATGGAAAAGGTGGTTTTGTCTCTCTTTATGCCCTGTTTTGGCAGATTTTTCACTTTTTTAGCATCAGTGACCACTGTGATTTGGGCCCTGTATGTGACTGCATATGGTGAATTAAGCGTTTTCAGAGCGTAAAAAGCTCAAAAAGCACACTTTCACAGCCAAGTGGCTGCAATCATCATCTTCTTGATGGAAAAGGTGGTTTTGTGTCTCTTTATGCCCTGTTTTTGCAGACTTTTCACTTTTAAGCATCAGTGACCACTCTGTCACTTGTGCACTGTATGTGACTGCATATGGTGAAATAAGCGTTTTCAGAGCGTAAAAAGCTCAAAAAGCACACTTTTCGCAGCCAAGTGGCTGCAATCATCATCTTCTTGATGGAAAAGGTGGTTTTGTGTCTTTTTATGTCCTGTTTTGGCAGATTTTTCACTTTTTTAGCATGAGTGACCACTCTGATTTGGTCCCGGTATGTGACTGCATGTGGTGAAATAAGCGTTTTCAGAGCGTAAAAAGCTCAAAAAGCACACTTTTCACAGCCAAGTGGCTGCAATCATCATCTTCTTGATGGAAAAGGAGGTTTTGTGTCTTTTTATGCCCTGTTTTGGCAGATTTTTCACTTTTAAGCATCAGTGACCACTCTGTGATTTGGGCCCTGTATGTGACTGCATATGGTGAAATAAGCGTTTTCAGAGCGTAAAAAGCTCAAAAAGCACACTTTTCACAGCCAAGTGGCTGCAATCATCATCTTCTTGATGGAAAAGGTGGTTTTGTGTCTTTTTATGCCCTAAATTGGCAGATTTTTTACTTTTTGGCATGAGTGACCACTCTGATTTGGTCCCGGTATGTGACTGCATATGGTGAAATAAGCGTTTTCAGAGCGTAAAAAGCTCAAAAAGCACACTTTTCACAGCCAAGTGGCTGCAATCATCATCTTCTTGATGGAAAAGGTGGTTTTGT
Organism: Lutjanus erythropterus; assembly: GCF_056507025.1. Lineage (NCBI taxonomy): Eukaryota > Metazoa > Chordata > Actinopteri > Lutjaniformes > Lutjanidae > Lutjanus > Lutjanus erythropterus. Next base: position 54,756 of record NC_139324.1, on the reverse strand, counting down.
GTCTTTTTATGCCCTGTTTTGGCAGATTTTTCACTTTTAAGCATCAGTGACCACTCTGTCACTTGTGCCCTGTATGTGACTGCTTATGGTGAAATAAGCGTTTTCAGAGCGTAAAAAGCTCAAAAAGCACACTTTCACAGCCAAGTGGCTGCAATCATCATCTTCTTGATGGAAAAGGTGGTTTTGTGTCTTTTTATGCCCTGTTTTGGCAGATTTTTCACTTTTTTAGCTTGAGTGACCACTCTGATTTGGTCCCTGTATGTGACTGCATATGGTGAAATAAGCGTTTTCAGAGCGTAAAAAGCTCAAAAAGCACACTTTTCATAGCCAAGTGGCTGCAATCATCATCTTCTTGATGGAAAAGGTGGTTTTGTCTCTCTTTATGCCCTGTTTTGGCAGATTTTTCACTTTTTTAGCAACAGTGACCACTGTGATTTGGGCCCTGTATGTGACTGCATATGGTGAATTAAGCGTTTTCAGAGCGTAAAAAGCTCAAAAAGCACACTTTCACAGCCAAGTGGCTGCAATCATCATCTTCTTGATGGAAAAGGTGGTTTTGTGTCTCTTTATGCCCTGTTTTTGCAGATTTTTCACTTTTAAGCATCAGTGACCACTCTGTCACTTGTGCCCTGTATGTGACTGCATATGGTGAAATAAGCGTTTTCAGAGCGTAAAAAGCTCAAAAAGCACACTTTCACAGCCAAGTGGCTGCAATCATCATCTTCTTGATGGAAAAGGTGGTTTTGTGTCTTTTTATGCCCTGTTTTGGCAGATTTTTCACTTTTTTAGCTTGAGTGACCACTCTGATTTGGTCCCTGTATGTGACTGCATATGGTGAAATAAGCGTTTTCAGAGCGTAAAAAGCTCAAAAAGCACACTTTTCGCAGCCAAGTGGCTGCAATCATCATCTTCTTGATGGAAAAGGTGGTTTTGTGTCTTTTTATGCCCTGTTTGGCCAGATTTTTCACTTTTTTAGCATCAGTGACCACTGTGATTTGGTCCCGGTATGTGACTGCATATGGTGAAATAAGCGTTTTCAGAGCGTAAAAAGCTCAAAAAGCACACTTTCACAGCCAAGTGGCTGCAATCATCATCTTCTTGATGGAAAAGGTGGTTTTGTGTCTCTTTATGCCCTGTTTGGCCAGATTATTCACTTTTAAGCATCAGTGACCACTCTGTGATTTGGGCCCTGTATGTGACTGCATATGGTGAAATAAGCCTTTTCAGAGCGTAAAAAGCTCAAAAAGCACACTTTCACAGCCAAGTGGCTGCAATCATCATCTTCTTGATGGAAAAGGTGGTTTTGTGTCTTTTTATGCCCTGTTTTGGCAGATTTTTCACTTTTAAGCATCAGTGACCACTCTGTCACTTGTGCCCTGTATGTGACTGCATATGGTGAAATAAGCGTTTTCAGAGCGTAAAAAGCTCAAAAAGCACACTTTTCACAGCCAAGTGGCTGCAATCATCATCTTCTTGATGGAAAAGGTGGTTTTGTGTCTCTTTATGCCCTGTTTGGCCAGATTTTTCACTTTTAAGCATCAGTGACCACTCTGTCACTTGTGCCCTGTATGTGACTGCATATGGTGAAATAAGCGTTTTCAGAGCGTAAAAAGCTCAAAAAGCACACTTTTCGCAGCCAAGTGGCTGCAATCATCATCTTCTTGATGGAAAAGGTGGTTTTGTGTCTCTTTATGCCCTGTTTTGGCAGATTTTTCACTTTTAAGCATCATTGACCACTCTGTCACTTGTGCCCTGTATGTGACTGCTTATGGTGAAATAAGCGTTTTCAGAGCGTAAAAAGCTCAAAAAGCACACTTTCACAGCCAAGTGGCTGCAATCATCATCTTCTTGATGGAAAAGGTGGTTTTGTGTCTTTTTATGCCCTGTTTTGGCAGATTTTTCACTTTTTTAGCTTGAGTGACCACTCTGATTTGGTCCCTGTATGTGACTGCATATGGTGAAATAAGCGTTTTCAGAGCGTAAAAAGCTCAAAAAGCACACTTTTCATAGCCAAGTGGCTGCAATCATCATCTTCTTGATGGAAAAGGTGGTTTTGTCTCTCTTTATGCCCTGTTTTGGCAGATTTTTCACTTTTTTAGCATCAGTGACCACTGTGATTTGGGCCCTGTATGTGACTGCATATGGTGAATTAAGCGTTTTCAGAGCGTAAAAAGCTCAAAAAGCACACTTTCACAGCCAAGTGGCTGCAATCATCATCTTCTTGATGGAAAAGGTGGTTTTGTGTCTCTTTATGCCCTGTTTTTGCAGATTTTTCACTTTTAAGCATCAGTGACCACTCTGTCACTTGTGCCCTGTATGTGACTGCATATGGTGAAATAAGCGTTTTCAGAGCGTAAAAAGCTCAAAAAGCACACTTTCACAGCCAAGTGGCTGCAATCATCATCTTCTTGATGGAAAAGGTGGTTTTGTGTCTTTTTATGCCCTGTTTTGCCAGATTTTTCACTTTTTTAGCTTGAGTGACCACTCTGATTTGGTCCCTGTATGTGACTGCATATGGTGAAATAAGCGTTTTCAGAGCGTAAAAAGCTCAAAAAGCACACTTTTCGCAGCCAAGTGGCTGCAATCATCATCTTCTTGATGGAAAAGGTGGTTTTGTGTCTTTTTATGCCCTGTTTGGCCAGATTTTTCACTTTTTTAGCATCAGTGACCACTGTGATTTGGTCCCGGTATGTGACTGCATATGGTGAAATAAGCGTTTTCAGAGCGTAAAAAGCTCAAAAAGCACACTTTCACAGCCAAGTGGCTGCAATCATCATCTTCTTGATGGAAAAGGTGGTTTTGTGTCTCTTTATGCCCTGTTTGGCCAGATTATTCACTTTTAAGCATCAGTGACCACTCTGTGATTTGGGCCCTGTATGTGACTGCATATGGTGAAATAAGCCTTTTCAGAGCGAAAAAGCTCAAAAAGCACACTTTCACAGCCAAGTGGCTGCAATCATCATCTTCTTGATGGAAAAGGTGGTTTTGTGTCTTTTTATGCCCTAAATTGGCAGATTTTTCACTTTTTGGCATGAGTGACCACTCTGATTTGGTCCCGGTATGTGACTGCATATGGTGAAATAAGCGTTTTCAGAGCGTAAAAAGTTCAAAAAGCACAATTTTCACAGCCAAGTGGCTGCAATCATCATCTTCTTGATGGAAAAGGTGGTTTTGTGTCTCTTTATGCCCTGTTTGGCCAGATTTTTCACTTTTAAGCATCAGTGACCACTCTGTCACTTGTGCCCTGTATGTGACTGCATATGGTGAAATAAGCGTTTTCAGAGCGTAAAAAGCTCAAAAAGCACACTTTCACAGCCAAGTGGCTGCAATCATCATCTTCTTGATGGAAAAGGTGGTTTTGTGTCTTTTTATGCCCTGTTTTGGCAGATTTTTCACTTTTTTAGCTTGAGTGACCACTCTGATTTGGTCCCTGTATGTGACTGCATATGGTGAAATAAGGGTTTTCAGAGCGTAAAGAGCTCAAAAAGCACACTTTTCATAGCCAAGTGGCTGCAATCATCATCTTCTTGATGGAAAAGGTGGTTTTGTGTCTTTTTATGCCCTGTTTGGCCAGATTTTTCACTTTTAAGCATCAGTGACCACTCTGTCACTTGTGCCCTGTATGTGACTGCATATGGTGAAATAAGCGTTTTCAGAGCGTAAAAAGCTCAAAAAGCACACTTTTCACAGCCAAGTGGCTGCAATCATCATCTTCTTGATGGAAAAGGTGGTTTTGTGTCTTTTCATGCCCTAAATTGGCAGATTTTTCACTTTTTGGCATGAGTGACCACTCTGATTTGGTCCCGGTATGTGACTGCATATGGTGAAATAAGCGTTTTCAGAGCGTAAAAAGCTCAAAAAGCACACTTTTCACAGCCAAGTGGCTGCAATCATCATCTTCTTGATGGAAAAGGTGGTTTTGTGTCTCTTTATGCCCTGTTTGGCCAGATTTTTCACTTTTAAGCATCAGTGACCACTCTGTCACTTGTGCCCTGTATGTGACTGCATATGGTGAAATAAGCGTTTTCAGAGCGTAAAAAGCTCAAAAAGCACACTTTTCACAGCCAAGTGGCTGCAATCATCATCTTCTTGATGGAAAAGGTGGTTTTGTGTCTCTTTATGCCCTGTTTTGGCAGATTTTTCACTTTTAAGCATCATTGACCACTCTGTCACTTGTGCCCTTTATGTGACTGCTTATGGTGAAATAAGCGTTTTCAGAGCGTAAAAAGCTCAAAAAGCACACTTTCACAGCCAAGTGGCTGCAATCATCATCTTCTTGATGGAAAAGGTGGTTTTGTGTCTTTTTATGCCCTGTTTTGGCAGATTTTTCACTTTTTTAGCTTGAGTGACCACTCTGATTTGGTCCCTGTATGTGACTGCATATGGTGAAATAAGCGTTTTCAGAGCGTAAAAAGCTCAAAAAGCACACTTTTCATAGCCAAGTGGCTGCAATCATCATCTTCTTGATGGAAAAGGTGGTTTTGTCTCTCTTTATGCCCTGTTTTGGCAGATTTTTCACTTTTTTAGCATCAGTGACCACTGTGATTTGGGCCCTGTATGTGACTGCATATGGTGAATTAAGCGTTTTCAGAGCGTAAAAAGCTCAAAAAGCACACTTTCACAGCCAAGTGGCTGCAATCATCATCTTCTTGATGGAAAAGGTGGTTTTGTGTCTCTTTATGCCCTGTTTTTGCAGATTTTTCACTTTTAAGCATCAGTGACCACTCTGTCACTTGTGCCCTGTATGTGACTGTATATGGTGAAATAAGCGTTTTCAGAGCGTAAAAAGCTCAAAAAGCACACTTTCACAGCCAAGTGGCTGCAATCATCATCTTCTTGATGGAAAAGGTGGTTTTGTGTCTTTTTATGCCCTGTTTTGGCAGATTTTTCACTTTTTTAGCTTGAGTGACCACTCTGATTTGGTCCCTGTATGTGACTGCATATGGTGAAATAAGCGTTTTCAGAGCGTAAAAAGCTCAAAAAGCACACTTTCACAGCCAAGTGGCTGCAATCATCATCTTCTTGATGGAAAAGGTGGTTTTGTGTCTCTTTATGCCCTGTTTGGCCAGATTATTCACTTTTAAGCATCAGTGACCACTCTGTGATTTGGGCCCTGTATGTGACTGCATATGGTGAAATAAGCGTTTTCAGAGCGTAAAAAGCTCAAAAAGCACACTTTCACAGCCAAGTGGCTGCAATCATCATCTTCTTGATGGAAAAGGTGGTTTTGTGTCTTTTTATGCCCTCTTTTGGCAGATTTTTCACTTTTAAGCATCAGTGACCACTCTGTCACTTGTGCCCTGTATGTGACTGCATATGGTGAAATAAGCGTTTTCAGAGCGTAAAAAGCTCAAAAAGCACACTTTTCATAGCCAAGTGGCTGCAATCATCATCTTCTTGATGGAAAAGGTGGTTTTGTGTCTCTTTATGCCCTGTTTGGCCAGATTTTTCACTTTTAAGCATCAGTGACCACTCTGTCACTTGTGCCCTGTATGTGACTGCATATGGTGAAATAAGCGTTTTCAGAGCGTAAAAAGCTCAAAAAGCACACTTTTCGCAGCCAAGTGGCTGCAATCATCATCTTCTTGATGGAAAAGGTGGTTTTGTGTCTCTTTATGCCCTATTTTGGCAGATTTTTCACTTTTAAGCATCATTGACCACTCTGTCACTTGTGCCCTGTATGTGACTGCTTATGGTGAAATAAGCGTTTTCAGAGCGTAAAAAGCTCAAAAAGCACACTTTCACAGCCAAGTGGCTGCAATCATCATCTTCTTGATGGAAAAGGTGGTTTTGTGTCTTTTTATGCCCTGTTTTGGCAGATTTTTCACTTTTTTAGCTTGAGTGACCACTCTGATTTGGTCCCTGTATGTGACTGCATATGGTGAAATAAGCGTTTTCAGAGCGTAAAAAGCTCAAAAAGCACACTTTTCATAGCCAAGTGGCTGCAATCATCATCTTCTTGATGGAAAAGGTGGTTTTGTCTCTCTTTATGCCCTGTTTTGGCAGATTTTTCACTTTTTTAGCATCAGTGACCACTGTGATTTGGGCCCTGTATGTGACTGCATATGGTGAATTAAGCGTTTTCAGAGCGTAAAAAGCTCAAAAAGCACACTTTCACAGCCAAGTGGCTGCAATCATCATCTTCTTGATGGAAAAGGTGGTTTTGTGTCTCTTTATGCCCTGTTTTTGCAGATTTTTCACTTTTAAGCATCAGTGACCACTCTGTCACTTGTGCCCTGTATGTGACTGTATATGGTGAAATAAGCGTTTTCAGAGCGTAAAAAGCTCAAAAAGCACACTTTCACAGCCAAGTGGCTGCAATCATCATCTTCTTGATGGAAAAGGTGGTTTTGTGTCTTTTTATGCCCTGTTTTGGCAGATTTTTCACTTTTTTAGCTTGAGTGACCACTCTGATTTGGTCCCTGTATGTGACTGCATATGGTGAAATAAGCGTTTTCAGAGCGTAAAAAGCTCAAAAAGCACACTTTTCGCAGCCAAGTGGCTGCAATCATCATCTTCTTGATGGAAAAGGTGGTTTTGTGTCTTTTTATGCCCTGTTTGGCCAGATTTTTCACTTTTTTAGCATCAGTGACCACTGTGATTTGGTCCCGGTATGTGACTGCATATGGTGAAATAAGCGTTTTCAGAGCGTAAAAAGCTCAAAAAGCACACTTTCACAGCCAAGTGGCTGCAATCATCATCTTCTTGATGGAAAAGGTGGTTTTGTGTCTCTTTATGCCCTGTTTGGCCAGATTATTCACTTTTAAGCATCAGTGACCACTCTGTGATTTGGGCCCTGTATGTGACTGCATATGGTGAAATAAGCGTTTTCAGAGCGAAAAAGCTCAAAAAGCACACTTTCACAGCCAAGTGGCTGCAATCATCATCTTCTTGATGGAAAAGGTGGTTTTGTGTCTTTTTATGCCCTCTTTTGGCAGATTTTTCACTTTTAAGCATCAGTGACCACTCTGTCACTTGTGCCCTGTATGTGACTGCATATGGTGAAATAAGCGTTTTCAGAGCGTAAAAAGCTCAAAAAGCACACTTTTCATAGCCAAGTGGCTGCAATCATCATCTTCTTGATGGAAAAGGTGGTTTTGTGTCTCTTTATGCCCTGTTTGGCCAGATTTTTCACTTTTAAGCATCAGTGACCACTCTGTCACTTGTGCCCTGTATGTGACTGCATATGGTGAAATAAGCGTTTTCAGAGCGTAAAAAGCTCAAAAAGCACACTTTCACAGCCAAGTGGCTGCAATCATCATCTTCTTGATGGAAAAGGTGGTTTTGTGTCTTTTTATGCCCTAAATTGGCAGATTTTTCACTTTTTAGCATCAGTGACCACTCTGATTTGGTCCCGGTATGTGACTGCATATGGTGAAATAAGCGTTTTCAGAGCGTAAAAAGCTCAAAAAGCACACTTTTCACAGCCAAGTGGCTGCAATCATCATCTTCTTGATGGAAAAGGTGGTTTTGTGTCTTTTTATGCCCTGTTTTGGCAGATTTTTCACTTTTTAGCATCAGTGACCACTCTGATTTGGTCCCGGTATGTGACTGCATATGGTGAAATAAGCGTTTTCAGAGCGTAAAAAGCTCAAAAAGCACACTTTTCACAGCCAAGTGGCTGCAATCATCATCTTCTTGATGGAAAAGGTGGTTTTGTGTCTTTTTATGCCCTGTTTTGCCAGATTTTTCACTTTTTAGCATGAGTGACCACTGTGATTTGGACCCGGTATGTGACTGCATATGGTGAAATAAGCGTTTTCAGAGCGTAAAAAGCTGAAAAAGCACACTTTTCACAGCCAAGTGGCTGCAATCATCATCTTCTTGATGGAAAAGGTGGTTTTGTGTCTTTTTATGCCCTGTTTTGGCAGATTTTTCACTTTTTAGCATCAGTGACCACTGTGATTTGGTCCCGGTATGTGACTGCATATGGTGAAATAAGCGTTTTCAGAGCGTAAAAAGCTCAAAAAGCACACTTTTCACAGCCAAGTGGCTGCAATCATCATCTTCTTGATGGAAAAGGTGGTTTTGTGTCTTTTTATGCCCTGTTTTGCCAGATTTTTCACTTTTTAGCATGAGTGACCACTGTGATTTGGTCCCGGTATGTGACTGCATATGGTGAAATAAGCGTTTTCAGAGCGTAAAAAGCTGAAAAAGCACACTTTTCACAGCCAAGTGGCTGCAATCATCATCTTCTTGATGGAAAAGGTGGTTTTGTGTCTTTTTATGCCCTGTTTTGCCAGATTTTTCACTTTTTAGCATGAGTGACCACTGTGATTTGGTCCCGGTATGTGACTGCATATGGTGAAATAAGCGTTTTCAGAGCGTAAAAAGCTGAAAAAGCACACTTTTCACAGCCAAGTGGCTGCAATCATCATCTTCTTGATGGAAAAGGTGGTTTTGTGTCTTTTTATGCCCTGTTTTGCCAGATTTTTCACTTTTTAGCATGAGTGACCACTGTGATTTGGTCCCGGTATGTGACTGCATATGGTGAAATAAGCGTTTTCAGAGCGTAAAAAGCTGAAAAAGCACACTTTTCACAGCCAAGTGGCTGCAATCATCATCTTCTTGATGGAAAAGGTGGTTTTGTGTCTTTTTATGCCCTAAATTGGCAGATTTTTCACTTTTTAGCATAGGTGAACACTGTGATTTGGTCCCGGTATGTGACTGCATATGGTGAAATAAGCGTTTTCAGAGCGTAAAAAGCTCAAAAAGCACACTTTTCACAGCCAAGTGGCTGCAATCATCATCTTCTTGATGGAAAAGGTGGTTTTGTGTCTTTTTATGGCCTAAATTGGCAGATTTTTCACTTTTTAGCATGAGTGACCACTCTGATTTGGTCCCGGTATGTGACTGCATATGGTGAAATAAGCGTTTTCAGAGCGTAAAAAGCTCAAAAAGCACACTTTTCACAGCCAAGTGGCTGCAATCATCATCTTCTTGATGGAAAAGGTGGTTTTGTGTCTTTTTATGCCCTGTATTGGCAGATTTTTCACTTTTTAGCATGAGTGACCACTCTGATTTGGTCCCGGTATGTGGACTGCATATGGTGAAATAAGTGTTTTCAGAGCGTAAAAAGCTCAAAAAGCACACTTTTCACAGCCAAGTGGCTGCAATCATCATCTTCTTGATGGAAAAGGTGGTTTTGTGTCTTTTTATGGCCTAAATTGGCAGATTTTTCACTTTTTAGCATGAGTGACCACTGTGATTTGGTCCCGGTATGTGACTGCATATGGTGAAATAAGCGTTTTCAGAGCGTAAAAAGCTGAAAAAGCACACTTTTCACAGCCAAGTGGCTGCAATCATCATCTTCTTGATGGAAAAGGTGGTTTTGTGTCTTTTTATGCCCTAAATTGGCAGATTTTTCACTCTTTAGCATGACTGACCACTCTGATTTGGTCCCGGTATGTGACTGCATATGGTGAAATAAGCGTTTTCAGAGCGTAAAAAGCTCAAAAAGCACACTTTTCACAGCCAAGTGGCTGCAATCATCATCTTCTTGATGGAAAAGGTGGTTTTGTGTCTTTTTATGCCCTAAATTGGCAGATTTTTCACTTTTTAGCATGAGTGACCACTGTGATTTGGTCCCGGTATGTGACTGCATATGGTGAAATAAGCGTTTTCAGAGCGTAAAAAGCTCAAAAAGCACACTTTTCGCAGCCAAGTGGCTGCAATCATCATCTTCTTGATGGAAAAGGTGGTTTTGTGTCTCTTTATGCCCTCTTTTGGCAGATTTTTCACTTTTAAGCATCAGTGACCACTCTGTCACTTGTGCCCTGTATGTGACTGCATATGGTGAAATAAGCGTTTTCAGAGCGTAAAAAGCTCAAAAAGCACACTTTTCACAGCCAAGTGGCTGCAATCATCATCTTCTTGATGGAAAAGGTGGTTTTGTGTCTTTTTATGCCCTAAATTGGCAGATTTTTTACTTTTTAGCATGAGTGACCACTGTGATTTGGTCCCGGTATGTGACTGCATATGGTGAAATAAGCGTTTTCAGAGCGTAAAAAGCTCAAAAAGCACACTTTTCACAGCCAAGTGGCTGCAATCATCATCTTCTTGATGGAAAAGGTGGTTTTGTGTCTTTTTATGCCCTGTATTGGCAGATTTTTCACTTTTTAGCATGAGTGACCACTCTGATTTGGTCCCGGTATGTGACTGCATATGGTGAAATAAGCGTTTTCAGAGCGTAAAAAGCTCAAAAAGCACACTTTTCACAGCCAAGTGGCTGCAATCATCATCTTCTTGATGGAAAAGGTGGTTTTGTGTCTTTTTATGCCCTGTTTTGGCAGATTTTTCACTTTTTAGCATGAGTGACCACTGTGATTTGGTCCCGGTATGTGACTGCATATGGTGAAATAAGCGTTTTCAGAGCGTAAAAAGCTCAAAAAGCACACTTTTCACAGCCAAGTGGCTGCAATCATCATCTTCTTGATGGAAAAGGTGGTTTTGTGTCTTTTAATGCCCTGTTTTGGCAGATTTTTCACTTTTTAGCATGAGTGACCACTGTGATTTGGTCCCGGTATGTGACTGCATATGGTGAAATAAGCGTTTTCAGAGCGTAAAAAGCTCAAAAAGCACACTTTTCACAGCCAAGTGGCTGCAATCATCATCTTCTTGATGGAAAAGGTGGTTTTGTGTCTTTTTATGCCCTGCTTTGCCAGATTTTTCACTTTTTAGCATGAGTGACCACTCTGATTTGGTCCCGGTATGTGACTGCATATGGTGAAATAAGCGTTTTCAGAGCGTAAAAAGCTCAAAAAGCACACTTTTCACAGCCAAGTGGCTGCAATCATCATCTTCTTGATGGAAAAGGTGGTTTTGTGTCTTTTTATGCCCTAAATTGGCAGATTTTTCACTTTTTAGCATGAGTGACCACTGTGATTTGGTCCCGGTATGTGACTGCATATGGTGAAATAAGCGTTTTCAGAGCGTAAAAAGCTCAAAAAGCACACTTTTCACAGCCAAGTGGCTGCAATCATCATCTTCTTGATGGAAAAGGTGGTTTTGTGTCTTTTTATGCCCTAAATTGGCAGATTTTTCACTCTTTAGCATGACTGACCACTCTGATTTGGTCCCGGTATGTGACTGCATATGGTGAAATAAGCGTTTTCAGAGCGTAAAAAGCTCAAAAAGCACACTTTTCACAGCCAAGTGGCTGCAATCATCATCTTCTTGATGGAAAAGGTGGTTTTGTGTCTTTTTATGCCCTAAATTGGCAGATTTTTCACTTTTTAGCATGAGTGACCACTGTGATTTGGTCCCGGTATGTGACTGCATATGGTGAAATAAGCGTTTTCAGAGCGTAAAAAGCTCAAAAAGCACACTTTTCGCAGCCAAGTGGCTGCAATCATCATCTTCTTGATGGAAAAGGTGGTTTTGTGTCTCTTTATGCCCTCTTTTGGCAGATTTTTCACTTTTAAGCATCAGTGACCACTCTGTCACTTGTGCCCTGTATGTGACTGCATATGGTGAAATAAGCGTTTTCAGAGCGTAAAAAGCTCAAAAAGCACACTTTTCACAGCCAAGTGGCTGCAATCATCATCTTCTTGATGGAAAAGGTGGTTTTGTGTCTTTTTATGCCCTAAATTGGCAGATTTTTTACTTTTTAGCATGAGTGACCACTGTGATTTGGTCCCGGTATGTGACTGCATATGGTGAAATAAGCGTTTTCAGAGCGTAAAAAGCTCAAAAAGCACACTTTTCACAGCCAAGTGGCTGCAATCATCATCTTCTTGATGGAAAAGGTGGTTTTGTGTCTTTTTATGCCCTGTATTGGCAGATTTTTCACTTTTTAGCATGAGTGACCACTCTGATTTGGTCCCGGTATGTGACTGCATATGGTGAAATAAGCGTTTTCAGAGCGTAAAAAGCTCAAAAAGCACACTTTTCACAGCCAAGTGGCTGCAATCATCATCTTCTTGATGGAAAAGGTGGTTTTGTGTCTTTTTATGCCCTGTTTTGGCAGATTTTTCACTTTTTAGCATGAGTGACCACTGTGATTTGGTCCCGGTATGTGACTGCATATGGTGAAATAAGCGTTTTCAGAGCGTAAAAAGCTCAAAAAGCACACTTTTCACAGCCAAGTGGCTGCAATCATCATCTTCTTGATGGAAAAGGTGGTTTTGTGTCTTTTAATGCCCTGTTTTGGCAGATTTTTCACTTTTTAGCATGAGTGACCACTGTGATTTGGTCCCGGTATGTGACTGCATATGGTGAAATAAGCGTTTTCAGAGCGTAAAAAGCTCAAAAAGCACACTTTTCACAGCCAAGTGGCTGCAATCATCATCTTCTTGATGGAAAAGGTGGTTTTGTGTCTTTTTATGCCCTGCTTTGCCAGATTTTTCACTTTTTAGCATGAGTGACCACTCTGATTTGGTCCCGGTATGTGACTGCATATGGTGAAATAAGCGTTTTCAGAGCGTAAAAAGCTCAAAAAGCACACTTTTCACAGCCAAGTGGCTGCAATCATCATCTTCTTGATGGAAAAGGTGGTTTTGTGTCTTTTTATGCCCTAAATTGGCAGATTTTTCACTTTTTAGCATGAGTGACCACTGTGATTTGGTCCCGGTATGTGACTGCATATGGTGAAATAAGCGTTTTCAGAGCGTAAAAAGCTCAAAAAGCACACTTTTCACAGCCAAGTGGCTGCAATCATCATCTTCTTGATGGAAAAGGTGGTTTTGTGTCTTTTTATGGCCTAAATTGGCAGATTTTTCACTTTTTAGCATAGGTGAACACTGTGATTTGGTCCCGGTATGTGACTGCATATGGTGAAATAAGCGTTTTCAGAGCGTAAAAAGCTCAAAAAGCACACTTTTCACAGCCAAGTGGCTGCAATCATCATCTTCTTGATGGAAAAGGTGGTTTTGTGTCTTTTTATGGCCTAAATTGGCAGATTTTTCACTTTTTAGCATGAGTGACCACTCTGATTTGGTCCCGGTATGTGACTGCATATGGTGAAATAAGCGTTTTCAGAGCGTAAAAAGCTCAAAAAGCACACTTTTCACAGCCAAGTGGCTGCAATCATCATCTTCTTGATGGAAAAGGTGGTTTTGTGTCTTTTTATGCCCTGTATTGGCAGATTTTTCACTTTTTAGCATGAGTGACCACTCTTTATTTGGTCCCGGTATGTGACTGCATATGGTGAAATAAGCGTTTTCAGAGCGTAAAAAGCTCAAAAAGCACACTTTTCACAGCCAAGTGGCTGCAATCATCATCTTCTTGATGGAAAAGGTGGTTTTGTGTCTTTTTATGCCCTGTATTGGCAGATTTTTCACTTTTTAGCATGAGTGACCACTCTTTATTTGGTCCCGGTATGTGACTGCATATGGTGAAATAAGCGTTTTCAGAGCGTAAAAAGCTCAAAAAGCACACTTTTCACAGCCAAGTGGCTGCAATCATCATCTTCTTGATGGAAAAGGTGGTTTTGTGTCTTTTTATGCCCTGTATTGGCAGATTTTTCACTTTTTAGCATGAGTGACCACTCTGATTTGGTCCCGGTATGTGACTGCATATGGTGAAATAAGCGTTTTCAGAGCGTAAAAAGCTCAAAAAGCACACTTTTCACAGCCAAGTGGCTGCAATCATCATCTTCTTGATGGAAAAGGTGGTTTTGTGTCTTTTTATGCCCTAAATTGGCAGATTTTTCACTTTTTAGCATAGGTGAACACTGTGATTTGGTCCCGGTATGTGACTGCATATGGTGAAATAAGCGTTTTCAGAGCGTAAAAAGCTCAAAAAGCACACTTTTCGCAGCCAAGTGGCTGCAATCATCATCTTCTTGATGGAAAAGGTGGTTTTGTGTCTCTTTATGCCCTCTTTTGGCAGATTTTTCACTTTTAAGCATCAGTGACCACTCTGTCACTTGTGCCCTGTATGTGACTGCATATGGTGAAATAAGCGTTTTCAGAGCGTAAAAAGCTCAAAAAGCACACTTTTCACAGCCAAGTGGCTGCAATCATCATCTTCTTGATGGAAAAGGTGGTTTTGTGTCTTTTTATGCCCTAAATTGGCAGATTTTTCACTTTTTAGCATGACTGACCACTGTGATTTGGTCCCGGTATGTGACTGCATATGGTGAAATAAGCGTTTTCAGAGCGTAAAAAGCTCAAAAAGCACACTTTTCACAGCCAAGTGGCTGCAATCATCATCTTCTTGATGGAAAAGGTGGTTTTGTGTCCTTTTATGCCCTAAATTGGCAGATTTTTCACTTTTTAGCATGACTGACCACTGTGATTTGGTCCCGGTATGTGACTGCATATGGTGAAATAAGCGTTTTCAGAGCGTAAAAAGCTCAAAAAGCACACTTTTCACAGCCAAGTGGCTGCAATCATCATCTTCTTGATGGAAAAGGTGGTTTTGTGTCTTTTTATGCCCTAAATTGGCAGATTTTTCACTTTTTAGCATAGGTGACCACTGTGATTTGGTCCCGGTATGTGACTGCATATGGTGAAATAAGCGTTTTCAGAGCGTAAAAAGCTCAAAAAGCACACTTTTCACAGCCAAGTGGCTGCAATCATCATCTTCTTGATGGAAAAGGTGGTTTTGTGTCCTTTTATGCCCTAAATTGGCAGATTTTTCACTTTTTAGCATCAGTGACCACTGTGATTTGGTCCCGGTATGTGACTGCATATGGTGAAATAAGCGTTTTCAGAGCGTAAAAAGCTCAAAAAGCACACTTTTCACAGCCAAGTGGCTGCAATCATCATCTTCTTGATGGAAAAGGTGGTTTTGTGTCTTTTTATGCCCTAAATTGGCAGATTTTTCACTTTTTAGCATAGGTGACCACTGTGATTTGGTCCCGGTATGTGACTGCATATGGTGAAATAAGCGTTTTCAGAGCGTAAAAAGCTCAAAAAGCACACTTTTCACAGCCAAGTGGCTGCAATCATCATCTTCTTGATGGAAAAGGTGGTTTTGTGTCTTTTTATGGCCTAAATTGGCAGATTTTTCACTTTTTAGCATAGGTGAACACTGTGATTTGGTCCCGGTATGTGACTGCATATGGTGAAATAAGCGTTTTCAGAGCGTAAAAAGCTCAAAAAGCACACTTTTCACAGCCAAGTGG
This sequence comes from Lutjanus erythropterus, assembly GCF_056507025.1. NCBI lineage: Eukaryota > Metazoa > Chordata > Actinopteri > Lutjaniformes > Lutjanidae > Lutjanus > Lutjanus erythropterus. Next base: position 39,686 of record NC_139324.1, on the reverse strand, counting down.
CTGCAATCATCATCTTCTTGATGGAAAAGGTGGTTTTGTGTCTTTTTATGGCCTAAATTGGCAGATTTTTCACTTTTTAGCATGAGTGACCACTCTGATTTGGTCCCGGTATGTGACTGCATATGGTGAAATAAGCGTTTTCAGAGCGTAAAAAGCTCAAAAAGCACACTTTTCACAGCCAAGTGGCTGCAATCATCATCTTCTTGATGGAAAAGGTCGTTTTGTGTCTTTTTATGCCCTAAATTGGCAGATTTTTCACTTTTTAGCATGACTGACCACTGTGATTTGGTCCCGGTATGTGACTGCATATGGTGAAATAAGCGTTTTCAGAGCGTAAAAAGCTCAAAAAGCACACTTTTCACAGCCAAGTGGCTGCAATCATCATCTTCTTGATGGAAAAGGTGGTTTTGTGTCTTTTTATGCCCTAAATTGGCAGATTTTTCACTTTTTAGCATAGGTGACCACTGTGATTTGGTCCCGGTATGTGACTGCATATGGTGAAATAAGCGTTTTCAGAGCGTAAAAAGCTCAAAAAGCACACTTTTCACAGCCAAGTGGCTGCAATCATCATCTTCTTGATGGAAAAGGTGGTTTTGTGTCTTTTTATGCCCTAAATTGGCAGATTTTTCACTTTTTAGCATAGGTCACCACTGTGATTTGGTCCCGGTATGTGACTGCATATGGTGAAATAAGCGTTTTCAGAGCGTAAAAAGCTCAAAAAGCACACTTTTCACAGCCAAGTGGCTGCAATCATCATCTTCTTGATGGAAAAGGTGGTTTTGTGTCTTTTTATGCCCTAAATTGGCAGATTTTTCACTTTTTAGCATAGGTGACCACTGTGATTTGGTCCCGGTATGTGACTGCATATGGTGAAATAAGCGTTTTCAGAGCGTAAAAAGCTCAAAAAGCACACTTTTCACAGCCAAGTGGCTGCAATCATCATCTTCTTGATGGAAAAGGTGGTTTTGTGTCTTTTTATGCCCTGTTTTGCCAGATTTTTCACTTTTTAGCATGAGTGACTACTCTGATTTGGTCCCGGTATGTGACTGCATATGGTGAAATAAGCGTTTTCAGAGCGTAAAAAGCTCAAAAAGCACACTTTTCACAGCCAAGTGGCTGCAATCATCATCTTCTTGATGGAAAAGGTGGTTTTGTGTCTTTTTATGCCCTAAATTGGCAGATTTTTCACTTTTTAGCATAGGTCACCACTGTGATTTGGTCCCGGTATGTGACTGCATATGGTGAAATAAGCGTTTTCAGAGCGTAAAAAGCTCAAAAAGCACACTTTTCACAATCATCATCTTGTTGATGGAAAAGGTGGTTTTGTGTCTTTTTATGCCCTGTTTTGGCAGATTTTTCACTTTTTAGCATCAGTGACCACTCTGATTTGGTCCCGGTATGTGACTGCATATGGTGAAATAAGCGTTTTCAGAGCGTAAAAAGCTCAAAAAGCACACTTTTCACAGCCAAGTGGCTGCAATCATCATCTTCTTGATGGAAAAGGTGGTTTTGTGTCTTTTTATGCCCTGTTTTGCCAGACTTTTCACTTTTTAGCATGAGTGACCACTCTGATTTGGTCCCGGTATGTGACTGCATATGGTGAAATAAGCTTTTTCAGAGCGTAAAAAGCTCAAAAAGCACACTTTTCACAGCCAAGTGGCTGCAATCATCATCTTCTTGATGGAAAAGGTGGTTTTGTGTCTTTTTATGCCCTGTTTTGGCAGATTTTTCACTTTTTAGCATCAGTGACCACTCTGATTTGGTCCCGGTATGTGACTGCATATGGTGAAATAAGCGTTTTCAGAGCGTAAAAAGCTCAAAAAGCACACTTTTCACAGCCAAGTGGCTGCAATCATCATCTTCTTGATGGAAAAGGTGGTTTTGTGTCTTTTTATGTCCTAAATTGGCAGATTTTTCACTTTTTAGCATCAGTGACCACTCTGATTTGGTCCCGGTATGTGACTGCATATGGTGAAATAAGCGTTTTCAGAGCGTAAAAAGCTCAAAAAGCACACTTTTCACAGCCAAGTGGCTGCAATCATCATCTTCTTGATGGAAAAGGTGGTTTTGTGTCTTTTTATACCCTAAATTGGCAGATTTTTCACTTTTTAGCATGAGTGACCACTCTGATTTGGTCCCGGTATGTGACTGCATATGGTGAAATAAGCGTTTTCAGAGCGTAAAAAGCTCAAAAAGCACACTTTTCACAGCCAAGTGGCTGCAATCATCATCTTCTTGATGGAAAAGGTGGTTTTGTGTCTTTTTATGCCCTGTTTTGGCAGATTTTTCACTTTTTAGCATCAGTGACCACTCTGATTTGGTCCCGGTATGTGACTGCATATGGTGAAATAAGCGTTTTCAGAGCGTAAAAAGCTCAAAAAGCACACTTTTCACAGCCAAGTGGCTGCAATCATCATCTTCTTGATGGAAAAGGTGGTTTTGTGTCTTTTTATGCCCTAAATTGGCAGATTTTTCACTTTTTAGCATGAGTGACCACTCTGATTTGGTCCCGGTATGTGACTGCATATGGTGAAATAAGCGTTTTCAGAGCGTAAAAAGCTCAAAAAGCACACTTTTCACAGCCAAGTGGCTGCAATCATCATCTTCTTGATGGAAAAGGTGGTTTTGTGTCTTTTTATGCCCTAAATTGGCAGATTTTTCACTTTTTAGCATAGGTGACCACTGTGATTTGGTCCCGGTATGTGACTGCATATGGTGAAATAAGCGTTTTCAGAGCGTAAAAAGCTCAAAAAGCACACTTTTCACAGCCAAGTGGCTGCAATCATCATCTTCTTGATGGAAAAGGTGGTTTTGTGTCTTTTTATGCCCTAAATTGGCAGATTTTTCACTTTTTAGCATGAGTGACCACTCTGATTTGGTCCCGGTATGTGACTGCATATGGTGAAATAAGCGTTTTCAGAGCGTAAAAAGCTCCAAAAACACACTTTTCACAGCCAAGTGGCTGCAATCATCATCTTCTTGATGGAAAAGGTGGTTTTGTGTCTTTTTATGCCCTAAATTGGCAGATTTTTCACTTTTTAGCATAGGTGACCACTGTGATTTGGTCCCGGTATGTGACTGCATATGGTGAAATAAGCGTTTTCAGAGCGTAAAAAGCTCAAAAAGCACACTTTTCACAGCCAAGTGGCTGCAATCATCATCTTCTTGATGGAAAAGGTGGTTTTGTGTCTTTTTATGCCCTGTTTTGCCAGATTTTTCACTTTTTAGCATGAGTGACTACTCTGATTTGGTCCCGGTATGTGACTGCATATGGTGAAATAAGCGTTTTCAGAGCGTAAAAAGCTCAAAAAGCACACTTTTCACAGCCAAGTGGCTGCAATCATCATCTTCTTGATGGAAAAGGTGGTTTTGTGTCTTTTTATGCCCTAAATTGGCAGATTTTTCACTTTTTAGCATAGGTCACCACTGTGATTTGGTCCCGGTATGTGACTGCATATGGTGAAATAAGCGTTTTCAGAGCGTAAAAAGCTCAAAAAGCACACTTTTCACAATCATCATCTTGTTGATGGAAAGGGTGGTTTTGTGTCTTTTTATGCCCTGTTTTGGCAGATTTTTCACTTTTTAGCATCAGTGACCACTCTGATTTGGTCCCGGTATGTGACTGCATATGGTGAAATAAGCGTTTTCAGAGCGTAAAAAGCTCAAAAAGCACACTTTTCACAATCATCATCTTGTTGATGGAAAAGGTGGTTTTGTGTCTTTTTATGCCCTGTTTTGGCAGATTTTTCACTTTTTAGCATCAGTGACCACTCTGATTTGGTCCCGGTATGTGACTGCATATGGTGAAATAAGCGTTTTCAGAGCGTAAAAAGCTCAAAAAGCACACTTTTCACAGCCAAGTGGCTGCAATCATCATCTTCTTGATGGAAAAGGTGGTTTTGTGTCTTTTTATGCCCTGTTTTGCCAGACTTTTCACTTTTTAGCATGAGTGACCACTCTGATTTGGTCCCGGTATGTGACTGCATATGGTGAAATAAGCTTTTTCAGAGCGTAAAAAGCTCAAAAAGCACACTTTTCACAGCCAAGTGGCTGCAATCATCATCTTCTTGATGGAAAAGGTGGTTTTGTGTCTTTTTATGCCCTGTTTTGGCAGATTTTTCACTTTTTAGCATCAGTGACCACTCTGATTTGGTCCCGGTATGTGACTGCATATGGTGAAATAAGCGTTTTCAGAGCGTAAAAAGCTCAAAAAGCACACTTTTCACAGCCAAGTGGCTGCAATCATCATCTTCTTGATGGAAAAGGTGGTTTTGTGTCTTTTTATGCCCTGTTTTGCCAGACTTTTCACTTTTTAGCATGAGTGACCACTCTGATTTGGTCCCGGTATGTGACTGCATATGGTGAAATAAGCTTTTTCAGAGCGTAAAAAGCTCAAAAAGCACACTTTTCACAGCCAAGTGGCTGCAATCATCATCTTCTTGATGGAAAAGGTGGTTTTGTGTCTTTTTATGCCCTGTTTTGGCAGATTTTTCACTTTTTAGCATCAGTGACCACTCTGATTTGGTCCCGGTATGTGACTGCATATGGTGAAATAAGCGTTTTCAGAGCGTAAAAAGCTCAAAAAGCACACTTTTCACAGCCAAGTGGCTGCAATCATCATCTTCTTGATGGAAAAGGTGGTTTTGTGTCTTTTTATGTCCTAAATTGGCAGATTTTTCACTTTTTAGCATCAGTGACCACTCTGATTTGGTCCCGGTATGTGACTGCATATGGTGAAATAAGCGTTTTCAGAGCGTAAAAAGCTCAAAAAGCACACTTTTCACAGCCAAGTGGCTGCAATCATCATCTTCTTGATGGAAAAGGTGGTTTTGTGTCTTTTTATACCCTAAATTGGCAGATTTTTCACTTTTTAGCATGAGTGACCACTCTGATTTGGTCCCGGTATGTGACTGCATATGGTGAAATAAGCGTTTTCAGAGCGTAAAAAGCTCAAAAAGCACACTTTTCACAGCCAAGTGGCTGCAATCATCATCTTCTTGATGGAAAAGGTGGTTTTGTGTCTTTTTATGGCCTAAATTGGCAGATTTTTCACTTTTTAGCATGAGTGACCACTCTGATTTGGTCCCGGTATGTGACTGCATATGGTGAAATAAGCGTTTTCAGAGCGTAAAAAGCTCAAAAAGCACACTTTTCACAGCCAAGTGGCTGCAATCATCATCTTCTTGATGGAAAAGGTGGTTTTGTGTCTTTTTATGCCCTAAATTGGCAGATTTTTCACTTTTTAGCATGAGTGACCACTCTGATTTGGTCCCGGTATGTGACTGCATATGGTGAAATAAGCGTTTTCAGAGCATAAAAAGCTCAAAAAGCACACTTTTCACAGCCAAGTGGCTGCAATCATCATCTTCTTGATGGAAAAGGTGGTTTTGTGTCTTTTTATGCCCTGTTTTGCCAGATTTTTCACTTTTTAGCATGAGTGACCACTGTGATTTGGTCCCGGTATGTGACTGCATATGGTGAAATAAGCGTTTTCAGAGCGTAAAAAGCTCAAAAAGCACACTTTTCACAATCATCATCTTCTTGATGGAAAAGGTGGTTTTGTGTCTTTTTATGCCCTGTTTGAGCAGATTTTTCACTTTTTAGCATCAGTGACCACTGTGATTTGGTCCCGGTATGTGACTGCATATGGTGAAATAAGCGTTTTCAGAGCGTAAAAAGCTCAAAAAGCACACTTTTCACAGCCAAGTGGCTGCAATCATCATCTTCTTGATGGAAAAGGTGGTTTTGTGTCTTTTTATGCCCTGTTTGAGCAGATTTTTCACTTTTTAGCATCAGTGACCACTGTGATTTGGTCCCGGTATGTGACTGCATATGGTGAAATAAGCGTTTTCAGAGCGTAAAAAGCTCAGAAAGCACACTTTTCACAGCCAAGTGGCTGCAATCATCATCTTCTTGATGGAAAAGGTGGTTTTGTGTCTTTTTATGCCCTGTTTTGGCAGATTTTTCACTTTTTAGCATGAGTGACCACTCTGATTTGGTCCCGGTATGTGACTGCATATGGTGAAATAAGCGTTTTCAGAGCGTAAAAAGCTCAAAAAGCACACTTTTCACAATCATCATCTTCTTGATGGAAAAGGTGGTTTTGTGTCTTTTTATGCCCTGTATTGGCAGATTTTTCACTTTTTAGCATCAGTGACCACTCTGATTTGGTCCCGGTATGTGACTGCATATGGTGAAATAAGCGTTTTCAGAGCGTAAAAAGCTCAAAAAGCACACTTTTCACAGCCAAGTGGCTGCAATCATCATCTTCTTGATGGAAAAGGTGGTTTTGTGTCTTTTTATGCCCTGTTTTGCCAGATTTTTCACTTTTTAGCATGAGTGACCACTGTGATTTGGTCCCGGTATGTGACTGCATATGGTGAAATAAGCGTTTTCAGAGCGTAAAAAGCTCCAAAAGCACACTTTTCACAGCCAAGTGGCTGCAATCATCATCTTCTTGATGGAAAAGGTGGTTTTGTGTCTTTTTATGCCCTAAATTGGTAGATTTTTCACTTTTTAGCATAGGTGACCACTGTGATTTGGTCCCGGTATGTGACTGCATATGGTGAAATAAGCGTTTTCAGAGCGTAAAAAGCTCCAAAAGCACACTTTTCACAGCCAAGTGGCTGCAATCATCATCTTCTTGATGGAAAAGGTGGTTTTGTGTCTTTTTATGCCCTAAATTGGCAGATTTTTCACTTTTTAGCATGAGTGACCACTGTGATTTGGTCCCGGTATGTGACTGCATATGGTGAAATAAGCGTTTTCAGAGCGTAAAAAGCTCCAAAAGCACACTTTTCACAGCCAAGTGGCTGCAATCATCATCTTCTTGATGGAAAAGGTGGTTTTGTGTCTTTTTATGCCCTGTTTTGCCAGATTTTTCACTTTTTAGCATGAGTGACCACTGTGATTTGGTCCCGGTATGTGACTGCATATGGTGAAATAAGCGTTTTCAGAGCGTAAAAAGCTCAAAAAGCACACTTTTCACAGCCAAGTGGCTGAAATCATCATCTTCTTGATGGAAAAGGTGGTTTTGTGTCTTTTTATGCCCTGTTTTGCCAGATTTTTCACTTTTTAGCATGAGTGACCACTGTGATTTGGTCCCGGTATGTGACTGCATATGGTGAAATAATCGTTTTCAGAGCCTAAAAAGCTCAAAAAGCACACTTTTCACAATCATCATCTTGTTGATGGAAAAGGTGGTTTTGTGTCTTTTTATGCCCTGTTTTGGCAGATTTTTCACTTTTTAGCATCAGTGACCACTCTGATTTGGTCCCGGTATGTGACTGCATATGGTGAAATAAGCGTTTTCAGAGCGTAAAAAGCTCAAAAAGCACACTTTTCACAATCATCATCTTGTTGATGGAAAAGGTGGTTTTGTGTCTTTTTATGCCCTGTTTTGGCAGATTTTTCACTTTTAAGCATGAGTGACCACTCTGATTTGGTCCCGGTATGTGACTGCATATGGTGAAATAAGCGTTTTCAGAGCATAAAAAGCTCAAAAAGCACACTTTTCACAGCCAAGTGGCTGCAATCATCATCTTCTTGATGGAAAAGGTGGTTTTGTGTCTTTTTATGCCCTGTTTTGGCAGATTTTTCACTTTTTAGCATGAGTGACCACTGTGAATTGGTCCCGGTATGTGACTGCATATGGTGAAATAAGCGTTTTCAGAGCGTAAAAAGCTCAAAAAGCACACTTTTCACAATCATCATCTTCTTGATGGAAAAGGTGGTTTTGTGTCTTTTTATGCCCTGTTTGAGCAGATTTTTCACTTTTTAGCATCAGTGACCACTGTGATTTGGTCCCGGTATGTGACTGCATATGGTGAAATAAGCGTTTTCAGAGCGTAAAAAGCTCAAAAAGCACACTTTTCACAGCCAAGTGGCTGCAATCATCATCTTCTTGATGGAAAAGGTGGTTTTGTGTCTTTTTATGCCCTGTTTGAGCAGATTTTTCACTTTTTAGCATCAGTGACCACTGTGATTTGGTCCCGGTATGTGACTGCATATGGTGAAATAAGCGTTTTCAGAGCGTAAAAAGCTCAAAAAGCACACTTTTCACAGCCAAGTGGCTGCAATCATCATCTTCTTGATGGAAAAGGTGGTTTTGTGTCTTTTTATGCCCTGTTTTGGCAGATTTTTCACTTTTTAGCATGAGTGACCACTCTGATTTGGTCCCGGTATGTGACTGCATATGGTGAAATAAGCGTTTTCAGAGCGTAAAAAGCTCAAAAAGCACACTTTTCACAGCCAAGTGGCTGCAATCATCATCTTCTTGATGGAAAAGGTGGTTTTGTGTCTTTTTATGCCCTAAATTGGCAGATTTTTCACTTTTTAGCATAGGTGACCACTCTGATTTGGTCCCGGTATGTGACTGCATATGGTGAAATAAGCGTTTTCAGAGCGTAAAAAGCTCAAAAAGCACACTTTTCACAGCCAAGTGGCTGCAATCATCATCTTCTTGATGGAAAAGGTGGTTTTGTGTCTTTTTATGCCCTGTTTTGGCAGATTTTTCACTTTTTAGCATGAGTGACCACTCTGATTTGGTCCCGGTATGTGACTGCATATGGTGAAATAAGCGTTTTCAGAGCGTAAAAAGCTCAAAAAGCACACTTTTCACAATCATCATCTTCTTGATGGAAAAGGTGGTTTTGTGTCTTTTTATGGCCTAAATTGGCAGATTTTTCACTTTTTAGCATGAGTGACCACTGTGATTTGGTCCCGGTATGTGACTGCATATGGTGAAATAAGCGTTTTCAGAGCGTAAAAAGCTCAAAAAGCACACTTTTCACAGCCAAGTGGCTGCAATCATCATCTTCTTGATGGAAAAGGTGGTTTTGTGTCTTTTTATGCCCTAAATTGGCAGATTTTTCACTTTTTAGCATGAGTGACCACTCTGATTTGGTCCCGGTATGTGACTGCATATGGTGAAATAAGCGTTTTCAGAGCGTAAAAAGCTCAAAAAGCACACTTTTCACAGCCAAGTGGCTGCAATCATCATCTTCTTGATGGAAAAGGTGGTTTTGTGTCTTTTTATGCCCTGTTTTGCCAGATTTTTCACTTTTTAGCATGAGTGACCACTGTGATTTGGTCCCGGTATGTGACTGCATATGGTGAAATAAGCGTTTTCAGAGCGTAAAAAGCTCAAAAAGCACACTTTTCACAATCATCATCTTCTTGATGGAAAAGGTGGTTTTGTGTCTTTTTATGCCCTGTTTTGGCAGATTTTTCACTTTTTAGCATGAGTGACCACTGTGATTTGGTCCCGGTATGTGACTGCATATGGTGAAATAAGCGTTTTCAGAGCGTAAAAAGCTCAAAAAGCACACTTTTCACAGCCAAGTGGCTGCAATCATCATCTTCTTGATGGAAAAGGTGGTTTTGTGTCTTTTTATGCCCTGTTTTGCCAGATTTTTCACTTTTTAGCATGAGTGACCACTGTGATTTGGTCCCGGTATGTGACTGCATATGGTGAAATAAGCGTTTTCAGAGCGTAAAAAGCTCAAAAAGCACACTTTTCACAATCATCATCTTCTTGATGGAAAAGGTGGTTTTGTGTCTTTTTATGGCCTAAATTGGCAGATTTTTCACTTTTTAGCATGAGTGACCACTGTGATTTGGTCCCGGTATGTGACTGCATATGGTGAAATAAGCGTTTTCAGAGCGTAAAAAGCTCAAAAAGCACACTTTTCACAGCCAAGTGGCTGCAATCATCATCTTCTTGATGGAAAAGGTGGTTTTGTGTCTTTTTATGCCCTAAATTGGCAGATTTTTCACTTTTTAGCATGAGTGACCACTCTGATTTGGTCCCGGTATGTGACTGCATATGGTGAAATAAGCGTTTTCAGAGCGTAAAAAGCTCAAAAAGCACACTTTTCACAATCATCATCTTCTTGATGGAAAAGGTGGTTTTGTGTCTTTTTATGGCCTAAATTGGCAGATTTTTCACTTTTTAGCATGAGTGACCACTGTGATTTGGTCCCGGTATGTGACTGCATATGGTGAAATAAGCGTTTTCAGAGCGTAAAAAGCTCAAAAAGCACACTTTTCACAGCCAAGTGGCTGCAATCATCATCTTCTTGATGGAAAAGGTGGTTTTGTGTCTTTTTATGCCCTAAATTGGCAGATTTTTCACTTTTTAGCATGAGTGACCACTCTGATTTGGTCCCGGTATGTGACTGCATATGGTGAAATAAGCGTTTTCAGAGCGTAAAAAGCTCAAAAAGCACACTTTTCACAGCCAAGTGGCTGCAATCATCATCTTCTTGATGGAAAAGGTGGTTTTGTGTCTTTTTATGCCCTGTTTTGCCAGATTTTTCACTTTTTAGCATGAGTGACCACTGTGATTTGGTCCCGGTATGTGACTGCATATGGTGAAATAAGCGTTTTCAGAGCGTAAAAAGCTCAAAAAGCACACTTTTCACAGCCAAGTGGCTGCAATCATCATCTTCTTGATGGAAAAGGTGGTTTTGTGTCTTTTTATGCCCTGTTTTGCCAGATTTTTCACTTTTTAGCATCAGTGACCACTGTGATTTCGTCCCGGTATGTGACTGCATATGGTGAAATAAGCGTTTTCAGAGCGTAAAAAGCTCAAAAAGCACACTTTTCACAGCCAAGTGGCTGCAATCATCATCTTCTTGATGGAAAAGGTGGTTTTGTGTCTTTTTATGCCCTGTTTTGCCAGATTTTTCACTTTTTAGCATCAGTGACCACTGTGATTTGGTCCCGGTATGTGACTGCATATGGTGAAATAAGCGTTTTCAGAGCGTAAAAAGCTCAAAAAGCACACTTTTCACAGCCAAGTGGCTGCAATCATCATCTTCTTGATGGAAAAGGTGGTTTTGTGTCTTTTTATGCCCTGTTTTGGCAGATTTTTCACTTTTTAGCATCAGTGACCACTCTGATTTGGTCCCGGTATGTGACTGCATATGGTGAAATAAGCGTTTTCAGAGCGTAAAAAGCTCAAAAAGCACACTTTTCACAGCCAAGTGGCTGCAATCATCATCTTCTTGATGGAAAAGGTGGTTTTGTGTCTTTTTATGCCCTGTTTTGGCAGATTTTTCACTTTTTAGCATGAGTGACCACTGTGATTTGGTCCCGGTATGTGACTGCATATGGTGAAATAAGCGTTTTCAGAGCGTAAAAAGCTCAAAAAGCACAATTTTCACAGCCAAGTGGCTGCAATCATCATCTTCTTGATGGAAAAGGTGGTTTTGTGTCTTTTTATGCCCTGTTTTGGCAGATTTTTCACTTTTTAGCATCAGTGACCACTCTGATTTGGTCCCGGTATGTGACTGCATATGGTGAAATAAGCGTTTTCAGAGCGTAAAAATCTCAAAAAGCACACTTTTCACAGCCAAGTGGCTGCAATCATCATCTTCTTGATGGAAAAGGTGGTTTTGTGTCTTTTTATGCACTGTTTTGGCAGATTTTTCACTTTTTAGCATGAGTGACCACTGTGATTTGGTCCCGGTATGTGACTGCATATGGTAAAATAAGCGTTTTCAGAGCGTAAAAAGCTCAAAAAGCACACTTTTCACAGCCAAGTGGCTGCAATCATCATCTTCTTGATGGAAAAGGTGGTTTTGTGTCTTTTTATGCCCTGTTTTGGCAGATTTTTCACTTTTTAGCATGAGTGACCACTCTGATTTGGTCCCGGTATGTGACTGCATATGGTGAAATAAGCGTTTTCAGAGCGTAAAAAGCTCAAAAAGCACACTTTTCACAGCCAAGTGGCTGCAATCATCATCTTCTTGATGGAAAAGGTGGTTTTGTGTCTTTTTATGCCCTGTTTTGCCAGATTTTTCACTTTTTAGCATGAGTGACCACTCTGATTTGGTCCCGGTATGTGACTGCATATGGTGAAATAAGCGTTTTCAGAGCGTAAAAAGCTCAAAAAGCACACTTTTCACAGCCAAGTGGCTGCAATCATCATCTTCTTGATGGAAAAGGTGGTTTTGTGTCTTTTTATGCCCTGTTTTGGCAGATTTTTCACTTTTTAGCATCAGTGACCACTCTAATTTGGTCCCGGTATGTGACTGCATATGGTGAAATAAGCGTTTTCAGAGCGTAAAAAGCTCAAAAAGCACACTTTTCACAGCCAAGTGGCTGCAATCATCATCTTCTTGATGGAAAAGGTGGTTTTGTGTCTTTTTATGCCCTGTTTTGGCAGATTTTTCACTTTTTAGCATGAGTGACCACTCTGATTTGGTCCCGGTATGTGACTGCATATGGTGAAATAAGCGTTTTCAGAGCGTAAAAAGCTCAAAAAGCACACTTTTCACAGCCAAGTGGCTGCAATCATCATCTTCTTGATGGAAAAGGTGGTTTTGTGTCTTTTTATGCCCTGTTTTGGCAGATTTTTCACTTTTTAGCATCAGTGACCACTCTGATTTGGTCCCGGTATGTGACTGCATATGGTGAAATAAGCGTTTTCAGAGCGTAAAAAGCTCAAAAAGCACACTTTTCACAGCCAAGTGGCTGCAATCATCATCTTCTTGATGGAAAAGGTGGTTTTGTGTCTTTTTATGCCCTGTTTTGGCAGATTTTTCACTTTTTAGCATCAGTGACCACTGTGATTTGGTCCCGGTATGTGACTGCATATGGTGAAATAAGCGTTTTCAGAGCGTAAAAAGCTCAAAAAGCACACTTTTCACAGCCAAGTGGCTGCAATCATCATCTTCTTGATGGAAAAGGTGGTTTTGTGTCTTTTTATGCCCTGTTTTGGCAGATTTTTCACTTTTTAGCATGAGTGACCACTCTGATTTGGTCCCGGTATGTGACTGCATATGGTGAAATAAGCGTTTTCAGAGCGTAAAAAGCTCAAAAAGCACACTTTTCACAGCCAAGTGGCTGCAATCATCATCTTCTTGATGGAAAAGGTGGTTTTGTGTCTTTTTATGCCCTGTTTTGGCAGATTTTTCACTTTTTAGCATCAGTGACCACTCTAATTTGGTCCCGGTATGTGACTGCATATGGTGAAATAAGCGTTTTCAGAGCGTAAAAAGCTCAAAAAGCACACTTTTCACAGCCAAGTGGCTGCAATCATCATCTTCTTGATGGAAAAGGTGGTTTTGTGTCTTTTTATGCCCTGTTTTGGCAGATTTTTCACTTTTTAGCATCAGTGACTACTCTAATTTGGTCCCGGTATGTGACTGCATATGGTGAAATAAGCGTTTTCAGAGCGTAAAAAGCTCAAAAAGCACACTTTTCACAGCCAAGTGGCTGCAATCATCATCTTCTTGATGGAAAAGGTGGTTTTGTGTCTTTTTATGCCCTGTTTTGGCAGATTTTTCACTTTTTAGCATCAGTGACCACTGTGATTTGGTCCCGGTATGTGACTGCATATGGTGAAATAAGCGTTTTCAGAGCGTAAAAAGCTCAAAAAGCACACTTTTCACAGCCAAGTGCTGCAATCATCATCTTCTTGATGGAAAAGGTGGTTTTGTGTCTTTTTATGCCCTGTTTTGGCAGATTTTTCACTTTTTAGCATGAGTGACCACTCTGATTTGGTCCCGGTATTTGACTGCATATGGTGAAATAAGCGTTTTCAGAGCGTAAAAAGCTCAAAAAGCACACTTTTCACAGCCAAGTGGCTGCAATCATCATCTTCTTGATGGAAAAGGTGGTTTTGTGTCTTTTTATGCCCTGTTTTGGCAGATTTTTCACTTTTTAGCATCAGTGACCACTCTGATTTGGTCCCGGTATGTGACTGCATATGGTGAAATAAGCGTTTTCAGAGCGTAAAAAGCTCAAAAAGCACACTTTTCACAGCCAAGTGGCTGCAATCATCATCTTCTTGATGGAAAAGGTGGTTTTGTGTCTTTTTATGCCCTGTTTGAGCAGATTTTTCACTTTTTAGCATGAGTGACCACTGTGATTTGGTCCCGGTATGTGACTGCATATGGTGAAATACGCGTTTTCAGAGCGTAAAAAGCTCAAAAAGCACACTTTTCACAGCCAAGTGGCTGCAATCATCATCTTCTTGATGGAAAAGGTGGTTTTGTGTCTTTTTATGCCCTAAATTGGCAGATTTTTCACTTTTTAGCATGAGTGACCACTGTGATTTGGTCCCGGTATGTGACTGCATATGGTGAAATAAGCGTTTTCAGAGCGTAAAAAGCTCAAAAAGCACACTTTTCACAGCCAAGTGGCTGCAATCATCATCTTCTTGATGGAAAAGGTGGTTTTGTGTCTTTTTATGCCCTGTTTTGCCAGATTTTTCACTTTTTAGCATGAGTGACCACTGTGATTTGGTCCCGGTATGTGACTGCATATGGTGAAATAAGCGTTTTCAGAGCGTAAAAAGCTCAAAAAGCACACTTTTCACAGCCAAGTGGCTGCAATCATCATCTTCTTGATGGAAAAGGTGGTTTTGTGTCTTTTTATGCCCTGTTTTGCCAGATTTTTCACTTTTTAGCATGAGTGACCACTGTGATTTGGTCCCGGTATGTGACTGCATATGGTGAAATAAGCGTTTTCAGAGCGTAAAAAGCTCAAAAAGCACACTTTTCACAGCCAAGTGGCTGCAATCATCATCTTCTTGATGGAAAAGGTGGTTTTGTGTCTTTTTATGCCCTGTTTTGGCAGATTTTTCACTTTTTAGCATGAGTGACCACTCTGATTTGGTCCCGGTATGTGACTGCATATGGTGAAATAAGCGTTTTCAGAGCGTAAAAAGCTCAAAAAGCACACTTTTCACAGCCAAGTGGCTGCAATCATCATCTTCTTGATGGAAAAGGTGGTTTTGTGTCTTTTTATGCCCTGTTTGAGCAGATTTTTCACTTTTTAGCATGAGTGACCACTGTGATTTGGTCCCGGTATGTGACTGCATATGGTGAAATAAGCGTTTTCAGAGCGTAAAAAGCTCAAAAAGCACACTTTTCACAGCCAAGTGGCTGCAATCATCATCTTCTTGATGGAAAAGGTGGTTTTGTGTCTTTTTATGCCCTGTTTGAGCAGATTTTTCACTTTTTAGCATGAGTGACCACTGTGATTTGGTCCCGGTATGTGACTGCATATGGTGAAATAAGCGTTTTCAGAGCGTAAAAAGCTCAAAAAGCACACTTTTCACAGCCAAGTGGCTGCAATCATCATCTTCTTGATGGAAAAGGTGGTTTTGTGTCTTTTTATGCCCTGTTTTGCCAGATTTTTCACTTTTTAGCATGAGTGACCACTGTGATTTGGTCCCGGTATGTGACTGCATATGGTGAAATAAGCGTTTTCAGAGCGTAAAAAGCTCAAAAAGCACACTTTTCACAGCCAAGTGGCTGCAATCATCATCTTCTTGATGGAAAAGGTGGTTTTGTGTCTTTTTATGCCCTGTTTTGGCAGATTTTTCACTTTTTAGCATGAGTGACCACTCTGATTTGGTCCCGGTATGTGACTGCATATGGTGAAATAAGCGTTTTCAGAGCGTAAAAAGCTCAAAAAGCACACTTTTCACAGCCAAGTGGCTGCAATCATCATCTTCTTGATGGAAAAGGTGGTTTTGTGTCTTTTTATGCCCTGTTTTGCCAGATTTTTCACTTTTTAGCATGAGTGACCACTGTGATTTGGTCCCGGTATGTGACTGCATATGGTGAAATAAGCGTTTTCAGAGCGTAAAAAGCTCAAAAAGCACACTTTTCACAGCCAAGTGGCTGCAATCATCATCTTCTTGATGGAAAAGGTGGTTTTGTGTCTTTTTATGCCCTGTTTTGGCAGATTTTTCACTTTTTAGCATCAGTGACCACTCTGATTTGGTCCCGGTATGTGACTGCATATGGTGAAATAAGCGTTTTCAGAGCGTAAAAAGCTCAAAAAGCACACTTTTCACAGCCAAGTGGCTGCAATCATCATCTTCTTGATGGAAAAGGTGGTTTTGTGTCTTTTTATGCCCTGTTTGAGCAGATTTTTCACTTTTTAGCATGAGTGACCACTGTGATTTGGTCCCGGTATGTGACTGCATATGGTGAAATAAGCGTTTTCAGAGCGTAAAAAGCTCAAAAAGCACACTTTTCACAGCCAAGTGGCTGCAATCATCATCTTCTTGATGGAAAGGGTGGTTTTGTGTCTTTTTATGCCCTGTTTTGCCAGATTTTTCACTTTTTAGCATGAGTGACCACTGTGATTTGGTCCCGGTATGTGACTGCATATGGTGAAATAAGCGTTTTCAGAGCGTAAAAAGCTCAAAAAGCACACTTTTCACAGCCAAGTGGCTGCAATCATCATCTTCTTGATGGAAAAGGTGGTTTTGTGTCTTTTTATGCCCTGTTTTGCCAGATTTTTCACTTTTTAGCATGAGTGACCACTGTGATTTGGTCCCGGTATGTGACTGCATATGGTGAAATAAGCGTTTTCAGAGCGTAAAAAGCTCAAAAAGCACACTTTTCACAGCCAAGTGGCTGCAATCATCATCTTCTTGATGGAAAAGGTGGTTTTGTGTCTTTTTATGCCCTAAATTGGCAGATTTTTCACTTTTTAGCATGAGTGACCACTGTGATTTGGTCCCGGTATGTGACTGCATATGGTGAAATAAGCGTTTTCAGAGCGTAAAAAGCTAAAAAAAGCACACTTTTCACAGCCAAGTGGCTGCAATCATCATCTTCTTGATGGAAAAGGTGGTTTTGTGTCTTTTTATGCCCTGTTTTGCCAGATTTTTCACTTTTTAGCATGAGTGACCACTGTGATTTGGTCCCGGTATGTGACTGCATATGGTGAAATAAGCGTTTTCAGAGCGTAAAAAGCTCAAAAAGCACACTTTTCACAGCCAAGTGGCTGCAATCATCATCTTCTTGATGGAAAAGGTGGTTTTGTGTCTTTTTATGCCCTGTTTTGCCAGATTTTTCACTTTTTAGCATGAGTGACCACTGTGATTTGGTCCCGGTATGTGACTGCATATGGTGAAATAAGCGTTTTCAGAGCGTAAAAAGCTCAAAAAGCACACTTTTCACAGCCAAGTGGCTGCAATCATCATCTTCTTGATGGAAAAGGTGGTTTTGTGTCTTTTTATGCCCTAAATTGGCAGATTTTTCACTTTTTAGCATGAGTGACCACTGTGATTTGGTCCCGGTATGTGACCGCATATGGTGAAATAAGCGTTTTCAGAGCGTAAAAAGCTCAAAAAGCACACTTTTCACAGCCAAGTGGCTGCAATCATCATCTTCTTGATGGAAAAGGTGGTTTTGTGTCTTTTTATGCCCTAAATTGGCAGATTTTTCACTTTTTAGCATAGGTGACCACTGTGATTTGGTCCCGGTATGTGACTGCATATGGTGAAATAAGCGTTTTCAGAGCGTAAAAAGCTCAAAAAGCACACTTTTCACAGCCAAGTGGCTGCAATCAACATCTTCTTGATGGAAAAGGTGGTTTTGTATCTTTTTATGCCCTGTTTTGGCAGATTTTTCACTTTTTAGCATGAGTGACCACTGTGATTTGGTCCCGGTATGTGACTGCATATGGTGAAATAAGCGTTTTCAGAGCGTAAAAAGCTCAAAAAGCACACTTTTCACAGCCAAGTGGCTGCAATCATCATCTTCTTGATGGAAAAGGTGGTTTTGTGTCTTTTTATGCCCTAAATTGGCAGATTTTTCACTTTTTAGCATGAGTGACCACTGTGATTTGGTCCCGGTATGTGACTGCATATGGTGAAATAAGCGTTTTCAGAGCGTAAAAAGCTCAAAAAGCACACTTTTCACAGCCAAGTGGCTGCAATCATCATCTTCTTGATGGAAAAGGTGGTTTTGTGTCTTTTTATGCCCTGTTTGAGCAGATTTTTCACTTTTTAGCATGAGTGACCACTGTGATTTGGTCCCGGTATGTGACTGCATATGGTGAAATAAGCGTTTTCAGAGCGTAAAAAGCTCAAAAAGCACACTTTTCACAGCCAAGTGCTGCAATCATCATCTTCTTGATGGAAAACGTGGTTTTGTGTCTTTTTATGCCCTGTTTGAGCAGATTTTTCACTTTTTAGCATGAGTGACCACTGTGATTTGGTCCCGGTATGTGACTGCATATGGTGAAATAAGCGTTTTCAGAGCGTAAAAAGCTCAAAAAGCACACTTTTCACAGCCAAGTGGCTGCAATCATCATCTTCTTGATGGAAAAGGTGGTTTTGTGTCTTTTTATGCCCTAAATTGGCAGATTTTTCACTTTTTAGCATGAGTGACCACTGTGATTTGGTCCCGGTATGTGACCGCATATGGTGAAATAAGCGTTTTCAGAGCGTAAAAAGCTCAAAAAGCACACTTTTCACAGCCAAGTGGCTGCAATCATCATCTTCTTGATGGAAAAGGTGGTTTTGTGTCTTTTTATGCCCTAAATTGGCAGATTTTTCACTTTTTAGCATAGGTGACCACTGTGATTTGGTCCCGGTATGTGACTGCATATGGTGAAATAAGCGTTTTCAGAGCGTAAAAAGCTCAAAAAGCACACGTTTCACAGCCAAGTGGCTGCAATCAACATCTTCTTGATGGAAAAGGTGGTTTTGTATCTTTTTATGCCCTGTTTTGGCAGATTTTTCACTTTTTAGCATGAGTGACCACTGTGATTTGGTCCCGGTATGTGACTGCATATGGTGAAATAAGCGTTTTCAGAGCGTAAAAAGCTCAAAAAGCACACTTTTCACAGCCAAGTGGCTGCAATCATCATCTTCTTGATGGAAAAGGTGGTTTTGTGTCTTTTTATGCCCTAAATTGGCAGATTTTTCACTTTTTAGCATGAGTGACCACTGTGATTTGGTCCCGGTATGTGACTGCATATGGTGAAATAAGCGTTTTCAGAGCGTAAAAAGCTCAAAAAGCACACTTTTCACAGCCAAGTGGCTGCAATCATCATCTTCTTGATGGAAAAGGTGGTTTTGTGTCTTTTTATGCCCTGTTTGAGCAGATTTTTCACTTTTTAGCATGAGTGACCACTGTGATTTGGTCCCGGTATGTGACTGCATATGGTGAAATAAGCGTTTTCAGAGCGTAAAAAGCTCAAAAAGCACACTTTTCACAGCCAAGTGGCTGCAATCATCATCTTCTTGATGGAAAAGGTGGTTTTGTGTCTTTTTATGCCCTAAATTGGCAGATTTTTCACTTTTTAGCATGAGTGACCACTGTGATTTGGTCCCGGTATGTGACCGCATATGGTGAAATAAGCGTTTTCAGAGCGTAAAAAGCTCAAAAAGCACACTTTTCACAGCCAAGTGGCTGCAATCATCATCTTCTTGATGGAAAAGGTGGTTTTGTGTCTTTTTATGCCCTGTTTTGGCAGATTTTTCACTTTTTAGCATGAGTGACCACTGTGATTTGGTCCCGGTATGTGACTGCATATGGTGAAATACGCGTTTTCAGAGCGTAAAAAGCTCAAAAAGCACACTTTTCACAGCCAAGTGGCTGCAATCATCATCTTCTTGATGGAAAAGGTGGTTTTGTGTCTTTTTATGCCCTGTTTTGCCAGATTTTTCACTTTTTAGCATGAGTGACCACTCTGATTTGGTCCCGGTATGTGACTGCATATGGTGAAATAAGCGTTTTCAGAGCGTAAAAAGCTCAAAAAGCACACTTTTCACAGCCAAGTGGCTGCAATCATCATCTTCTTGATGGAAAAGGTGGTTTTGTGTCTTTTTATGCCCTAAATTGGCAGATTTTTCACTTTTTAGCATGAGTGACCACTGTGATTTGGTCCCGGTATGTGACTGCATATGGTGAAATAAGCGTTTTCAGAGCGTAAAAAGCTCAAAAAGCACACTTTTCACAGCCAAGTGGCTGCAATCATCATCTTCTTGATGGAAAAGGTGGTTTTGTGTCTTTTTATGCCCTGTTTTGCCAGATTTTTCACTTTTTAGCATGAGTGACCACTCTGATTTGGTCCCGGTATGTGACTGCATATGGTGAAATAAGCGTTTTCAGAGCGTAAAAAGCTCAAAAAGCACACTTTTCACAGCCAAGTGGCTGCAATCATCATCTTCTTGATGGAAAAGGTGGTTTTGTGTCTTTTTATGCCCTGTTTTGGCAGATTTTTCACTTTTTAGCATGAGTGACCACTCTGATTTGGTCCCGGTATGTGACTGCATATGGTGAAATAAGCGTTTTCAGAGCGTAAAAAGCTCAAAAAGCACACTTTTCACAGCCAAGTGGCTGCAATCATCATCTTCTTGATGGAAAAGGTGGTTTTGTGTCTTTTTATGCCCTGTTTTGCCAGATTTTTCACTTTTTAGCATGAGTGACCACTGTGATTTGGTCCCGGTATGTGACTGCATATGGTGAAATAAGCGTTTTCAGAGCGTAAATAGCTCAAAAAGCACACTTTTCACAGCCAAGTGGCTGCAATCATCATCTTCTTGATGGAAAAGGTGGTTTTGTGTCTTTTTATGCCCTGTTTTGGCAGATTTTTCACTTTTTAGCATGAGTGACCACTCTGATTTGGTCCCGGTATGTGACTGCATATGGTGAAATAAGCGTTTTCAGAGCGTAAAAAGCTCAAAAAGCACACTTTTCACAGCCAAGTGGCTGCAATCATCATCTTCTTGATGGAAAAGGTGGTTTTGTGTCTTTTTATGCCCTGTTTTGGCAGATTTTTCACTTTTTAGCATGAGTGACCACTCTGATTTGGTCCCGGTATGTGACTGCATATGGTGAAATAAGCGTTTTCAGAGCGTAAAAAGCTCAAAAAGCACACTTTTCACAGCCAAGTGGCTGCAATCATCATCTTCTTGATGGAAAAGGTGGTTTTGTGTCTTTTTATGCCCTGTTTTGGCAGATTTTTCACTTTTTAGCATGAGTGACCACTCTGATTTGGTCCCGGTATGTGACTGCATATGGTGAAATAAGCGTTTTCAGAGCGTAAAAAGCTCAAAAAGCACACTTTTCACAGCCAAGTGGCTGCAATCATCATCTTCTTGATGGAAAAGGTGGTTTTGTGTCTTTTTATGCCCTGTTTTGGCAGATTTTTCACTTTTTAGCATGAGTGACCACTGTGATTTGGTCCCGGTATGTGACTGCATATGGTGAAATAAGCGTTTTCAGAGCGTAAATAGCTCAAAAAGCACACTTTTCACAGCCAAGTGGCTGCAATCATCATCTTCTTGATGGAAAAGGTGGTTTTGTGTCTTTTTATGCCCTGTTTTGGCAGATTTTTCACTTTTTAGCATGAGTGACCACTCTGATTTGGTCCCGGTATGTGACTGCATATGGTGAAATAAGCGTTTTCAGAGCGTAAAAAGCTCAAAAAGCACACTTTTCACAGCCAAGTGGCTGCAATCATCATCTTCTTGATGGAAAAGGTGGTTTTGTGTCTTTTTATGCCCTGTTTTGGCAGATTTTTCACTTTTTAGCATGAGTGACCACTCTGATTTGGTCCCGGTATGTGACTGCATATGGTGAAATAAGCGTTTTCAGAGCGTAAAAAGCTCAAAAAGCACACTTTTCACAGCCAAGTGGCTGCAATCATCATCTTCTTGATGGAAAAGGTGGTTTTGTGTCTTTTTATGCCCTGTTTTGGCAGATTTTTCACTTTTTAGCATCAGTGACCACTCTGATTTGGTCCCGGTATGTGACTGCATATGGTGAAATAAGCGTTTTCAGAGCGTAAAAAGCTCAAAAAGCACACTTTTCACAGCCAAGTGGCTGCAATCATCATCTTCTTGATGGAAAAGGTGGTTTTGTGTCTTTTTATGCCCTGTTTTGGCAGATTTTTCACTTTTTAGCATCAGTGACCACTCTGATTTGGTCCCGGTATGTGACTGCATATGGTGAAATAAGCGTTTTCAGAGCGTAAAAAGCTCAAAAAGCACACTTTTCACAGCCAAGTGGCTGCAATCATCATCTTCTTGATGGAAAAGGTGGTTTTGTGTCTTTTTATGCCCTGTTTTGCCAGATTTTTCACTTTTTAGCATGAGTGACCACTCTGATTTGGTCCCGGTATGTGACTGCATATGGTGAAATAAGCGTTTTCAGAGCGTAAAAAGCTCAAAAAGCACACTTTTCACAGCCAAGTGGCTGCAATCATCATCTTCTTGATGGAAAAGGTGGTTTTGTGTCTTTTTATGCCCTGTTTTGGCAGATTTTTCACTTTTTAGCATGAGTGACCACTCTGATTTGGTCCCGGTATGTGACTGCATATGGTGAAATAAGCGTTTTCAGAGCGTAAAAAGCTCAAAAAGCACACTTTTCACAGCCAAGTGGCTGCAATCATCATCTTCTTGATGGAAAAGGTGGTTTTGTGTCTTTTTATGCCCTGTTTTGCCAGATTTTTCACTTTTTAGCATGAGTGACCACTGTGATTTGGTCCCGGTATGTGACTGCATATGGTGAAATAAGCGTTTTCAGAGCGTAAATAGCTCAAAAAGCACACTTTTCACAGCCAAGTGGCTGCAATCATCATCTTCTTGATGGAAAAGGTGGTTTTGTGTCTTTTTATGCCCTGTTTTGGCAGATTTTTCACTTTTTAGCATGAGTGACCACTCTGATTTGGTCCCGGTATGTGACTGCATATGGTGAAATAAGCGTTTTCAGAGCGTAAAAAGCTCAAAAAGCACACTTTTCACAGCCAAGTGGCTGCAATCATCATCTTCTTGATGGAAAAGGTGGTTTTGTGTCTTTTTATGCCCTGTTTTGGCAGATTTTTCACTTTTTAGCATGAGTGACCACTCTGATTTGGTCCCGGTATGTGACTGCATATGGTGAAATAAGCGTTTTCAGAGCGTAAAAAGCTCAAAAAGCACACTTTTCACAGCCAAGTGGCTGCAATCATCATCTTCTTGATGGAAAAGGTGGTTTTGTGTCTTTTTATGCCCTGTTTTGGCAGATTTTTCACTTTTTAGCATGAGTGACCACTCTGATTTGGTCCCGGTATGTGACTGCATATGGTGAAATAAGCGTTTTCAGAGCGTAAAAAGCTCAAAAAGCACACTTTTCACAGCCAAGTGGCTGCAATCATCATCTTCTTGATGGAAAAGGTGGTTTTGTGTCTTTTTATGCCCTGTTTTGGCAGATTTTTCACTTTTTAGCATGAGTGACCACTGTGATTTGGTCCCGGTATGTGACTGCATATGGTGAAATAAGCGTTTTCAGAGCGTAAATAGCTCAAAAAGCACACTTTTCACAGCCAAGTGGCTGCAATCATCATCTTCTTGATGGAAAAGGTGGTTTTGTGTCTTTTTATGCCCTGTTTTGGCAGATTTTTCACTTTTTAGCATGAGTGACCACTCTGATTTGGTCCCGGTATGTGACTGCATATGGTGAAATAAGCGTTTTCAGAGCGTAAAAAGCTCAAAAAGCACACTTTTCACAGCCAAGTGGCTGCAATCATCATCTTCTTGATGGAAAAGGTGGTTTTGTGTCTTTTTATGCCCTGTTTTGGCAGATTTTTCACTTTTTAGCATGAGTGACCACTCTGATTTGGTCCCGGTATGTGACTGCATATGGTGAAATAAGCGTTTTCAGAGCGTAAAAAGCTCAAAAAGCACACTTTTCACAGCCAAGTGGCTGCAATCATCATCTTCTTGATGGAAAAGGTGGTTTTGTGTCTTTTTATGCCCTGTTTTGGCAGATTTTTCACTTTTTAGCATCAGTGACCACTCTGATTTGGTCCCGGTATGTGACTGCATATGGTGAAATAAGCGTTTTCAGAGCGTAAAAAGCTCAAAAAGCACACTTTTCACAGCCAAGTGGCTGCAATCATCATCTTCTTGATGGAAAAGGTGGTTTTGTGTCTTTTTATGCCCTGTTTTGGCAGATTTTTCACTTTTTAGCATCAGTGACCACTCTGATTTGGTCCCGGTATGTGACTGCATATGGTGAAATAAGCGTTTTCAGAGCGTAAAAAGCTCAAAAAGCACACTTTTCACAGCCAAGTGGCTGCAATCATCATCTTCTTGATGGAAAAGGTGGTTTTGTGTCTTTTTATGCCCTGTTTTGGCAGATTTTTCACTTTTTAGCATGAGTGACCACTGTGATTTGGTCCCGGTATGTGACTGCATATGGTGAAATAAGCGTTTTCAGAGCGTAAAAAGCTCAAAAAGCACACTTTTCACAGCCAAGTGGCTGCAATCATCATCTTCTTGATGGAAAAGGTGGTTTTGTGTCTTTTTATGCCCTAAATTGGCAGATTTTTCACTTTTTAGCATGAGTGACCACTGTGATTTGGTCCCGGTATGTGACTGCATATGGTGAAATAAGCGTTTTCAGAGCGTAAAAAGCTCAAAAAGCACACTTTTCACAGCCAAGTGGCTGCAATCATCATCTTCTTGATGGAAAAGGTGGTTTTGTGTCTTTTTATGCCCTGTTTTGCCAGATTTTTCACTTTTTAGCATGAGTGACCACTGTGATTTGGTCCCGGTATGTGACTGCATATGGTGAAATAAGCGTTTTCAGAGCGTAAAAAGCTCAAAAAGCACACTTTTCACAGCCAAGTGGCTGCAATCATCATCTTCTTGATGGAAAAGGTGGTTTTGTGTCTTTTTATGCCCTAAATTGGCAGATTTTTCACTTTTTAGCATGAGTGACCACTGTGATTTGGTCCCGGTATGTGACTGCATATGGTGAAATAAGCGTTTTCAGAGCGTAAAAAGCTCAAAAAGCACACTTTTCACAGCCAAGTGGCTGCAATCATCATCTTCTTGATGGAAAAGGTGGTTTTGTGTCTTTTTATGCCCTGTTTTGGCAGATTTTTCACTTTTTAGCATGAGTGACCACTGTGATTTGGTCCCGGTATGTGACTGCATATGGTGAAATAAGCGTTTTCAGAGCGTAAAAAGCTCAAAAAGCACACTTTTCACAGCCAAGTGGCTGCAATCAACATCTTCTTGATGGAAAAGGTGGTTTTGTATCTTTTTATGCCCTGTTTTGGCAGATTTTTCACTTTTTAGCATGAGTGACCACTGTGATTTGGTCCCGGTATGTGACTGCATATGGTGAAATGAGCGTTTTCAGAGCGTAAAAAGCTCAAAAAGCACACTTTTCACAGCCAAGTGGCTGCAATCATCATCTTCTTGATGGAAAAGGTGGTTTTGTGTCTTTTTATGCCCTAAATTGGCAGATTTTTCACTTTTTAGCATGAGTGACCACTGTGATTTGGTCCCGGTATGTGACTGCATATGGTGAAATACGCGTTTTCAGAGCGTAAAAAGCTCAAAAAGCACACTTTTCACAGCCAAGTGGCTGCAATCATCATCTTCTTGATGGAAAAGGTGGTTTTGTGTCTTTTTATGCCCTGTTTGAGCAGATTTTTCACTTTTTAGCATGAGTGACCACTGTGATTTGGTCCCGGTATGTGACTGCATATGGTGAAATAAGCGTTTTCAGAGCGTAAAAAGCTCGAAAAGCACACTTTTCACAGCCAAGTGGCTGCAATCATCATCTTCTTGATGGAAAAGGTGGTTTTGTGTCTTTTTATGCCCTGTTTTGGCAGATTTTTCACTTTTTAGCATGAGTGACCACTGTGATTTGGTCCCGGTATGTGACTGCATATGGTGAAATAAGCGTTTTCAGAGCGTAAAAAGCTCAAAAAGCACACTTTTCACAGCCAAGTGGCTGCAATCAACATCTTCTTGATGGAAAAGGTGGTTTTGTATCTTTTTATGCCCTGTTTTGGCAGATTTTTCACTTTTTAGCATGAGTGACCACTGTGATTTGGTCCCGGTATGTGACTGCATATGGTGAAATAAGCGTTTTCAGAGCGTAAAAAGCTCAAAAAGCACACTTTTCACAGCCAAGTGGCTGCAATCATCATCTTCTTGATGGAAAAGGTGGTTTTGTGTCTTTTTATGCCCTAAATTGGCAGATTTTTCACTTTTTAGCATGAGTGACCACTGTGATTTGGTCCCGGTATGTGACTGCATATGGTGAAATACGCGTTTTCAGAGCGTAAAAAGCTCAAAAAGCACACTTTTCACAGCCAAGTGGCTGCAATCAACATCTTCTTGATGGAAAAGGTGGTTTTGTGTCTTTTTATGCCCTGTTTTGGCAGATTTTTCACTTTTTAGCATGAGTGACCACTGTGATTTGGTCCCGGTATGTGACTGCATATGGTGAAATAAGCGTTTTCAGAGCGTAAAAAGCTCAAAAAGCACACTTTTCACAGCCAAGTGGCTGCAATCATCATCTTCTTGATGGAAAAGGTGGTTTTGTGTCTTTTTATGCCCTGTTTTGGCAGATTTTTCACTTTTTAGCATGAGTGACCACTGTGATTTGGTCCCGGTATGTGACTGCATATGGTGAAATAAGCGTTTTCAGAGCGTAAAAAGCTCAAAAAGCACACTTTTCACAGCCAAGTGGCTGCAATCATCATCTTCTTGATGGAAAAGGAGGTTTTGTGTCTTTTTATGCCCTGTTTTGGCAGATTTTTCACTTTTTAGCATGAGTGACCACTCTGATTTGGTCCCGGTATGTGACTGCATATGGTGAAATAAGCGTTTTCAGAGCGTAAAAAGCTCAAAAAGCACACTTTTCACAGCCAAGTGGCTGCAATCATCATCTTCTTGATGGAAAAGGTGGTTTTGTGTCTTTTTATGCCCTGTTTTGGCAGATTTTTCACTTTTTAGCATGAGTGACCACTGTGATTTGGTCCCGGTATGTGACTGCATATGGTGAAATAAGCGTTTTCAGAGCGTAAAAAGCTCAAAAAGCACACTTTTCACAGCCAAGTGGCTGCAATCATCATCTTCTTGATGGAAAAGGTGGTTTTGTGTCTTTTTATGCCCTAAATTGGCAGATTTTTCACTTTTTAGCATAGGTGACCACTGTGATTTGGTCCCGGTATGTGACTGCATATGGTGAAATAAGCGTTTTCAGAGCGTAAAAAGCTCAAAAAGCACACTTTTCACAGCCAAGTGGCTGCAATCATCATCTTCTTGATGGAAAAGGTGGTTTTGTGTCTTTTTATGCCCTGTTTTGGCAGATTTTTCACTTTTTAGCATGAGTGACCACTGTGATTTGGTCCCGGTATGTGACTGCATATGGTGAAATAAGCGTTTTCAGAGCGTAAAAAGCTCAAAAAGCACACTTTTCACAGCCAAGTGGCTGCAATCATCATCTTCTTGATGGAAAAGGTGGTTTTGTGTCTTTTTATGCCCTGTTTTGGCAGATTTTTCACTTTTTAGCATGAGTGACCACTCTGATTTGGTCCCGGTATGTGACTGCATATGGTGAAATAAGCGTTTTCAGAGCGTAAAAAGCTCAAAAAGCACACTTTTCACAGCCAAGTGGCTGCAATCATCATCTTCTTGATGGAAAAGGTGGTTTTGTGTCTTTTTATGCCCTGTTTTGGCAGATTTTTCACTTTTTAGCATGAGTGACCACTGTGATTTGGTCCCGGTATGTGACTGCATATGGTGAAATAAGCGTTTTCAGAGCGTAAAAAGCTCAAAAAGCACACTTTTCACAGCCAAGTGGCTGCAATCATCATCTTCTTGATGGAAAAGGTGGTTTTGTGTCTTTTTATGCCCTGTTTTGGCAGATTTTTCACTTTTTAGCATGAGTGACCACTCTGATTTGGTCCCGGTATGTGACTGCATATGGTGAAATAAGCGTTTTCAGAGCGTAAAAAGCTCAAAAAGCACACTTTTCACAGCCAAGTGGCTGCAATCATCATCTTCTTGATGGAAAAGGTGGTTTTGTGTCTTTTTATGCCCTGTTTTGGCAGATTTTTCACTTTTTAGCATGAGTGACCACTCTGATTTGGTCCCGGTATGTGACTGCATATGGTGAAATAAGCGTTTTCAGAGCGTAAAAAAGCTCAAAAAGCACACTTTTCACAGCCAAGTGGCTGCAATCATCATCTTCTTGATGGAAAAGGTGGTTTTGTGTCTTTTTATGCCCTGTTTTGGCAGATTTTTCACTTTTTAGCATGAGTGACCACTGTGATTTGGTCCCGGTATGTGACTGCATATGGTGAAATAAGCGTTTTCAGAGCGTAAAAAGCTCAAAAAGCACACTTTTCACAGCCAAGTGGCTGCAATCAACATCTTCTTGATGGAAAAGGAGGTTTTGTGTCTTTTTATGCCCTGTTTTGCCAGATTTTTCACTTTTTAGCATGAGTGACCACTGTGATTTGGTCCCGGGATGTGACTGCATATGGTGAAATAAGCGTTTTCAGAGCGTAAAAAGCTCAAAAAGCACACTTTTCACAGCCAAGTGGCTGCAATCATCATCTTCTTGATGGAAAAGGTGGTTTTGTGTCTTTTTATGCCCAGTTTTGGCAGATTTTTCACTTTTTAGCATCAGTGACCACTCTGATTTGGTCCCGGTATGTGACTGCATATGGTGAAATAAGCGTTTTCAGAGCGTAAAAAGCTCAAAAAGCACACTTTTCACAGCCAAGTGGCTGCAATCATCATCTTCTTGATGGAAAAGGTGGTTTTGTGTCTTTTTATGCCCTGTTTTGGCAGATTTTTCACTTTTTAGCATGAGTGACCACTCTGATTTGGTCCCGGTATGTGACTGCATATGGTGAAATAAGCGTTTTCAGAGTGTAAAAAGCTCAAAAAGCACACTTTTCACAGCCAAGTGGCTGCAATCATCATCTTCTTGATGGAAAAGGTGGTTTTGTGTCTTTTTATGCCCTGTTTTGGCAGATTTTTCACTTTTTAGCATGAGTGACCACTCTGATTTGGTCCCGGTATGTGACTGCATATGGTGAAATAAGCGTTTTCAGAGCGTAAAAAGCTCAAAAAGCACACTTTTCACAGCCAAGTGGCTGCAATCAACATCTTCTTGATGGAAAAGGAGGTTTTGTGTCTTTTTATGCCCTGTTTTGCCAGATTTTTCACTTTTTAGCATGAGTGACCACTGTGATTTGGTCCCGGTATGTGACTGCATATGGTGAAATAAGCGTTTTCAGAGCGTAAAAAGCTCAAAAAGCACAATTTTCACAGCCAAGTGGCTGCAATCATCATCTTCTTGATGGAAAAGGTGGTTTTGTGTCTTTTTATGCCCTGTTTTGCCAGATTTTTCACTTTTTAGCATGAGTGACGACTGTGATTTGGTCCCGGTATGTGACTGCATATGGTGAAATAAGCGTTTTCAGAGCGTAAAAAGCTCAAAAAGCACACTTTTCACAGCCAAGTGGCTGCAATCATCATCTTCTTGATGGAAAAGGTGGTTTTGTGTCTTTTTATGCCCTGTTTTGGCAGATTTTTCACTTTTTAGCATGAGTGACCACTGTGATTTGGTCCCGGTATGTGACTGCATATGGTGAAATAAGCGTTTTCAGAGCGTAAAAAGCTCAAAAAGCACACTTTTCACAGCCAAGTGGCTGCAATCATCATCTTCTTGATGGAAAAGGTGGTTTTGTGTCTTTTTATGCCCTGTTTTGGCAGATTTTTCACTTTTTAGCATGAGTGACCACTGTGATTTGGTCCCGGTATGTGACTGCATATGGTGAAATAAGCGTTTTCAGAGCGTAAAAAGCTCAAAAAGCACACTTTTCACAGCCAAGTGGCTGCAATCATCATCTTCTTGATGGAAAAGGTGGTTTTGTGTCTTTTTATGCCCTGTTTTGGCAGATTTTTCACTTTTTAGCATGAGTGACCACTCTGATTTGGTCCCGGTATGTGACTGCATATGGTGAAATAAGCGTTTTCAGAGCGTAAAAAGCTCAAAAAGCACACTTTTCACAGCCAAGTGGCTGCAATCATCATCTTCTTGATGGAAAAGGTGGTTTTGTGTCTTTTTATGCCCTGTTTTGGCAGATTTTTCACTTTTTAGCATGAGTGACCACTGTGATTTGGTCCCGGTATGTGACTGCATATGGTGAAATAAGCGTTTTCAGAGCGTAAAAAGCTCAAAAAGCACACTTTTCACAGCCAAGTGGCTGCAATCATCATCTTCTTGATGGAAAAGGTGGTTTTGTGTCTTTTTATGCCCTGTTTTGGCAGATTTTTCACTTTTTAGCATGAGTGACCACTCTGATTTGGTCCCGGTATGTGACTGCATATGGTGAAATAAGCGTTTTCAGAGCGTAAAAAGCTCAAAAAGCACACTTTTCACAGCCAAGTGGCTGCAATCATCATCTTCTTGATGGAAAAGGTGGTTTTGTGTCTTTTTATGCCCTGTTTTGGCAGATTTTTCACTTTTTAGCATGAGTGACCACTCTGATTTGGTCCCGGTATGTGACTGCATATGGTGAAATAAGCGTTTTCAGAGCGTAAAAAAGCTCAAAAAGCACACTTTTCACAGCCAAGTGGCTGCAATCATCATCTTCTTGATGGAAAAGGTGGTTTTGTGTCTTTTTATGCCCTGTTTTGGCAGATTTTTCACTTTTTAGCATGAGTGACCACTGTGATTTGGTCCCGGTATGTGACTGCATATGGTGAAATAAGCGTTTTCAGAGCGTAAAAAGCTCAAAAAGCACACTTTTCACAGCCAAGTGGCTGCAATCAACATCTTCTTGATGGAAAAGGAGGTTTTGTGTCTTTTTATGCCCTGTTTTGCCAGATTTTTCACTTTTTAGCATGAGTGACCACTGTGATTTGGTCCCGGGATGTGACTGCATATGGTGAAATAAGCGTTTTCAGAGCGTAAAAAGCTCAAAAAGCACACTTTTCACAGCCAAGTGGCTGCAATCATCATCTTCTTGATGGAAAAGGTGGTTTTGTGTCTTTTTATGCCCAGTTTTGGCAGATTTTTCACTTTTTAGCATCAGTGACCACTCTGATTTGGTCCCGGTATGTGACTGCATATGGTGAAATAAGCGTTTTCAGAGCGTAAAAAGCTCAAAAAGCACACTTTTCACAGCCAAGTGGCTGCAATCATCATCTTCTTGATGGAAAAGGTGGTTTTGTGTCTTTTTATGCCCTGTTTTGGCAGATTTTTCACTTTTTAGCATGAGTGACCACTGTGATTTGGTCCCGGTATGTGACTGCATATGGTGAAATAAGCGTTTTCAGAGCGTAAAAAGCTCAAAAAGCACACTTTTCACAGCCAAGTGGCTGCAATCATCATCTTCTTGATGGAAAAGGTGGTTTTGTGTCCTTTTATGCCCTGTTTTGGCAGATTTTTCACTTTTTAGCATCAGTGACCACTCTGATTTGGTCCCGGTATGTGACTGCATATGGTGAAATAAGCGTTTTCAGAGCGTAAAAAGCTCAAAAAGCACACTTTTCACAGCCAAGTGGCTGCAATCATCATCTTCTTGATGGAAAAGGTGGTTTTGTGTCTTTTTATGCCCTGTTTTGGCAGATTTTTCACTTTTTAGCATGAGTGACCACTGTGATTTGGTCCCGGTATGTGACTGCATATGGTGAAATAAGCGTTTTCAGAGCGTAAAAAGCTCAAAAAGCACACTTTTCACAGCCAAGTGGCTGCAATCATCATCTTCTTGATGGAAAAGGTGGTTTTGTGTCTTTTTATGCCCTAAATTGCCCGATTTTTCACTTTTTAGCATGAGTGACCACTCTGATTTGGTCCCGGTATGTGACTGCATATGGTGAAATAAGCGTTTTCAGAGCGTAAAAAGCTCAAAAAGCACACTTTTCACAGCCAAGTGGCTGCAATCATCATCTTCTTGATGGAAAAGGTGGTTTTGTGTCTTTTTATGCCCTGTTTTGGCAGATTTTTCACTTTTTAGCATGAGTGACCACTCTGATTTGGTCCCGGTATGTGACTGCATATGGTGAAATAAGCGTTTTCAGAGCGTAAAAAGCTCAAAAAGCACACTTTTCACAGCCAAGTGGCTGCAATCATCATCTTCTTGATGGAAAAGGTGGTTTTGTGTCTTTTTATGCCCTGTTTTGGCAGATTTTTCACTTTTTAGCATGAGTGACCACTGTGATTTGGTCCCGGTATGTGACTGCATATGGTGAAATAAGCGTTTTCAGAGCGTAAAAAGCTCAAAAAGCACACTTTTCACAGCCAAGTGGCTGCAATCATCATCTTCTTGATGGAAAAGGTGGTTTTGTGTCTTTTTATGCCCTAAATTGCCCGATTTTTCACTTTTTAGCATGAGTGACCAATGTGATTTGGTCCCGGTATGTGACTGCATATGGTGAAATAAGCGTTTTCAGAGCGTAAAAAGCTCAAAAAGCACACTTTTCACAGCCAAGTGGCTGCAATCATCATCTTCTTGATGGAAAAGGTGGTTTTGTGTCTTTTTATGCCCTGTTTTGGCAGATTTTTCACTTTTTAGCATGAGTGACCACTGTGATTTGGTCCCGGTATGTGACTGCATATGGTGAAATAAGCGTTTTCAGAGCGTAAAAAGCTCAAAAAGCACACTTTTCACAGCCAAGTGGCTGCAATCAACATCTTCTTGATGGAAAAGGTGGTTTTGTGTCTTTTTATGCCCTGTTTTGGCAGATTTTTCACTTTTTAGCATGAGTGACCACTCTGATTTGGTCCCGGTATGTGACTGCATATGGTGAAATAAGCGTTTTCAGAGCGTAAAAAGCTCAAAAAGCACACTTTTCACAGCCAAGTGGCTGCAATCATCATCTTCTTGATGGAAAAGGTGGTTTTGTGTCTTTTTATGCCCTGTTTTGGCAGATTTTTCACTTTTTAGCATGAGTGACCACTCTGATTTGGTCCCGGTATGTGACTGCATATGGTGAAATAAGCGTTTTCAGAGCGTAAAAAGCTCAAAAAGCACACTTTTCACAGCCAAGTGGCTGCAATCATCATCTTCTTGATGGAAAAGGTGGTTTTGTGTCTTTTTATGCCCTGTTTTGGCAGATTTTTCACTTTTTAGCATGAGTGACCACTGTGATTTGGTCCCGGTATGTGACTGCATATGGTGAAATAAGCGTTTTCAGAGCGTAAAAAGCTCAAAAAGCACACTTTTCACAGCCAAGTGGCTGCAATCATCATCTTCTTGATGGAAAAGGTGGTTTTGTGTCTTTTTATGCCCTAAATTGCCCGATTTTTCACTTTTTAGCATGAGTGACCACTGTGATTTGGTCCCGGTATGTGACTGCATATGGTGAAATAAGCGTTTTCAGAGCGTAAAAAGCTCAAAAAGCACACTTTTCACAGCCAAGTGGCTGCAATCATCATCTTCTTGATGGAAAAGGTGGTTTTGTGTCTTTTTATGCCCTGTTTGGCCAGATTTTTCACTTTTTAGCATGAGTGACCACTGTGATTTGGTCCCGGTATGTGACTGCATATGGTGAAATAAGCGTTTTCAGAGCGTAAAAAGCTCAAAAAGCACACTTTTCACAGCCAAGTGGCTGCAATCATCATCTTCTTGATGGAAAAGGTGGTTTTGTGTCTTTTTATGCCCTGTTTTGGCAGATTTTTCACTTTTTAGCATGAGTGACCACTCTGATTTGGTCCCGGTATGTGACTGCATATGGTGAAATAAGCGTTTTCAGAGCGTAAAAAGCTCAAAAAGCACACTTTTCACAGCCAAGTGGCTGCAATCAACATCTTCTTGATGGAAAAGGTGGTTTTGTGTCTTTTTATGCCCTGTTTTGGCAGATTTTTCACTTTTTAGCATGAGTGACCACTCTGATTTGGTCCCGGTATGTGACTGCATATGGTGAAATAAGCGTTTTCAGAGCGTAAAAAGCTCAAAAAGCACACTTTTCACAGCCAAGTGGCTGCAATCA
This sequence comes from Lutjanus erythropterus, assembly GCF_056507025.1. Classification (NCBI taxonomy): domain Eukaryota; kingdom Metazoa; phylum Chordata; class Actinopteri; order Lutjaniformes; family Lutjanidae; genus Lutjanus; species Lutjanus erythropterus. Next base: position 6,178 of record NC_139324.1, on the reverse strand, counting down.
TCATCTTCTTGATGGAAAAGGTGGTTTTGTGTCTTTTTATGCCCTGTTTTGGCAGATTTTTCACTTTTTAGCATGAGTGACCACTCTGATTTGGTCCCGGTATGTGACTGCATATGGTGAAATAAGCGTTTTCAGAGCGTAAAAAGCTCAAAAAGCACACTTTTCACAGCCAAGTGGCTGCAATCATCATCTTCTTGATGGAAAAGGTGGTTTTGTGTCTTTTTATGCCCTGTTTTGGCAGATTTTTCACTTTTTAGCATGAGTGACCACTGTGATTTGGTCCCGGTATGTGACTGCATATGGTGAAATAAGCGTTTTCAGAGCGTAAAAAGCTCAAAAAGCACACTTTTCACAGCCAAGTGGCTGCAATCATCATCTTCTTGATGGAAAAGGTGGTTTTGTGTCTTTTTATGCCCTGTTTTGGCAGATTTTTCACTTTTTAGCATGAGTGACCACTGTGATTTGGTCCCGGTATGTGACTGCATATGGTGAAATAAGCGTTTTCAGAGCGTAAAAAGCTCAAAAAGCACACTTTTCACAGCCAAGTGGCTGCAATCAACATCTTCTTGATGGAAAAGGTGGTTTTGTGTCTTTTTATGCCCTGTTTTGGCAGATTTTTCACTTTTTAGCATGAGTGACCACTGTGATTTGGTCCCGGTATGTGACTGCATATGGTGAAATAAGCGTTTTCAGAGCGTAAAAAGCTCAAAAAGCACACTTTTCACAGCCAAGTGGCTGCAATCAACATCTTCTTGATGGAAAAGGTGGTTTTGTGTCTTTTTATGCCCTGTTTTGGCAGATTTTTCACTTTTTAGCATGAGTGACCACTGTGATTTGGTCCCGGTATGTGACTGCATATGGTGAAATAAGCGTTTTCAGAGCGTAAAAAGCTCAAAAAGCACACTTTTCACAGCCAAGTGGCTGCAATCATCATCTTCTTGATGGAAAAGGTGGTTTTGTGTCTTTTTATGCTCTGTTTTGCCAGATTTTTCACTTTTTAGCATGAGTGACCACTGTGATTTGGTCCCGGTATGTGACTGCATATGGTGAAATAAGCGTTTTCAGAGCGTAAAAAGCTCAAAAAGCACACTTTTCACAGCCAAGTGGCTGCAATCATCATCTTCTTGATGGAAAAGGTGGTTTTGTGTCTTTTTATGCCCTGTTTTGGCAGATTTTTCACTTTTTAGCATGAGTGACCACTGTGATTTGGTCCCGGTATGTGACTGCATATGGTGAAATACGCGTTTTCAGAGCGTAAAAAGCTCAAAAAGCACACTTTTCACAGCCAAGTGGCTGCAATCATCATCTTCTTGATGGAAAAGGTGGTTTTGTGTCTTTTTATGCCCTGTTTTGGCAGATTTTTCACTTTTTAGCATGAGTGACCACTGTGATTTGGTCCCGGTATGTGACTGCATATGGTGAAATAAGCGTTTTCAGAGCGTAAAAAGCTCAAAAAGCACACTTTTCACAGCCAAGTGGCTGCAATCATCATCTTCTTGATGGAAAAGGTGGTTTTGTGTCTTTTTATGCCCTGTTTGAGCAGATTTTTCACTTTTTAGCATGAGTGACCACTGTGATTTGGTCCCGGTATGTGACTGCATATGGTGAAATAAGCGTTTTCAGAGCGTAAAAAGCTCAAAAAGCACACTTTTCACAGCCAAGTGGCTGCAATCATCATCTTCTTGATGGAAAAGGTGGTTTTGTGTCTTTTTATGCCCTGTTTTGGCAGATTTTTCACTTTTTAGCATGAGTGACCACTGTGATTTGGTCCCGGTATGTGACTGCATATGGTGAAATAAGCGTTTTCAGAGCGTAAAAAGCTCAAAAAGCACACTTTTCACAGCCAAGTGGCTGCAATCATCATCTTCTTGATGGAAAAGGTGGTTTTGTGTCTTTTTATGCCCTGTTTTGGCAGATTTTTCACTTTTTAGCATGAGTGACCACTGTGATTTGGTCCCGGTATGTGACTGCATATGGTGAAATAAGCGTTTTCAGAGCGTAAAAAGCTCAAAAAGCACACTTTTCACAGCCAAGTGGCTGCAATCATCATCTTCTTGATGGAAAAGGTGGTTTTGTGTCTTTTTATGGCCTAAATTGGCAGATTTTTCACTTTTTAGCATCAGTGACCACTCTGATTTGGTCCCGGTATGTGACTGCATATGGTGAAATAAGCGTTTTCAGAGCGTAAAAAGCTCAAAAAGCACACTTTTCACAGCCAAGTGGCTGCAATCATCATCTTCTTGATGGAAAAGGTGGTTTTGTGTCTTTTTATGCCCTGTTTGGCCAGATTTTTCACTTTTTAGCATGAGTGACCACTGTGATTTGGTCCCGGTATGTGACTGCATATGGTGAAATAAGCGTTTTCAGAGCGTAAAAAGCTCAAAAAGCACACTTTTCACAGCCAAGTGGCTGCAATCATCATCTTCTTGATGGAAAAGGTGGTTTTGTGTCTTTTTATGCCCTGTTTTGGCAGATTTTTCACTTTTTAGCATGAGTGACCACTCTGATTTGGGCCCGGTATGTGACTGCATATGGTGAAATAAGCGTTTTCAGAGCGTAAAAAGCTCAAAAAGCACACTTTTCACAGCCAAGTGGCTGCAATCAACATCTTCTTGATGGAAAAGGTGGTTTTGTGTCTTTTTATGCCCTGTTTTGGCAGATTTTTCACTTTTTAGCATGAGTGACCACTCTGATTTGGTCCCGGTATGTGACTGCATATGGTGAAATAAGCGTTTTCAGAGCGTAAAAAGCTCAAAAAGCACACTTTTCACAGCCAAGTGGCTGCAATCATCATCTTCTTGATGGAAAAGGTGGTTTTGTGTCTTTTTATGCCCTGTTTTGCCAGATTTTTCACTTTTTAGCATGAGTGACCACTCTGATTTGGTCCCGGTATGTGACTGCATATGGTGAAATAAGCGTTTTCAGAGCGTAAAAAGCTCAAAAAGCACACTTTTCACAGCCAAGTGGCTGCAATCATCATCTTCTTGATGGAAAAGGTGGTTTTGTGTCTTTTTATGCCCTGTTTTGGCAGATTTTTCACTTTTTAGCATGAGTGACCACTGTGATTTGGTCCCGGTATGTGACTGCATATGGTGAAATAAGCGTTTTCAGAGCGTAAAAAGCTCAAAAAGCACACTTTTCACAGCCAAGTGGCTGCAATCATCATCTTCTTGATGGAAAAGGTGGTTTTGTGTCTTTTTATGCCCTGTTTTGGCAGATTTTTCACTTTTTAGCATGAGTGACCACTCTGATTTGGTCCCGGTATGTGACTGCATATGGTGAAATAAGCGTTTTCAGAGCGTAAAAAGCTCAAAAAGCACACTTTTCACAGCCAAGTGGCTGCAATCAACATCTTCTTGATGGAAAAGGTGGTTTTGTGTCTTTTTATGCCCTGTTTTGGCAGATTTTTCACTTTTTAGCATGAGTGACCACTCTGATTTGGTCCCGGTATGTGACTGCATATGGTGAAATAAGCGTTTTCAGAGCGTAAAAAGCTCAAAAAGCACACTTTTCACAGCCAAGTGGCTGCAATCATCATCTTCTTGATGGAAAAGGTGGTTTTGTGTCTTTTTATGCCCTGTTTTGCCAGATTTTTCACTTTTTAGCATGAGTGACCACTCTGATTTGGTCCCGGTATGTGACTGCATATGGTGAAATAAGCGTTTTCAGAGCGTAAAAAGCTCAAAAAGCACACTTTTCACAGCCAAGTGGCTGCAATCATCATCTTCTTGATGGAAAAGGTGGTTTTGTGTCTTTTTATGCCCTGTTTTGGCAGATTTTTCACTTTTTAGCATGAGTGACCACTGTGATTTGGTCCCGGTATGTGACTGCATATGGTGAAATAAGCGTTTTCAGAGCGTAAAAAGCTCAAAAAGCACACTTTTCACAGCCAAGTGGCTGCAATCATCATCTTCTTGATGGAAAAGGTGGTTTTCTGTCTTTTTATGCCCTGTTTTGCCAGATTTTTCACTTTTTAGCATGAGTGACCACTGTGATTTGGTCCCGGTATGTGACTGCATATGGTGAAATAAGCGTTTTCAGAGCGTAAAAAGCTCAAAAAGCACACTTTTCACAGCCAAGTGGCTGCAATCATCATCTTCTTGATGGAAAAGGTGGTTTTGTGTCTTTTTATGCCCTGTTTTGGCAGATTTTTCACTTTTTAGCATGAGTGACCACTCTGATTTGGTCCCGGTATGTGACTGCATATGGTGAAATAAGCGTTTTCAGAGCGTAAAAAGCTCAAAAAGCACACTTTTCACAGCCAAGTGGCTGCAATCATCATCTTCTTGATGGAAAAGGTGGTTTTGTGTCTTTTTATGCCCTGTTTTGGCAGATTTTTCACTTTTTAGCATGAGTGACCACTGTGATTTGGTCCCGGTATGTGACTGCATATGGTGAAATAAGCGTTTTCAGAGCGTAAAAAGCTCAAAAAGCACACTTTTCACAGCCAAGTGGCTGCAATCATCATCTTCTTGATGGAAAAGGTGGTTTTGTGTCTTTTTATGCCCTAAATTGCCCGATTTTTCACTTTTTAGCATGAGTGACCACTGTGATTTGGTCCCGGTATGTGACTGCATATGGTGAAATAAGCGTTTTCAGAGCGTAAAAAGCTCAAAAAGCACACTTTTCACAGCCAAGTGGCTGCAATCATCATCTTCTTGATGGAAAAGGTGGTTTTGTGTCTTTTTATGCCCTGTTTTGGCCAGATTTTTCACTTTTTAGCATGAGTGACCACTGTGATTTGGTCCCGGTATGTGACTGCATATGGTGAAATAAGCGTTTTCAGAGCGTAAAAAGCTCAAAAAGCACACTTTTCACAGCCAAGTGGCTGCAATCATCATCTTCTTGATGGAAAAGGTGGTTTTGTGTCTTTTTATGCCCTGTTTGAGCAGATTTTTCACTTTTTAGCATGAGTGACCACTGTGATTTGGTCCCGGTATGTGACTGCATATGGTGAAATACGCGTTTTCAGAGCGTAAAAAGCTCAAAAAGCACACTTTTCACAGCCAAGTGGCTGCAATCATCATCTTCTTGATGGAAAAGGTGGTTTTGTGTCTTTTTATGCCCTGTTTTGCCAGATTTTTCACTTTTTAGCATGAGTGACCACTGTGATTTGGTCCCGGTATGTGACTGCATATGGTGAAATAAGCGTTTTCAGAGCGTAAAAAGCTCAAAAAGCACACTTTTCACAGCCAAGTGGCTGCAATCATCATCTTCTTGATGGAAAAGGTGGTTTTGTGTCTTTTTATGCCCTGTTTGAGCAGATTTTTCACTTTTTAGCATGAGTGACCACTGTGATTTGGTCCCGGTATGTGACTGCATATGGTGAAATAAGCGTTTTCAGAGCGTAAAAAGCTCAAAAAGCACACTTTTCACAGCCAAGTGGCTGCAATCAACATCTTCTTGATGGAAAAGGTGGTTTTGTGTCTTTTTATGCCCTGTTTTGGCAGATTTTTCACTTTTTAGCATGAGTGACCACTCTGATTTGGTCCCGGTATGTGACTGCATATGGTGAAATAAGCGTTTTCAGAGCGTAAAAAGCTCAAAAAGCACACTTTTCACAGCCAAGTGGCTGCAATCATCATCTTCTTGATGGAAAAGGTGGTTTTGTGTCTTTTTATGCCCTGTTTTGGCAGATTTTTCACTTTTTAGCATGAGTGACCACTCTGATTTGGTCCCGGTATGTGACTGCATATGGTGAAATAAGCGTTTTCAGAGCGTAAAAAGCTCAAAAAGCACACTTTTCACAGCCAAGTGGCTGCAATCATCATCTTCTTGATGGAAAAGGTGGTTTTGTGTCTTTTTATGCCCTGTTTTGGCAGATTTTTCACTTTTTAGCATGAGTGACCACTGTGATTTGGTCCCGGTATGTGACTGCATATGGTGAAATAAGCGTTTTCAGAGCGTAAAAAGCTCAAAAAGCACACTTTTCACAGCCAAGTGGCTGCAATCATCATCTTCTTGATGGAAAAGGTGGTTTTGTGTCTTTTTATGCCCTGTTTTGGCAGATTTTTCACTTTTTAGCATGAGTGACCACTGTGATTTGGTCCCGGTATGTGACTGCATATGGTGAAATAAGCGTTTTCAGAGCGTAAAAAGCTCAAAAAGCACACTTTTCACAGCCAAGTGGCTGCAATCATCATCTTCTTGATGGAAAAGGTGGTTTTGTGTCTTTTTA